>NC_081407.1:506989712-508202212 GCF_030272615.1 Cryptomeria japonica
ATGATGTGAAAATGATGCAGTCAAGGCAGAGAGATCCAATGAAGGACAACTCAACCTTGCAGCTTAAAAAATGAACCATGCAAAGTATACTGGTAACCGGTAACAAAGTGCCAGAAACAACAGGAACAACAACCGATAACAACACTGAACACATAAACGATAAGCAATGTGAATGAATCTTATTAAAATTTGAAGAATTATACATGCCACATGTTGGATCATAGTCTAGGATACAAACAATGCTTACAAAGCAATTACAAGATCTGAAGATCATCTACACATCAAGTCGGCCTTCGGTAACAGTCTGTTGGTTTTGTCCTAATCCGGACCTCAGCCTTCTAGCCTTAGTCCTACCAGATCAGAATCCAGCCGGTTCTACATCTTCGCTTAGTCTCAATGCTTTGTCTTCAATCTTTTAACCTCTCTGATGTCTCCAAATGATTCACAAGCTTCCATGATTATACCGCCCACAAATAATTACAACTTAATCAAGTCAGCCCAAAGACCAACTGGTTCATGAAACGTGCAACGGTAACATGTCAACTCAATCACTTAAGAGAAAACTCCAAAGCACAAAATGATGCACCGACCTCTAGGAATACCGACCAAGGCCCAAATAAACACCTCAAATGATCTGCAAGTCATGGAGATCAACCGTAACCCGAAATTATCTTCACTCAGCATACAATCGGGCTAACCGGTAAGGACACACCAACCAGGACAATACCGGAATCCACATCTTACCAGAAACAAGGTCAAATGCTATGAAACTCAAACATGATAACGACCATGAACACAAAGGAATAAACCCAAAACCACAATGCTAAACACTCAAACATGAAGAAATGCCAATGTATCAAGCAATTTCACTAAAAATTGCTCAACCGGCAAGAACTAGACCGATGCTCCTGCATCAATAAAGGGATAAGTTGAGAACTTATACCCCAATTTCATATATTTTAATAGGTTATTTAAAGAGGAAGGTTTAAAGATGTCGGAAAATAAATAGATTGGGATAATGAATTAATATTAATATAAAGTATTTATACATGGTGAACTATACTTATTAAACTTAATAAACAATGATGTATAGGGGCATTATATGAGTTATTTTAATAAACTTAAAATAAAGATTTTAAAAAAAAAAAAAAAATTATAACTAAGGAATACATTTAACAATAAAGTTACAATGGTAATGATTTGAGTTATTTTAATTAACTCTAAACGAATATGGGATTAATAGTTATTTCAAAGGAATTGATTTAGAACCCTTTGGAAAATTATATTTAAAGTACATGGAGCTGTTTGAAGCACCTAATTGGGAATTAATAAATAATTTAAGTAACCAAAATAAAGTATCATTGTCAAACTCTAGGGATGGTATCTTTAACTTGTAATTACGGATACTCAAAGTTTTGAGCCCAAATATGGTATGAAGCCATTATGGGAATGAAATGTACCGTGTGACTGCAATAGTTATGGATGCTATTGAATAAAATCAATCTTCACAAAGAATGCTCTCATGAAATGTATTGATTGTAAAAAGTTGATAAGAGCATTCAAAACTTGTAGGTGAATACAAAACCCAAATCGATAATCATTACTAGCACTGTCTCAACATGTATTGAAATGGAAGTTGTGAAACACATTTCAATGGCCAATGCCCACTAACAAGGCAGGAGAAATATTTTACAATACGCATCACAAGGAATACAACATTGATTGCTATTAGGAGAAACATCCAAGCCTACAAATATTTTCTGGCAAGAGAAGAGATCTGTATACAAAAATATCTGGAGATGGGGCAAGTGAACCATTTTAATTGACAGGATGATATCTTTCACTCAAACTAAATTCAAAGTGACTCCATATAGGAAGTGGAATTCAAGAAACATATGAAGATAAATGATAGAAAGAAGAAGTTACCAATAGAAGGGAAAAATGGGATAAAGGTGAAAATATGGTTGAGACATAACACTATGTATATCAAATATCTTCACTTAACAAGTGAAATGATTTCACATAAAGGCCAATATTATTGATCAAAGCACAAAATGGGCATGATGAACAAAAAGGAATAAATTAATCATTCCAAATGGAGGTAATGAATGTAGAGTAAATTGTATAAAAGAAGAGTAAAAGGTGTGCGTCAGACTTATTAATTCAGGTAATGATTACACATGAATAATATGGAGTAACTCCATATCCAAGTGGTGAGTAATAATATTTGTGCTCTAGTAAATGTGCAATGGTAAAACCAATTTTTCACCAAGACATTGTTTTTCAACGATGAGTGAAATTGTTTACACTGAAGATTTCTAATGGATAAAAGGTAATATCAACAAAAGGAGTGAAATTGTTTATACTTCGAAAGTTGAAATTATTTTACATGAGGATAAAGTATGTGTAACTAAAAATACTCCCTTATCCTATGAAATAATGATTCATGAGAAAAAAAAATTAAAGATTAAAGTATAATAATAAATTAAATTAACAGATAGGTGTGTCTTTTGTAATTAAATGGTCTGAAGTGCTACCTTAATACTATAAAAGGGAAATCAGGACCACAGAGGAGAGGGGGGTGACATAATTTTTTTTATAACATTGTATTATACATTATTTAGGTCTTTCAAAGAAGATGTACAAAAATAATTTACTTTGAAAATGTCTTCAACTGCTCATTAATTTTAATAAAAAATATCACTAGTATCGTCTCCAAACTTTGTTTTTCTCAATCGTATGAATTACTGTATCAAGGATACACATGATTTGTCATTGCACCTTAATACTCTTGTGTTCAATTTAACGTGTATTTTCAAGGAAAAGTTAAATCCTGTTGAATCAATTGTGATTTGCAGGGACAAATTTGGATCAATAAATACGGTTCCATGATTGATATATTTGCACGTTTATGCAAAGCATAAAAAACAATACTGTTGAGCGGTTCAGCATTCTAGTCATTAGATGAGCAAAGATTTATTATGACTTTGTTGCCCAATAAATAAGATATTGGTCATAATTTCATTTTAGAACATATAAAAATATTTTTTCTTTTATTTCTAGTTATAGAATTAGAAGTAGAAGTAGAAGTAGGAGTAGGAGTTAGGTTTATATTCAATTATTTGTATCAAATATTCATGCCATTCTAAAGTACAGGATTATTTAAATGAAAATTTAATAAGATATAATCTGCTCAATCATTAAAAGGGTACACCCACCTTGGTATAGCAGAACCAGAAATGTAGGAGAAATCAATCCTCTTCAAGGTTGATCCTCATTCGTTGGCCAAAATTAGTACTTTTAAGGGCCAAAATCATAAAGCTTGGCATAATTTTAGGGTTTGGCAAGCTATCGTTTTGAGAACCAATAGGATGAACTGCTTCAAACATTCTTCACCGATTTGCAACTATTTCCAAGTAGGAATATTTTATAATTCTAGTTGTTGTTTCTTGATCTTTTCTTATTTGTAAAAATATACATTAGATTACTATCTACCCTCTAGGGTTAGGAATTTAAAACAACACATAATCTTTTACAGAAACAAATGCCAATTGAATCAAATGATACATTGGATATCTAGACCTGTAGATACATCAAATTGAATTAGAGCACTTTGTTTCTACACCAAAAAATAGTATTAACTTAAAATCAACTATTCTTCAATGGTAACCATAAGAGGAAACTAAAATCGATAAAATTGAAACCTAGAATAACCATCAAAAGTCTAAATATCTGTTGTTAAACAAACTCTAAATATAGGAAATCAAATAGAAAACCAAATTCACATGCCACTATAAATGGAAGATTGGCTAGTTTATAACAAAAAAACCAATTTCTTTTTCATTGTCAGTGAAATGGAATCAAGACAAACATTTTAGTAACCTCTACAGAGAAATTAATATTAGAAACATTGTAATACTTGTATTAATCCTTTCTAAACTATACATTATGTTCATTTTCTCTCTATAATGTGGTTGTTGAACTTTATATTGTAATTTATAAAATAATATTTTCTTTTAAGAAAGTATGTGCGTTATATATATAAATATAAATATAAAGAGCACGCACAAACACACACACACACATCTATATATATATGTCTATGTATGCATGCATGCATGTATGTATGTACACACAGACACATTTGATATTTTTCTGAAGCCTAAAGAAAATACTATTTTCTCGCTTTTCTTGTTGCTGTTTGTCAAAATTGTCAAAGTAGTCTCCTGTGACAATTAATATTTCATACTCAGATGACTTTTATGCGAAACCAATTAGCACCTCAATTTTCCTAGTAACAATGAACTCCTATGTTTGTTTGCAAAGCCCCAAGACATCATTTGATATGTTTCCCAAGTCCAATCCAAATGCAATTTATTTAGTTTGTTGCTTGCACATTGTAAAGTTTGTCAGAGTAGCCATCTCTAGATATCATTGTTTCATGGAAGGTTGATAGTCATATCAAATAGATTGGTTCATGTGATTCTCTTCACCTTCATAGACTCTTATGTACAATTGCAGAACTTCATGGCTTAGTTTGATAGTTTTTGAAAGTTGAAACTAAATGGAATTTCTAGTGTTTTGTTCTTGACAATGCCAGAGTGGTCATGTCTGACCTTTATTAACCTACACATGAAGTGGAATTTGGTAAATCCTTTTGGCACAATTTCTCATCATCCCTCAATGAACTAATATGGCCAGTGGTGGTTTCCCAGGGTTAGATTTGGTATTTTTTCAAGGCATGTGATTTATAGGGCTCAAGCGACTCCTAACAAGTGCAATTTTAGAAATGACTAAGTGGCCAACTTTGATGACTAAAATTTTAAAATCCATGTTTGATCTTGAAAATCTATATGGTGGCAATAATTTTAGTATATATGGTTGCATACCTATGCAATTTTGTGAAAATCAAAGAAGTTTTGATAGGATTTTTAATTGTTTCCTAACTGCTCTCGAGCCAAATTCGATGTCCTGAAAAATGTTCAAAATTTAAAAATCAAAGAATGTCACAGGTTCTGGCACGCTCTCAAGAGTCTCTAGTTTGGATTTCATCAGAATCCGATCCCATTTGGTATATTATTTGAAAGTTTACATTTTGTCACTACTCGCTCCAACGGGCTAGTTTACAAAGCAAGTACTTCAAATTTTCAAGCCGCTTGAAATAGACGAGAAACCCATGTTTTATTTTAAATATCACGTTTGCTCACTATATTTCTATCTCTAGGACACCCGGTTCATCCACAATGGAATAGCCACAGGAGAAATTAAAAATTTCTTATTTTCTCTATAGTTTATGTGCAAATATTTTAAATGTTTTTCATACTAAAAGTTATGGCAACATTGAAGGTTTATTTAAATAATTGAAATCACCAAGACAAAAACAATATGATGGGCCTATTTTTTTGTGTTGATACATACATACTCATCGAAGAGGCTAAAGAAAGGTCTCATCGATAATGGATGTCTCTTCGATGGTCAAAAGGGAGCAGTTGAATCAATGAAGGATCGAAGAGACTAAATAAATGTCTCATCGCCCTTGCATGTCTCTTTGATACTCAAAGTTTTGAGTCCAAATATTCTATGAAGTCATTATGTGTAATGCCCGTCAAAATACCCTAGAGAAATACACCTAATATAACTATAATGGAGACAATTTTTTTTTTTAAAATGCACATCAAGTAAACAACATATGCAACTATATCATCCATCTAATGCATATCAAATACAACATCTACTAAATGCATCAATTAAAATCACATCATAATCTTAATTACTACATTGCATAAAACATCATAGCACAATTACGCAAGCGGAATAACATATTATATCATCTTTTCCCCTAGGGTAAATGTCACTACTTAAAGAGTAACATCGTATATACTAGATTCATTTTAAGCACCAATACCAAATGTTTCTAATCCCAAATAACACATCCATTCTAAACATTACGAATCTAGTCCCATAACCATCTATTACTATGTTTAGGACTATACCACATTCTAATATGCATACACAATACTAACTATCATGAATCATGTAACCATTCTAAGATACTTAAGCAATTCTATTTAATATACATAGAAGAAGCTTAAAACATAATCCAAAAGAACTAATCATCTTATTACATCCAATTCCTAGTCTTACAATGTCACATTACATATATTTACTTTTACAAGGCACATGATACTTTCCTTAATACAATACCATTGTGAATACATGAGTAATACAATACATAGAATCAAATACAAATATTCTCACATAATGGAGAACAATAGAATCCACATCCATGCGTGCAACTCCAATGAAGAATATTCCAATGGGAGAAGGCATCAAGCCACCCGACCATGTGAAACCAAATAGGAACCACCTCCCGTGCTAGGAGATGACATGGGGTTCCAAAGCTCACTCAAGACCTAGGTTGACATCTCACAATCATGGGACTCAACATAGCACATGATGAACTCAACATAACAATAATCACATGACATCACAAGGCTGAAATCAACAATAAACTCTTCCAGAGGCATACAATAAATCATGGCATATGGACATGGTCACATGTAGGAATGGAGTGTCATCACATGTTGTCCTCATATAGAAGGGAATATGGGCATCCTTACTAGTCACTCTCCTGTGTGCTAGACTCACAAAGAAGGTAAATATACACCTAGTAGACATGTATGCTATCCTCACAAAGAAGAGCAATCCATACTCCTAATAGACATACAAGCTACCCTCACAAAAGAAGGGTAAAAACAATCCCTTAACAGACATGTGGAGCCATCTCAACCTATGTGAGTACAAGGGAGATCAGCTTGCCATATCATATGGCCTCAACCAAATATAATTATCTTATTAGCTGAAAACCAAGCCCAATAAATTATTAAATGTTATCACTGAATTACAAAAAGGAAAACTCCCAATGTGCCCTGGTAGTCTAGGTGCCAAACAACCTAACTTGCGTGACCCCGATCATCACAAGGAAGCCCACTACCCTAATCATATTCCAGGACATAGGGTAACATATAAAATGATATCATAGCACATAAAGAATGCTCACAAAAGACTTCCAAGTACACATAACATCACTGAGAATATACTGCACATAGAGCATACATATGAACCATTACAAGCATAGAGCCTTCACCAATGCCGCATAGGCATAGTACCAATGCAAGAAAATGAAACATAAGAACATCATAAAATACTCCAAATCCTCAACATTGAGGTACAAAACATCCCACTAGAGTCATAGAACAATCCTCAAACAACAAGGCAACAACCTCTTGCTGGAGCAACTTTTGCATAAGGAAACTCCTTAACGGTAGGGCATAAACCCACTTACTGGAGTAAAAAATACATCATGAGACCTCATAGAACATCATTAACCAATTAAAATTTCTCAACATAGACTTCACATGCCTCTGGGAAATTCACCCAATCCAACTAGAACTTTACAACACTAAAATTGACCTTTCTAGGTCTCCTGGACCAGTTAAGCTCTCTTGGTATGTAGGTTAGCGCCCTTGGTATGTAGGGTAACATTTTGGGAAAATAGCATAGCGTTATGGGATGATTGGGTTCACTTGAAATTCCCACCCTAGAGAAATAATCTAAAATGTACTACAAATGTAAATATTTTTTTTTAAACCATCTATAATATACAACAATATAACATCATTCATAAGAAAGAACATATAAACAACAAGTATGAAAGCATACATCATCATTATGCAAGAAGAATATCTCAAATTAACATATCTTCAATTATACTTTCATTTTACATCCATAACTCTAAGTTATCACTATCATATATTAATGCAACATTAACTATTTGCAAGATCACATAAACCAATATTAACATATCCATAAAACTATATCACACAAGCGGAAATAAAGCATTTAAACATCAACATACCTCCAAATATATTATTACAAACATAACCATTCCCTAGGGCACCTTAACATAACTAATTGACATCAATCTAACATAACTCTTTCCCATCTTGAACATCATCACCTTCTACCATTCAACTAATCATTTACATTCCATACAACTAGATTAACATTAATACATATGCATAACTCATGACATTGCATAATTTCCTTAAGTTCATTTTAAAACAATAATCAAATATATCTAAGTACCATCTTAATTCATCAATCACTTAATGCATCATGAATCTAAATACATTTATCCTTCTCCTACATATAGAACTATATTATTTCCTTAAGCACTACCATTACACATCCCATCAAGAATATTATCCATATTCTTATGCAAGATTACAAATAAAGCACTTATCATCTTCCAAATAGGATTCCATGCTACTAAACAATTTTGAGAATCATATTTAATACTATAAACATAATCTGAACATTTAACCCCCTAAATCAACATAGTATCTCAATCCTAACAATAAAAATTTCTTCGACATGAACCAAATAACAATACATCATCTTGTCACAAGGTCATTGTATCTATTTCATCAAGTCCTAATACATTAGGTACAATGAACTAGCACATAGTCCCTATTACTACATCACATCCTAAATGCTTAATATTACAAGTTACATAAGTACAAGATCTTACTTCCTTTTATCACAATGCATCATAGGTTTACTTAACCATTTCATCTAGGATTCAAGCAACCACCACTATCCTTGCTATCATTCACTCCATCAGACAACATAGCATGATACAAAACTCTCAATGCAAATGCAACACAAATGTATATAAGCTATACCATTTCATTTACACATAGAACTCATACATCTATATCACATAATAAACTCTAATAGAAACATCTCACCAAACATTTATCCACTTAATATCAATGATCCCCTAGTTACTCAAGTAAAGATCAATATTACCTATTCCATTCTTTCTATCATTCATTCCACAACATAATATGATATTAAACCATTTCATAAGTGAAATGTAGCTCAAATACATATAAACTATTTTACTTTACATATATTTCCTATCTTACATTACATAATGTACATCCGATGCATCAAGGAATAATCCAAATACTTTTTCTAGTCTCAACATCAAGTCCTATTACAATTTCTTTTCAAATACATGGTAAAGCTTATAAAAGGACACATCATTTTTTTTTGCATATGCAATTCAATTATAATACAATATCTTCTTTTCATGAACATAGAAAACCAAGTCCAAAGTGCAATCTCATGAAGAACCCAATCCATGCATACAACACCAAGGAGAGTATCCCAATGGAAGAAGGAATTCAACCACCCAGCCATGTGGAACCAATAAAGGAACCACCCCCATTCTAGGAGATGACAAAGGTTCCAACTCGCACTCATGACCTAAGCTGACACCTATCCTCCAAAGGGTACAACATGACTTCACAAGACTAAAACATGAGAATAGACCATCGAGCACAATGTACACATGGCTAAAATCAATGCAACCAACCTCTAGAGGCAAAATCAACAAAGCAAGGCATATGAACAATGGATACATATGGGGTAGAGATTCATCACATGCTAACTTCATGTGGCATTCATCTCCACCTTGGAGTTACTCAAGGGAGATCAAGTATACTGATCCAACGGTCTTCCCAATCTAGGATACCAAAAACACCTCCCTGGGTCCATCCAATTGGGGCATAGACTATCATATTCTTTATCTTGATTAGGTGCATTCCTAAATACCCAACCCACTAATCAATTATTATTATGTTATCACTTGCAATTTTACCATCAACTCTTCATGTGGTTCCATAGGTTTATACCCCCTTCCTAGAGATCTAGTACACCTAGGTCCAACACATGCACGAGCCCACTTCCCCAACCATGAACCAAGGCCATCGAGTAAATGCATATCCATAGAACATAAAATCACATCAT
Organism: Cryptomeria japonica; assembly: GCF_030272615.1. Classification (NCBI taxonomy): domain Eukaryota; kingdom Viridiplantae; phylum Streptophyta; class Pinopsida; order Cupressales; family Cupressaceae; genus Cryptomeria; species Cryptomeria japonica. The sequence goes on from NC_081407.1 coordinate 506,999,592, forward strand.
GAAGGCATAAAAGTGATATAAGAACATATACAACAAACTTAACACCAAACTAAGCAAAGAGGACTTGTAAGCCATACTCGTAGAAAGAAGCCTTCACCAAGACATCAAAGATAAACCAATCATGGTTGAAAAAAATAAAAGAGATCCAAATAAAATCAAATCCTCAATAGTGGGGCATAACACTATTGGCATTTGGCATAACTGGTACAGATAAGGTGATGCAATTGAATATTGATGACTGAATCAATAAAGGATAGAAGTCTATTTGTGATGAAGAGATTGAGATTTTGTGAATAGATGACTTGATCAGTTATTTGTGTTATCATTGATGGAAACTGATGTCAAATGATGTTCCGAATGTTCCTGATGTTTTTTTTGTCATCTAAGTGATTTGGTTTACTAGAAGATAGGGTTTACCGGCAAAAAACTAAAGTCTGTGAAATAGGACTTTAACAGATAAAGAAAAGATGTTTTGGTTGAATTAGACGATCGGTGAAGATTGGTGATTTATGGTTTGGAAGGTGAGCTTGTATCATGGAAAGGAGTATCTAACTGGAAAAGGAATTTGTGATAATTACCAGAAGGCATGTTTCAAATTTCTGATGAAGTTTGCTAAGGTTTTAGTAGGGTTTAAGACCGGCAAAGATATCATCAAATCGGTAATGATTTTTTTTATGACAGTGATCGACGTCGAGTCTACATGAAGGTGGTAACACGACACAACCTATGTGAAAAGATTTGATTGTTGTTTTGGTGCGTTTCAAGGAAGAATTTCTTGGGAATCAACGAAATGCTTGGTAGAGTGTTTTGATGGTACAGATCGGATTTTCGTGATGGGTTACGATCAACCAACGGTTGATATTGCATTGTAATTTATTGTAATGATCTGTATATCGATCTGTGATGATCTCTTATGATTTGTATTGTAAATTCATGATGTAATTAGGGTTTAGTGGCTGACCTAGTTGAGATGGCTATTTAGGATGGCACAACTGATGTTTATGATGTCGGTGGTCTTAGAGAATGTGTTAAGTCATCCAAGTGAAGTGTGAGATCTGCCTGAGAGTTGGAGAGTGTTGAGAATAACTAGATCTGATCAAGTAAGCAAAGAAGTGCAAGTAACAGATCACTCATTCAATGTTGTTCCCTAACAGTTGCAGCAAATTAAATCCCTTAACCGGGTAGGTCCTAACATGCCTTAAACATTTAAGTCCCCTAATAGGGAAGCTCTCAGAAGAGTGTTAAATCCTCTCATGAGGTTGATCCTAACAGATCATCAAGCTCCTAACTGGGCTACTAGGCAAATCCCCTAACTGGGTGACTCTTAACAAGGTATGCTCCTAATAGGGCATATTGTAAGCTCCTAACAGGGCTAAGCTCCTAATAGGGCATACTTCAAAAGAGTACAAATATTTGTGGGTGCCAACTCCCACCGTGGTTTTTCCCTATTTAGGTTTCCACGTAAAAAAATTATGGTGTTCATGTATGGAATGTTTTTCATGTGATGTTCTTGTTTATATTACATTTCATGCAATATTTCTAAGACAAAAGTGATTGATTTGATTAGATAAGTTGGTAAATGACCAAATCTATATGATTTCTTAAGTGGTGAAAGTATTGATTGATGTGGTAAGTGATTTGATTAATGTGTTAAGAAAATATGATAAAGAGGTTGTTAGATCTAATTAAAGAAGTTGAGATATTTGTCAAATGGTTTCAGATCTGATATAAGTTTCATTTGGTTTAAAGTTTCAATTGGTATTAATATTGATTCACCCCCCCGTCTCAGTATTGACTAGATCCTCATAGGATTAACAATTGGTATTAGGTCTTTGGTCCTCTCTTTGTAGAAAGCTTAACCGCTTGAGAAAAAGATTATGAGGAAGTCAAGATGATGAAGAAAGAGGGTCGTAAGTTCAACAAGGATAACTACAAGATCTGGAAAGACAAAATGAAGATCTACATCATAGTTCTTGGTGTACAATATTGGAAGCAAGTTGAAACAACATATGTTACTCATACTACTACTCCCTTGACACCGGATGAACTCAGAGATGTTAGTCCACCCATAATTTTTCCCTTTTAAATATTCAAATTCGCGGGTTGCCTTTACTTCCGTTAGATCATTTGTTCTCCTCGTACTTCAACCGGTGAACTCTTTTAAAAAAAGGTTCGAATGGTTCAAGGTTCAAAGCGCATTTTAAAAGAGAGTCATTTTTGGTCTTTGTCATCGTGCGAACAAGTGCACTTTTGTTTGTGGTCATTGAAGTTTTGAACCCGTTGAACCAAATTTCAAGCGGTTCAAGGTTCAAAGTTCAAAATGCCTTTTGATGAGTCGTGACAATGTATGGTTATATGACGAGCGTGAATCCTTATGTTTTGAGTTGATATGTGATCTTGAACCTTGAACCAAATTTCAAGCAATTTAAAAGGTTCAAGGTTCACGTTTAATAGTCCTTTTCTTTTTTCGCTCGTTCTTGGTGTTGTTTTGTGTGCTGCCCACTAACTCTAAATCTTTTTGGTGGAAATAAAAGCGATGCAACAAGAAGGAATATTCCCTTAATCGGCAATTTAAAATTCTAAATGTGGAAAGTAATCATGAGAACATCAAATTACTTGTGCGGAAGTGATGGATAATTAAGAAGGTGTCAATTTGTGTCATTTCACCGTTACTTCACATGCTTGGGTAAATCATGCTAAAGCGTGTGTAGCTCTAAAGATATTTATCTGTCTGATTGAAGGAAATGTGTATGAATTTATTTCCATATTTAAGAAGGTCACAACTGCCATACTTCAGTAAATTGGAGGCGCTGAAGGTAAAACCAGCTCTGTTCTCCGGAAAAATTTCCAGTTTTCATGGTGTTAATGAGTAAGTTTAGTTGATTTCTCCTAAGTTGTGTTTCTTTGAGTTTTGAGGTTTTTATCAGTATAGAAAAGGGAAATCTCTCTATTGTTGGGGTAGGATACTATATTGTTGTTAAAATTTCTTGGTTAAGGGGGTAGATAGTTAACATGAGGCCAATGCTACCGAAGCTTGGTCGAACCTCATGTCTAGTGAGTATTTTGCCGGAATTGGAAGACACCTCCTTAGTTCATGTAGATTTAGGGGATTTCCTGGAAAGAACCAAGAACCCTCAGATTGGTTCATTAATGGAAAAGATAGTTAAGAGTGGTCTTGTGGAAGCAGTTGCGTTCCCGCTCGTTGCACCGTGCCCAGATTTAGTGTTGGCATGCATGAACAGATATGACTCTGAGGACAAATGTATCAGAACCAGGGATGGTGAGGAGTTGGTCAGTATTGATAGAGAAACGGTGATGGCGGTAATGGGTATTCCACATAAGGATGAGTATGAGGACTGGACTATTTGGAGTTCATACGCCTATTTCTCTAAAAAGAAGAGCAAGTACAGGAGTGTAATTTCTAGAAATTGGCTCTTGAAGATTCAGAAAGGAGGATCACGGTTACCCAAGCCCCTGACCAGAGAGCACTTCATCACAGAGGTGCAGGACATTGTTATACTTTTGAATAGAGTAAAGGGGAATTCACATTCCTTCTAGTGGGAGGATTGGATGTACTTTTTCATCCAAGTGGTTTTATCCAGTGATAGATTTCTGGATTGGTCTCAAGTAATTGCAAAGAGACTTCATGAAGGATTGAGCAATTTTGTGGGGATGACAGGTTTTTACATGTCTTCCTACCTTTTCTACATTTTAGCTTGCACAAGGGATTGGGCTGGACTACCTAATGAACCCTAGGTTGATGGAATGAGGATTTACAATTTTTACCCTCTGTTGACACAATAGAGACATGTTGAGTAGATTGACAGGTGGAATGGAGTCTTCGCGGGGAGACTTGCCTTTGAGCTTCAGGGTGATGCAAACAGGAGAATGTCGATTGAAGCTATGGAATTTGTGAGTATATATGGAATTTTCTTTATCCAATTTCCTCGGTTTACTTACATACGGGTAGGTGGCTTTTAAGGCCAACCATTCAAACTACCGAAGTACGCTTTTGATAGCTACGTGCTTATACAAGTGAGAAGGCAGTTGGCCTACATAGATAAAAGATTATGAGCAAAGGGTGAGTTCGGGGTGGTATTTCCCATTGAACTCGGATATTACAGTTGCAAGTCTGTATCAGATGCCTTGAGCCTGAAACTGGAGTTCAAAAGGATGAACTTGCAGCCATATGTGGCAAGGCAAAAATTTGATAGCAAGAGTTATGCAAGGGAGAACCTTAATGTAGACAGTCATTTTTGCCATGAACCTTAGATAGAGGATTATTGGGAGAATTGCAAGGATGAGTATGAAGTGAGAAAGAGATTATGGCCTAGATTCACTTTGCAGCAGATAACTACCACGAGGCTCCCAATTAATATATCCGGTGTATCAGAAGATACAGAGAGGTATGTTTTGGATCCTGAGTTTGATACCAAGATTGAAGGAAAACTGATTCCAGAAATTGACTGGAACAAAAAGGAAGATTCAATGTTCTTAGGAGAATAGAGAGATGGTTGAGGAATTAGAAGTTCAAGGAGGGACCCCACATGTCCTCACATGAATCAAGAATTGATTCACACATTGTGGTTCAATCTCCTATTTCTACCACTAATGAAGTTGATGATGTTGCAGGTGTTTCAAAGCCCGTTGTAGAGAAAATTCAACCTAGAAGGACGAAAAGGTCGCCATCTTCCGGTCTCACAGTTGCTCGAGTAACTCAGTCTAGAAGCAAAAAGAAGAGTAGGGAGCCCATCTTGAGGCAGGTTATTGTAGACTTGGACCCCAATGAAGAGCTTGAACAAACAATGGATTCACAGGATCAAAGCGACCCCAAGATGCAAGAAATGGACACAAATAAAGAAGTTGAAATTCAACAGGATCAAATGAATACCTTGGTAATTGTTACTTCACCAGATGCATGGACCACTCCGCCACCTAAGGAACCTGCAATCGCACCAAGATGGCTGGAAGCCGCCATTGGGAAAAAAAAAAAAAAAGGGAGTGTGGTGCCGGTCACAATTCCAATGGAGGACATGGTTAGTAGATGCTTGGGAAAGACATCAAAGCCAAAAAAGCTCAAAACACAAGCAATGCTTGATGTGGATGACACACCAAGTCACTGGACAACCAAAGTTGCCAAACCCATTCCTGCAAGAGATGTAGACAAGGCTATAGAGGAGGATTTCACTATGGAGAAGATAGATTTGGGGGTTTTTTCAAGGGTCGTAGATGTTAAGCATCTGGAATCCTCCACGAAGAGGATAATTTCAAGGAGTTTGAAAGATGAAAAGGATAAAAGAGAATTAAAACAAGTTGTCACACCGATGGCTGAGTACATCAATGCTATCCACAACCTAGATCCCCAACCATTGTCATAGATACCAGTGTCATTTGACCCTAAATCACCAGCAAACCAGAAAATGCTAGATCAGGTTCAAAGAAACAAGGTAGTGATGAAGATGTTTAATAAATGGTTGGACCTGATAATACAACAAGGGTCAAATTATATTAGTAATCTGGTTAAAGTTTATAAGGATGCTGAAACTGTGAGTAAAGATCTTGAACTGGAAACAACCGTCTGGCAAAAAGAAAGGATTAAGTGGGTAGCAGTCCTCGCATAGATGAACGTTGTTCAGAAGTATGGAGTGATGAAATTCCTTGCTGAGAAACCGGTGGAGAAATTGGATGACAATGTGTTGTACGTGTCAAAGAAAAATGTGGAATGGCGCAATACGATCATCAAGTAGGGCCTTGAAGAATCCACCAAGCTACTCAAAGGATTGACTGACTTGATTGACACGATGCAGAAGGACCTCAAGTGTATTGATATTCAACTCATGAAGGAGGGCACCAAGGTAATCGAAGAAGCTGCAGACATGACTAAGTTTTTTTAAGAAAGGATCCAGTTCATTAAGACAACAAAATCCTTGACCACTGATGACTTTTCAAAAGTGGCAAGGATTGAATCAATGCTCATTGTCTGTTCGGACCATTTAGAGGTTCACAAGGTGAAAGTTACAAAGGTAAATATGGACAAAGAAGTGTGGAAGAAAAGGATCCTGCACATTGGTCTGCCCTATTTCCAGGTCATCTTAAATTTCTCAGTAGCGCACCTTTAATGGCATGGTTTTGCGTAAAACAGGACAAGCCCATAACCTCCTCTTCCATGGTGGAAGCCTAGCTAATCCAAAAATGAAATGTTAGCCTTTTAGTGGCTGCTAATTTAGTTTTCTTTTATGTTGCTTTAAACAATTTTTTTCACCTGGGTGAAAGTAAATGTTATTTGATCATGTAAAAACTATAGCCTGGGGGCTATTTAAGATGAAGAGCTTGTCTTTGTATAGGTTCCAAAAACTGTGATTTTGGGAGCAACAGATAAAATTTTGGTTTTTGATACGAATTATTTGGATGATACGATGACTGGTTATTAATGAAAAGTTGTGTTATCTTTGAATCTGTTTGTTCTAAGATTCGTTATCTTTCTTAAGTCGTTATGGGCACAATATAACTTGGTGATCAGTTATCTCTATATTTCTTCTCAATTCATGTTTATTATTGATTGTTGGATGACTCACATGGTATTGATTTGCTTGATCCCCCTTTCCCTATGAGGCATGAGAGAGTATCGATCGAGCCATTAGTTTTTTGTAATGCCCCGCCAGAAACCCTGAAGGAAAACCCACAACAAGGGTGAAACAACTTTCTTTTTTTTTAAGTATAAACATCATAAGTGCATTTACACAACATGCATGATAACACAAGCGAAAGACTTACACCAGAATTCCTTAAGGGTTACCAACGAAGAATTAACTTCAAGAATAAATTCCACAAAATAATAAATCCACATATGCATCATTAACTCAATGATCACAAGAAGCCATAAGCAAATAAAGATTCATCATAGAAAGATTGAAAGGATACAACATAATTTTCACTTCAATAAGCATTTACTAACATCATCAAGGAAACTGATAAAAACATCCAAACATAGGATTATATTGCTCTTCCAATACATAGCTTCTCAATAAACATAAGGGATAGATCTCATCCAATTACAAGGTTACATAAGATCAATATTACAATGATACAATGACCACATGTAGGTCTACAAATACCAATAATCTTCAAAACATGAGATGAAGCATGAGCCACGAACAGAGGAATACTTGTGAAGCCAATCCTCACATGAAGGTATAAATCCGAACATCCGATGGGAAGTGGCACTACCACCCGACCATGTAATTCTCAAATGGAATCATACCTTTGTGCTAGGAGATAGTTGAGGACCCTCAAACAAGCATAAGCATGACATGGTCGACAAAACAATACGACTCCATGACAGCACAAAAGACTCCATAAGAATCCAGGTGACTCAACTTCACAAACACAAGTTAATTGACATCACAAAACACAAGTGAACCAAATGAGAGAGTGTCATTGCATAAATTAAGATGGATACCATGGTACAACCTCCATAGGTCCTGACTCACTGTCCTGGTAACCTTTCTCGACCTCTAGCTCCAACTAAGTCTTATGCGGACCCTACCAGCCTTTCGTGAAGACAAGGTGGTTGGTTTTCCATTCCAGGCCTTCTCGCCACATTATGAGCCCTGTACTAGCACTCACCTATGCACGAGGTACATTTATCTTTATTAATGTTATGATACTACCCACCTAATCAATTCATTAGATTACCAGTTATTATCTGACTTTCGCTGGGTTGTAATACCTACCACTTTGGGTGCAACCCCCAAGCAAAAGCCACTCTCTCAAATGACACTACACAAGCATGGTCACTCCCCGAGGACCCTATGGCAAAGAAGACAACCATAACACCACTATCGGAAACAAGTGGTCAAACAAGGACATACTGACTCTTGACTAACCATAAGGAAAAGACACTACATGGTTAAGATAACGGAGCCAACATATATCTCTTGGTCAAAGGTACCAATTACACCACCACAGGATGACTGAACCACAAACCAAAATATCACAATAAAAACTTGCAAGGATAGCTAAATACATCAAGTCCGCACTCAGACACTCTTTGAGAATATCAGCATCATAAGCACTTGCAACATTATTGATTGAAAAAAATAAAATAAAACACTCTTGTAGCAGTCACATTATTCAATTCCCAAATCAATGTTCCATCAGAAATGAAATCCACATTATACATTCAGCCAGTTATAACATGAATTCCAATAGGCATTTAAATCATTTTTAGAATATATCCAAAACTACCAATTTGATTCTCTAATTCATGCCTTAATTTTTATTGATAAATTTATTAACCACATAATAAAAATCACATGAAAATCAAATTAAATCACGCAATACCACTTATGATATAATTATCTTTATTAATGTTGTGATACTACCCACCTAATCAATTCATTAGATTACCAGTTATTATCCGACTTTCACTGGGTCATGATACCTACCACTTTGGGTGCAACCCCCAAGCAAAATCCACTCTCTCAAAGGACACTACACAAGCATGGTCACTCCCCGAGGACCCTATGGCGAACCAGACACCCATAACACCATGATCAGAAACAAGTGGTCAAACAAGGACATACTAACTCTTGACTAACCATAAGGTAAAGACACTACATGGTTAAGACAATAGAGCCAACATATATCTCTTGGTCAAAGGTACCAATTACACCACCATAGAATGACTGAACCACAGACCAAAGCATCACAATAAACACTTGCAAGGATAGCTAAATACATCAAGACCGCACTTAGACAATCTTTGAGAATATCAACATCATAAGCACTTGCAACATCATTGATTGAAAAAAATGAAATAAAACACTCTTGCAACAGTCACATTATTCAATTCCCAAATCAATGTTCCATCAGAAATGAAATCCATATTATACATTCAACCGGTTATAACATGAATTACAACAGGCATTTAAATCATTTTCAGAATATATCCAAAACTAACAATTTGAATCTCTAATTCATGCCTTAATTTTCATTGATAAATTTATTAACCACATAATAAAAATCACATGAAAATCACATTACATCATGCAATACCACTTTAAACATTCCATTTATAAAATTTAAGTTGTTAGCACTAACCAGTTTGGAGACCGGTGAGGGCTCAAAGCTAAGCGGGAGTCAAACCAACCCGCGGTTGTGTTGCTGCCGGGGGCAACAAACACTACCTACCGGTAGTGCTGCTACCACTGGTAACAGCCCTACCGATCGGTGGCTGCTGCTACCAACTGATAGCACTGCCGCTACCATCTGGTAGCACTGCTACCAACCGGTAGCGGTACTGCCGACCGGTAGTGCCCACTACCAACTGGTAGTGGTACTGTCGACCGGTAGTGCCCACTACCAACCAGTAGCGGTACTGCCGATCGGTAGTTCTACTACCTGTGGGTAGCAGGCACTACCGACCCACGTGATGAGGCAAGCCCATTACGAGAGCGGTAAAGTCCACAAGAGAGGCACAAGAAACATGCCTCCAAGCATTCTAAAACCAAAAAGACCCAAAATAAATAACCACAAGAGACATTCCATTTACAAAATTATTTCACGGGCACACACATATAGTGCCAATTTCCAAAATTTCAAGGAAACGTTACCAACAAGGTAAATGGTGAAATAAACATAATGGAAAGAATGGCTAGCAAACTCTTGACAGTGAGAAGCAAGGATACAATCAACAACCCAATCTAAAATAATTTCTTTCCAAATAAGAGGTAAATCCAGAAGTTGTTTGCTATGAACAAATAGCACACAACAAGAAGAAATGAACAATTCCTTTCCTGAATGCAACCATATGCTAATAGCATCACAAAATCAACTATATCAGGCAATCTTTCTTCCATTTCAACATTCTAAAAGGAATCTACAGGTAGATTTCATTTTCCAATCACACAGAAAGAAAACTAAAATATACAAGATCAAATCAAAACATCAAAATAGATTTCCAACCTAAAGCAAAGGCAAGCAAAGAGATGAATCAAATCCAGTCTTGCAACCAGGTTGAATCTCCAGCTCCTCCAGAAAGTTTTTCTGAATTTTCTCTCCAAAATCTTCTTCTTCTCCTGTCGTCCATCCCCAAAATGGATGCCCAAAACTATCTTTTAAGCCAAGCTTCTAGGTTAAAGTTCTCATCCAATCAAATTTAAAATATTTTAAAACTAAAAGGCAATCAGATTTATTTCTTTCCCCAAAAATAATAATTTTTTCCAATGATTAAATTAAAAAAAGCCCAAATGGAAAAATAAAAAGGGAACCTTTTACTTATTTCTTTTTCCATAAAACATTCCTTCAACATAATTATTTAACCTTTTTAAATGGCTAGGCAATTTATTTATTTCACAAAAATATCAATGCAACTTTACACAATAAATTAAGCCATTTAACCATTTAATCTAGCAATTCATCAATTTAATAAATCAATAATCACCGAGCATAATAATTAAATGATTATGCCAACACAAGATAGCATCATCCATTTAAATTAAATAACCATTTAAATAAACGAAAACACGCAAAACCAAGATAGACCAAATGATGACTCTCAAATGACCAAACCAAGGCACCATGACATGCATAATAGCCAGATGGGGAAACACAACTGACTGACAACACTCACACGAGTGTAACTGCGGTCAAGCTAGGGTACAACAACTATCTCCTCCACTCCCATCGGATATATATATATATATATATATATATATATATATATATATATATATATATATATATATATATATATATATATATATATATATATATATATATATATATATATATATATATATATATATATATATATATATATATAATGCATGCTTAGACCTGTGAAACCAGGTGGAATAGATACCCCCGTACCTACCCAGTACTTGTACCTACAATGTCCTGCACCAAAGAACCACACGTGCATATAGAAAATATACATACAGACACGGTAACAAACTGATGAAGGAGAATCATGACATTCCCTGTCTCACCGGAGTGAGTGAAGTAAAATCATCCCCTCGCATCCCAATACACTTGCAAACATGCAACATATAAATAACGCATCACAATATAAGGGAAAAGTGTCAGTCCATGATAATGATCCATAAAAAATAACATTACTCATAAGCACTGAAATACTGCTTAAAATCATACACCATAAATCCAAATAAAGTATGAAATAACATCGCATAGTATCCGAATCAAAATACAATAATGTTTCGTAGAACAGTCACTAAAGTAACTCAAAACATACAACAGAGGCTGATCTAGGAGGGGTACTACATCCTCCCCCCCAAGCCTAGGCTTACTCCTGAAAGCCTAAAACAGATAAGAATAAAGCTCTCTCATCTTCACAGCATCTTCCCAAGTCATAGAGGACTCATCACTGGGGTCCCATAGGACCCTTACCTGCTCGATGGTACGACCCCTGAGGGTCAAATCCCGATGTTGAAGGATGCACACGGGCTCCATGGAAAGCTGCCCATCCTTGACTTGCAAAGTGTTCCAATCAAGAACATGGGTCACATCACAAGGATAAGGACGAAGAACAAAAACATGAAAGACATCATGGATGCGGGATAGACTCGGTGGCAAGGCAAGACGGTAGGCAATAGGTCCTATCCTCTCAAGGATCTCAAAAGGGCCTACAAAATGAGGTGCCAACTTAGAACCCTTTCCATAACGGATTGGACTCTTCCACGGATGCACTCTCAAGAACACACGGTCGCCAACCAAAAACTGCCGATTGACTCTATGAGCATCGCTATACTTCTTCTGCCTATCCCGGGCAACAACCAAATGCCCATGAATCTGCTCAACCTGCTGCTCCATCTCACGAAGCAATTCTGGGCCTAAACACACCCTATCCTACAACCGATCCCAACTCAAAGGAGTACGACAAGGATGACCATACAATGCCTGGAAGGGTGACATGCCTATAGAGATGTGATATCTGTTATTATAAGCGAACTCCACAAGGAAAAGATATTCCTCCCAACATGACTGCTGATCCATAAAATACATATACATATACATACATGTATTGTAATGCCCTACCAGGAACCCCAAAGGAATGGCCACACAACTAAGCAACTAAGGGTGAAATAATTATTTTTTTAAAATTATTAAGTGGTTTAATTACTACATTGCACATAACTACGCAAGCAGAAGACTAACTCAAGAATTCCTAAAGGGTTACCAATGAAGAATTATAAGAAAGGTTAAATTCCAAATTAAAGATTAATCCAATTATACATCAATTACTTATTGAACACAATAAACCATATTCACATAACAGATTTCATCATAGAAAGATTGAAAGTATTTTAATATAAATTTCTCTTTAAGAAATCATTTGCACAAGCATAGGATAACTCAGCTAATAAAATTCATTAACTTAAGATTACATTATTCATCAAATACATGGCTTCCAATAATACATATAAAATTTACATCCTTACCAAATACAAGGCTACATAAATCCATTGATACAAATGACCACATAGGTCTCAAAAGTATAATAATCTCCAACATGAGATGATACACGAATCATGAACCACTTGAATATCTGCAAAGCCAATCCTCGCATGAAGGCATGAACAAATACATCTGATGGGAAGTGGCACTACCACCTGACCATGTGATCCCAAAATGGAATCACCCCACCGTGCTAGGAGATAGCAGAAGACTCTCAACCAAGCAAAAGAAAAACATGGTCAACAATACAAGTGTGACTCCACAATACTCCAGGTGAACTCAACATCACAATACACTAGTGACCCTAAGGAGAGAGTGTCATCACATAGCTTATGATGGTTACCCTAGGTAGGCCTCCATAGGTCCCGACCCCCAACCTGGGTTATCCTGGAAACCTTTCCCGAACCCCCAGTTCCATCTAAGTCTCATGCGGACCCTACCAACCCTTCATGAAGACAAGGTGGTCAGTTTGTCATTCCAGGCCTTCCCACTACATATTGAGTCTTTACGAGTAGTAAACCATACACAGGGCACAATATATTAATGTGAATAACTACCCACCCCCTAATCAATTATTAGGTTATCACTTATTATCTCACTTTCAATGGGTTATCATGCCACACACTTCGAGCATGGTCCCCACTCGAAAGCCACTCTCCCTAAAAAAACATGGTCACTCTACGAGGACCCTATGGCGAAATAGACAGCCATAAGACCACTACAAAAAATACAGGTGACCAAAAACATAGTCTTACTAACCCTTGGTTAACCATAAGGAATAAGCACAATATAGTTAAAACAATAAGGTCATTAATACAACAGCTGATCAAGAGGTACAATGAACACCACAATAGGACGACTAAACATAGACAAGAATTTGCAACAAAATAAGTCCCTTGCAAGAAATGCCAAATTCACTAAGACCAAACTCAAACAATCTTTTATAATTAACAACATCATATACACTTGCAAATTCATCGTTTAAAATTTAATAAAACACCACCATAATGATTAAGAGAAATTCAAGTCATCATTAATCTAATAAGACTAGAAATCTAACTAATCACAAAAAATCAATTTACCTCTTTTCAATTTGCACAAGAAAAAGTCATAATCATTTTAATGAATAAAACACCCGACGTTAAATAATACATCTTTCCAAAGACATCATTCAATTTTTATATTCCAATACAATAATCCTAATAAAATAAGAAAAATTCATATTAGATACATATAAAAATATAACATATGAATCATATTAAAATATTTAACCTGCTTCCAGAATAAATCTTATTTACCAAAATTGATCACATAAAACTAATGCCTTGATAGAAAAGTATATATATATAAAATTAATAACATCATATTGAAATGAAAAACATATAATTTTATAACCATGCTGTTAGAAAATAGCGAACAAAATTAAAACAACATTGAGGGAAAACATTTTAAGGGCGGTGGTTGCTACCTTTGGTAGCGCTGATACCATATGCTAGCAGTCGCTACCAAATGGTAGCAACCGCTACCAAGCAGTAGTGCTGCTACCCTATGGTAGTAGATGCTACCATCCCACGTGGGGGGGTTATAATATATATATATTTTTATTTATTTTAAATTAACTTAAAATAAGACCATCCATACTGCACACTATCACTAGTAAAAAAAAATAACAGTGAAGAAATTTTTTAATTTTTTTAATGAGAATTTCAATAAAGATTTATGTTTATCAATTAATGCATAAAAGACCCAAATCTAAAGATCTTGGGCAAAAAGTCAAAAGAATTTTAAGCAAATAGAGGGGATTTGATTCATTTCTTCATTTCCTCACACACAGGAAAAATCATTGAATCACACAAAGAGGGAAAATTGACAAAAAATTGCCAGCATAACCCCCTAATTTTAAACAAATAAAAACTTGCAAACATACAAAAAACAAAATCTATTTCTTACTACTCAAATTGAGAAAATTAATCAAAAACTAGATTTTTCAAAAACTTGAAAGCACACAACCAACAAGATATTGGACAATCTCTTCAACAAAAACACATTGATTTGGGATTTGATTAAATTCAAGAGCAAACTACTCTATTTCCAAACTAGCTTTCAATCAAGAGTTTCCAATAAGATTTAACAATTTCCAATCACGCACACAAAAAGAATCTCAAAACATTTAAATTTGTATTGCAACAAAAGAGTAAAATCTACCCAACCCGAAAAGCAATCCAAGAAGAAAATTGTATAAGAGCTTCAATCCTGCACACCAAATCCACAATCTAGATTTCTCCTCCCAAATGGTTTCCAAATTTTGGTTTTCAAAAATTCCTTCTTCACTTCCTGTGAACTCACAGGTAATATAGGAAAATAATTTTTAACCTAAACTTTTAGGTTAAGAGTTTTCCTCAACCAATAGGAATATAATATTTAAAAGGTAAAAAATCTAATATCCCCTTTTTCATGACACAATTCTTTTAATCAAAAATAAAAATCTAAAAACTAACTACAAGGTCAATGGAAATGCTTGTTATTTATTTTATTTTCCCCATAAGAATTTAACTCAACATTTACACTAAAATTCAAAGACCATAGCATTTAACTTATTTCTTTTTAAAATAATTTAATACATCTATTTTCATAATATAACATGCAATTTAACCATTTAATTTAAAAACTCCATTATTTAATTAAATCAATAAACTCAAGGGCATATTAATTAAATTAAATACGCCAACACAAACTAACACAATTCACTCAAATTAAATCTTTGCAAATAACTGGAAGCACACAAAACGAGAAATAACCACCAAACGACTCACAAAACAAAAAATACCAAAGCACAATCATTGGGGGAAGAAAATGCAAATGAGGACAATGCTGTCAAACTTGGTAAGATTTTCAATTTGTTTACTCCTACGGTGGATTTTGAATTTCATAGGCTTTTGGGATGTCGGTGGTTGCAGGTTGGTCCTCAACTTTCTTATGCAGAGCTTCTTTCTCACTTTGTTACTATTTGTTTTGATGTTTTACTTGATATGGACTTGGTCCACCTCTTGGTGTCCACGTTTGTCTTTCCGACAATGTGTAATGGGGACGTGGTTTCTCCTGCATTGGTTGACTATTGGTTTGATATGGGTTCCTTTTATTACGATGGCTTTCTTCCTCACCATGAGCTTTTGGCTAATGGCTGGTCTGGTCATTTACTTCATGAATTACGAATGGGATTAATATGCGATTCCATGGAAAACACTCGAGCCTCTATGGATTTTTGTTATATTTAGCTCCTGATTAGTATGTGGATAAAGCTTGGATTGTTTTCCAAGCTTTACATTCATTAATCTCTTTGGGATTTTTGTGCTCTGCTCCTACTTGCATAACATTCCCTTTGAGGGTGATTCTGCCTCCGTCCTCATCTCATGAACCTCCAAAAGAGAGTTCTAGCTCTTGCTTTTTGGATATCTAACAAAGTTCTTTTTTGTAGCTGGTGGTATGGTTTTTTTGTAGGCTTGAAGACTACTCGGCTTCATTTTTATTTGGTTGGTTAGCCATGGTCCTGACAGAGAAGTTTTTCTCAATTATCCACTTCACCGTTCTCCATGTACGTCTATTTTCCTGATGGGGTAACTCTGGCTTTTGAATAGTCCTATGGGACTCTTGTAAAAATGTAGATATAGGAGGGTGAGGGGTTGGTTAGCATATATGTTGTAAGGGTATTATATACTTGTATCAGTTTTAAAAGGCTACAAGCAGAGATTTTCTTGTGGGTTCTTTCCTACCGGTATGCCTTGTCTGAACCCGATGTAAACTCTTTATCATTAATATATATGTTTAGTGGATATTCCACTTTTATTTAAAAAAAATTTAAAAAAATGCCAAAGCACTATGACTCGCATACCAGTCAAACAGGAAATCACGACCGACTAACACTACTCACATGAGTGTAACTGTGGGTCAATTTAGGGTCTAACAACTATCTCCTCCACTCCCATCAGACAAATAAGGTACGCTCAGAACTGTGAAACTAGGTGGAGTCGATACCCCGTACCTACTTGATACTTGTACTTGTAATGTCCTGCATCAAAGAACCACATGTGCATATAGTCAAATATATAAATAGACACGACACGCACACCGATGAAGGAGAATTATGATGTTCCCTATCTCACCGGAGTGAGTGAAGGAAAATCATCCCCTCACACCCCATACACTTGCAAACATGAAACATATATATAACACATCACACATATAAAGTCAATATGTCAGTCCATGACAACAATCCATAAAATCACATTTAACATAAATAAGAAAATACTGCATGAAAGCATACATGACGAATCAAATTAAAGCATGTAATAACATCGCATAAAGTCTGAATCAAATATAACAATAATGTATCCACTGAACTGTCAACTGAAGTCAACCATGAGTCTAAAAAGTTTGATCGAGAAGGGGTACTACATTCTCCCCCCCAAAACTAGGCTTACTCTTGGAAGCCTAAAACATATAAGAATAAAGCTCTCTCATCTTCATTGCATCCTCCCATGTCGCCGAGGTCTCATCATTTGGGTCCCATAGGACCCTTACCTGGTCGATGGTACGACCCCTGAGGGTCAAATCTCGATGCTGAAGAATGTGCATGGGCTCCATGGAAAGTTGCTCATCCTCAACCTACAAAGCGTTCCAATTAAGAACATGAGTCACATCAGGATGATAAGGTCAAAGAACAGAAACATGAAAGACATCATGGATGCGGGATAGGATCAACGACAAGGCAAGACATTAGGAAACAAGTCCTATCCTCTCAAGGATCTCAAAAGGGCCAACAAAATGAGGCGCCAACTTAGAACCCTTTCCATAACGGATTAGACTCTTCCATGGACGCACTCTCAAGAACACACGGTCGCCAACTGAAAACTGATGATCCACTCTATGAGCATTGACATACTTCTTCTACCTATCCTAAGTAGCTACCAAATGCCCATGAATCTACTCAACCTACTACTTAATCTCTCCAAGCATATCCAGTCCTAAATGGACCCTATCCTCTAACCGATCCCAACTCAAAGGAGTATGGAAAGGATGACCATACAATTCTTGGAAGGGAGACATGCCTATGGAGTCATGATATCCATTTTTATAAGTAAACTCCACAAGGCAAAGATATTCCTCCCTCCATGACTGCTGGTCCATAACATACATGCAAAGCATGTCCTCCAAGACCTGATTCACACGCTCAGTCTGACCATCGGTCTATGGGTAACAAGCTAAACTGAAGTTCAACTGGGTCCCCAAGGCATGCTGAAGTGAGGTCCACAATGCTGAAGTAAAGATAAGATCTCTATCAGAAATGATCTGCCTAGGAATCCCATGCAACCTAACCTCATCTTCCAAGAAAACCCATGCCACCACTGTTGTTGTATAAGAAGATCGAATAGGAACAAAATGAGAAACTTTGGTCAATCTATCAACAATGACCATGATGGCATCATGACAACACAAAGAAATAGACAACCCCACTATGAAATCCATGGAAATGATATCCCATTTCCAATTCGGTACCAAATTAGATTGTAAAAGCCTTGCAGGGTGCTGATGCTCCAACTTCACCCACTAACATTCTAAACACTTCAACACAAAATCAGCAATGTCACATTTCATACCAGCCCAATGATATGTTTGTCTAAGATCTGCATGCATCTTCTTGACACCAGGGTGTGCCGAATAAGGTGCACGATAGGCCTCAGTCATGATTAAAATGCAAAGACCCTCCAAAGGAGGTACATAGATCCATCCAAGATGTCAAAGAAGACCTTTTGCCTCAAGGTTATATCCATAATATCTACCCTCCAATGTTCTTCTGGATTCCATCATGGCTCTAACATCTTGATACCAGGTGTCTTGAGGAATAATCTCAAGAATTATCTCTCTCAAGTCCACCCCAAGGGACAATGCTACAACCTGATGTCGCCTACGACTCAAAGCATCTTTTACAACATTATCTTTCCCCTAAATATATCGAACCTCAAAATCATACTCATAGAGGAATTCCATCCATCTTCGCTGTCGAGCATTCAAGTTCGGCTGCATGAAAATATACTGCAAACTACGGTGATCACTATGCAGCTCAAACCGATGCCCTAACAGAAAATGATGCCATATAACCAACGCATGCACTACAACTGCCAACTCCAAGTCATGAACTGGATAGTTCAACCCGCGGTCCTTGAGTTTGCGAGACTCATAGGAAATCACACGACCATCCTGCATAAGCACTGCTCTTATACCTTCTAAAGAGGCATCTTTGCATACCATAAAATCTCTGGATGGATTAGGAACTGCCAAAATCGAAGCACTAACAAGGAGTTCCTTCAAGGTATGAAAAGTTGACTCACACTTCTCTGACCAAACAAAATTATTCCCTTTCCTCTTAAGAGAAGTGATCGGGTTACCTATCCAAGAAAAACTCTGAACAAAGTGATGGTAATATCCGTCCAAACCCATAAAACTTCAAACCTTAGAAACATTGGTTGGTGTTGGCCATTCTACAATGGCTTGGATCTTAGAAGGATCCTAGATACACCTTCTCCTGAAACTACATGACCAATATAGTTCACCTCTGACTGGAAGAAATCACACTTCGCCAAGTTGGCATAAAGATGATTCTCCCTCAAGCACTGCAATACCTATCACAAGTGGCCCTCATGCTCTTCCATAGATCTAGAATATATCAAAATGTCATCCAATAATGATGGTATGATGAAAGAATAAGTATCTAGTAGAATACTAAGAGGGGCGGGGGGTGAATCAATATATTGAAAACTGATACAAAGTTCCCAAACTCAAACTCAATCAAACAAAGTAATCATATCTCAGTCAAGATCAATAATCATAAGAATGCTTGACATCAACCAGTTTAACTGTTACGACAACTTTAACAGTAAACAACTTCAATCTTGTGAATATCAACAATGCTTAATCATAACTCAACATATTCATCTCTTTATGCTTCTACTTAACATGCATTATCAGAGATTAACCAAATCAACAAATAAGATCATAACCACAAAAGAATTCACCACTTGACACAAATGTTTATACATGGAAAACCCAAATAGGTAAAAACCACGGTGAGATGAGACTCACAA
The DNA here is from genome assembly GCF_030272615.1 of Cryptomeria japonica. Taxonomy (NCBI): domain Eukaryota; kingdom Viridiplantae; phylum Streptophyta; class Pinopsida; order Cupressales; family Cupressaceae; genus Cryptomeria; species Cryptomeria japonica. The sequence continues at coordinate 507,019,208 of NC_081407.1, forward strand.
GGATAGCTATCTGAACTCTTTCAAAGTTTGCCTTGTTAGGAGCCAAAGCCTGTTAGAGATTTACAATAAGTCCCGTTAAGAACTAATTCCGGTTAGGAATCACCCGGTTAAGGGATTTACAAATATACCTTGTCAGAAGCACAATACCCTATTAGGAGTAACATCGCTGGAGGATTTAAGAATCCAAACTAATAGACCACCTTGTTAGAGGGTTTAATGAGTAACCAATCTTGTTAGAGCTTACCCGGTTAAGGGATTTAACTTATGTTGTAATTGTTAGAAAACAACAGTTTAGTTGATCTGTCTGAATAGCACTACTTGTGCTTGATCAGATCCTTCTATAACCTTCAGTCTACCTTTACTCAAAGTGCAGATCCATTCACCGGCTTGGAAACTATACACTCAATAGGTTTTCTACCAACCTTGACAACAACCTTAACAAACAACTTCATCGACCTTAAAATAGAAATCAATTAGGTTAGTAACACAATAAAAACCTAATTCTCATCATCGAGATTACAAACAAGTCGGTACAATCTTGACCGTTAGAAATTATGACAATCTCTTCACATTCTTCAAGACAATTTCAACCACTCCATGATCACCGCTCTATTGGACTTTGTAACTCATCACGCGTTGTGCATTATATGCAATCTACTTTGCTCCTTCCCTAGACAAGAACAAATGTGCCAAAACAATTTGAATATCTCCTTAATCAAATGATCACACGTGTCTCCATCATTATCGCTTATCAGATAACAAAACATCAAACTTGGTTGGTTAGGGTTTAACAACTGATAGGGTTTACCGATTACATTACATGGATAGGTTTAACCCTTTACACCGGTTAAACTCACAAACTTAATATACAAGTTTACAACATCTTCCACAAATCTCTTCTTACATCAAAAAAAACAATATCAACAATAACATGAATACCATTTACCAGTTCAATTGACATCAATGACAACATATCATTAATGCAATCTTGATTCAAAATACCAACAAACTCAAAATGCCAACAAAGAACACAAGGAAAAAATGATCAAGGTAAGTGTAGAAAACCCCATTCATGAGGCTCATGAAAACTGAAGGCATGTTTGTCAACCCAAATGGCACCACTGTGAACTCATAGTGACCATAATGAGTACGAAACATCATTCTATGAATGTCTACATCATGAATGCGCAACTAATGATACCCAGATTTCAGATCAATCTTAGAGAACACCTTGGCTCCCTTTACCTAGTCAAAAAGATCATCTATACGAGGCAATGGATATCAATTCCTGACGGTTGCTTTAGTCAACTATTGGGAATCAATGCATAACCAAAGAGAACCATCCTTCTTCTTAATGAAGATAACAGGTGCACCCCAAGGAGAAACACTAGGATGAATGAACCCCTTGGCCATCAATTTCTCCATCTATAACTTCAATTCGCTCAACTCCTAGGGTAGTCATCTGATATGGAGCTCTCAAAATAGGTTCCACACCAAGAACCAAGTCAATGCGAAAGTCTATGTCCTGCTTTGGAGGCATACTTGTCATATCCATAGGAAACACATCAGCATATTGTCAAAGAATAGGGTGACCATCAAGAGCGATTTCTTGACTCTCTTCCTCATCCACATCCTCAAGAGCAACTACAAAAATCTGACACCCTCGACGCATACACCACTTAAGTTGCATAGCAGAAATCATACGTAAGGATATTGATCTCTGCTCCAATGATCCCCACTTTCCTACCATGATCATCTAAACACTTTGCTATCTTCTGATGACAGTCTACACAAGCATTGTAAGATGATAGCCAATCCATCCCAAACACAACTCCATAAGACCCCAAAGAAATGAATCGAAGGTCAACTGAAGTAACAAAGGGTCCTAGGGCCAACTCACAACTGGGAATGAAGGAATCTACGGACACACAAAAATCGGTAAACAACTCTACTTGCCACCTATCTGCCTACTTAGTAAATGTGAGCCTGCACCGCTCCACAATGGAGGAAGAAATGAAAGAATCATAAGCACCAGAGTCAAAAGTACAGAGATAGGAATACCACCCAACACACTTGCAGTCTCAATCATGGTACCCTGGTGCTCGGCCTGATGGTCATCAATCGCCGCAAAAACTCTATGGGATCTACCTGCATCCCCCACTGTCAACTCTAATGTTGCTGGCCTCTGACTACCTATCTAATGAGAACATTGAGGGCATTGAGCGGCTATGTGGCCAAACTGACCACAGGAGAAGCAAGCTCCCCTACTAGATTCTCTACCTCCAAATGACCCACTGGACTGCTGGAAACTACCCCTACTAGGAGCCTGAGATGCACCTTGAGAGGATTGCCCTAGAAAACTTAGCCTACTCCTCTTCCTATTCCTATTCTTCTTCAGCTGAGAGTTCCCACCCTGCTGGCTCTGAAACTATTTTGGCCTCGGCTAAAAACTCTGCTGTTGTTGCCCAAACTTAACAGGTGCTTGAGAACCCCTATAGGGTGCAACAGTCTAGGACTGATTCTCTCTAACTTTAGACCCACTAAAAATCACACTCCCAATCTACACTCTAGACTGACCACCATGAGCACGACTAATATTCTGCTCCACCAGCCTGGCTTTTTCCATGACTATCTCTACTGAAACAGGTTCAAACATTCTCCCTCCTCCACTGATGTGATCGTTTAGACCCCTCAAGAAGTGTTGAAATAACATCACCTCGTCATTTCCATTACCACATACTATTTGAGCTCATAAAACCTGTGCTCAAACTGATCTACAAACATGCCAGACTAGCACAAATCATACAACTCATCTGCCCGAGATTGTCTCCACTGAGGTGAGAGAAATCGTGCCCTGAATCTCTCCAGAAAATCTCCCAAGACATGGTGCTAATGTTCAAACTGATCCTCTCCTCCTCTAACCGCCACCAGATAGAAGCAAAACTCTTGAGATACATGATGGTGCATCTGGCCTTGGTGTTATTGCCATACAGCTGCATGGAAAAACACCGATCTAAACTAATCAGCCCGGTCTCTGCCTCAAGGCCCATACCCATACCATCGAAGGAAGGAGGATGGGATCTCATCAAGTCTCTCATGTGCCCCATGGTAACTGAGTCCTAGTCCATTGGAACCTCTCTCCTCCTGGGAGATCTCTCTCTCTCCCTCTCCTCCAGATTCTGCTGATGCAACTCTCCCACCTGAGCATGGATAGGTTGTTCGGCCTCAGGTTTGGGACCTAGTTTAGATAGCACCTCCTGAAACATCTACGTCAACTCTTCCCTTTCGAGAACCTGCTCTGTTGCATGCTGCTCATCTTTATGAACAGATTGATCCTGTTCCATACTCACATGAGTGGGTGGTGGTGAAGGACTATGGTGGTTGGAACCTCGATCACATCCCCCACCTCTACCTCTATTCTGGCCACCACCATGACCACTACCCTTGGCTTTCCTAGCCATGACCTAAAACTTCATAATAGAAAAAGGTTTATATCTATAGCAAGGATACTGACAAGGAAACACAAACACTAAAACCTAATCAAAAGGTCAAGTTGAATGGGCTCAATATAAAACCAGAGTACCTAGTGTTGAAACATGGGCTTTGATGCCAAATGTAATGCCCTGCTAGGAACCCCAAAGGAATAGCCACACAACTAAGCAACTAAGAGTGAATTTTTTTTTAAAAGTATAAATCACATTAAGTGGTTTAATTACTACATTGCACATAATTACGCAAGAGGAAGACTAACTCAATAATTCCTTCTATTCTATTCTCTTCTCTGCTCTTCTCTACACACTACTCTCTAGTTGCAACTCAGTCAATCCTCTTTCTCTGCTTCTCACAGTGTGTGTAACCCACTGTGTTATCTACCTCGGCTTTGCACTCTCTAGTTGCTCATCTTTTCTCTTCATGACTGCATTTTTCTATCTCTGCTTTTTCTTTCAACTCCCTCTTATCTCCCCTTCACATCTGATCATTCTACCTACAATATCTTTCTGTAGTGTTATGCCTACATTGGCATCATGTTATACACACCTGCGGGAATCACTTCTCTGCGGCATCTATTTTTCACTTCTCTATATACTGTGTTTTTGTAGAGCTTTATTTCTTCATTTGAAGGCATCTACGAAAAGGATTTTTTTCTCTAAGCAATCACAAGGAGCCTTCTATGTAGTGAAGGAGAAGCTTATGTGTAGTCTTCAAAAACATTCATCAAACATTCATCAAGTATTCATCAAGTATTCATCATCAATTAGGAGCCTTGAAGACATTGAAGAATAATAGGAGATCAAGTGGCTTGTATCTCTCCCTTGGGGATTGGTATGGTTTCATGTCATTTTCATGTCTTTGTATGAGCTTCTTTACACTCATTTTCACATTTACATTTATGCTTTAGATTATTTAGCACATTTAATTTAGATAATTATCACTTACATTTACATTTACATACATTTAGGGTTTACTCTCCAAAGTGTAGGGTAGCTCTAGTTTCTTATCTTTCTCATTTTAGGGTCTTGCACACAAACAAGATTCCTGCACACACTAAATACTATACAAATCGGCTTTTTGTTGAGGTGGAAATCACCAAAACAGGGGTTTGACTAAGGAAAAACCCCATATAGCCAACCCAAAACCCTATTTTCAATTACAGGTACAAGATCTAATCATCACTGCAAATTTTAAGTCTGACAGAGCACACAGACATAGTCCCGCAAATCAAATTTGAATTGAAATCACTGGGACAGGGGCGTGACGCCTTGGTCCTGCACCCTAGTCCTCCTTGGGTGCCTTGGTCCTGCACCCTGGTCCTCCTTGGGTGCCTTGGTCCTGCACCCTATTCCTCCCTGGGTGCCTTGGTCCCAGAGGGGTTCCCTAGTCCTCCTTGAGTGCCCTGGTCCTATGCCCTAGTCCTCCCAGTTTTAGGTGAAATTTGGTAGGGTAGAAGCTTAGAACCTTCAAATTGCAGTCTCTTAGTTGCAGCTTTATATCAGACAAAATAAGACCAAAGTGTGGCACTCCTGTCCAAGTCAATTTGTCTCATTTGTCAACACCAGGTACACATTCAAATTCCTCCCCCTTCTCTGCTTTTAGTATCTCAATTTCAGATTTGCAATTTTCTGCAATTTCAATTCATATATGCTTCATTGTTTATCTCCTAGTCTAGTTGATCAATCACATCCTCTTTTGCACATCTTTTTTTCATACACAACAAGAGGAATAGAAACCCTAAGAGATAATCCTTTCTTCTCTCTTTCTCATAATAAGTAACCAAAGTGAGCTATCTCCCTAGGCTCTTTTGTATTCCTAATGTGTTGGCAAAAGCAGGATTAGGTCCTAGTCACCCAATCTCACTTTTTCCCCTTCCACAAGTAGCTTCTTCTAATGTTATTTTTCCATTTTCATCACAATTGTCAAACCATTCACTCATAGGCTTCAAGTTTCAACTCTTGATAACCTCATCTACAATTTGATGAATGTTATAGGAGATTTCACATTAAATTTTCCTTTCTTTATTACCTCATCAAGCTCGGATGATTTTGACTTCTTGCTTGGCCTTGCTCTACTATATGGTTTCTCCTTAGTGATCTTGTTGGCCTTAGTAGCTTTGGCTTTAACCTCCTTGACTGCTTCATCTAGCTCGGTCTCCTCATCATCTACAGTCACAAATCTAACTGACTTCCTCTTCTTCTCACCACCATTGGATGGCTTGACTGATGATTTGGGTTTGCTTGCAGGCTTTTCAGGACTAGAGAAGGGAGCAACACTCCTTGATTTCCTTGGCTTAGGTGTAGATACTTCTGATTTAGCCTTCTTCTCCACATTAACAGTCTACTCCTCAGAGATGATATTCTCCTCTCTTTCTTTTCAAATTGTCGCCTTAGTTATTCCCATGCTCTTTGCAAGAGCCTCAACTTATTTCTTGACTTTCTTTTCAATTACCAGTTTCTTGAATTGCATATGTAGTTTCAAACTCTTCTCTTTATATGTTTTGAACCTCTCCTTAAAGGGATCCATCATTTTTCTCAATAACTATTGTGCATAGAGTTCCAGAATATACTCCTAAATCTCATAATCCATGAAGTTCTCGACTCTACTGCTTCTATCAAGCACTGATCAGTCCGACCATAAAATAGATTGTGTCTTGATATTTTTCAACAATGGTCTTAGGGATCCTTTCCCTCTCATTCATTTACTACTGGAAATTATTGAAGTAACCCCAGAGATTTGCAATACAAGATTACATAAATCCATTGATACAAATGACCACATAGGTCTCAAAAGTAAAATAATCTCCAACATGAGATGATACACGAATCACGAACCATAGGAATATTTGTGAAGCCAATCCTCAAATGAAGGCACAAACAAATACATCCGATGGGAAGTGGCACTACCACCTAACCATGTGATCCCAAATTGGAATCACCCCACCATTCTAGGAGATAGCAAAAGACCCTCAAGGAAGAACAAGCAAAACATGGTCAACAATACAAGTATGACTCCACAATACTCCAGGTGAGCTCAACATCACAATACCCTAGTGACCCTAAGGAGAGAGTGTCATTGCATAGCTTATGATGGTTACCCTAGGTAGGCCTCCATAGGTCCCGACCCCCAACTTGGGTTATCCTAGAAACCTTTCCTGAACCATCGATTCCATCTAAGTCTCATGCAGACCCTACCAACCCTTCATGAAGACAAGGTGGTTGATTTGCCATTCTAGGCCTTTCCACTACATCTTGAGTCTTTATGAGCACTCAACCCCGCGAGGGGTACAATATCATATTTAATGTGAAAAACTACCCACCCCCTTGTAGTACCTCTGCTAGTTTGAACTCATTAGACTCATATTTTATTATTGGTTGTTTTTCAGTGGATACATTACCATGATATATTATTCAGATTTTTATGACATTATACTTTATTTGGAGGTGAGGTGTATAATTTATTTGCAGTATTTCAGTACTTGTGATTTATGGTATTTTATGTATTATTGCTATGTATTGACATTTTACTTTATTTATGCAATATGGAATTATATGTTGTGTGTTTGCGAGTGTATTGGATGCAAGGGGATGATTTTCCTTCACTCATTTCGATGAGACGGGGAACGTCGCGATTCTCCTTCATCGATGTGTATGTCATGTTTTCTATATTATATATGTAGACGTCTAAAAATGGTCAACGCTTGCGGAGTCATACTTTAACATTTGCGCATTGCCTTATTTTAGGGTTCTTGCGTTGCATTAACATTTCTTCTATGTTGCACACTTGGTCTTTATCATTTGCAAGCATCGAGTCCTTCTGCATTCTTCATTTGTCTCGCTTTTGAATTTGGTCTTGTCGATAACAATCTTCAGTCATGATTTTGGTCGATCTTATCCTATCGCATCAATGTGCATGCTCATTTATCATATTTTGACATCGTCAATTCTAATCGATGATAGAATTAGGGTTTTGTCCTCTTGTCAATCTTGTCATCTTGCGATCGATTCGCCATCGATCATTGTCAATCTCGTCAATTTTGTGATCGATTTGTCATCGATCATTGTCCTTTTCAATCTTGTCATTGTGCGATCGATTTGTCATCGATCCTTGTCCTCTTGTCAATCTTGTCATTTTGTGATCGATTTGTCATCGATCGTTGTCCTTTTCAAGTCGTGTCAATTTGGATCAATTAGTCATTGTTCCTCGTCAATTGGCGCCTATCAATTTGGTCTCTTTATCAATCTTGGTCAATTTGTCAACCAATCTCAATTATTTATCAATCAAATCATTTATCAAGTCAAAATCATGATCAAATCGAATCAACATCAATTATCTTTTGTCAAGACCTAATTGTCATCCTTGCATTTCTAATTCATCTTCTAAGGTTTTGTGATTTATTCATTTAATCTTGTTTGTCATTTTCCCTTTAGGTTAAATAATTTATTTATTTATCCTAAGTCTTCTTGTCACAATTAAATATTTATTTAATTGGTTAATTAATTCCTCTCTCTTTTTGTGAATTAATTAATGAATGAAAAATTATTAATTTATTTACCTAATTTTCTAATTTTCTAATTTCCTAATTTCTAATTCATCTAATTTTCTATTTTCTCCTATTTTTCTAATATTTTCCCTAATTTCATGGGAATGACATTTCAATCTTGTCATAATTTGTCATAATTTGTCAATCAATCAATTTGAATAGCAATCTTGTCAATTTTGTCATAATTTGTCAATCAATCAATTTTGCATGTCAATCTTGTCATAGTTTGTCATATTTGTCATTCTTGATTTGAAATTTCCTTTCAAATCTCTTCATGCTAATCTTGTCATCTCTCCAATTTGTCTATAAATTGGATGAATTTCTTCAATCAAAGATCCCAATTAATTACATTTTCGAAGAGATCTGATTAATCAATCACGCTTCTAGTATCCTTACGCTGTCATCTCGTCTTGTAAATCTTGCTTTCATGCTATACCTTTGCATTTGTAGGTGAGATCCACAAACAAAGCAATTTGAAGGAGAAAGAAGGACAATGGAGAATTCTAGAGAAGACATTCACATTTGGAATGGTTTGCATTTGATTTAAATGTCTTATTTTCAGTATTTCTATTGAATGTTTTTAGGATTTATTTCATTGCAATTTGGCTTTGTGATTGAGCTAGTCTAATATCTATTTGATTTGATGTTAATCGAATTCCTGATCTACATTTTTTGGTGAACCCGACATGAAATAACCCCTTAACCATGTTTTGAGTTCTTTTGAGCTGTTTGCAGGTGAAAAACTCAAGAAACAGGGCAACTCGAAGCTTTCTGGGCACTTCTGCGCCTGTGTGGGTGGGTTTTGCGCCTGTGTTGAGGTATTCTGCACCTGTGTAAGGTACACAGGCGCATCTTGATGGGTTTTGCGCCTGTGTTGAGGCATTCTGCGCTTGTGTAAAAAAATAAAAAATAAATAAATTGTTTTTTACTTGCAAGTTTGTTTATTTTCATTCTCTTTCTGCATTCTGGTTTTTCTTTGGTACTAATTCTCTGTGCAGCATCTTGGCGTTACATGTGACAAAGACTAAAAATGCAACTACTAATGAATCTTATGCAAGACGCAGTCAAAGGCTCTCATTAAAACATCTTGCTTGCGATTTTTAAAGTAGTTGCACATTTCATTTCTTAAAGGTTAATGAACACCATGCATGCTTTGTCTGTTTTTTTTTATTGTATGTTTTAACCCTTAGAACTGGGCCTGCCTCCCGATTTGCCTGGCACTTCGCACAGGCAATGGTGAGAGGGAACGACCCAAAGTGGTGACGGGCTAAAGCCAAGCTCTTCCGAACCACTCTAAATAACTGTGGATGCAATGAAAGTTGTAGACAACGGGTGTTGGAATGGTATTGCGATGATTTATTCGCCAGATCAATACCCACCCGAATGGATGCCCTTACTAGAATCTCTTATTTTTAGAGGCCAAAATACTTCTATCTGTTGGCTTAGGCATTGTGATACGCACATGCGAAAGACACCTCTCATGTACTCCTTAGTTAGAGATAGCAAGTTCTTGGGAAGTGATGCCCCTTGAACTCGAAGCTTGGTATGCCCGAGAAGTGAGTGCACTATAAGGGGGAGCCAGTGCTACCAAGCATCTAGATATCCAGCTAAGTGTTGTATTTTGTGGTTAGGGGATTCAACAGATATTGTCCTTGCCAGCCATAGGATTTGTTGTGAATGTTCTTGATTGTCTTGAGTCAAAGTCAAACAAACATTCTATTTTCCGTGATTGTCAAAGGTTAAATTAGAAACAAACTTTCAAAAGTGATCATAATCAACTTGGATTTTTCAAAAACAACAACATTCAACTCAAAACACAATCCAAACAAAGGTCCAAGTTTGTCTAAGTATTCATCCAACATTTGAACATGGTCGTCAACACATTAAATGTCTTTGTTTCAAAATTCATGTCACTTTAGGTTAGGTTTTGCATAGTCCCACTTAGGTCCTAAGGCATATTGTCATCTCACTTCATTTTAGTCCTTTTCATTGCAAGCGTCCTCATTTTGCACTTAGGTTCAAAATCATTTCCCTAAGTTTGCATTTCATTGTCATATCCAAGATATATTTCCATTTAGGTTGCATAGGTTGCATTTTGCATATTCCAAGTCATTGGTCTTCACATATCCTTATCATTTCATTATCATATCATATCCTTAGATCATTTTCATATTATATCCTAAGTCATTGTCATAATCATTTCTTTCTTGTGTGTAGTCTCAAAAACTAGGTTTTGTCATACTTGAGTAATCCAAATCTTTGAATAAACCCTAAGTCATTGTTAGGAAGTCTAGACCTTATCAAACTTTTGTCTTTTTGTCATCAATATCATTTCATCAAACCTAGCTTAGTATCCAAGCATATAGGGGATACATTGTCGTTTTGTCCTTTTGTCACTTGGTCCTTTTGTCCTTTGAGGTCTTGGCTTCATTTCAACTTCCTAAGGTTGAGTCTTTAGGTTTGCATTCCAAAAGTTTGTCCAAATCTTGAAAAACAACAAAAACATAGGTTGCATTCTTGCCATAGATTGCATTTTCATCTAAATAGGTTCCACTTAGTTGCATAACATTATCAAGTCATAGAAACTCAAAGGTCCAAAACAAGGTCACATTTTCATTGCATTTAGTTGCATCTAGTTGTCATTTCAAAAATTCAAAAGGTACAAAAACATTTAGTTGCATTGTCATCCTTTTAGGTTGCATTTGTCAATCCCATTAGTTGCACTGCATAGTGACATGCTTGTTGAAATAAGGTCTCAACCTTCTTACGAAGCCATGTCATCACAATTGAGAAATCAATAATGTCAATCCAATCTCTACATGACTCATAACTTGGATCAAACTTTTTATGATGAAACAAGTCTCCAAATACAAAAACTAGAGGAGAAACTAGCTCAAGAAAAGGAGATTTTGGAACAAAAAGTGAAAAACATTGAGAAGAATAGATCACAAATGTCCAAAATGTTTCAAAAATTTCCAAGTCAAAATCCAAAGATTGAGCCAATTGATGTAAGATCTCTTATTGAACGATCAGACATACCAGCTCTCCTCTCACAAATAGAGATGATGAAACAATTTCAAGAAAAGAGACAACAACATTATGTGCCTCCACAACAAGAACAAGAAGGTTTTTACTATCAATCAGATTTTCAACCATCACAACCAATTGTTCAACAGCTCCAACATTTCCAACAGACACAACCAATGGTCCAACATATACAACCAACACAACCAATGGTGGAATATCAACAAGTTCAACCAACATATCAATGTCAACAACCACAACCAAAAATTCAAAAACAAAGGTTGCAGCCCACACCAAGCCAAGTTTCAAACATGTCGGAACAATTGAACCAAGTCCAATATCAAAACATGACATCAAACCAAAAACAAGTTCAAATTCCAAATACAACTATGTCAAAACCTCGAAAGAAAGGTGGCTTTATTGCAATGATCTTAAGGAAATTACCAAGTGAGTTCTTTGAGGAAGATCAAAATAATACACTTATGTCTAGCAATGCCTCATCTCCCCACAAACAAATTGACTCTCCAGTGGCATCTATCCCTACACCTTTAGAAGTTTCACAAGAACCTTCCATATTGTCCTCATCAAACAATACACCCAAGGATGAAATTATCCAAGGGCTATCCATAATTGATTGCCAAGATAATCCAATTCATGATGCACATCCTTGTCATGTTTCAAAAATACTAGACCCAATGCAACCATGCACTTTATTGCCATTACCTATTTTAGAGGACCCCATTCGAAGTCCCTCTTCCTCATGTTCAAGCATTGATTCCTTGCCAGAATCCATCATAAATGTTCAAAGTGCATTTCCTTCATGCCAAAACATTGATTCCTTGTCAGAATCCTCCATGCATATCCAAAGTCCAACCTCATGTCAAGAGGATAATTTAGAGCATGAAGAAACGTGTCTTAAAAAAGATCAAGATCAAGATCTTGAAGCCTTATCATCCCATCCAATTGTTGACTAGGATCCCATTTCCCCAGACACTCACAATGATTCACTTATTCCTGTCAATTCTATCCAAGAGCACAATGTCCTTTCAAATCCCATTGGCATTCCACTTCCTAAGAAAGATCAAGATATCCCTTCCATCCTTTCCGATGATCCCATTAAAAGTCAAGAGCAAAGCACCTTTAAAGAGGATTACAATGATCTTCCTCCTTGTCAAGATCAAACTATTCCTTTAAATCCTCCACGAGATCCTTTTGTTCCTCCATCTCCTTGTCTTAATGCCGCATATCCACTCCAAGATCGCATTTCTTTTGATGATCCCATTATTTCTCCCATTCCATCTCTTGAAGAGTCTATCATTGATCCATGTCCACCTCACAATCCTAGTCCCCCTCATGATCCTAATCCCCCTCATGATTCTAACATGGTGCAAGATGTTCATGAACCCTCAACATGCATAACAGGTTCTTCCACTTTGGTGCAATCCGATCCACTTCAAGATCTCATTCTTTCTCTCATATCATATCCACCTCATAATGGACTCGCGTCTTCTTCCCAAAGAAAAGAGTATCCTACATGTCAAAATATTCATAAAGGCAAAGGAGTAGATCTCCATAAGCAAGAATCCCTTCATGTTAAAGAAAATATTAAGGGTCATGGCCTCTGTGAAATTCCTCAAGACATGGGTACCCCTACTAAATCCAACATCCCTTCAAAATCAAAACATATCCCTTCCCCATCATACCTTCCATCCATCTTAGGTCCTTATATCCCTTCCTCCTCTATGCAAGGTCAGCAAAGGCACACATCCTTGAGTAAATTTCATCCATCCAAAAGACCTCTACTTCATTCCTATCCATCCATGCATTCCTTTCCCCCTCCAAGCAATTTGGATGCCAAGTATAAACGTCATAAGTCTAGCAATCCACATGTATTCAAGGATCAACATGTCCAATATAATCGACATGTCAAAACAAAGAACAATATGATCTATAAAGAAAAAAATATATCCAAAAGGCCACAAAGGCCCACTGAGCAAAATAAAGCAAAGTCAAAATATATATGGGTTCCTAAATCCCTTGTGAAAGCAATGCACTCCAAGGAACCACAAAAGCATGAAAAATTAAAAACCATGTGGATCCCTAAGCGGCTTCTTGAAGCACAAAAGCCTAAAGAAACATCCAACTTGGCATCCAAAGTTGCTATTCCTTCATCCAACCCTCTCAAATTTGTTCCTCCATCACCTTCTTCATCCATTTTGGGCCCTTATGTCCCAAAATCCCAAGCTATTCCTCCATCCAAATCTCACAATCTGAGATCCATTTTTCCTCCATCAATCCACCACCCATCAAGGTGTGTTCGAATGTTGATCTTGCCTTCATTTCCATCCAGTGAAGCCCAATTCTTCCAATACCCTATCCATTATCCAATGCATATTTTCCATCCTTCGATCCCTTTGATCCCATCCTTTGCATAAATCCTTGCCTTAATTTCATCTCTTTTTCCATGTCCTTATCCTACCAACGTCTTTGAGCATACTTTTAAAGATCATGGTCCATTTTTTTTTCAAGGCTACTATCCAAACAAAAAGATGCTTGAGTCCTTCTTCCATCCCCTATCATGTGTCCATCTTCTATTGAAAAAGTCAAAATACAAAAAAAAAAGAAAAAAAGACAAAAGAAAAAAGTAAAGCAAAAATAATTCATCCACTAGTGAAAACCTAGCAAACAGGCACCTTGGGCAAGTACCGTGATGAAAACCTGGCAAATAGGCATCATGCGTAATCCATGAACTTCTTGCATACCATACTTGGGGACAAGTTTTATCCTATCATATCCTTTTTTCCCTCATTGTTCCATTATCCTATCATACCCCTTCCTTGTCCTATCATCCCTCATGTCCATTTCCTCTTTCCACCTTTGATCTTGACAAGGCTAAGGATATTCATGAGCATCATGCATCGTGTTTGCAGCTTTTAGTCTATCATAGCTTTTGGTCTTTATCCATTTGCTTATTACAACCTTTCATCCATATTCCCTAGCTTATTGCAACTTTCTGCCACTATCCCTTAGCCTACCCCGACCTTCAGTCCATGTCCCTTATCCATTCTTGGTCTTGCTTATCCTATCCATATCTTATCACTATCCATACACTCTTTTTCATTCCTTGATCTTGATCTAACATAAGGACGTAAAATTTAAACATGGTTTTAAAAACCTCTTGACATGTCCCTCATGCCATGTTCCTGCTTTACATTGTCATATCCAGTCTCTTGTCCCATCACGCAATAGCCCTTAAAAATTGCATCTGTATTGTCTCCATAATAAAAGGCCTTTGTCTTTCCTCTATCCACCAACATTTCAAAAAGCCTATTTATTCACCTGTCATATTCCTTGCCTTGCTAGACACTGGGGGCAAAATCATAAAAATCGCATAATGTCTTGAAATAATCCAAAAAAATCGCACAATGTCCTGAAATAATCCAAAAAAATTGAAAAATGTCCTGAAATAGTCAAAAAAAAAAATCAAATAATGTCCTGAAAAAATCCCTAAAAATCAAATAATGTCTTGAAAAAATCCCTAAAAAGTCAAATAAAGTCATGAAAAAACGAACAAAAAAATTTCAAAACATCAAAATCCAAAAACAATTCCTTTGGCATTTTGCATTTAGTCAATAAATGGTACCCTTTGTGCATAAACAGATCGTTGAGCATACATCCAATGATGATCGATCAAATATTTGTCTAGACAACAAATAGATAACATGTTACAACATTTTGCTTTAATGAAATCACGCATTAACAAATGAACTTTTCAATCAAACCAGACATGCAAACTGATCAAAATTGTCATATCAATCAATCAACATCAATATCATTTGTCCTTGTCACTGTTATCATGGGTCTTATACAGGGTGTGGTATACTTGAAACCAAACTGTGTCCTATCTTAGATGGGGTATCGCATTCCCTGAAACCAGACAGCATGATCATTCTTGTTTTCCACTTTTGACAATGATGATCAGACTATTTGTTTGACTTGGTTGAATTTGTGCGTCTTATCTTTTTACTGATTTATCTTTGGCTTCGATCATGTTCCTATGTTGCTCGAGGATGTCACTGAGTGATTTAGAGTGACCAAGATGGTTCATGGTCCCTTTCCTTTTTTTGTTGTGTTTGCTGTTTGTGGAATATTTGTCACAAACTGGGGCAACTATATCATTGGGTGTCTGTGATAAGTACGTTCGCTTTGTGAACGCCGCACATACCTCGACCCTTGATGTATGCACCCTAGGATGCTTCACTCATTCCTTGTGTGTGATGTGTCTATCTTGTGCAAAAGGGGTTGCGTTCTAGCTTTGGCCTTCAATGCCATGATGCTCTACATCCGCTTTGCTACAATAAATAAAGGTTCTCACCTACTTATGTGCATTTGTGAAAGCAATTTTTCCTTCATCTCTAACTATCCTCTGTCTAATTTCTGCTCACTAACATTTCTTCCGTCAGTCTTGGTAGTCCGTCCGAACCTATCATCTTTTGTCATTCTTATCGATCAATTGACCTCTTTTCTAGATTTTTCTGGCCAATTCCTTGAGGGGGCATGCATATGTCATCGTTATTGTCTGGGGCATTTTCATTATTGTTCTTTGAAACAACGCTTAAAATCACATTGTCTCAAAGAGGGGCAAAATGTAGACGTCTAAAAATGGTCAACGTTTGCAGAGTCATACTTTAACATTTGCGCATTGCCTTATTTTAGGGTTCTTGCGTTGCATTAACATTTCTTCTATGTTGCGCACTTGGTCTTTATCATTTGCAAGCATCGAGTCCTTCTTCTGAATTCTTCATTTGTCTCGCTTTCAAATTTGGTCTTGTCGACAACAATCTTCAGTCATGATTTTGGTCGATCTTATCCTGTCGCATCAATGTGCATGCTCATTTGTCATATTTTGACATCGTCAATTTGATTTCATTCTAGACATCGTCAATTCTAATCGATGATAGAATTAGGGTTTTGTCCTCTTGTCATCTTGCAATTGATTCGCCATCGATCCTTATCAATCTCGTCAATTTTGCGATCGATTTGTCATCGATCGTTGTCCTTTTCAATCTTGTCATTGTGCGATCGATTTGTCATCGATCCTTGTCCTCTTGTCAATCTTGTCATTTTGCGATCGATTTGTCATTGATCATTGTCCTTTTCAAGTCGTGTCAATTTGGATCAATTAGTCATTGTTCCTCATCCATTGGAACCTATCAATTTGGTCTCTTTATCAATCTTGGTCAATTTGTCAACCAATCTCAATTGTTTATCAATCAAATCATTTATCAAGTCAAAATTATGATCAAATCGAATCGACATCAATTATCTTTTGTCAAGACCTAATTGTCGTCCTTGCATTTCTAATTCATCTTCTAAGGTTTTGTGATTTATTCATTTAATCTTGTTTGTCATTTTCCCTTTAGGTTAAATAATTTATTTATTTATGCTAAGTCTTCTTGTCACAATTAAATATTTATTTAATTGGTTAATTAATTCGTCTCTCTTTTTGTGAATTAATTAATGAATGAAAAATTATTAATTAATTTACCTAATTTTCTAATTTTCTAATTTCCTAATTTCTAATTCATCTAATTTTCTATTTTCTCCTATTTTTCTAATATTTCCCCTAATTTCATGGGAATGACATTTCAATCTTGTCATAATTTGTCATAATTTGTCAATCAATCAATTTTGCATGTCAATCTTGTCATAGTTTGTCATATTTGTCATTCTTGATTTGAAATTTCCTTTCAAATCTCTTCATGCTAATCTTGTCATCTCTCCAATTTGTCTATAAATTGGATGAATTTCTTCAATCAAAGATCCCAATTAATTACATTTTCAAAGAGATCTGATTAATCAATCACGCTTCTAGTATCCTTACATTGTCATCTCATCTTGTCAATCTTGCTTTCATGCTATACCTTTGCATTTGTAGGTGAGATCCACAAACAAAGCAATTTGAAGGAGAAAGAAGGACAATGGAGAATTCTGGAGAAGACTTTCACGTTTGGAATGGTTTGCATTTGATTTAAATGTCTTATTTTCAGTATCTTTATTGAATGTTTTTAGGATTTGTCATTGAAATTTAGTTTTCGTGATTGAGCTAGTCTAATTTATCTATTGCTTTGATGATTTCCAAATTCCTAGTTACAATATATATATATATATATATATATATATATATATATATATATATATATATATATATATATATATATATATATATATATATATATATATATATATATATATATATATATATATATATATATATATATATATGCATGTGTGGTTCGGTGATGCAAGATATTGCAGGTACAAGTACTGGGTAGGTACGGGGTATCGTCTCCACCTGGCTTCACAGGTCTGAGCGTGCCTTATATTTTCTGATGGAAGTGGAGGAGATAGTAGTTGACCCTATTTTACTCAGTTACACTCGTATGAGTGTCGTCAGTTGGTCGTTTTGTCAGTTAGTTCGGTCTTCATATTTTGTCATTTTATCTTTTATGGGTAATTGTTTGAGATTTGTTTAATTTGAGTGTTTTAGTGGATTTAATTAATTAATTAATTGAGTTTATTAAATTATCTCATTATTGTATTGTTTATGCATTGAGATTATAAATTTAGTTAATTAAAGAAATTATTAAATTAAGTTGCAAGCTACATGGTATTTGAAATATATTTTTATTTTAATAAATTAGATTAATTAGATTTATTGTTTCCTTGAATTTTAAATAAATAAATGATTAAATAACTAAAAGAATAAATAAATGAATAAAAGGATTAATTAGAATTAAAATATTGTTTTAATTCTTTATTAGAAAAATTAATTAATGTGCATGAGAAAAGTAAAGAAAGAATAATGTTTTTTAATTATTGCATGTGATAAATTTAGAAAATAAAATAAAAATTACTATTATTCTAAATTTAGTTTTTTTGTGAAAAAGCTATTGAACCTAGAATTTTTATTTAAATAGGGGTTTGGTCTTTATTTTAGTTACACACAGAGGGACACACAAGAACAGGTCAAGAATTTAGGTGAAGAAATTTTATTGGAAGTTATTGAATGGATTAGGGCTCTTCTACAGATTTCTTCCAGGAAAGCTATACTAGGTTGGATGATTTCTTAGTTGTGTGTTTTATTAAAAATATTTCTATTTGTCTCTGTTTGATGTGTGTGTAAAATAATTGTCAAATCCAAAACCCTCTTCTGGTGAATTCAAGTTTTGTTTTGAAATCCATGCCTGATGTGTATTTCTAATTTATGGGAAGTATGTAATTTTTGAGAAAATTAAGAGAAATTATTATAGAAAATTTGTCGGATTTTAGGATGCATGGAAATTTGCAAGATTTGTGAGAAAGGGTATTTACCTGAGAAATGGTTTTAATTACCTTAAAAAAATACATTTAATTAAACATTAAATTTATTTGGGTTAATTAAATTTTTTTTAAAAAAATATATGAAGAAGGATTGAAATTTTATGAAAATGGAATTATTGGAAAAATATTGTTTTTTGTTATTATTGCTATTAAAATTTTATTAAAATGAAATTATTGAAAAAGTATTGTTTTTTTATTGTTCTGTTTAAAAATATATATATATATAAATAATTATAAAAAAAATAAATTAAAAAATAAAAATAAATAAATAAATAAACACTACCTACGGTAACATCCGCTACTGACGGTAGTACACAGTACTACCAACGGTAGCAGCTACCTACAGTAGTAGTGCTACCGGACGGTAGTAGCAGCTACCAATGGTAGCAGTGCTACCAGACAGTAGTACTAGCTACCGGCGGTAGCTTAGGCTACCGTGATAGGGGCTATTTGCAATTTTAAAAGTGGTTTTAATTTTTTTTTTTTAATTAATTTCTAAACCCTGTGCACTGTTTCGGGTTTCGTACCCAGGGGTTAGATAAATTAAATTTATTATGTGTTATATTATATATGTATATAAATAAATATATGTATATTCATATATGTGTTTATATATATATATATATATATATATATATATATATATATATATATATATTAGATATATTTTCTTTTGGTAGTTATTATAATATTTTAAATATTATTTAATAACAATTTGGAATGTTAATTTCTATGAAAATGTTGAAAATACATTAGGAGAATTATTGTTATTTTTCTTTTTGGACAAATGACAAGGTGGATGTTTTTGTTTGGTATTAAAAAGTTGTAAATTCTTGTTATCTGGAAATTCATAAATTGCATGTTATTTATGCTTTTGGCTGTTTTTAAGGAAAGATTGCCTGTTATAGGATCTTGCGTATATTGTGTTCTCAGTCAAGCTTTATTTCATTGCAATTTTGGTTAAATTGTCATTGTGTCCTATGTCATTATTTCTCCTAGACCAGGTGTTGTTGTATAACCTATTTGATATGAGCCATTGTGTGTTTTTGTCCAAATGGTCAATCTTGGGTTGGTATTTGTGTATCCTTCACCTATGCTTGTCAAGATTGTTTATGGTTGCCTGTTTCGCCATAGAGTTCTCGTAGAGAGAAACATTTCCTGTTAGTGTCCTAGGAGAGAGAGTGGCTTTCGAGTGGGGGCCATGCCCGAAGTGGATGATAGGATAACCCATCAAAAGTTAGTTAAAAAGTGATAACCTAATAATTGATTCGGGGGTGGGTAGATTAAATATTAATTAAGATAAACGTACCTCGTGCATAGGTGAGTGCATGTACAGGGCTCATAATGTTACGAGAAGGCCTGGAATGGCAAACTTACCACCTTGTCTTCATGAAAGGATTGGTAGGGTCTGCATGAGACTTAGTTGGAACCGGAGGCTCGGGAGAGGTTACCAGGAGAAACCCGAGTATGGGGGCCGGGACCTATGGAGGCTGTACCATGGTAACCATCAAGCTATGCGATGGCACTCTCTTCTTAGAGTCACTAGTGTTTTGTGAATTGTGTTACATGGATGGTTGCAGAGTCTTGTAGTCCTTTTGTACTTGTCTTACTTTGCTTTCTTGAGGGTTTTCTACTATCTCCTAGCATGGTGGGGTGTTTCCATTTCGGGATCACATGGTCGGGTGGTAGTGCCACTTCCCATCGGATGTTCTGGATTGTATCTTCAGGCAAGGAAAGGCTTCACTGGTGTTTCTTGGTTCGTGGTTTATGTACTAGCTCTTGTTCGAGATCATTGTTCAGTTGAGACCTTGTGGTCATTGTATCAGACTTTTATGTAACCTTGATATTGTATCTTTGTAACCAGTGGTATTATTGGAAGCCATGTATTTATGGATATTATAATATTATTATGTCAGTGAAGTGAATGTTATTGTTTTGATCTTATGTTTAAATGGTTTATGGAAATTGGATACATTGGAATACTTTTATATCTTTATTTTGGATGTATGTGTAGTTTTAAACTTAAGTTTTCAATTTATCTAATTGAATGGATTAACTGTGGTGTTAATATAATCTATGAAATTAATCTTCGTTGGTTACCCTTAGGAGAACTTATGATAGACTTCCATTGTGTTGATAAACGTGCAATGGTTATAGTTAGTGCACTTAATCTTTAACAAAAAAAAATTATTTCACCCTTTAGTTGCCTAGTTGTGTTGTTTTTCCTTTAGGGTTCCTGGCGGGGCATTACACCCCTAATCAATTATTCGTTTATCACTTATTATCTCACTTTTGAGGGGTTATTCTGTGAACCACTTTGGTCATGGCCCCCACTAGAAAGTCACTCTCCCATAGGACACTAAACAAACATGGTCACTCTATGAGGACCCTATGACGAAACAGACAATGATAACACCACTACAAAAAATACAGGTGACCAAAAACATAGTCTTACTAACCCTTGGTTAACCATAAGGAATAAGCACAATATGGTTAAAATGACAAGTTCATAAATACAACACATGATCAAGAGGTACAATGAACACCACAACAGGATGACTAAACATAGACAAGAATTTGCAACAAAATAAGTCCCTTGCAAGAAATGCCAAATTCACTAAGACCGAACTCAAACAATCTTTTGTAATTAACATCATATACACTTGCAAATTCATCGTTTAAAATTTAATAAAACACCACCATAATGATTAAGAGAAATTCAAGTCATCATTAATCTAATAAGACTAGAAATCTAACTAATCACAAAAATCAATTTACCTCTTTTCAATTTGAACAAGTAAAAGTCAATCATTTTAATGAATAAAACACCCAAAATTACTTATTACATCTTCCAAAGACGTCATTCAATTTTTATATTCCAATACAATAATCCTAATAAAATAATAAAAATTCATATTAAATATATATAAAAATATAACCTATGAATCATATTAAAATATTTAACCCGCTTCCAGAATAAATCTTATTACCAAAATTGATCACATAAAACTAATGCCTTGATAGAAAAGTAAATGTATATATATATATATATATATATATATATATATATATATATATATAATAAAGTCACATCACAATGAAAACATATAATTTTATAACCACGCTGTTAGAAAAGAGCAAACAAAATTAAAACAACGTTCAGGGAAAAAAATTTAAGGGTGGTGGTTGCTACCTTTGGTAGAGCTGCCATCCCATGTGGTGGGGTATACATTGCCACGTGGGGGGGTTATAATATATTTTTTTTCTTTTATTTTTTTTAAATTAACTTAAAATAAGACCATCCATACAACACACTATCACTGGTAAAAAAAAATAACAGTGAACATATTTTTTTTTTCAATGGGAATTTCAATAAAGATTTATGTTTATCAAATAATGCATAAAAGACCCAAATCTAAAGATCTTGGGAAAAAATTCAAAAGAATTTTAAGCAAATAGAGGGGATTTGATTCATTTCTTCACACATAGGAAAAATCATTGAATCACACAAAGAGGGCAAATTGACAAAATTTGCCAGCATAACTCCCTAATTTTAAACAAATAAAAACGTGCAAACATACAAAAAACAAAATCTATTTCTTACTACTCAAATTGAGAAAATTAATCAAAAACTAAATTTTGCAAAAACTTGAAAGCACACAACCAACAAGATTTTGGACAATCTCTTCAACAAAAACACATTGATTTGGGATTTGATTAAATTCAAGAGCAAACTACTCTATTTCCAAACCAACTTTCAATCAAGAGTTTCCAATAAGATTTAACAATTTCCAATCACACACACAGAAAGAATCTCAAAACATTTAAATTTTTATTGCAACAAAAGAATAAAATCTACCCAACCCGAAAAGCAATCCAGGAAGAAAATTGTAGAAGAGCTTCAATCCTGTACACCAAATCCACAATCCAGATTTCTCCTCCCAAATGGTTTCCAAATTTTGGTTTTCAAAAATTCCTTCTTCACTTCCTGTGAACTCACAGGTAATATAGGAAAAATATTTTTAACCTAAACTTTTAGGTTAAAAGTTTTTCTCAACCAATAGGAATATAATATTTAAAAAGTAAAAAATCTAATTTCCCCTTTTTCATGACACAATTCTTTTAATCAAAAATAAAAATCTAAAAGCTAACTACAAGGTCAATGGAAATGCTTTTTATTTATTTTCTTTTCCCCATAAGAATTTAACCCAACATTTACACTAAAATTCAAATAGCATAGCATTTAACTTATTTCTTTTTCAAATAATTTAATACAACTATTTTCACAATATAACATGCAATTTAACCATTTAATTTAACAACTCCATTATTTAATTAAATCAATAAACTCAAGGGAATATTAATTAAATTAAATACACCAACACAAACTAACACAATTCACTCAAATTAAATCTTTTCAAATAACTGGAAGCACGCAAAATGAGAAATAACCACTAGACGACTCACAAAAAAAAATGCCAAAGCACTATGACTCACATACCAGTCAAACGGGAAATGACGACCGACTGACAACACTCACATGAGTGTAACTGCGGTTCATTTTAGGGTCTAACAACTATCTCCTCCACTCCCATCGGACAAATAAGGTACATTCATACCTATGAAACCAGGTGGAGTTGATACCTCATACCTACCCGGTATTTGTACCTGCAATGTCCTGCATCAAAGCGCCACACGTGCATATAGACAAATATATATTCACAACACTCACACCGATGAAGGAGAATCATGACGTTCCCTATCTCACTAGAGTGAGTGAAGAAAAATCATCCCCTCACACCTCATACACTTGCAAACATAAAACATGTATATAACGCATCGCACATATAAAGTAAATATGTTAGTCCATGACAGTAATACATAAAATCACATTTAACATAAATAAGGAAATACTACATGAAAGCATACACTATGAATCAAATTAAAGCATGTAATAACATCGCATAAAGTCTGAATCAAATATAACAATAATGTATCCACTGAATAGTCAATTGAAGTCAAACATGAGTCTAAAAAAGTCTGATCAAGAAGGGGTATATATATATATATATATATATATATACATACACACACACACATATATTTATATGTATCTATATATACATATGTGTGTATTTACATATATATGTACACACACACACACACACACACATATGTATGTATGTATATATGTACACACACACACACATGTGTGTGTGTGTGTGTGTGTGTGTGTTTGTATGTATATATGTGTGTGTGTGTGTGTATGTATATATATATGTGTGTGTGTGTGTGTGTGTGTGTGTGTACATACATATATATATACATATATACATACATATATACATGTGTATATATATACATATATATACACATGTATATGTGTGTATATATATATATATATCTGTGTGTGTATATATATGTGTATATATAAATGTGTATATATATGTATGTGTGTGTATATATATGTGTCTATATATATACGTATACATGTAAATATATATACATATACATGTAAATATATATACATATACATGTAAATATATGCATATGCATATACAAGTACATGTATATATATTGATCCAGAGGGTCTAAGAGGTTTCACAAAACAACCAAACTGAAGTCTGTAGCCCAAACTTCAAACAGGACAATGGTGGCTTCACCAAAGTTTTCTACCTTTGACAATGCTTCACAAAGGCCTAATAAGACAACTCAGCAAGAACCACAAGAAGAGCTTGGGGAAGACATTTCAACATGTACATAGACCTATGAGGACTCAAAACAACTAATCTCACCCTTGGGATAGACCCTACTAAGTCATTCCACACCATTTGCCTTCTATGAGTTCTAGTCTCTAGTAGCTCTACTTAGAGACCTTTATCACCATATCTTTTGACTCACTAACACAAGGAAAAAAATGAAACCATTTCCATATACCCTTTTGGGAGTTACAAAACACATGTCAAAATCAAGAAGGGGTACTTTGGATTGAAGTGCTAAAAAATTTGACTGTTGCAGTCCTTCAAGAGTCATATTAGGTCTCCAACTACACTATAGCCACCTCTTAGACACTCCACCAATATTAACAACCAAATTGGAAGGTAAGGATATGTAAAACATGAAAGTATTTCATAGGTTTTATGGACTCCTTGGCTGTTTTGGTACCAAAACCCTCAATGTCTTCTCAAAACTTGTCAAATCGACTTAGAACATGAAGATATTAAGCCCTCAATTGCTCAAAACCCCTCTTGAACTCCTCCTCTGAAAAAATGGCTTAAAACCCACATGGATCACCCTCATACCCACTATTTCACCAAGTATTGATTCAAGCAGTTTGTTGAATGATTGGATATGCATTATTTTTTATAAGACCCTCAAGACCTAGGGTTACAGACCAGTTTGGACAAATCCATTTGTAAAATTCACAAAACTCAATGGAATCAAGCCAAACTAGTGTCAAATGAAAGGTAATACAAATACCTTTCCAAAAATACCACCCTTGTGTATTAATTCATCCAAATAAGAGAGTTATGAGTCAAAGAGCAATATTTTTGTAGGAAATTGCAGAGAAAAGTTCATCAAAATTATCTTCAACTTGAGTTCACCGTAAAATATCATCAACCAACCCATATCAAACACTTGAAGGATCTACATATACACAAAACCCAATGTCTATAACCACTTTTTGAATTGGTTAGCCTTACAACCATATTGTTTTGAAGGGTTTCTCTCACTTGTGAATGAATATCCTTGATTGCTACAACAAAATATTCTCCTTGAGAACTCCTCCTATCAATACCTTGTAGATATCTTAATTCATATACACCTCTAGGGTGCATCCCATAAACAACCTCAAATGGGCTCCTTCCAATTCTCATATTCATGGAGTCATTCTAAGCATATTACACTTGAGGTAGAATTAGATCCCAAGCCTGTCCATGTTCTTTGGTAATTAGACACCTCAAGAGATTTCCCAAAGACCTATTAACAACTTTTGTTTGGCCATTCGTTTGTGGATGGTAGGCTGAGATATAAGACAATTTAGTGCCAAGTTTCTTCCATAAGGTCCTCCAATAGTGACTTATAAACTTAGAATCCCTGTTAGAGACAATATTCAATGGTAAACCAAGAATCCTCACCACTTCTTTGAAGAAAAAACTTGCAACCTAAGATGCATCATTAGTACATTTACATGGAAGAAAGTGTGCCATCTTGCTAAACCGGTCAACAATTACAAAAACACTGTCAAAACCCCTTGGAGTCCTAGGTAGCCCCCCAAAAAAATCCATACTCACACTCTCCCAAGGCCTATTGGGAATTGGTAGGGGTTGATAAAGCCCTGAATTTGATGAAGTACCTTTGGCCCTTTGACATATAGAACACCCTTCAACATACCTTCTTACATCAACTTACATTTTTGGCCAATAATAGAACCTTCTAACCTGATCCAAAGTTTTTTCAAGCCCAAAATGACCTCCCAAACTCCCACTATGTTTCTCTTTTATGATATTGTTCCTCATTGAGCATCTAGGTATGCATAAGTGACTCCCCTTGAAGAGAAAATCATTCTGAAGTAAAAAAATCAGAATACTCATTGTGGAAAGTATTTAAAGATTGATCACAAACCTCATAGATCTCTTTGAAATTTGCATCATCATGATACATGCCTTTGAGTGCATCTACCCCCATGATTTGTAGTTTTATTTCTTGTACCATGAGTGCCCTCCTACTAAGAGCATCTGCCACTTTGTTGGCTTGTCATTTCTTGTTCTTTATGGTGAAAGTGTAGGCTTGGAGATACTCCACCCATTTCATATGCTTGTGATTTAACTTATCCTAGCCATTTAGAAAACTTAATGCATGAATGTTAGTATAAACAACAAATTATTCAGGAAATAAATAATGTCTCCATTTCTTTAGAGCCTGCACCATAGAATAAAACTCCAAATCATATGAGGAATACTTCCTTTTTTCATCATTTAGTTTTTTTGAGAAGAATGCCACCAATTTGCCCTCTTGTCTTAGTACCACCCCTATGGCCTAATTGCTAGCATCACATTCAATAGTGAAAATCTTGTTAAAATCGAGGAGAACAAGTATTGGTTGTCATGCCCTTTTCTTCAAATATTCAAAACCCCTATCAACCTCATTAGTCCAAGAAGACTTACATTTACTTCCACCTTTAATGGTATCTATCATACATGCACAAATCTGACTAAAATTGTTTATGAACTTCCTATAGAAGCTAGCAAGCCCACGAAAACTTCTAACATCACCAGCTGACCTTGGGGTTGGCCAATTAAGAATGGCTTCTACCTTGGAGGGATCCATTTTCATATTTCCCTTGGAAATGACAAAACCAAGGTACACCAGCTCTTCCTCCTTCACGAAGTCACATTTCTCCAAATTGATCATGAGTTTCTCCTCATGTAACCTCCTGAGAACCATGTCCAAATGCTACAAATGTTCTTCCTTTGACTTGCTAAACACAAGTATGTCATCAAGATAAACAACAACAAACTTACCAATAAAGGGCTTCAACACCTCATTCATTAGGCACATAAATGTGCTAGGAGCATTTGATAGCCAAAAGGGCATCACCATCCATTCATATAGGCCTTCATTAGTCTTAAAAGTAGTCTTCCACTCATCCCCATCTCTAATCCTTATTTGATGATAACCGCTCTTGAGATCAATCTTTAAAAAGTAGCATGCTCCCCCCAAATAGTCCATTAGGTCTTCAATCTATGGCATTGGGAATCTATACCTGATTATGATCCTATTAATGGCTCTTGAATCTATACAAAGTATCCATTTACCATCCTTCTTAGGTGCTAGGATGGTGGGTACTGCACATGGGCTTAAACTCTTCCTCACCAAGCCCTTATCTAGAAAATCTTGTACTTGCCTTGCAATTTATTCATTCTGAGAGGGTCTCATCTTATATGTAGCCTTTTTAGGTAATACATGGCACCAGGAATAAGGTCTATATGATGGCTTATATCTTTGATTGGAGGCAAGGTGTTAGGCATTTCTTCAACTACTATGCCTCTGTATTTATCTAACAAATGTAACACCTCTTTAGGAGTGTCTTTCCCCTTGTCAGCAGATCTAATCCACCTTTTGGCTTCAAAATCAAAACAAACCCTTGTCCACCCTCTTCTTATAAGTTTCTCAAAAACTCCTTCTCACCTACCACCATAGCACTAGAGCCAACTTGCCTATCTACACTGTCATCCGACAAAGGGTTCAAGGTAAAAGACTCACCATTATTGGTTATGGTGTAAGTATTTTTCTGCCCATCATGTTGAGCGTTAAAGTCATACTGCCATGGATGTCCTAGGAGTAGATGGAAAGCATCCATGGGAATCACATCACATAGGACTCTATCCCTATAACCCCCAATTTGGAATTCTACCCAAGATTTCTCATTCACAAGCACTTGTTGGCCCTTACTCAACCAAGATACCTTGTAAGGGGTAAGATGATGAATTATCTTCAATCCTAATTTCTCACCCATTTCTACTAACACCAAATTATCTGTGGACCCTGAATCAACTATAAATTTACATACCTTCCCACTGGATCTTCAAGAAGTTCTGAAAAGTGACTTCCTTTGTGGTGGTTCCTTGGTACTTGGCACATTCAAGAGTGTTCTCCTCATCATTAGACTCTTTCCATATTCTAGATCTATAGGTTTAGGTGGTGTATTGACACGTTGGCAATCCTCCTCTTGCACTAGTTGATTCGTCCTATCTCCTCCATGGGAACTAGAAGCTTTCTTTTCAGGACATTTGAAGGTTGGATATCCTACTTAGTTGTAATTGTAACACCTACCAGTGAGGTGATTGAGCCTCTTCCTGATCCACCAAAACTTCCCCATTGGGCCTTCTCCCTCTAAAAATTCCTCTACTACTTGACTCTCCATTTTTCTTATTGTGATTTGACTCTCCCTGCTATCTGTTGGTTCCCAAAACCACAGATTGGAAAACTTAAGGGTTTGCCAAATCCTCAACTACTCCAATTAGCTTTGGCCAATGAACAGGGATGGTCGAAGACCAAATACCTCTGCACTTAAGGCTCCACTAAACCTAGGTGGGTATACCTTTCTCTCTCAAGCACTAAGAGGTTATTTAGAGTGGATTTAAACTTTATGGTTAGCAAATGCAAAATTGGCAAATGAATATTCTGCAATTATGCTTTATTATGTGCTTTGAGTGAATGCTTTTGAAAAGAAATGAAAATGATTATGATAGTATTTTGAGAATAAAATGCTTTCAGGGTTTAAAAGAAATATGCAAAGATCAGTTCATATAGGATTTGGAAAGAAATCCTTCTTCATTAAGGACCTTAAATGCATATCAAACCAGGACCTTAAAAGATGAACAATAGACCAGTGCCTCTATCCAGGGATATTTATGACACTTTGTGGATAAGAGATGTTAGCAACTCCAGAGACAATATTAATTATAAACTATGAAGGCTTCAGTATATGTTACACAAACAATGAAAACAACAACAGGTGATGGCACATCATGGCAAATCAAATGATAGATTTATCAAGAGGACAAAGATAACTCATCAACACAAAAGTATGCACAATATTTAGAAAAGAAACACTGAACCTTGTATATTAATCCTTAGGAAATGATTGCATACCTAAGGTGCACCTAAAGATGCTCCATTGCAGTTTGTTTTGCACAAAAAGATGATTCTTGTTCCTATAGACTTCCCTCATACATATAACTTACAACCCTTACAAGCATAAGTGATTGTTTCTTTTTTGTAATTCTTCCAAGAATCCTAGATATTTTTTACATATAAAATGACTCACTATAAGTATGTGAATCAATAGGCATAGATGAAAGTAAACACCCTTTCATTTTGCTAAACTAAAATCCAACTAAAACCTAACACCTAACTATTTAACTGCTAAGATAACATAAGAAAATTATAAAAACCTGAGAAAAACATTGATTCTTTGGATCCAGCCTCTTCCCGCATTTATTGATGTGTTTTAGGTAGCCTTCATCTTTGTATGTAACTTTATTAAAAATGGTATCCCTGAGCGCCATCTCCATCTTAATCAGGTTCTCTAACTGGTCAACTATTTCATTCATATCCAAGGTATCTTCTTGGGCGACACTGAGAACTGCACTAAGTAAAACCTTACATTCTGAAATCCATGCACTCTTATCCTTGATAATCCCTACATCATCAACCAAACTAGGAATCTCATTCTACAAAACCTCTTGGCACTCCTGGAACTCTTCCTTCAACTCTTTGGTGTACTTCTCATGAATTTTAATTTGTTTTGTTATCCTTCAGACAATCTTTTCTTTGAATAACTTATCCTGTAATAACAAATTTAGTCCACCATGAATTCTTTGGATAGAAACCAAATTATCCATGTTCTTTTGATACAAACCCCAGAACTCATCCAAAACCTTTTCTAAATTTTCATATCTCCTTGTCATGAACACACAGGCAGCATTCGTCCTGATAATTTTCATTTGCTTCTTCATCTTATTTTGTTCCAAGGCTAGCTTCTCAAACTTCCTTTTCCATTGGGCACTAGAATCAGTGATTTGTGGTACTGGATGTCCTCCTCTTTTTAAAACTTCTTCATACAATACTTTGTATTTATGCTTTTCAGAAAGTTCCCATTTCAACTGATCCTTATTAACCCTAGAAATGTCAATCCCTATATCTCTAGTGACCATAGGATCCATCTCTCCAACTTTCAATCTCATCATATGACTGAAAGCCTTATCTACATCTATTATCTTAGGTCTCTTATTGGGAGGGTATAAGGCCCACAACAACATTTCTTCCTCATTTGGATCATACCTTGATCCAATAAAAATACCTTTTACCCCTTGGATATCCAATTTCATATCCCTATTATCCGAGTGCAGCAAAGAATAAAATATAAATGAGTCACTCAAGTCCCATCCTGGAAACACAATTATACCAACCTCCACTAGTAATTGCCTCCCCTTCTGTGGGGTCATATTCTCAAATTTTGCATTAATGTCTTCCTTCAACCTCCTCTTCATTTCTACTTCGTTCTCAGGAGTAATATTTGGCACTACTTCCATTAATTTCTTACCTTTGAAATGATACAGGAATGACTTGAGCTCTTTAGATTTTACGAATTAATCATCTCATACAAAAGTAGTGTGCTCAATCATCCTATCATCTACTTTTGCATTCAAGAGTGTAATTAATTTGTCTTCTGCATCAGGCTCCTCTTCTCTATTAGGTACCTGCAATTTTGATACAACTTCATTCTCCCCTGAGTCACTTTCTGGATGCTCCTCTTCTTCACCTTGGAGGTCCTCTAGCCTTTGTTTTTTCTCCTGTAACCTTTTCTCCAAATTTTCCATCACATCAACCAATTCTTCCAATTCCTTATGTTTGCACAGATCTTCCATATCATCAATAAAATGGATATAACCTCCCAGGGCCTACCTTTTCCTGGACTTGTTTATATATCCTTCAGGATCATAATTCTTCCTGGGTGTGTGTAACAACAAATTGTATTCATCTGCTAACTTTTTGTCAATAGCTTCATAAGCCTTTGTTGATACAATCCTAAAATCTCCAAACTCCAAATTCCCTGGCAAAAAGGCCTTCTTACGTACATCCCCAAAATGACGAGCATTAGAAACACTATGTTTCCTAACAATTTCTAAAAGTGCAATACGATCAGGTGCTGTTTTAGGCAATATATATGGTGAACCCTCAAAACCGAACACCCTAACAAAAGTGAAATTGGCATAGGGAAACCAATCACCCCAATTATGATTCACTTTGGTGTTATGGTGCTCCAATGGCCAAAGAAAATTCTTAGTGGTTTCTAAAAAGGATCCTCCAATAGTTTCATTGTACATCCTGAACAAAGGTTTGACAAAAAAATCTTCAAACTTCACATAATAGGAACTAACATATCTAGAATCCCATAAAGAAACCCATAGTTGCACAGGTTGTTCCTTTCTGTCATTTCCAAATTGGTTTACTCTCAAACCTTCTGGCCATAATCCTTTGAATTGACCATAAAATAATATTATACACATTAGTAAAGAATAATGCTTGAAATGCTTATCAGGATTGTTCTTCAGGTTCAAAAAAACCTCATGCAATCTACCTACCAGATATGTAGTGAAATCAAACGCTCTTGGCTCATGCCTCTGGATATCGGCTGGCAAATCCAGTGGTCCCATTTTCGCTACATCTGGAGACTTGACTCCTCCCACCTGTCCACAATCCATGTAGGTATATTGGAAATATTTCTTGAAAATGTTAATATCGTAGGGCGGCTCGTCCTCCTCGGTTAGCCTTCCCTTTTCAATCTTATGAAATGCCAAATTCCAATTCTGATATGTGGTGTCCATATTTCTATATTCCTCCTCCAAATCATCAAAAGACAGAGGAACCTTTGCCTCAGAATCCAAACCAAAGACTTCTTGAATTGTTGCTGCTGCAAAATGAATAAAAGCAGTCTCGTCAAGCAACAAGATGCATCTTTTGGCGGCATCATAATTTCTAACCATGAGCTTGAGTAAGTCCATATTTACAAACACATTGGGGACCGTGAGTTTACCTAGACTAGTGCTCCATGGGTTAGAGATAGGCATTGGGTCGTTTATCCTTATATAATGGAACATGAACAATTCATGTCCTCTCACTCTAGTCCATACATCGCCAATCTCTTCGTTCCTATCCTCCAACTGTTCACGAATTGGCAAATTGGTCTTTGACCTTCTAGACTTAGCTCCTAGAGAACTCATCTGATCAATCATATCTTGATTTAGCTTCCTTTGTTTGGCAGCCTCCTTTGCCTTTGATTTTTTAGATGTTTCACTAGATATTTCTATGACTTTCCTTTTTCCTTTTCCACTCAAACCCTCCATTTTGCAAATCCTCTGTTCTGTACTCTGCAACTTCAATTATCACTCTAGAGATATCAAAACACTTTTTGATTAATTTGTGAAAAACAACTTACACGGGACCCCATATATAATTTTGTCCTCTATTATATCTAACATCTAGAAAAAATCCTAGTTAGATTTGCTTCGTGCAATTTCAGGCCTGCCCATTGGATGCATTAAATAATGGTTGTCATGTTTGTTTTCACACCAGATTTCTCAATGGCTAACCAGCGTAACTTGGCCCCAAAAATTTATTTTTTTGGCGCCACCTGTAATGTACACCTCTTTAATTCCTTTATTTGTCTTTTTTCAGCGTATGTCACCCTGACAGGTCCATCTTCGTGTCTCATCGGTACATGTTGTGCCTATGGATGCATCTTTCTTTCCTCTATGGCATTCTCCCCATTGGGTATCGACATAACTCACTTTATGTCTCTTTAATAAGCCGATGTCATCGACTTCATACTTGCACACCCCTTTTATTTCTTTGGTCTATCGGCATATATTTCCCCGATAAATCCCCCTGCTCACATCCATCTCCACTTTCTCATCGGGCATCGGCATAACAAAAATGTCTCTTCCTGATGAGATGTTGATGTCTTGATGACTTCGGCTTCAATCGGTGTAACCTATCCCGATAAACTCTCCTTCTATTTTGGCTTTGCTTTTGTTTTCACGGTCCATCGATATAACTCTCCCTGATACACCCGCCTTTGGTTTCTATTCTTACTTAATCCATCAGATATCGGCCTACTTCATTTTATGTCCCTTCGATGCCCTGATGACCTCAACATTTCAATCCACATTCTACTTAAACTTTTTGCTTTATCGGTATAACTCTCCCCAAAAACCTCATTGCAATTCACCATTCGCTGTAACAATCTCATCAGGATTCGGCATAGCATGAAATTTATCCTCCCGACATCTTGATAAGTCTTCAAACGGTGCTATTTTGTTGGTATAACTTATACCAATATCCCCATGGGCATTTTTGCCTTCATCGAGAGTCGGAATAGCCTTTTTCTATTCCTCCCGAAGTCTTGATGTTACTCCGTTGCACTTTTATGCTTTATACCTCTAAGTCGGTTTTATCGGTATAGGTAATACCGATGGTTCCACCTTCCGATTCTCCATGTCATCGGGGATCAGGTTAACTGCTCCTACATTATTTCGATGTGGTTCTTTTCTCCGATGGACCCACCTTCAGTTCGCTTCAGTCAGTGGCTATCGGTATAACAATTTTTACACTTCCCCGATAAGCCGATGCATGTCGATAGAAAACACCCTCCTTCTGCCTCATTGAAATGAGCTATCCTGATGGTATAACATTTCCAAGAGTGCACATCCTACTGAAAATCATTTAAGTGCTCCAACGGGTCTGCCTCCTGATTTATCGGTGAATGTTATGCCAATAATCCTTCTTTTGCTTGCCAATACTGTTTCATCAGGACTACTTATGTCGATAATTAAAATATTTCAGTTTTTAATAAATGAGCCATCCACCATGAATAATAGTGATCCCATCTATCCCACAGGGTCTGATACATACTGGAAAACAATCTTAGATTATACCATAATGACTTCTCCATTGATAAATGCTCCCATATTGGATTCCTTGTGTAGTCTATACTCAGTGCATGCCCTTAGTGTGCCCAAGTGGTACCTTGACATTCTTGAAACAACTAATCCTTAGAGATCTTTACTCATGCTAATAAGGTTCCTGCATATGCAAACTAGCAGTAAATGCTCATATAATAGGAATAAGGCTTCCATATAGCACAAAATGTTTTGTAAAAATATGTGCTAACAGTGGCTCTTTCTGGGGATGTATGTTCTCTTTAAGGACATAGCAAGATTCTAGTTATCTCTGGAAAGCAGACCAAAATGACAATTGAAAATAGAAAGCAAAAAGAAACTTAAACTATTATGATACAAAAATACTCCCTGCTCATCAAGAGAAGAAATGCTTAAGATACTGAGCATGAACCGAGAACTCTTGCACCTGACCATCAGTATCCTGCAAGTAATAAAAGTTTTCTCCACTTTTTTCTAAATTGATGAAAGGTCCTAGCCAAAGCGCCTTGAACTTGCCATGCTTCCCTTTATCCTGATCCTTGGCATTCTATTTTAACACCCATTCTCCTTCCTCAAATGACCTATCACATGCTTTCTTATCATGTAAATCCTTTACCATTTGTTGTCTTTGGAGATTTCTTTCCTGAGCCTCTCTTCTACATTCATCCAGCTCAACTAGCGCCATCAATATGTTCCCCATAAAGTTTACTTCTTCTGAAAACTCATCTGTAACAAATTTATAAACTGGGAGCAAATTATTCAAGGGTAATCGTTCTTCTTTGCCATATACAAGCTCATATGGAGAAAATCTTGTGGACTTCTTAACTGTCACTCTATCAAACCATACTGCTAATATCAATTTCGAATCCCAAGCTCTTTTATTATTACCCAACATCCTTTTGATAATATTCAACAAGTTTTTATTGTTGCATTCTGCTTGTCCATTTCCTTGGGGATGATAAGGTGATGAATAGGACAAAGTAATGCCATAATTTTCACAGAAATAAAAAATCTCATTGGATCTGAAACACATCCCATTATCTACCACAATCTTCTGAGGTACCCCAAATCTAGTCAGAATGTTTTCCAAAAGAAACTTTATCACAACTTTGCTAGTAGCATGTCTTGTGGGAATGGCTTCAACCCACTTAGTAAAGTAATCAATAGCCACCAAAATCCAATTATGCCCACTACTAGATTTGTTTGCCATCTCTCCTATGAAGTCAATACCCCACATCTGGAATGGTTCCTCTAGATGCATTGGTCTAAATGGCTCCATTATACTTGAGCTTCCCTGAAAACTTTTGACAAACCTCACATTTTTTGATATAAGTATGACAATCCTTGAAAAATTAAGGCCAATAATAACCGGTATTAAGAATTTGATGAGCAGTGGTTGTAGCTGAGAAGTGACCTCCACATACACCTTCATGTAAAGCTTTTAAAACAATAGACGCTTGACACTCATCTAGACACAATAAAAGAACACCATCTCTATTTTTCCAGTATAGGTCTCCATTAAGTAATACATACCTAGATGTTTGAAGCTTTAAAGTTCTCTTCTGACTATCATTTAAATTATTTGGACATTTCATGTATTTCATGTATTTCAAGTAATATACAATATTTGTATACTAGGGACACCTCTCAATGCTAATTTGTACATCTTCCAACTCTACCTAATTTACTTGTGCTGTTTCAAGATTGGATTCTGCCATCAATTTTGCCAGACCCTAACCTCTTACCAACTTTGTGATTTGTACATCAATATTGAATTCTTGGATCTGGTTTATCCATCTGCATCTCCTTCCAGTAGTTTCTGATTGTCGGAATATGTCTTTAACATCAACATTTGGTACATAGGCAATAACAGTGGAACCAACTAGATAGGGTCTAAACGATTTCACAACTTTCACAAGAGCATAAGCTTGTTTTTCATTTAAATCATAATTCAATTCAGATGCTTGCAATGTTTTGCTAAAAAATTCCACTGGTTGTTCATGACCCTCATCATTCTTTTGTAACATGACAACAACAATAGTATGGAATGAAGCGAATGAAAAGACTTGAAAAGGTTTAGAGAAATCAGGTGATTTTAATACAGGGGCTTCCTTGATGGCTCTTTTGATATTTATAATGGGTTCAAGAGATTCATTAGTCCATTTTATATCAGCACCCTTTTTCAACATTTTAGCAATAGGCTTTATGATTTCAGAGAAATTTGAAACAAATCTTCTTACAAAGTTGATTTGACCGAAAAAAGATTGAATTGCTTTAATAGTTTTTGGGATTTGAATTTTATCAATAGCAGCAATCCTTTATGGATCAATTCTGACACCATCTTTTGAAACAATATGACCTAACAATTTTCCTTCAGTAACCCCAAAATGACATTTTTTAGGATTCAAAGATATGTCATATTCTAATTCTCTAATAAAAATCTTTCCTAGATCATCACAATGATTTTATGCCTTTTTAGAATAAGCAGTCATATCATCCTAGTACTCTACCAAGATATAATCAATCATACCCTCAAAGGCCACGTCCATAGCCCTCTGGAATGTAGCTCCTGCATTTGTCAGTCCAAAAGGCATCCTAACATAGACATAGGTACCCCAAGGTGTAGTGAAAACAGTTTTGAACTTTTCTGCTTCCCTAACTTTGACTTGATTATAGCCTGAGAAGCCATCCATCATAGATAACAATTCATTCCCTGTGACTTTCTGCAAAAGAGCCTCCATGTTAGGTAAAGCATAGTTATCTTTCAAGGATGAAATGTTTAAATTTCTGAAATCCACACACAGTCTAATGTCACCATTCTTTTTTTTTACTGGGACCAAATTGTATACCCATGTTGAGTTCCTTATAGGCTCAATAA
Organism: Cryptomeria japonica; assembly: GCF_030272615.1. Taxonomy (NCBI): domain Eukaryota; kingdom Viridiplantae; phylum Streptophyta; class Pinopsida; order Cupressales; family Cupressaceae; genus Cryptomeria; species Cryptomeria japonica. The sequence goes on from NC_081407.1 coordinate 507,056,037, forward strand.
TACCAGAATTCCTCATTTTCATTAGCTCCTCCTTCATCTTAGGAGCCAAAGTAGGGTTTATCAGCCATTTTTTTGTCTAAAAGGTTTTGCATCAGGCTTCAAAGGTATCTCATGCTGTAACAAATCTTCCTTGTATGCTTTAAGGTCATGATATGACCAAGCGAAGACGTGCCTATACTTCCTTAGAAAATTAATCAATTTTGTTTTGATTTTTGGTGTGAGCTTTTTTCCAATATATACTTCTCTTGGGTTTCTTTCACTTCCCAAGTTTATTTTTTCAACATCCTCACATCCTCCCGAATTAGGTTTGAAATTCACATCTTTATCATCAAACATTCTTTCAAGCTCTATCAATCCTTTTGGAATTTTATTTGTTTTTAGCTGCAATATCTCTTGCCCAAGTATAGTTACTTTGCCATCCTTGTCCTCCAAAAGTCCATTCCAATCAATCCGTTGGTGCTCATACTGATCTTCACAAAATAATAATTTTAGCAAATCCCTGTCATCATCAAAAACTTGCCAACTTTTTACATTGTCAGGCACTGACGGTCTAGTCTTGATTTCTACTTGGGTAATATCATCCAAAGGGATGTCATTATGCTTGATAGCCCAGTTAGCCATGAATTCTGCCAAAATATTATTGGATATTTCAGTCCAATTGATGGAGAAAGCGTTGAATAGCTCAATGCAATCCCAAACTTTATTCCTATAGTTTCTTAATTTTTCATTTTTTGCAGTAAATTTGCCTCCAACTTGTGAAATGGCTAATTCTGAATCACCATAACCATTAGTAACTTAATGCCATGTTTATTTCTAGTTTAATTCCTAATAAGAGGGCCTCATATTCAGCAACATTATTATTACACTCAAAAGTTAACAAGAAAGAGTATTTAAAAAAATTTCCATTAGGTGAAATAAATACAACTTCTGCTCCATTTCCCTCCTTACTGCGGGTACCATCAAAATATAATTTCCAAATTAAATTTTCATTTTGTTTAACTATTTGTGTAACTTTATCAATTTCTAAAGGTTTAGAAATACTTACTTGAAAGTTGTCCATATCAGAATGGAAAAATCAAGTCACTTTATCAGGATCAACCTCTTCTATGAGATATGGAGATCTTGGTTCTCTGTTTATCCTTACCATTGTCCCTTCTACTAGAATAGTAGCATATGACAAGTCAAGCTGAACATGTCCACCTACTAAGCTGGACCACTCTATGGACAACAACATCCCATAGTTCGCAGGCAGTTGTACAACTGTGATATATGTTTTGTATGCAGTGTCTGGGCAAGCTGGGAATCTGAACTCAATGTCCTTCATGATTCCTACTATAGGAACTGACCTATTATCCATGGCATAGCACTTACCATAAGGTGTGTCAACATGCATTCCCAACTCTCTCATGACATCTTCTGGCATGATATTTACTGCCGCTCCTGAGTCTATCATGCAACTTTTTAGCATTTTTTCATTTATCAACAGTGTTAGATAAAAAGGATCTACCTGTGTGAGATTTTTGGTAACAGATGTGCCAAGATACACTACAGGAGGATCTTCCTTTGATTTAGGATCTTCCCTACTCATTTGTCCAACATTAGATATAATTTTTAAAGTCTCATTTTTGTAATCTGTAAATTTCATTACTTCTAGCAAAGGCATAGATATCTTCACCTGGGATATTGCTTGAGACATGAATGAATTACAACTTGAATTGGGCTTACTTACTTGTTTCTTCTCTACAGGCTTAACGAGCTTTGGTATTTCAATTTGTTTAGTCTTTTCCGGTTATGTCCCTTTCTTGGCACCTACCTCCTTACCCTTAGCTACGTTATTATTGGTCCCACTAGATTTTGTGACCTTGGCAAAAATACCTATTGGCTTGCCTTGCTCATTATTGACATTCCTCTTCCTCAGCTAGTAATTGTTTTTCACTTGTTCTACAGCTGCAATAGTGAAAGATTTCTTCTCTTCTTTAGTCAAGTTTCTCAAAGAAGGCACTGCTTCCTCCTGAAATAATTTTCTCAAAGCAGGGATATCTTCATCATCATTAGAAAAAACCTATTGTATGCTATATTGAAAATTCTCTCTTCTTTCATGCACATCAGAATATTCTTCTTCTTCAGATAAATCCTCATTTCTTCCCCAATATAGATCAAATGAAAGGGCATTCACAGTTGGTTCATAATCCTCATTTTTATCTTCCTCTTCTATCAATCCCTGAGCAATTATACATTGTTCTGCAACACGAGGCAGATTACATACATCACACCAGGGATACTCATCTACAAAGTTTGTGGCTTTCTTTAATGGATCAGGAGTCTCTTTGTTTGTGTTAGGTTTTACTGGCTTTCCATCCTTCCAATTTGTGTTATATGGCATGTCATGCAACCTTGGCCTATTGTAATTTGTTTGCTTATTGTTTCTATATGGTGACCTTTCATTAGGATTTTGCTTACCCTTTAGGTCTTTAAGCATGCCCATCATCTGAGTAAGACCATCTTTCTTGGGAAACCTATAGTTGTACAACTTTGGATCATCTCTCTTAGCAACCTTCCTAGCCACCTTCCTATTATTTTCAATAGTAGCAGCTGTCTTGAATGATTGCTGTAAAGTATTAGGTCTATGCGACAAAATATCATAATGAGTTTTGGTGTCAAAAGCACTCAAATAAAAGTTAATCATAAATGAATCAACATGTCTGACATCTCTGGGTATTCTATTTAATACTTTATTAAATTCAGCAACTAATTCATTTTGATTCTTCCTTATACTTGTCAATTCATGGGATGCAAATGAAGGATCATTGTGATCTCCAAATTCTTCCAAGAATAGCATTACAAATTCCTGCCAGCTGCAAATACATCTATCAGGAAGGCTTCTATACCATTCTCCTGCATCCTCTGTCAAAGATTGAACAAACAATTTCATGAATACATCCTCATGAGGAATCTCAAATTCTTCGATGATATTTTTTACATTAACTACATGTTCTACTGAATCAATTCCATTTCCTGAGAATTTGGGGATTGCTAATCTTAAATCATTAGTGATCTGATTTGGATAACCAACAATGCCAGTGAAATCCAATTGTCTGTATCTTTCAATGATTAGAGGTCATCTGCCAACATCATGGTTGTTTTGATTGTTCATAATTCCTCTATTGAATCGACCATTATTGCCATAATTACCATTGTTCCCATTGTTTCTGTTGAGCACTATTTTTTAAAAAAGAAAAAATATAATAAAAATGAAAAAATAATACTATATGTTTCCATAAGCATGAAGACTAATGGATATTTCGGCCAGTAAGCTGTGTCGAGCACTGCAGGAGAGGTTTCATCGAAAGAGCGTTTTCATCGACACAGAGCATATAAAGCGCTAAGCAAAGGTGTTTCGGCAGGAAGTTACCTTCGATGAACGCAAGAAACCGCTCATCGATACCCCATGTTTCATCGAAAAGGTAAAGGCAAAAGGTGATTTCGAAGAAATGTCGTTACCGAGGAAACTCAAGAGACATTCATCGAAATGCAAGTTTCATCGATGAACATGGCGTCGAACAAAAGAAGAGCTGTTTCATCGATAAAAAGGATATCGATGAAAAAGGAGATATCGATGAACACTCATAAGCCTTCATCGAAGAAAGAAACTCATCGAAAGTATGGCATCGATGAAACTCGCGAGCAGCTTGTCGAAAAGGGAGACTATCGATGAAAAAGTAATTGCGATGAGTCTTAAAAGCGGCTTCTCGACGTAAGTTTTTCATCGAAACAGTATTATCGAAGAAAATGAGCTTTCGATGGAAGATTCAAACACTCGGCCGAAGGCAAGGGTTTCATCGATAATTTGAAACGCGCGCACTTTGAGCGGACTGTACTTCCCGCGAAGGAATTAAAGACCCAGTTGAAAAGTGTCACATCTGCAATTAAATTTAAAACACTTGAGTAGCCGTTATAGATGCAGAACATTAACTATACACAAGTTGCCCATTCAATTACAGTTAAGCTGAGTGAATTTTCGTAAGAATCAGATCGATGCTAAGAGATTGAAAGCTGTGAAGAACTTGCAGAGATTTGCAAACGATAACCAGAAGAGTTGAGCATTTTACCAAGTAAGTATTGTCTCTCTTATTTACTGTGACTATGGAACCTTCGTCTTCTTCTTCTAAAAGGAGTAGGAAAGGAAAAGAGTTAAACCCTGAAGAAAAGCCCAAGAGACAGAAGAAAGAAGGGAGAGCTTTGACTCAGGACTTATTAGACCAGTGTCCATCGTCTAGTGTGAGGTCCAAGAAGATTAAAAGTGAAGAGGAAGGATTAGAGGACAAATTTGAAAATCTAGGAGACATTTGGACTGAGATAAGAGGGCATGAGTTATTTTTGTTTGGTTACAAAAGAAGGGATGCACCCGAACCCATTAGTAATCTGTGGAAGAGGAACTTAGGCAAGTTAGTAGTTCCAAATGTATTTGTAGATGTAGAATTAATGAAAGCTCTGGTAAATTGCTACAACCCGAGAACTAAAACCATATGTGATTACAGAGGGAATACATTAGTAGTAATCAACAAACAGACTATTGATATGGTTTTTGATCTAGACTGGGAAGTCGAGGAAAGCATCGATATGAAGAAACTCTCACAGGAATTCTTTAGTTTGGAAAATATCTACAGGACTTGGAGGCTACCTGTTCACAGGCCAAAAGTGGGTGGGTCATTTGTTCAGTTTGGCAAGAGTGACAAGGTGCCATTTGATGTCAACCACTTCCATCCATATTTCAAATATACGTATTATACTGCAGCCCAAGTACTAGGCATAGAGGCTCATCCACTCATGGATGTTGGGATTATGGTTTTGTGTGCTGATATTCAATCAAAAGACCCTAGGTCATTTGATTTTGCTACTTATGTTGCGGATACCTTGAATCATGGGCTAGAAAAAATGAAAGGAAACCTTGTGAATGTTCATTTTTCATTATACTCCATGTTAATGCATATTCTTCTTTATTATGGACAAGAAATTAACTTCTGGCCAGATGAGTTCAGCATCAGGTCCTATGATAAGAATGGTCTGAAGAAGCCAGTTCAGTTGTGGGTATCAGCATGGGACCAGAGGTTTATGAACAACCAATATTGGCACTTTCAAGAATACTTTGTGAAACCTCTCAGTGCAGCTTTTGGACAACGCAGGGATTATACTTTGTCCCCTGAAATTAAGAGGTTCCTCAGACCAAAGGATTTATCTCCAGAATCACAGATTGAACACAATTGGGGTGATTGGTATTGCCATGATAATCACACGGAGATAAGGGTATTTGGATATGAAGGGCAACCACACATGCTTCCGATTACGGTGCCAGACAGAGTGGCTAGCTTGGAGATTATAAGGCAATTGTCTATTGCCAGTGCTAAACATTTAACTGATTTTGGTAAACAATCTATTGTTCCAGGTCTATTAGTTTTCTCTGACTTCATTGTCAAAAGTTCAAAGAGTTATCATTTATTACAGAATAAATTAAATTACTATGGCATGACTCTGGGTGAGCCTAGGGAGAATTTTGACCCCGAAGGATATATAAAAGCTGCAAGAGCCTCACAAAAACTCAGAGCTGGGATACATATGGCCAAGATGCCAGACGACTTAATTAAGAACCTTGAGCGAGAGGAGGCCAAAGTTTTGAAAGGAAAGAGTGAGTTAGTCTGGGAGGCTTACAAATGGAAAAGGGCAAGGGGAATGATAGATGGAGACCTAATTGGGAATCTCCAAGATCCTCTGGAGGTAGCTAAAAGGCTGCTTCAACATGAAGCTGAAATTATGCACAGAGTTCCTTCACAATTCCTTCGCTTCATTAATACTGAAAGAGACAGTCAGCCCCTAGCTCACATGTCACCAAAATCAACCGCCAGTAGTATCCCACCTGATTCTCCTCGAGAGGATTATCCTCTTGGTTTCGAAACAGAAATGAACATGGACACAGGAGAAATCAACATCAAAGATGTTGTTGACATAAGAATGACTGAGCATGAGGACTTCATTGTTGATGATGGATTCGCCTCCTCTAGGGAATTCCTCTCATTTCTATATCAATACAAAGGGGCTCATGTCAAACGAAGCATGGCTGGAAAACCAGAGGAGGAACAGATGAAGAGATTACAGGATGAAATTGATGTCCTCATGAAAGATATGACTCCTGAAAAGGGGAGAAAATTATTAAAAGAGGCAGGTGTGATCATCTTCTCTGGTTGGGATATCAATTCAGCACTCTTATTTGATGGCTTTTTGAAGAAACAAGATTTGAATCAGCAGGTATTGCCCCAGGAGGTAGATAAACTATTCCTAGGCTCTGGATATGATCCAGACAAAAAGGCTCTCCTACAGTGGGCACTATATCCAAAGGGGAAGAGGCCAATCATTGTGGATATAGAAGAAACCTTTGGGCACCTCATGGTTCATCAGGTTGGAAAGACCGATCCTAGGGTCACTGCGAAGCTCAACCTGGATGTTGCAAGACTGAACTTGGACCAGACAGAGTTTCTGGTCAGAGAAAACATTACATACAAGGGATTATATGAAAAATCCAAGGAGGAAAACCAGAAGCTGCAAGCAAAGGTATTGCAATTAGAAACGGGGACTCCTATCAGCGAATACACCTCATACCCTGCAGGACGCAGCTTGGATGACGTCTCTGATGCCCTGTACTGGAAATATCAGGCAGAGAAGGCCAATAAATGCGCAGACAATATCCAGCAAAAAATGGACAAATTGGTCAATGACATCATAGGACATCGGTTTAACACCATGCTCTTACAGGTCGAACCATATTGGATAGTTTACCATGGAACCATAAAAGCGCTAACAGAGCATGAGCGGTTAAGAGCACGATTGCAGGGGGTGCTAAGCAATAACGATTCCATGACGCCAGAAGAAAAGGCTGAGGGTAACGCGTATATGGATAATCATGTCAAACTTGAAGATATGCTGAGGAGAGATCTAAAAGAATTAGATGATGAAAGACCCGTTGGAATGCCTTCCGTCTACAAGGAAGGAGAGGTAATAACCTTGGAGGATTTGCGAAAGGAGCTTGTCAGCGTCAAGGATTGGGCCTTGTCAGAAGTTGATCGAAGTAAGGATATGGCCCCTACCGTCAACCAGATGATATTCAAGTACCTGACGCTAGGGGATGAATTAAAAAAGCAAACGCCTCGAATCAGAACATTCAAAGACGATGATTACATTCATCATTTGGGACTTTTGAATCTCTTTTTGCTTAAGTTTAGAAACACTCGAGTTGACGACTAATATTTTGAAAAGTCGTGTCTCTTCATGAAAAGCTTGCGTCCTCATATATATATGAGAATGTTTTTGTAATGTAAAAGATTTTTTATTATTAGAGAGGATTATGAACGAAAGAACAACAGCCTGTAAGTCTTTGGGTACGAACTTCAATAGAATACAAATCTTGATCAATTGTTTCCCTGCATATGTGTTGTGGATTATTTCATTTTCTTTTGGCAATCATCTGTGATATTATCTGATAAAGATAGGGTTATTCATATTCTTAAGATTAAATCTATGCTTTATGTTATAATGTTGCAACAAAAGTTTTGCTTGCGGATTGTAATTGTTCCCTGCAAAGCTTAATTGACTGGTCCCTTAAGGGTAGGGTTAAATTCACTCAATCAGCACATAATATAAGCATTTATTTAGTTTTGAAAGAAATAGTAATCGACAGGTTCATAAAGGATGAGTTAAAAAACTGTCTCACAGATTCGCACTATAAGTCCTGAAGAAAATTGTAATGACTCTGTAACCCACCCGATGAAGAAGGCACTGGCTTAAATCTCAAGTTATACTCATTGTTTCTTTTCACAATTAATTAAGAAACACAAAGCGAAATAACAATCTTGAACTCGTCTGCTATATCTCCATTCAAGGAACTCATGCCATTTCAAGATCAGGAGACATCAGAACAGAATAACATATCTGCTATAAAAAGCACTGTTTATTAGAGACACTTAGTGAATAGGTATACCCGCCTAGGTCCTGCAGAGCCTAAAGAGAGAGAGTTAGTAACTAATAGGTTCACTCTATAAGTTGGCCAAGTCAACTGGGGGGTTTGATCATAGGAATTGGCATTTCCTTAGAACCCATCCAATCTGTTGATTTGAGACCCAACAGTTTCCACCACCATTATTATCGTTCCCACCTCCACCATTGCCACTTCCATAATTTCCATTGTTACCTCTATTATGTCCATTATTTTGATTGCTGCCATACCCATTACTTCCTACATGGTTACCCCTATTTGTGTTATTCCAATTCCCATCATTTCCCCCATCTCCATTCCTTCTTCCATCCTCCTTCCTTTCTTCACTTTTATCCCTATGCACATCCCTCCATCTTCTACTTTCATTTACCAACGGGTTATCATAAGTTACAAAAGGCTGGTCTATTCTTCTCATATGAGGGGGACTATACTTTGGAACTACTTGTCTACTTTTTCTACCCTCTCTTCTTCTACCTTGTTTGTCTTGGGGCTTGAAATATTATTTCTCTCTATTCCAAGTTTTTGCAACACCCAATCTGGTTGCCTTTTAAGTTCCCTTGCCATCTTGGCATCATCTGCATTCATATCAGCCATTCTAAGAATAAGTTCATCCCACTATTTTGCTTCCTATTCCTCAGCAGTCATGATCTCATCATGGCTATGTGTATTATCTTTTACATTTATTTTATAAAAAATATTTTCCTCTCTATTCTCAGATTTGCCAACAGATGAAGAATCTTCCTCCCTACTAGGAAATCTCTTGTATCCTTCAAATGTCGTGTTTGATTTCTTCTCTTTGTTCCTTTTCTTGGGACTCAACTGAACAAGATATTCTTGTCCTTTAGCAAAGACCTCCTCCCCTGCATCAATTTTATTGATAGATGTCTAGGGGTTTCTCTTATTTTCTCAAAATACCAACTATTATTCATGTATTGAAAGGTAGAGTCGCCACCTCCTAAGAGGAAAATATTACCAACTTAACTGATCTTCTGGCATCCTCCCTCTAGTAGAGTCTACAATAAACTACCAAAGATTTTGAAAACTTTGTATAACAACTCCCCAACAGAGTCACCAATTTGTTGGTTCCCAAAACCAAAGATTGGAAAACTTAAGGATTTTTCAAATCCTCAACTACTCCAATTAGTTTTGGCCAATGAACAAGGATGGTCAAAGACCAAATCCCTATGCACTTAAGGCTCCAGTGAACCTAGGTATACCTTTCTCTCTCAAGCACTAAGAGGTTATTTAGAGTGGATTTAAACTTTATGGTTAGCAAATGCAAAATTGGAGAATATCTATTATGCAATTATGCTTTATTATGTGCTTTGAGTGAATGCTTTTGAAAAGAAATGAAAATGATTATGATTGTATTTTGAGAATAAAATGCTTTCAAGGTTTAAAAGAAATATGCAAAGATCAGTTCATATAGGATTTGGCAAGAATGCCTTCTTCATTAGGGACCTTAAATGCATAACAAAACCAGGACCTTAAAAGATGAACAACAAACCAGTGCCTCTATCCAGGGATATTTATGACACTTTGTGGATAAGAGATGTTATCAACTCCAGAGACAATATTAATTATCAACTATGAAGGCTTCAGTATGTATTACACAAACAATGAAAACCCAATCTCATATTTAATGCAACGGCATGTGATGGCACATCATGGAAAATCAAATGACAGATTTATCAAGAGGACAAAGATAACTCATCAATACAAAGGATGCACAATATTTAGAAAAGAAACATTGAACCTTGTATATTAATCCTTAGGAAATGATTGCATACATAAGGTGCACCTGAAGAAGCTCCATTGCAGTTTGTTTTGCACAAAAAGATGATTCTTGTTCCTATAGACTTCTTTGATGCATATAACTTACAAGCCTTACAGGCATAAGTGATTGTTTCTGTTTTGTAATTCTTCCAAGAATCCTAGATATTTGTTACATACAAAATGACTCACTATAAGTATGTGAATCAATAGGCATAGATGAAAGGACACACCCTTTCATTCTGCTAAACTAAAATATAACTAAAACCTAACACCAAACTATTTAACTACTAAGATAACATAAGGAAATTATAAAAGCATGAGAAAAACTTTAATTCTTTGGATCCAACCTCTTCCTGCATTTCTTGATGTGTTTCAAGTATCCTTCATCTTTGTATGTAACTACATTAAAAATGGTATCCCTGAGCGCCATCTCCATCTCAATCAGGTTCTCTAACTGGTCAACTATTTCATTCATATCCAGGGTATCTGCTTGGGTGACATTCAGAGTTGCACTAAGTAAAACCTTACATTATGAGATCCATGCACTCTTATCCTTGATAATCCCTACGTCATCAACCAAACTGGGAATCTCATTCTGCAAAACCTCTTGGCACTCCTGGAACTCTTCCTTCAACTCTTTGGTGTACTTCTCATGAATTTAAATTTGTTTTGTTATCCTTTGGACAATCTTTTCTTTCAATAAATTATCCTGTAATAACAAATTTAGTCTTCCATGAATCCTTTGGCTAGTAACCAAATTATCCATGTTATTTTGATACACACCCTAGAACTCATCCAAAACCTTTTCTGAATTTTCATAGCTCCTTGTCATGAACACATAGGTAGCATCCATCCTGATAGTTTTCATTTGCTTCTTCATCTTATTTTGTTCCAAGGCCAGCTTCTCAAACTTCCTTTTCCATTGGGTACTAGAATCAGTGATTTGTGGTGCTGGATGTCCTCCTCTTTTTAAAACTTCTTCATACAATGCTTTGTATTTATGCTTTTCAGCAAGTTCCTATTTCAACTAAGCCTTATTAAACTTGGAAATGTCAATCCCTATATCTGCAATGACCATAGGATCCACCTCTCCAACTTTCAACCTCATCATATGACCACAAGCCTTATCTACATCTATTATCTTAGGTCTCTTATTGGGAGGGTATAAGGCCCACAACAACATTTCTTCCTCATTTGGATCATACCTTGATCCAATAAAAATATCTTTTACCCCTTGGATATTCAATTTCACATCCCTATTATCCGAGTGCAGCAAAGGATCAAAAATAAATGAGGCACTCAAGTCCCATCCTAGAAACACAATTATACCAGCCTCCACTAATAATTGCCTCCCCTTCTGTGGGGTCATATTTTCAACTTCTGTGTTGATGTCTTCCTTCAACCTCCTCTTCATTTCTGCTTCATTCTCAGGGGTAATATTTGGCATTGCTTCCCTTAATTTCTTACCTTTGAAATGATACAAGAATGACTTGAACTCTTTAGATTTAATGAAGTGATCATCTGATAGAAAAGTAGTGTGCTCAATCATCCTATCATCTACTTATGCATTCAAGATTGTAATTAATTTATTTTGTGCATCAAGCTCCTCTTCTCTATTAGGTACCTATAATTTTGATACAACTTCATTCTCCCCTGAGTCACTTTCTGCATGTTCCTCTTCTTCACCTTGAAGGTCCTCCAGCCTTTGTTTTTTCTCCTGTAACCTTTTCTCCAAATTTTCCATCACATCAGCCAATTCTTCCACTTCCTTATTTCTGCATAGATCTTCCATATCATCAATAAAATGGATATAACCTCCAAGGGCCTGCCTTTTCTTGCACATGTTCATATATCCTTCAGGATCATAATTCTTCCTAGTGTGTGTAACAACAAATTGTATTCATCTGCTAACTTTTTGTCAATGGCTTCATAAGCCCTGGTTGATACCATCCTAAAATCTCCAAAGTCCCTAGCAAAAAGCCCTTCTTACGTGCATCCCAAAAATGATGAGCATTGGAAACACTAAGCTGCCTAATAATTTCTAAAAATGCAATAAAATCAGGTGTTGGTTTAGGCGTGCTAGATATGGTGAACCCTCAAAACCGAACACCCTAACAAAAGTGAAATTGGCATAGGAAACCCAATCACCCCAATTATGATTCACTTTGTTGTTATGGTGCTCCAATGGCTGAAGAAACTTCTTAATGGTTTCTAAAAAAGATCCTCCAATAGTTTCATTGTACATCCTGAACAAAGGTTTGACAAAAAAATCTTCAAACTTCACATAATAGGAACTCACATATCTAGAATCCCATAAAGAAACCCATAGCTGCACAGGTTGCTCTTGTCCATCCTTTCCAAACTAGTTTACTCTCAAACCCTCTAGCCACAATCCTTTGAATCGACCGTAAAACAATATTATACACATTTGCAGAGAATAATGCTTGAAATGCTTATCAGGATTGTTCTTCAGGTTTAGAAAACTCTCATACAATCTGTCTACCAGATATGCAGGGAAATCAAAAGCTCTTGGCTCATGCCTCTGGATATCAGCAACCAAAACTAGTGGTCCCATTTTAGCTACATCTAGAGACTCAACGCCTCCCACCTGTCCACAAGCCATGTAGATATATTGGAAATATTTATTGAAAATGTTAATATCATAAGGTGACCCGTCCTCCTTTATTAGCCTTCCCTTTTCAACCTTATGAAATGCCAAATTCCAACCCTGATATGTGGTGTCCATCTTTCTATATTCCTTCTCCAAATCGTCGAAAGATAGAGGCACCTTCACCTCAGAATCCAAACCAAAGACTTCTTGAATCATTGTTGTTGCGAAATAAATGAAAGCAGTACTGTCGAGCAACAAGATGCATCTTTTGGTGGCATCATAATTTATAACCATGAGCTTGAGCAAGTCCATATTTACAAACACATTGGGGACCATGAGTTTACCTAGACCAGTGCTCCATGGGTTAGAGATAGGCATTGGGTCATTTCTCCTTATATAATGGAATAGGAACAATTCATGTCCTCTCACTCTAGTCCATACATCACCAATCTCTTTGTACCTATCCTCCAACTGGTCATGAATTGGCAAATTGGTCTTCGACCTTCTAGAATTAGCTCCCAGAGAACTCATCAGATCAATCATATCTTGATTTAGCTTCCTTTTTTTGGCGGCCTCCTCTACTTTTAATTTTTTAGATGTTTCACTAGATATTTCTATGACTTTCCTTTTTCCTTTTACACTCGAACCCTCCATTTTGAAAATCCTCTATTTTGTACTCTTCAACTTCAATTATCACTCTAGAGATATCAAAACACTTTATGATTAATTTGTGAAAAAAAACTTGCATGGGACCCCATATATAAGTTCATCCTCTATTATATCTAACATCTGGAAAAAATCCTAGTTAGATTTGCTTCGTGTGATTTCAGGCCTGCCCATTGGATGCATTAAATAATGGTTGTCATGTTTGTTTTCACACCAGATTTCTCAACGGCTAACTGGCGTAACTTGGCCCGAAAATTTTAATTTTTTGGCACCACTTGTAATGTACACCTCTTTAATTCCTTTATTTGTCTTTTGATCGGCATATGTCACCCCGACAGGTCCATCTTCGTGTCTCATCAGTACATGTTGTGCCTATGGATTCGTCCTTCTTTCCTCTGTGGGATTCTCCCCATCAAGTATTGGCATAACTCACTTTATGCCTCTCTGATAAGCCGATGTCATTGACTTCATACTTGCGCAACCTTTTTATTTCTCCAGTCTATCTGCATATATTTCCCCAATAGATCCCCCTGCTTGCATCCATCTCCACTTTTTCATCGAGCTTCGGTATAACAAAAATGTCTCTTCCCGATTAGCCGATGATTTCTTGATGACTTTGGCTTCAATCGGTGTAAACTATCCTGATCAATTCTCCTTCTATTTTGGCTTTGCTTTATTTTTCATGGTTCATCGGTATAACTCTCCCTGATACACCCATCTTTGGTTTCTATTCTTACTTAATCCATTGGATATGGGCCTAGTTAATTTTATGTCCCTCCGATGCCTCGATGACCTCAACATTTCAATTCACATTCTACTTAAACTTTCTTCTTTATCGATATAACTCTCCCCGAAAACCTCATTGCAATTCACCATTCATTGTAACAATCTCATCAGAATTCGGCATAGCATGAAACTTCTCCTCCTGACATCCTGATAAGTCTTAGAACGATGCTATTTTGTCGGTATAACTTATACCGATATCCCTATTGGTGCTTTTTCCTTCATCGAGGGTCAGAATAGCCTTTTTCTATTCCTCCCGAAGTCCCGATGTTACTCCATTGTACTTGTTTACTTTATACCTCTAAGTCAGTTTTATTGGTATAGGTAATATCGATGGTTTTGCCTTTCAATTCTCCATGTCATCAGGGATCATCTTAACTACTCCTGCATTATCCCAATGCAGTTCTTTTCTCTGATGGACCCGCCTTCATTTCGCTTCAGTCATCGGCTATCGGTATAACAAGTTTTACACTTCCCCGATAAGCCGATGCATGCTGATAGAAAACACCCTCCTTCTGCCTCATCAGAACGCGCTATCCTGATGGTATAACATTTCCAAGAGTGTGCATCCTACTAAAAATCATTTAAGTGCTCCAATGGGTCTGCCTCCTGATTTATCAGTGAATGTTATACCGACAATCCTTCTTTTTCTTGCCAATACTTTTTCATCGGGACTACCTATGCTGATAATTGAAATTTTGCAATTTTGAATAAATGAGCCATCCACCATGAATAATAGTGATCCCATCTATCCCACAAGGTCTGATACATACTAGAAAACAATATTATATTATACCATAATGACTTCTCCATTGATAAATGCTCCCATATTGGATTCCTTGTGCAGTCTATACTCAGTGCATGCCCTTAGTGTGCCCAAGTGGTACCTTGACATTACTGAAATAGCTGATCCTTAGAGAACTTTACTCGTGCTAATAAGGTTCCTACATATGCAAACCAACAATAAATTCTCATATAATAGGAATAAGGTCTCCATATAGCACAATTTTTTTTATAAAAATATGTACTAACACTATCTTTGGTATTGATTTTTGCCCCAAAAACTTCCTCTTCTTCTGAAACTTCTACCTCATCATCTACTTTGTTGATCACTCTTCCTTTTCAACTTTTCTTCTGCCCTCAATGCCACTTGGAAACACTCATCCATGATCTTAGGAACAAGGAGGTTGATCTCATCTTAGATATTTAATCTCAGTCCATTAAGCTATCTAGCCACCTTTTCTATTTCATTCTCCACATGTCCAGATCTCATGTTGAGTTTATGAAACTCCTCAATGTAGGTAGCCACATGCATGTCTTTTTGTTTTAATTTTTGCATCCTATTGAATACTTGAACCTCATAATCAGTAGGTAGGAATTGTCTTTTTAGTTTGTTCACCATCCTATCCCTTGAATTGATCATGGATTTTTTTTGTTTCAACCTCTCTCCTTGGGTGTAGTTCCACCAAACCAAGGCAGAACCCTTCAAATTAGCAAACTTCACCTTGTTATCTTCAGGCACCTCCTTGTACTCAAAGTAATTGTTCAAGGCATCAATCCACTCTATCAAATACTCAACATCCATCTTTCTTGCATAGATAGGAAGCTCCATTTTCACATAAGCAACATCTCCTTTTACTGACTTCAAAGCATTGATGAACCTTCTTTCTTCAGGAGGGATCTCCTCTTCCTGAGGTCTTGTAGGGGGATCTCACCTTCACCTTCTCTTCCTTCTTCCTCTTCAGGGTCACTATCACACTCTTCACCCCTATCTCTCCTTCTCTCATTGGCCTTCAATGCTTCTAACTCTTCTCTTAGGGCTTTCAATTCCCTAGCCACTAGCGATCCAACCTTTGGAGGCATATTGCTCACTCAAAACCACCTACCCTTCTTCACTCATTGGCGCTTCCCCTTACCAAACCAAATTTGGCTTTGATACCACTTTGATACAGAGGTTCTAAGAGGTTTCATAAAACAACCAAACTGAGATTTGTAGCAAAAACTCCAAACAGGACAATGGTGACTTCACCAAAGTTTTCTACCTTTGATAATGCTTCACAAAGACCTAATGAGACAACTCAGCAAGATCACAAGAAGAGCTTGGGGTAGACATTTCAACATGTTCATAGACCTATGAGGACTCAAAAAAACCAATCTTACCCTTGGGATAGACGGCTAACTCATTCCACACCATTTGTCTTATATGAGGTCGTCTCTAGTAGCCCTACTCAGAGACCTTTTTCACCATATCTTTTGACTCACTAACACAAGGAACAAAATGAAACCATTTCTAGATACCCTTTTGGGAGTTACAAAACATATTTAAAAATCAAGAAGGGGTAAATTTGACTAAAGGGCTAAAAAATTGACTGTTGCAGTCCTTCAAGAGTCATATTAGGTCTCCAACTACACTATAGCCACCTCTTAGATACTCCACCAATCTGCACAACCAACTTGGAATATAAGGGCATGTCAAACATGAAATTATTTTATATACTTTATGGACTCCTTGGATTTTTTGGTACCAAAACCCTCAATGTCTTCTCAAAACTTGTCAAATCGACTTAATACATGAAGATATTAAGCCCTCAATTGCTCAAAACCCCTCTTGAACTCCTCCTCTGTAAAAATGGCTTAAAAAACACCTAGATCATCCTTATACCCACAATTCCACCAATTCTTGAGTCAATCTATTAGTGGAATGATTGGATATGCATTATTTTTTATAAAACCCTAAAGACCTAGGGTTACATACTAGTTTGGACAAATCCATTTGTAGAATGCACAAAACACAATGGAATCAACCCAAACTAGTTTTAAATGAAACTTAATATAGAGACCTTTCCAACAAGACCACCCTTGTGTATTAATTCATCCAAGTAAGATATTTATGAGTTAAAGAGCAACGTTTTTGCAGGAAATTGTAGAGAAAAGTTAATCAAAATTGTCTTCAACTTGAGTTCACCATACAATATTATCAACCAACCCCTCTCCAACACTTTAAGGGTCTAAATATACACCAAAACCAATGGCTATAACCAATTTTTTAATTGGTTAGCCTTACAACCACAGCTTGGTGTTTTAAGTGACTCGACAACGTTGAAAAGTTGTCAAGCAACTTTTGACAAAATTGCTCATATTGCACAAATGACATAAATGACCCCTAATAACCTTGAAAAAATGTCAAATAGGACACATGAACATCAAATACATAAGAGGCACTCCCATATCACAATTGGGAAGGTGTTGGTCCATGTTGACCAAGATAGTCCTACTTGAGTGTATGCAAGCAATTGGCACTATGGCCTTACAAAATGATTCCAAAAGACTTCAAATGTTTGAAGGTGGTCCATGAGACCTTATTACATCCAACATGAGCAAGAAAAAATGAAATAAATGACAGACACACTTATTAGGCCCCTTGGACCCATAGGTGCCCCTGCACTATATATATATATGTGTGTGTGTGTGTGTGTGTGTGTGTGTGTGTGTGTGTGTGTGTGTGTGTGTGTGTGTGTGTGTGTGTGTGTGTGTGTGTGTGTGTGTGTGTGTGTGTACATGTACATCTTTGTATATACATACATACATGTACGTATATGTTAGACAGTTCAAATAACCAGAAGACAACTGAGAGGGGGGGTGAATTAGATGTCATCAGATTATCGGAACCTTAAGCAATAAAAACATTAATACCAGAACCCAAAAGATCACTACCGGAATGCATAAACCAAAAACCAAAATAGAAGATAAACCAATTAAGCATAAGCAACAATCAGAGAATAAATACCATCAACATGACACCAAGATTTGTAAGTGGAAAACCCGATAAAGGGAAAAACCACAGTGGGAAGCCTACCCATGGTTAGATAATGTTAGGACCCGGAGGCAACTGAGAGGGGGGGGGGGGGGTGAATTAGTTGTCAATTATTTCAACCCAAATATAACTTAACCAAACTTAGTGCATAATACTTGTAAACCAAACTTAATGCAGGTAGACAGTTTAATAGTTAATAATAGTACTGGTAAATTTTAATGCATGAAACAAAAAGACAAATAACATCCTCAACACATAACACAAATATTTGTATGTGGAAACCCTATAAAGGGAAAAAACATGGTGGGAAACCTTACCCACAATCAGATGATACTACTGCAGATAGTATGTGTGTACAAATGGGGTCTACACATGCAGAAAAGCCAACTGCCTAGAGCTCACTGCTCAATCACAAAATGGGAGTCACACTGACTACAATTGGATGGTTAAATCCAATGATAATGTATTGCTCAAAATAGCATCTTCATATGCTGGATTCAATACTGGTTAAGCTTTGATTGTCTTCCTCATACCTTCCTTGAATCCTCAAATGATGTCTATGTGTATAGCTCTGCTTATATTTGCATATACCTTATTACAATCATCTACCACACCTTCTTCTTATCTTTTATCTCACAAATGAGATCTTACATATATACCAAAACCTAAGAACAAATGTGTAGGTCGGCTCACTAAGAATATTACAATTAAATTAATTACAAATAAATAAATATGCGATGCATCATGTCGGCTCAATGCATTTACAATAATAACCAATCAATAAAACATCTCCATAACATGTCGTGTTGATCTGGAATAGATAACGCTTGCCGGTCCATAACCTAGACCTATTTGCCGGTAACAACAAATATGCAAACTTTATTAGACCAATAACCAAATCACCAAAACCAAGTAATCTCTAGATGATAACAGATCATCCTCAGTGCCGGTGAAGAATATAACCTATCGGTGAACTAGATACCCGTGACTGTGCATAAGTCACTGAACATGCCGGTGAACATAACCAAGGATAAGTGTTGACATCAATGAAAAAACCAATGCAACACATCCATAATACCAAGAGATAATACTTATGCAGTAAGTATGTGATTACAATTGAGGGGCCTGCACTTGCATGAAGCCCAACATCCTAAAACACACTTCTCATCACAAAAGGAGTCTCACTGACTACATAGAAATACAGACTACAATCCGGAGGAAAGAATGAACTGCAAAGATAACATCTCCTATGCCTGAGTACAGTTCCAGTTAAGCTCAATACTGAAGGACTAAATCCTCTTAAATAAACCCAACTCGATCACCAATGGTCAACCAAATCCTCTCCCTGAATAATTATTACATTATTCGCTCATTACATCCTCACATATGATCTACAATGAGATCTTACATCATATATATACAAACCCTCGACTGCAAACAATAAGGTCAGACACCAGATAATAAATCAATTACATAATTATAAAACATGTTGGCCTGAGACCAAACAAATAATATCCAACCCATAAGACATCCCAGAAATGCATCGAGAAGTCCAATCCACATGTTACATTAAGTCGGTCCATAACCTAGACAATATCGGGACCCAATTAAGGTCCACACACGCTAAAGCAATGATCCCAATCAACCAAGTCTCAAACACGATCACCATCAACATCCTGAATCTCCACTAGAAGCCGCACCAACACCAATTATGCATATTATCAAGGATCTTCAATAAAGCTTTGTCGGTGAAACCCTCGCTGAAACAACAAACCAAGCTTGCTACCATACAGGATAGCATCTAATTACCAGATCAAAACCAACTGACTGAACACGAATCTGAGTAGCATGAATAAGCCAATTCCCTAACCCAAACATACTAGAGCATACCGGATCATCATGATCTAATCCAACTAGTAACCAAACAACCTACCGGGACTAGAAGGATACCGGTAAAACAACCAAAATAGCTAGTGTTGATATCAATGACAAAACATCAATGCAACACATAATCAATTCCTCCAAATGGCCAACAATCGCCCCCTTTGGCATTGAGTGGAAACACTAGATGTGAAAAACATCCAAGTGCCAAGAAATGCCGAACAAATCTCCCATCCAAGAATATAGCAATGAAGTTCTGAGACATACTCCCCCTAATGTATATATCCCTTAATTTTTTCACATGAATATATCTCCCCCTTTGACATCAATGCCATAAATCTGACAAAAATATCATAGCAAAAACCAAAACCCATTGAATCACAAGGCTAACTACTCCCCCCTAAGAAGTGGCATCCCCACATCAATCCGGAATGAATAATATCTCTAATAAGACATACTAGACTAATGCCAAATAGCATCAATCAGTTCTCTATTGGAGGGGCAGAAACCCCTAATCTATCTATGAGGTACTCAAATGATTCTTTAGGCAAAGGTTTAGTTAACATATCTACAGTATGCTCTTTAGTGTTCACATAAACCAGTCTAACCTCATTTTCTTCCACCTCCTCCAAAAATTTATACTTGATAGATATGTGCTTTGTCTTTGAGTGAAATACCAAATTCTTTGATATGTCTATAGTAGTAGAGTTATCACAGTGAATAACTACCAGTCCAATGCAGTGCACTTTAATATCCTTCAACCTTTGGTTCATCCATAGAACTTTTGTACAATTAGTAGCAGCAACAACACACTCAGCTTCAATAGTAGATAAAGAAGTACATGATTGTTTCTTGTTGATCCATGAAACCAAACTCTTTCCAAGAAAGAAAGCTCCACCGAAAGTACTTTTCCATTCATCAACATCACCTACCCAATCTGCATCTGTATATGCACATAAAGTCATCATCCTTAGGGTACCACAAACCATATTCAAATGTACCTTACAAGTATCTAAAAATTCTTTTCACTGCACTCTCATGATTTTCTCTAGGATCACTTTTATATCTTGATGCAATGCAAACAACATTCATTATATCAAGCCTAGTCTGAGTCAAATATAGAAGACCTCCAATCATAGACTTGTATCTTGTAGGATTTATTGGTGCAGATTCATCTTTCCTTGTCAATTTCTCACTTGTAACCATAGGAGTACTTACTGGTTTAGAGTCTACCATACCAAATTTATTCAACAATTCCCTAGCATACTTAGTTTGACAGATGAAAATACCTTTGTCAATCTGAGTAATTTGTAAACCTAAGAACCATTTCATTTCCCCAATCATAGACATTTCAAATTATTTCTCCATATTCATAGAAAATTCCATGCATAACTTATCTTCACCTCCAAAAATGATGTCATCAACAAATACTTTAATAATAAGTATATCATCATTAGTGAATTTATAATATAGATTACTATTAGCATTACCTTTAGTGAAACCAAGCTTCAAAAGATATTTGTCTAACCTTGCATTCCAAGCTCTAGGTGTCTGTTTCAATCCATATAAGGCTTTCTTTAACCTGCAAACCATGTTTTTATCATCTGAAAGTCAAAAACCATTAGGTTTCTCAATATAAACTTCCTCATTAAGATCCCCATTTAGAAAGTCACACTTAACATCCATCTGATAAACCTTGTAGTTCTTATGTGCAGCATAGGCAAGAAATAATCTTACAGCTTCAATCCTAGCTACAGGTGCAAATGTTTTACCATAGTCAATTCCTTCCTTCTAATAATAACCTTTTCAAACTAATCTAGCTTTATTCCTTACAACTTGTCCATCTTCATTTAACTTGTTCCTAAAAACCCATTTAATTCCAATAACTTTTTTATTTTAGACCGGGGAACTAAAGTCCATGTGTTATTCTTTTCTATTTGATCTAATTCTTCTTCCATAGCTTTCAACCAACATTCATATTTACATTCTTCAATTACTGATACCAATTCAACTTGAGAAATTAAACATACCTCATTAGCTGCCAATATACTTCTTGTCATCACTCTATTGTTCTTATCCCCAATGATATGATCTTCTGAATGATTCAATCTCACATACCTAGGAGTCTTTTGACTCTCCGTTCCTCTTCCCAGTTCTTCAGTTACTATTGAATTTTCTAATACTACTAGAATAACTAGTTCAACATTCTATTCTTGTAAAGGTGTTACCAGTTCAGTTATGATCATTTCCACTGTCGGTTCTTTCTCATAAACTCTGATTTGACTTCTATTCAGCTCATCCACCTTGACATTAGCGCTCTCCACAATTCTCTGCAATCTCTTGTTATAACATCTATATGCCTTGCTTTCATTAGAATAACCAAGAAATATTCCTTCATCACATCTAGGATCAAATTTTCCAATGATATCATTTCTCCTGATATAACATTTACTACCAAATATTTTAAAATACTTAACTGTAAGTGTATTGGCAAACCATAATTCATAAGGTGTCTTACCGGTTTCTCCTTTGACATGTACTCTATTGAATGTATAGACTGTTGTGCTTACTTATTCTCTCCAGTAGATATGAGGTGGATTAGCTTCCATCATCATAGTTCTAGCAGCATCCAAGATAGTTATGTTCTTCCTTTCCACAACTCCATTTTGTTGAGGTGTCTGAGGAGCAGAAAATTGTCTCCTTATTCCATGCTTCTCACAAAAGTTATTAAACTCATTGGATGTAAATTATCCACCATGATCTAACCTTAAAAATTTAATCTTCAATCATTTCTTAGTCTCAACTTTAGATTTAAATATTTTAAACTTTTCAAAAGCCTCAAATTTCTCCCTTAGAAAAGTAACCCACATCATTCTAGAATAATCATCAATGATTAGCATAAAATATCTATCACCTTGAAAATTTTTAACTCTAGCAGGGCCACAAAAATTAGTATGAATGAGATCAAGAACATCATTATATTTGTCTTGTATACTCTTAAAAGAGGTTCTGGTCTATTTTCCCATTTAACATTCCTTACATACCGGATTATAGGGCTTCACAATCTTAGGTATATCTCTAACTGCCTTAGTTCAACTGATCTTTACAATGCAATCAAAATTCACATGACATAGTCTTTTATGCCATATCCAACTCCCATAAATTTGTGTAATAAAACATGTATTCTCCCTGGAATTCAAATGAAATATATTACCTTTTGTCTAAGTACCAGTTGCAATCTCCAATCCAGATCTATTAATGATTTTTTATTTTCCATCCTTGTATTGTAATTGAAATCCCTTATCCACCAGCTATCCTACACTCAAAAGATTATGCCTTAAACCTTCAACATAATAAACATTATCATTTTTGTGCTTACCATCCAATGATATAGTTCCTTTTCCCTTGATCATACATGCTTTGTCATCTCCAAATCTAACCAGACCGCCATCAAATTATTACAATGATAGAAACTTCTTTTTATCTCCAATCATATGATGTGAACATCCACTATCAATTACCCATTCATCCTTATCTTCAATTTTAGCAGCAAGTTCCTTCTCTTCAGGTACATTCTCTTCCAGTGTCGGAACATCTTCCTTGATAGCCAAGAACACCCATTTCTTTCCATTGCCATAATCACTAGTAGAGTCTTGTGCTAGTTCATCATCAGAATCAGTCACACCTTCCTCATCCGCAATGTAGCATGATTCTTCTATCTCTTTCTTCAAATCTTGAATTCCTTTCAGGACATCTAGATGCAAAATGACCTATCTTATTACATGCAAAACATATAAAAGGTGATTTTCCTTCATACATACTTCCTATCAGTCCTTTAGGTATTCTTCTAGTAAATAGGGCTTCAAGTTTCTCAAATTCTTTATCTTCTCTGTTCATGTCATCAAATTCCTTTGCATACAAATCTTTCCAATCTTGCTTGCCGGTTGATGATGTAGATGCATGAAAAGCAGGTTCAGACTTCACAGCTCTAGAAGGTCCAAATTATTCAAGCTCAAAAGCAGATAATTTCCCAACCAAGGTATCTCTATTGATAGAAGTATTAGCCATTGTTCTCAATTCATTAATTGTAGTAGCCTTCATCTTGTAAGTCGGTGGCAAAGCTCTCAGAACTTTAGAAACTATTTCATCTTCACTCAGAGTTCCACCATAATATTGAATTCCCATAACAATCTCATTTACCCTTTCCATGAACGCAATAATCCTTTCATCTTCTTCCATCTTCAAGTTTTCATTACTCACCTGGTAACCATCAAATTTAGAAATCTTAACAGTAGGGTCACCTTCATTAAGAGTCTCCAAATTGTCCCATATTGCCTTTGCTAATGATTTGTCAGTTTATCCCATTATCAGAAAGTGCACACAAGAGGGCTTCTCTTTCTCTAAAATCATTCTCAATCTCCTTATCCAATTTTGTCTGAGGAAGATTGCTACATGTCGGATTATAAGGTGTAACACCATTCTCTGTGATTTCCCAAATTTCCTTATCGAGACATCTTAGATGAGTCTCCATCTGAATCTTACATACTCTATAATTTGTTCCATCAAGCCTAGGAATATCTCTCTAAAAGATAGCAGCAAATGAACTAGATGAAATTGAACTGTTCATCGCCATAGGATCTTCCTCAAGCAGTTAAGCTTTTACAGAGAGGACCAGAGCTTTGATACCAATTGTTAGATAGTTAAAATAACTGGAAGACAACTGAGAGGGGGAGAGTGAATCAGTTGTCACCATATTATCAGAACCTTAAGAAATTAAAACATTAATATCAGAACCCAAAAGATCAATACCAAAATGCATAAACCAAATACCGAAAGAGCAGATAAACCAATTAAGCATAAGAAACAATCAGAGAATAAATACCATCCACATGACACCAATATTTGTACGTGGAAAACCCGGTAAAGGGAAAAACTACAGTGGGAAGCCTACCCAGAGTCAGATAATACTTCTGCAGTAAGTATGTGATTACAATTGAGGGGTCTGCATTTGCAGGAAGGCCAACATCCTAGAGCACACTTCTCATCACAAAAGGAGTCTCACTGACTACATAGAAATCCAGACTACAATCTGGAGGAAAGAATGAATTGCAAAGATAGCATCTCCTATGCTTGAGTACAGTTTTGGTTAAGCTCAATACCAAAGGACTAAATCCTCTTACATAAACCCAACTCGATCACCAATGATCGACCAAATCCTCTACCTGAATTATTATTACATTATTCGCTCATTACATCCTCACATATGATCTACAATGAGATCTTACATCATATATATACAAACCCTCGACCACAAACAATAAGGTCAACAACTAGATAATAAATCAATTACATAATTACAAAACATGTTGGCTTGAGACCAAAAAATTAATATACAACCCATAAGACATCCCGAAAACACATTGAGAAGTCCAATCCACACATTACATTAAGCCGGTCCATAACCTAGACAATACGAGACTAAATTAAGGTCCACACATGCTAAAGCAATGATCCCAATAAACCAAGTCTGAAACACAATCACCATCAAAAATTTGAATCTCCACTAGAAGCCGCACCAACACCACTTATGCATATTATCAAGGATCTTCAACAAAGCTCTGCTGGTGAAACCCTCACCGGAACAACAAACCAAGCTTGCCAGCATATAAGATAGCATCCGATCACCAGATCAAAACCAACTGATTGAACATGAATCTGAGTAGCATGAATAAGCCAATTCCCTACCCCAAACACACTGGAGCATACCGGATCATCATGATCTAATCCAACCGGTAACCAAACAACCTACCGGGACCAGAAGGATACTGGTAAAGTAGCCAAAATAGCTAGTGTTGACATCAATGCAACACATAATCAATTCCTCCAAATGACCAACAATATATACATACATGTACATGTATATATTTATATATATTTGTGTGTGTGTGTGTGTGTGCATGCATGTGTGTGTATATATGTGTGTGTGTGTGTGTGTGTGTGTGTGTGTGTGTGTGTGTATGTACATATACATGTATACATGTACATATATATATACATGTACACACACACACACACACATATATATTTATATATGTGTGTGTGTGTATGTGCGTGCGTGTGTGTATATATATATAAATGTATAATGTACATGTATATACATGTATGCATGTATATGTATATATATATATATGTACATGTATACATATATATATATGTGTGTGTGTGTGTGTGTGTGTGTGTGTGTGTGTGTGTGTGTGTGTGTGTGTGTATAGATATACATGTATACATGTGTGTGTGTGTGTGTGTGTGTGTGTGTGTGTGTGTGTGGTGCAGGGGCACCTATGGGTCCAAGGGGCCTAATAAGTGTGTTTGTCATTTATTTCATGTTTTTTTGTTCATGTTGGATGTAATAAGGTCTCAGGGACCACCTTCAAACATTTGAAGTCTTTTGGAATCATTTTGTAAGGCCTTAGTGCCAATTGCTTGCATACACTCAAGGAGGACTATCTTGGTCAACATGGGTCAACTCCTTCCAAAGTGTGACATGGGAGTGCCTCTCATGTATTTGACATTTATGTGTCCTATTTGACATGTTTTCAAGGTTCTTATATATATATATATATATATATATATATATATATATATATATATACACACACACACACACATATATGTAGACACACACACACACATATATAAATACACACATACATACATACATATATTTACTATTTATTTAATCTTGAATGTGTCACATTTGAATGTTTCATTTAGAAACAAACAATTAAAAATGAAATTAAATTGCATATAACCAACATGAATAATATTTTATATATGAAACAACCATATAGAGATTTATATCTATCATATAAAAATACATTAGCAACATGATTGTCTACTTTCTTGAGTGCTTGGCATGTATGATTGGCCTTGTTTTTGGGATAGGGTGTCGAATATGGAATTGTAGAGATCAATGTTCCTCTTTTTGAGAAAAAAACACTTTACTATGTGCTTATAAAGGTAAGGCCATATGCAAATAAGAGCACATGGTCATGACATGTGGCCTAATGAGATACAAGGGTAGGTATGAGAAATAATAAAATATTTCACAAGAGGTGTATCACCCATCGAAGGTGGAATGTGACAACAAGATAAGACCACAAAAGGTGGAATTTCTCGTACAAGCAACTTCCCTATATGCACACTTCCCTAATTGTCTCAAATGCAAACTACTATGAGATGCATTATCCTAATTTAATTAAGTAAAGTGTAATTATGAGACATAATTTACACCAACACCCCTCCTTAAGTGAAACTTAGGGGAATATAGACTCAAGCTAAGAATGCAAGATGTGTCCTGCCTACGAGGCCATGTTAGGTACCCATGAACAAATGAAAATGCAAACAATACAATGCAATCTCTCACAAATGAAGAAAGGGAGAAACCCCAGTGGAAACCCCCCGCCCCACCAACCCCCTCCAACTCACCCCCACCAAAGAGAGATGAATATACAAAAGAACTCTCAAATAAGAAAGACAAAACCTCAAGAGAGGAAGGAGAAGTCATCTGACCCCCTGATGAAATATCCTAAACCCCCAAGAGAGGTCACAACTGAAGAAACTTACTCTCAATGAAGGGTTTGGTGAATATGTCTACAACATACTCTATTAGAGGAAAATACTACAAATCAATGGCATGTTCTTGAATCAGCTCCCTAATGTAGCACATGTGGATATTGATGTGTTTGGTCTGTTGATGGTGAATTAGGTTCTTTGAGATCTGAATAATATCAATGCAAACCGAATGTCAAACTCATGCAAGTGCCTCCATTGCTCTTCTCCTTCTTGTGTAGTGTATGGTGGCTCTCAAAATCATAGCACAATTCCTGCAACATGTTGTAAGAAACAAAGAGGAGGAAAACTGAGAGGGGGGGTGAATCAGTTTTCACTGGATCTACTAACTTTAACTACAAAAGAAATCTGATAAACTGCAGCAATAATAAATATAGGAAAATTAATAGCATAAAATACAACACCAATATTTTGACATGGAAAACCCGGTTAAGGGAAAAACCATGATGGGAACCTACCCACAGTAAGATAATACTCTGCAGTAGTATGTGAAAATATTACAATGGGGAATGCACAGGCATTCAGGCACACTACCTAGAGCTCACTGCTCAAAAGAAGGCTACAAACCTTAGGGAAGTCTCACTAACTTACAACAAGATTCAGACTACAATCTGGAAGAAATGAACTGAAAGAATAGCATCTCCAGATGCTTGATTACAGTTTCGATTAAGCACAAATGTCTGGTCTACAACACCTGTCTCCACTCAATCATAATATGGAAAGATGAATCCTTGTTCACACACAAAACTCTCTCTAATAATGTAGAGACAACCTCAATACCTAAATTACATAACAATATCACTTATATATACAAATCATCAACTTTGATAACAAGGTCAGCTAAACCCTAGACTCACAAATACAAAATTACATCACACGATACAAAGATCGACCACCAGACCAATATAATGATTTACATGACATAAAATGGACCTCATTAAAATTTCCAAATGCTCAACTCCACCGAAAATCACCAAGATCAACCGCAACACACTACACCACTAGAAATACTGCATAACACGAAAAATCATCACCGATTTAGCAAAATCACCAAAATCTCGCACAACAATCAATTCAGATCACCAAAATAAAAAGGGATAACTAGGAAACACCAACAATCATGTGAGAATCATCAAAAATAGCTACACCAACACCACTTATCAAATCTTCATCTGTCAACGTCTGAAAACTCTTGAGAACACAACTAATCAACAACTTTCATGAAGAAAGATAACTTGCGGAGCACCAAATCATGAACCATCTGAAATGAAGATACACAAGACCATTCCAAACAATATCTCAAAAAATTGGCTCAATATTTGATCACACCAGAATATACCAAAGGAGATATTGAACTCTACAAAACAATGATCAACAAAATTGCAAACCGGATAATAAGATCTTCCCAATCTGCACACACCGGAGCAACTCACAAGAATATGTTGACATAAATGACAACAAAATATCCTAGCAGTAGCAATGTCCAACAACATCCAACAATCTCCCCCTTTGGCATTGATGGCAACATATGAATGTGAAAAACAATCAATACAAAGAAAGAAGATATCTCTACGAAACTCCCCCTAAGATCAAGACATATAAAGCATTTTTTCACATGATCTCTCTCCCCCTTTGACAGCAATACCAAATATCTCAAAATGGATAACCAAACTCTCTCTCCCAAAATAGAAACATTAATCTCAGGAGTCTCTTCCCCTAAAACATAGACTACTCCACTAGAGGAGTAACACCAACTCATCAATCGGGATAAGAAGATAAGGATCTAAAGTCCATCGGATTAATACAACTCAATGCATCTAGTTGACACCAGGAGGGGTGGATACTCCTTTCTTGTCCCTCAAATATACAAAATGTATATGCAGGCAAAGGCTTAGTGAAAATATCAGCTATTTGTTCCTTTGTAGATACATACTCTAACTTCACTTTCTCTTCACTGACTTGCTCTCTCAAGTAATGATATTTGATTGACACATGCTTACTCTTTGAATGTTGCATCAGATTCTTTGACATGTTAATAGCATTGGAATTATCATAGTATATGACAGTAGGCTAGTCATAGATAAATCTGATATCTTTCAACATTTGCTTCATCCAAACTACCTGAGTGCAATTACTAGTAGCAGCAATGTACTCAGCTTCAACAGTAAATAAAGATAATGAATCTTGTTTCTTACTAGCCCATGAAACCAATTTCTTACCCAAAAAGAATGTTCCACCGGTAGTGCTCTTCTAGTCATCTACATCACCATCCCAATCAGCATCAGTGCAAGCACATAGCATGAAACCATCATTCCTCAGATACCACAAACCATAATCCACAGTTCCCTTCAGTTATCTGAATATCCTCTTCATAGTAGTGACATGACTCTCCTTCTAATCAACTTGATATCTAGCAACCATACAAAAAAAATGCATAATGTTAGTCTAGTCTGAGTAAGATATAGCAGTCCACCAACCATAGATATGTACAAACTGATTAGCTTTCAAAGATTCATCATTCTTAGACAATTTACAACCAAACACCATAGGAGTTCCAACCGGTTTGGAGTCATCTAACCTAAACTTCTTCAACAATTCCTTCACATACTTAGTTTGAGATATAAATATACCTTTTCTAGTCTATGAAATATACAAACCTAAGAAGAATTTCATCTCTCCAATTATAGACATTTCAAATTCTTTCTACATATCACTCAAAAACTTCATGCTCAAGTCATCATCACCTCCAAAAATAATATCATCAAAAAAGACTTCAAAAATCAAGATGTTATCATTCTCTATCTTAAAGTACAGGTTACTGTCAGTATCACCTTTATTGAGTCCCAATTTCAACAAATATGTATCTAGTCTAGCATACCAGGCTCTAGGGGCTTGTTTCAATCCATAAAGAGATTTCTTGAACTCACATACCATGTCACCATCATTTGATAATGAAAATGCATCAGGTTGCTCAATGTAGACTTCTTCCTCAAGATCACCATTCAAAAAGGCAAATTTGACATCCATGTGATATACATTAAAATCTTTATAATCAGCATATGCAAACAACAGTATAATAGCTTCAAGTCTGGCCACCGGAGCAAAAGTCTCCTCATAGTCAATCCCTTTTTTCTGTGAATATCCTTTGCAAACTAGTCTAGCTTTGTTTCTAACAACCTCATCGGCTTTATTCCATTTATTCCTGAATACCCATTTAGTACCTATAACATTCTTATTCTTAGGTCTAGGCACAAGCTCCCAAGTGTTATTCTTTTCAATTTGATCTAGTTTTCATCTTTACAAGCTTCAACAACATCTTTAGGTTCAAATTTGGAAACCAAATATACTTCTTCAGTAGATAACCTTCTTCTAATCATTACACCTTTATTTTGTCACCAATAATCTGATTTTGTGAATGATTTAATCTTACATACCTCGGGGTCTTCCGATTGTTCTGATTTTTCAGGTTCCTACACCTCTTCACTGGCACTAGCAACATCTGGGTTAATTGTCTCTACCGAATCAATCTACTTTGGTTCTTCAATCTAGATAGGGGCTAGAACAGTATGTTGTCCATCATCATATCCACATGATCTGATCTCTTTTTCAAGGTTCTCATCCACCTTCACATTTGCACTTTCCACTATCTTTCTCAGTCTTTTGTTGTAGTACCGGTAAGCTTTTCTCTTTGTTGAGTATCCCAAGAAAATTCCTTCATCACTTATAGCATCAAACTTTTCTATATCTTCATCTCTCTTGATATAACATTTGCTACCAAAAATTTTGAAATATCTCATAGTAGGAACATGACCAAACCATAGCTCATAAGGGGTCTTACCGATATCACCTTTGATATGTGTAGACACCTAAAATTAACATTTAATTAATTTAAGCCTATCAACATAATTAATGAACTTAATTATGTTATCCTTATTCCTCTCAGAATCAATTAAATCTAATTTAATTAATCCTGTCACTATAGTCCAATAATTAATTTATCAAATAAATTAATTATTCCCCTATTTGTTCTAAAGTCCCCTCCAACAATTATTTCCTCTAAACCCACTTAGTTAATTAATTTTAATTAATTAGCCTAGTCATGTGATTCCTACAAATCACTTTTTCCTAATCCCACTTAGCCTAATTAATCCTTCTAGAATCTCTCATAATCATGCTTATCATTATTCTCCAGTTTTTAATTCCCACTCATGTCACATCAACTTTGAATCTCTCAAAGAAATTCAAATTTCTTTGAATCCCTCAATGCATCCTTATTTTAGAATTTTTAATTCCTCAAGTTTGAAATTCAAATTTCTCCCCCCTTTTCCAAAAGAATTTTATATTCCTGTTTATTTTCCCAAGGCACCCTTGATCCATGCCTTCTATCTAAAATTAATCTCAACCCTTCATAATCAAATCAATCTTGGCCCTCCATTGGCCTTCTCCAATCTATAAATTGGAGCCAATTCTCCTCACAAGAAGATCCACTTCTCATAGCATCCTCATGCTACTCAATTCTCTGCTCATCCTCTTCTAATCCTCTCTCAAATCTATCAAATTTATAATTCATTACTCAAATCCAATCCAATAATCCACTTACCTTGTTGAGCACAAGGAGAGCAATCCACATTCACTCCATCTCTCTCCAACTCTCCATTTGTCAAACTTTGGAGCTAGCAAAGTTCATGGAGGCAAGGAGGACAAGGAAGAGCTACTTGCAATGGGAGCTTCATGAGTATATTTCATTTATGTTGTCTTGTTTTCATGATGTTCTTGTTTAATTCCTTCATATCTCATTTAAATGGTTTTTAGGTTTATTTAATATCAATCTTGCACTAACCATCTTATTGTGAGACAATATGAACTCTGTTGAATGTGTAAACAATAGTGCAAATATATTCTCTCCAATATATCTTCAAAACATTCCCTTCAATCAGTATAGTTCTTGCAACATCTAAAATAGTTATGTTCTTCCTTTCAACAACTCCATTCTACTGTGGGGTTCTAGGAGCAGATAATTGTCTTCTAATCCCATGCTTCTCACAGAATGAATTAAACTCACCGAAACAAAATTATCCACCTATGTCAGATCTCAAACACTTCACCTTTAGTCCAAACTCAGTCTCCACCTTTGCTTTAAATATCTTGAATTTGTCCAATGCTTTTGATTTCTCCTTCAAAAAGACAACCCACATCATTCTGGAACAATCATCAATTATCAGCATAAAGAATCTCCCTGCACACTTCTAATATTTGTAGGTCCACATAAGTCAATATGCACAAGATCTAGCAATCCATTAGATGTATACTGTTTGTTCTTGAAACAAATTTTTATTTGATTACCCAACTGGCATTCCTTACATACTGGATCAGTAGACTTAACAATCTTAGGAAAATCTCTAACAGCTTGTGTAGAACTAATATTAATCATTGAATCAAAGTTAACATGACACATTCTCCTATGCCACAACCAACTCTCATCGATCTGAGCAATCAAACAACTTTTCTCATCAACATTCAAATGAAAAATGTTACCTTCAATCTTAGTTCCAGATGCAATCTCTATACTAGAGGCATTTAGGATCTTGCATTTTCCATTCTTGAATTGTAGATCATAACCTTTATCAACCATCTACCCAACACTCAAAAGATTATGCTTTAAACCTTCAACATACAAGACATCACCAATGTTATGCTTACCATCAAAATAAATAGAACCTCTACCATGGATCACATGGGCTTTGTCATCTCCAAATCTTACTATTCCACCATCACATCTTTCTCTACTCACAAATTTTCTTTTATCACCGGTCATATAATATGAACAACCGCTATCAATTACCCATTCATCTTTCTCTTCAACTTTAGCAGCTCAAGCTTTCTTCTCAATAGAACAACTAGTGGAATCAACAGGTACCGGTCTATCTTCTTTAATGGCAATAAACACAACTTCATCTCCTTCTGGTTCTTCATCTGTAACACATTCATCAGCAACATAATAATAGATATTCATATTCCTATACTTCCAGTTAGACTTGTAAGGCTTATAATCATACTTGTCATGCTTCTCATATCTATCATTCCTATCATGCTTATCAAACTTATCATGACTGTCATATTTATCCATTCTCTCTGGGCATGTAGAAGCAAAATGTCCTATCTTATTGTAAGAGAAACATTTCAAAGGCAATTTTCCATCATACTTACCGGCTCCTTTAGGAAATCTTTGGGCAATCAATGCTTCAAGCTCATCCAACTCTCTTTCTTTCTCTTCCGTCTCTCTTATCTCTCTTTCATATCTAGATATTTTGCACTCATCGGGATCATACTTCTTTTTGGATATAGAATTTGATGCTCTAAATGCAGTCTCAGTCTTTCCATGTGATTCTCCAAACTCACTCAGCTCAAATGCAGCAATATTTCCAACCAACATGTCTCTTGTCATTGTAGTCACATGATACAGCCATAGTCTGGTAGGTCCTCAAAGAGAGAAGACTAGATCATGCAACAAGAGTAACACAACGGAAGTAACAACAACACATTAAAAATTTACAGAATCAGATTTCCGCGCCATCATATATTCATCATAGATCATCTGGTAATCAACCAGTTACATGCAGGCTAACAAGCCAAAATACAATCCATCATGTGAGATTTTGCCAAGATCAAGAGCCCAATGAAAAGTACAATAGAGACAAAATAGATGATAGGAATAAACTGTATTCTATCAAGATGAAAATACTGATCAATTGGATCATCAACCAATCAATTACATACAATGAATATGAGCCCGCTTATATAGGAAAGTCTATATGGATATGCAAGCACACAAACATGACATGTGGCTCAATGAGAAACAAGGGTAGGTAGGAAATAGGTGTGGTAGGTAGGAGAAACAATATAATATTCTACATGAGGAGGATCACCCACTGAATGTGAAATGTAACAACAAGATAAGACCACAAAAGGTGGAAATTCTCCTACACACACTATCCCAATGTGGCACAAACACCCAAGTGTCTCATACTCAAACTACTATGATATGCATGTACCTAAGTAAACTTAAGTAAGGTGTAATAATATCCAAGATGAATAATTAATTACACCAACACCCCCCCTTAAGTGCAACTTAGGGGAATGCACTTAAGTCTACAATACAACTAAGCAATGCAAGATGGGTCTTGGCTACTGGGCCATGTTAGGTACCCATGTACAAATGCAAATGCATGCAAACCAATGCAATCAAATCTCTCACAAAGCGGGGAAATAGAGAAAAACCCAATGGGAAAAAATTCTCCCCCAAAAAGAGAGATGAAAACTATATACAAAGAAACTCTCATAGAAGCATGTGAAGGAAAAAAACCCATGTGAGGAAAAAGGCCCCCCCATATGAGAGAAGAAGAGAGGCTAGGTAGCCCCCCCTCAATGTAGAATCTATACCAATGGTAGAAGCTCGATGCTGAATGAAGAAACTTCTCTATGAATGCCAAACAACGTTCCTTCCCTTGGGAAGAAACAAAACCAAAGGTGTATCCATGAAGTCTCCTAAATCATGAAGGGAATATGTAGGAAAAATACTCATGATGAATGAAATATCTGAAAACTGCTCAAGTGTCTCCATGTCAATACTGAAGGGTACCCCCTCCAAAGGTGGTGAACTACTCCACACTGCTGAAAAAGGCACTCCAAGATCTAGTGGAGATGAATGTAGAACAATATCCAAAGACTCACATGTCTCCTCTAAGGATAAAGAGACCTCCTCCAACTGTTGTACAAAAGTATCCACAATTATGTCAACCTTGAAAGAAGGATCATGTAGAGAATGCACAAGAGGGTCAGACTGTTCCCTCATAACAATTGAAGAAGGATAATCCTCATCAAAGAGAAGATAAATATCATCAATGATGTCTCCTAAATCTGCAATGTAGGACTCCACAAACAAACTTGCAATGTCTATCAAGTAGGGATCCCAATCAACTGAAGCTAGAAGACAAGGAATATCCTATTGCACTGAATCACAAGAAGGCAAAACTGTCACACTAGCTGCATCATTAGATGCAATAGGTGATGTGATATCAATAGGAGGAGATGAAATGGAAGGCTCAAGAATGGGGTCACATGTGAGAATACCCAAGTTCAAGTACCCAAAGTTCTCCTCAAAATCCGAATCATCAAGTGAAGAATCAACCTCATCAATAGGACCAAAATGTGAAAAAGAGTATAACCGAGATGCATGATCAACCACCCTAGTTGCAATGATAGCTGTCTCCAAGTCTCTAATGATAATTGAATCAGTTGTGAACTCCATAGTTTTTCTTGTTGCCCCATGTGTGATTTGATAGATGGAAAGAAGATTGTTTGTCAAGTGGGGTACACACAACACATCATTGAAGGAGTTATTTCCAAGGGAAATAGATCCTTTCCCAAACACATCCATGTATGTATGATTGCCCATCAAAATATGCGGCATGGTGCAAGGCTCAAATGAAGAGAACATAGACTGTGAAGATGCTATATGATGAGAAAATCTAGAAACCATCTCCCTGAATCATGACTTGTAGTAGCACAAAGAGCTTGTCCCTTTCCTTTTTCTGTCCCAAAAGAGTTATCCTTTCCTTTATCCTTTTCTTTGGAAGTTGAAGGAGACATTCTAGAAGGTCAATTGATTTTGTTCTTCTCAAGAAGATTTTTCAACTCATCAATATCCTTCTTGTAACAATGTTGTTCATCATGTCCCAACTTCTTGCAATATGCACAAAAAAGATTGTCCTTATATGATTTCCTCTTAGGTGAGAATGTAGAATCACCTTGTTATGGAGAGTATGATTGTGCTCCATCTTGTTGTGGTTTTGACTTAGGTTGCTTTTGATTCTTTCCTTTTCCTTGATTGATTTGATTCCCCTTATTAGCCACCAAAGCTTGTGACTTTGAAGATTTGAGAATCCCCATCTTGGTCAACATAGATTGCTCAAGAATCAACATATATGTGAATGAATCAAATGAGGGAGAAGTGTATGAGGAACCTTGAGCTAACCTATGGGTGTGAAAGCTAGATACAAAGGCTACATACTCTAAAGGAAGCTTGTCCAACAAGTTATAAACCAATTGAGCATCCTTTTTGTCAATGCTAAAATTCTTTAGCTTTGCTCTTAGCTCAATTTCTATTGTGACATAATCTTGGATTGTATCAAAATCCTTGGGATCCAATGTTGTGAGTTCACTATCAAGCTTGTAGCCCTTAATCTCATCAACTTGACCATACAATTACTCATAAATATCCCAAGCCTCTTTAATTGTAGTACACTTATCAATGTGAAAAATGAGGTCATCTGATACATATTTTCTCAAGGTTCCAATTGCCATAGCATTCTTAGTGAGCCATTCAATTTGAGCATTAGGATTAGCCATAGGATAGGGTGGTGTTGTTATAGTTCCATTTACATAATGAATGAGTCATTTTTCCATTAGTTTACTCCATGCCTTAGTCTTCCATGAAGCATAATTATGAGGAGTTAAAAAGTGGAAATTTAGGAGAACCCATAGCACCAAAATGAAAAAACACAAGATATAGAGAGGCACAATCACACAAGACACCCCCCCAAATTACTCAATCAAGAACCCCCCCCCCCAAAAAAAAAATGGTGATTTGGCACTTTATACTTAGTGCATGTACAATGGGCCACTTGCAAAACAAGACAAGGTGGACATCTGATTTCAACTTTACAACTGCCTCAAATAGACTATAAGAGACTCCAACAAATACTGCAAGTGATCTAAACTAAGATCCAAGCAAAATACAAGTACCAAATAGGCCAAAAATGACCAAATTCTAAAAGTACAATTTCTACTCAAAATCATTGCAAACTAATGGTAGATTATGAAACTAGATGAAAAATTATGCACTTTCAAAAAAAATGGCACTTGAAAAGTGTTGGAATTTGCATGAAGATTGCATTAATGATATGTTATGTTGTCATTGTTGTCAATTAACCGGTAATGATATTGTTGATATTGTTGTAATATTGTTTTGTAACCGGTAGGAAGAATTTGTGGAGTGAACCGGTATTGCTATATATTGGAGAGTTGAACCGGTAACCAATAAACCCTACCTATTGTTTTTGATAAACCCTAACCAATTAAGTTTGGTGAATTGGTTATATTGGTTTATGATTTGATGATGAGCGGCAATGATTATGACACGTATGATTATTGTATGAAGAAAATTTCAAGTGATTTTGGCGAACTGTTGTAATGGTTTTTGTCTAGGGAATGAGCAAGTATATTGCATATAATGCAAAGCGCATGATGAGTTACTAAGTTTGATGAAGCGGTGATCAAGGAGCGATTGAGGTTTTCTTGATTGATGTGTAGAGATTGCTATGTAATCCAACGGTCATACTTGAACCGACTTGTTTGTAATCTCTATGCAAATTAGGTTTTTGTTGTGTTACTGACCTAATTGATTTGGTTATAAGGTCGATGAAGTTGTTTAGATTAAGAGTTGGCAAAGAGTTGGCAAAGATCAGTTGAGTGTGTGGTTGCCGAACCGGATGATGTATCTACAGTTTGAGTAAAGGCAGATAGGAGCATGAAAAGGATATGATCAAGCAAGTTTAGTGCTATTTAGATAGATCAGCAAACTCCTATTGTTTTCTAACAATTAGAGCAGAATTGAAATCCCCTAACCAGGTAAACTCTAACAAGCTTGGTACTATTCAAATCCTCTAACAAGGTGATCCATTAGCTTGGATTTTCAAAAACTCTACCGAGGTTGCTCCTTATAGGGTATTGCTTCTAACAAGGCATTGTAGTCAATCCCTTAACTAGGTAGTTCCTAACAGGATCAGTTCTTAATAGGACTTTTGTAAAGCTTTAACAGGCTAGGCTCCTAATAGGGTGAACTTCAGAAGAGTTTAGATAGTTATCTTGTGAGTCTCATCTCACCGTGGTTTTTTCCATTTAGGTTTCCACGTCAAAAATATTTGGTCAAGTGGTGAATGTTTTTGTGGTAATATTCTTATGGTTGATTTACTTAACTACTTAACTACTTTGATAAGTTATGAAAACCAAAAGCATTAAGAAATGAAGTTTGTTGACATGTGAAAAAGCATTTGGATGTTTATGAGTTTAAAGTTGTTTACTATTAATTTGTTGTAATGTTCAACCGGTTTATCTTATGAGTTTTTATCTTGACAGTGGTATTCCATTGATAGTTCTAAGTTTACTTTGAGAGATTGATTTTTGAGATTGGTGAAGTTTGTATTAGTTTTTCTATCTACTGATTCACCCCCCCCCCCCCCCATCTTAGTAGTTGATCAGATACTTATTCTTTCATCATACCATCAAAAAGGAGGTCATATGACCCCAAACAAAGCCTTTGAAGTTGCAAAATCTGGGATTAGATAGGTATAGTCATGAAGATCTATAAATTATGGAAAATTTGTCCATCAAAATTAGAAATTTCCTCCACCACTACGAAGAGCATGAAATTCTGGCCCATTTAAAAAAAAAATGTACCAAAAAAGGAGCAAAAATGACCAAGATACGGCCTTCTAAAATCGGACTGCAAAATCAAAAAGCCAAATGGAGAGGGGGTCAAAAAATTTAAAAATACTACTGATGTAGGCTGACATCAGCAATTCATGATGTTAAATTTGATGGTCATTTTACCTTTATCAAACCGTCGCTCTCCCTAGATGACCCTACAGAAAATGCTGATCAAGCTGACAATGTTGTTGACTAGACTGACCATACTACTGACGTGGCAAAGTCTATGTGGCAGAGAGCAGGCAGGCCATGGTCACTACCGAGGAGGTCATAGTCAGCCCGGGAGGTCACTATGAAAGGTGGTGGCCATCAGAGCAGCAATGGCATGACAAGAGAAGCAACATCGACGTGGAGCAGCGGCCGCAGCGGGGAGCAGCAACCAGATGGTGGCGGGTGGCAGGTGGTCGGTGGACGGTGGCACAACCACTAGTGGCAGCGGAGGAAGTAGTGGCAGTAGGGCATGGAGGTAGTGATGGGGTGCAAACATGAGGTAGTTGATGGAAGTCGGTAGTAGTGGTCAAGGACCGACAGAAGAACACGGGTTGTCGGAGCTGGAGACAGGTCGCTAGAGAGAGCTCGGTGAATGGGAAGGTTGTCGTTGTTGGGAGCAGTTGGCAGGATCTACTATAGGTATGGTTGGCGGGATTTGTTGCAGGTATGGTCAGTGCTAGAGAACCTGTCAAATATGCAGAGTACGGGTACGACAGTCAGCGGGGGAACTCCCCCCGTAATTTTTTTTTTTTTTTTTTTCCAAATAAAACTTTTACAATATGCTAGACATAAAAAAATTCTGCGAATTTATAAATAATATTTTGAAAAATAAAATTCGCAAAAAATTTAATTTTTTTTATTTATTTACAAAATTCGTACAATAATAGGAAAATTGGTGAAATTTTTTTCCTCACCAAAATAGGCCAAATTTATACTCAATTTTCATGGAAACGGTGTCTCGGACTCAACCATGATGTCAAAATTGCCAAAGGACACGCCTAGAAAGAAAAGATCCCCAGATCCGAAATTGAAGCCTCCAAAATGACTAATCAAAGAAGCCCTTTAGGCTGTGATACCATGTGAGATTTTGCGAAGATCAAGAGCTCAATGAAATGTACAATAGATACAAAATAGATGATAGGAATAAACTCTCTTCTATCAAGATGAAAATACTGATCAACTTGATCATCAACCAATCAATTACATACAATGAATATGAGCCTGCTTATATATGCAAGGCTATATGGATATGTGAGCACACAAACATGACATGTGGCTCAATGAGAAACAAGGGTAGGTAGGAAATAGGTGTGGTAGGTAGGAGACACAATATAATATTCCACATGAGGTGGATCATCCACCGAATGTGGAGTGTAACAAGATAAGACCACAAAAGGTGGGAATTCTCCTACACACACTATCCCAATGTGGCACAAATACCCAAGTGTCTCATACCCAAACTACTATGATATGCATGTACCTAAGTAAACTTAAGTAAGGTGTAATAATATCTAAGATGAAAAGATTAATTACACCAACACATCTGAATCTCTAAGAGACCTCTGAATTATCAATCTCATAACTAGGAACTCATAAACCTCTTATTGCCTCATAAGGATCTCATATAACAATATTTATACCCTTGGAAACATATCCCGGTCGGCCACAAAATGTTACATTTACCAAGATAAAAAAAATGAAATGTGTAAATAGGTCGGCCCCAAGAATGAAAGGAAATTCCTTCGAAAAAGAACAACCAATGAGCGTGGATCAATAGGAAGGTTGGCCAAGGACTTGAGATCATTGAGCAAGACCCCAAATAGATCCACATGCCAAGAGATCTCTCCACATGAGAAGAAATCAACAATTAGCCATTGAGCTCAAAAACTGCTCCGAGAACCAGAACATTCAAATCGGAAGAAATGTCTCATTGGAAAAGAATCCAAATGGACCGAGAACCTGGAATTAAGCATAAGAACACGCCTCAAAACCAAAAATCTGATCCGCAATGAAAAGCAACCAGCTACCAAAAGAACACAGAAACTAAAACACTGAACTTGAACATAAGAAAACTGAAAGGAAACATTTTTGGTTGATGCAAGATTTCTCATTGATCGAGGATGCTCTTGCATCAGACACCCCAAGTAGAAAGAGATGTTCCATGAGAGGCAAATCATGAACATCGAAAAGGACTCAGAATATAGACTCCATGCTCATTTATGATCCAAACATCTTTATCTGCAAACCTCTTTCTTAGCTCTTCTGGAACCTCAACCAGATTCTCTAACTCCTGACTCTCTTTATTTCTTTTTCCCTGCTTCTAACCTGCACACTATCTCTGACTGATGCTCCCTTTATTTTGCAACTGATTTATTTTTGCCACCAGACTTCATTTGGTCTGCCACCATAACCTTACTGCCATACGGTTTCTTCTTACTATCAGACTTATCTATCAGACCCTTCTGCAATTCCACACCACCCTATGATATAACCTCAACAACCAGTTTCTCCTTACTACAATTCTTTTCAAGACTCAAATTCCTCACTTCCTTATCTATCTCCTTCAAAGAAGCTAATGTGAACTTCTACCCATCCTTCTCAATAGTGATCAGGTTTCTTCTACAATCATACATAGCTCCTCTATCAAACTGCCAAGGTCTTCCCAACAAGACATGACAAGCACTCATAGATAAAACATCACACAAGACCTCATCCCTAAATGGTCCAATATTAAAAATCACCAAACACTGCTCTTTTAATTCTAACTTTTGATCATCTTGTAACCAACTTACCTTGTAAGGACAAGGGTGATTAAGCCTCTTCAATCCAAGCTTCACTACCATCTCCTTAGATACCAAATTATTAGTACTTCCACTATCCACAATAACCTTGCAACACTTACCACCTTATTTGCACACAGTCCAGAAAAGACTCCTTCTCTGAGTAGGTCTAGTATCTTCACTTCTCTACTCCATCATGACTCTTCTAAACATAAGGGATTCTCCTTGATCCGATGCACATTCAATTACGGTAACTCCAGCTTCCTGATCCTCATTTGCCACACAAATTCTTTCCATTCCCTTCTTACATTCATAAAATCAATGTCTGGTTTCTCACACTTAATGCATTTGCCC
This sequence comes from Cryptomeria japonica, assembly GCF_030272615.1. Taxonomy (NCBI): domain Eukaryota; kingdom Viridiplantae; phylum Streptophyta; class Pinopsida; order Cupressales; family Cupressaceae; genus Cryptomeria; species Cryptomeria japonica. The sequence continues at coordinate 507,097,913 of NC_081407.1, forward strand.
AGAAATTCTCTGCTACTACAGCTACTCCCTTTCCTCTATATTTTCTGATCCGGTTCTTTATTCCACTTAGTTTTTGATTCTTCTTCAACATTATTATTCTTTGTACTCATCTACCCCCTAAATCTCTCCTTCCCTCTAGGTTTATTCTGATGTCTTCTTCTCACCTTCTCCTCAGCCTTCAAAGCATACTAGTAAGCTTCCTCAACTATGGAAATATTCAACATACTCATTTCATCCTGAATGTTAAATGCAAGTCCATTTATGTACCTCGCCACCTTTTCTCTATCCATCTTTGTATGTCCAGATCTGATCATTACTTTGTAGAACTCCTCGATATACTCTTTCATAGTCATGTTTCTCTACTTCAAGTTCTGCAACTTCTTGAATAGCTCCAACTCATAGTCTCCCAGAATGAAGTTAGCCTTCAATCTCGCTACCATCTATCTCCATCAGATGATCTTTATTTTTCCATTATCCACTATGTCTCTCTACAACTCCTTCCACCACAAGGAAACATGCTCTTTCAATTTAGTTTGTGCCAGCCTAACCCTCTGCGGGTCCTTAACATCCTCAAATTTAAAGTAATCCTCCAACTCTCTGATCCAATCAATCAAATCCTCTGGATTCAGTGTCCCATAAAAGTTTGAAATCTTTACTTTATGTATTTTACTTGCTTGTGCCACTGCTCTCAAAAATCTTTCTTCTCTTCTATCTTCCAGTCCTTCAACCTCTTTCACCTCAAGCTCTTCTCTAGCTTCTTCATATTCATCCTCAGACTCCAGATTCCTCTACAAACTAGCCAATGCATTCCGGATCTCGTTCCTCATCTCATTCTTGAAATCCTCCATCATCTGCTCTACCCTCTAGGGGTTCATCCTTCTAGGCGGCATCTCCTCCTTTTCTCTAATGAACTACCTCAACTCGGCAATCTGTTTACAAGTTTCAATTGCCTCACACTTGGCAATCTATTGAACACACTCACAACCTGCCTCCACTCGATGAGTTGTTTTCCTAAAGGAATGCCTCAAGATTCGTAACTAGCTCTGATACCACTTAATGCAGCCATAGTCCGGTGGGTCCTCAAAGAGAATAGACCAAATCATGCAACAAGAGTAACACAACAGAAGCAACATCAACACATTGAAAAATTACAAAATCAAATTTCCGCACCATCATATATTTATCATAGATCATCCAATAATCAACTGGTTATGTGCAGGCTAACAACCCAGAATAGAATCCATCCAGACCTCTAAGAGACTTCTGAATTATCAATCTCATAACTAGGAACTCATAAACCTCTAACTGCCTCCTAAGGATCTCATATAATAGTATTTATACCCTCTGGAACATATCCGGGTCGGCCACAAAAGGTTACATTTACCAAGACAGAAAAAATGAAATCTGTAAATAGGTTGGCCCCAAGAATGAAAGGAAATTCCTCCAGAAAAGAACAACCAAGGAGTGCAGATCAACAAGAAGGTCGGCCAAGGACTCAGGATCATCGAGAAAGACCCCAAATAGATCCACATGCCAAGAGATCGCTACACATGAGAAGAAATCAACAATTAGTCGTTAAACTCAAAAACTGCTATGGGAACCAGAACAGTCAAACCGGAAGCAATGTCTCACCGGAAAAGAATCCAAATGGACTGAGAATCTAGAATTAAGCATAAGAACATGCCTGGAAATTAAAAATATAATTCGCAATGAAAAGAAACAAGCTACCAAAAGAACACAAAAACTAAAACACTGAACTTGAACGGAACAAAACTAAAAGGAAATATTTTTTGTTGATGTAAGATTGCTCATTGACCGAGGATGCTCTTGCATCATCACACTCTGGATTTCATCAATAGTAGCAACCTTATGTTTATAAGAAGGAGGCAAAGATCTCAGCACCTTGGCAACAATTTCATCTTCTTCAAGGGTTCCACTGGCACATCTAATACCTAGGACAAGGTCATTCACATTAGCCATGAAAGAGTGTATGTTCTCATCATCCCCCATCTTCAGCATCTCATATTTTCCTTTCAAACTCTGCAACTTAGCAACTTTCACTTGTTTATCTCCTTCATACAAGATTTCAAGCTTTTCCCAGATCTCATGTGCGGTTTGAAGTCCCATTACATTTGTCATCTCAGAATCAGTCAGGGCACTGAGCAAGGCTTCCTTCGCTCTAATATTATGTTCAACTTCCTTGATCTCATCAGCAGTAACAGGTCCATTCGGAGGAGCAGAATAGGCATTCTTTGTAATTTTCCAATAATCCTCTCCAAGACATTTCAAGTGCACTTCCATCCAGTTTTTCCATATAGCATAGTTACTTCCATCAAACCTTAGACTGTCCTTCTTAAAGATAACACCTACAGCTACCATCTTGGATATGCTCAAGCGGTTAAGCTTCTTCCAAAGGATCTAGCTCTGATACCAATTGTAAGCATCAAAGAGGAGGAAAAATGATAGGGGGGTGAATCAATTTTCACCAGATCTACTACCTTTAACTACAAAATAGATCTGATAAACTTCAGCAATAATAAAGATAGGCAAATTAATAGCACAACACACAACACCAAGATTTTGACGTGGAAACCCCGGTTAAGGGAAAAACCACAGTGGGAACCTACCCACAGTAAGATGATACTCTGTAGTAGTATATGAAAATATTAAAATGGGTAATGCACAGGTATTCAAGCACATTTCCTATAGCTTACTACTCAAAAGATAATGAGCTGGAAAGATACAATCCTCAGGGAAGTCCCATTGACTTACAACAAGATTCAGACAACAATCCAGAAGAAATGAACTGAAAGAATAGAATCTCCAAATGCCTGATTACAGTTTTGGTTAAGTACAAATGTTTTCTCTACAACACCAATCTCCACTCAATCACAATACTGAAAGATGAATCCTTGTTCATACACAAACCTCTCTCTAATAATGTAGACAACCTCGATACCTAAATTACATAATGTAATATCACCTGTATATACAAATCATCAACCTTGATATTAAGGTCGACTAAACCCTCAACTCATATATACAAAATTACATTACACGATACAAAGATCGACCATTGGACCAATATAATGATTTACATGACATAACATGAACCTAGTTCAAATTCCCAAATGCTCAACTCCACCGGAAATCATGCCAAGATCAACCGCAATACACTACACCACCAGAAATACCGCATAACATGAAAATCATCACCAGTTTTGCAAAATCACCAAATAATCGCACAACAATCAATGAGGATCACCAAAACAAATAGTACATGACTAGGAAACACCAGTAAGCATGTTAGAATCATAAAAAACAATTGCACCAACACCACTTATCAAATCTTCATCTATCAACGTCTGAAAACTCAAGAACACAACCAATTAGCAACTGTCACGAAGAAAGATAACTTGCAAAGCACCAAATCATGAACCAACTAAAATGAAGATACAAAAGACCATCCCAAAAACTCATCTCAATATCTAATTACACCGGAATATACTGGAGGAAATACTGAACTCTACAAAACAATGATCAACAAAACTACAAACCGGATCATAAGATCTTCCCAATTTGCACACACCGGAGCAATTCACAGGAATATGTTGACATCAATGACAATAACATATCCTAGCAGCAACAATGTCCAACAATATCCAACACATGCTTTCATAAAAATATGAAGACCGTGGTTGTCAAAGATGGGAGATTAAGGTTTCTTTTATAGATTTTAGGAATTTTGATCAACGGTTCACATTGAAAGATTAGTAGAAAGATCATTGGATAAATATTATTGAGAGAATTTGACTGGGAGATGATTGCTCTATGATTGGCATTGATTGATTAGTCAACTAGGTTGATTTCTCTATCAAAAGAAATGGCTAGGTTGTGTTGGTAAACAGATTTGTCACTACGAATTCATTTTCAAAATTGACCCTATTTGCTCGAAGAGCAGTGGCAATCATGCCAAAAACTGGAGAGGTTGTTGTGGAGCACCGATCTTCCTCTATGTTTGAGAGGGTGAACTCACTCGTGTGATGCATATTTATGAGATTTTGTGTACTTTTAACCTAAAAGTACATAAAGGAGAAAATATAAAACTAAAGAAGGATGAATAATGAAAACCCTGACATTAGACATACGAATACCATTTAAGATTCACAATGAATAACAATTACAAAGGGGTTTTATGCACAAGTATGCTGTATATGTGCAATGATGATGAAAGAATTACAACAAACCTCAACATATGAAGAGATAAGTTGTACTAACACATACAATTCAAGATGCAAAGAAATGATGTGTTTCATCAATTACATATATTATTTGGAATTGAAAACCAATGGATTCCACCAATGCACAAAAGGATCTTATCAATTTAACATATGATAAATTGATAATAATAGCTCATAAATACATTCAAGACGTGAGAATCAAATACATTCTTTTTTATCATTATGAAAATATACAAGTACAAAAACCCTTAGGTACAAGTGTGAACATTAAAGTTCTCAAAATATTTCTCTACAAATTTCTTCAGAGTTTCCTGTCTATAAGAGTCTCTCCTCTTTTTACAAATGAAATAGCCTTTTTATTTATAAGCTTTTTAAGATGACTACTTTGTAACCACTTAGAATAACTACCTTAGGTACCCACTTAGGATAAACACCCATGTTATTACTTCTAATAACTACCTAAGGTAACTGTTGTCACTCAAATTGCACCCGTAATGCACAAGCTGAAAGCTCAAGCAACTTGGTGACACATGGGATAATTCTCAGGCTTGTGGGTTGCCTATAGTGAGAATTAACCTCCAGATGAAGGGTTGGTTCCTTGTGAATAATTCTAAATTCTTTACCAAGAAAAGGGATAGGAAAACTAAAAATGAAAATAGAATGACTTTGCGAATACTAAACTAAGGTGAAGCATCAATAAGATATCTCAAAATGACATAAATACACCCCTAAAAACACCAATCTGCACAAATAGACTTCTGGTTCATAGCACATAATATTTCATGCAAAGGATTTAAACTTCAAAAAATTGAAAGAAAAGAAAAATTTCACAATCAATCAAATGAACCAATTTATCACAATGCACAACCTGTGACTTACAAATGAGACATAAAATTTAAAGGTTATCTAGACAATAACACAATAAACTAACTCTCAATCATGAATAAGAAAATGTACTCCAAAAATATAAGGCATAAGCTGATAATTTTATTCAGTATTTTGTCATAAAAACTGCACAGGAGCTACAAGAATATATTCTCTGCTAAAACTAGCAAGAGAATGATCAAGAACTAGTGAAGAAAGATAAAACTTTTTCACTTTGTACAAGAACCTTCCAAAAGGTAGAGGAATGATGACTCCAGAATGACTGAAGATGAACTCCCACTAAAAATATCTTTTTTGAAAACTGATCCTCGAGTAGAAATAAAAGCCACCAAAATAGGCTTCAAAACATGCAAAAAAAGTGGGTAATTCAGTTCAAACTCTTAGTCAGCTAAAGGTTGACCCATGTGGCACTCAAAATCAAGCCTTATCACCTCAAGATCATGAGAAAAAATCATGCAAACTTTCTCTCAAGCTTAATAACCGTCTGCATTAACTACCAGCACATGACAAATTAACATTCAACCATGGGAACTACTGAGAACTTGTCGCTATGTCACAAGGAATAACATTCAGGCACCTTTTCATTGCAGTATAGTGACAGCTACTAGATCTTCAGGAACCTATTCGCTTTTTAACTACTTTAACCTTCAAAACGGGACCACTTTTGAGTCACTCATCTGCAGACCCTTGCCATGTGTTACAATCTGATTCGCCTTTGGATCCAACTGGGTGCCACCTTAACCACCACATCATCACTGACAATGAATAACTATCAAGCATCTTCATTTCGCAGTATAGCGATGACCGTTGGATCTTCTCAAACTTGCTCAACCCTTATCACCTGATCCACTCACCTTTTTCGCATGTGCTTTGTCACCAAGTCACAGTGAGTATTCATCGATCATCTTTCTATCACGACATAGCGACAATCGTTAGATCTTTCTTGATGGCCACTGATCTTCCTTGATATGCTCGACCTTTAGCCTCTTTGAGCGGCTCTCTCTTATGCCATGGTGTCACCACGTGTCACCCACTAGTTCGCTCATGAGACCCACCTGTCTCGCCACTTGGACCTGCCACTAGACTTGGGCCTACCTCAGTTCATTCGATATTATTCTTTTGGCCAAACTTCCTCCCTCCGTGAACTACTCACATGTCTCATTGATACCTTAGTTTCATCGATACCCTTTTATTTTATCGGCAGGACCGGTTTTGATTTTTTCAATGTACCTTATTTCGATGGAACTGATTCTTTTGGTGAATCCTTTTAGAGATCCATTGATGCCAAGGTCTTTTCGATAAGTCACTCTCTTTTCGGCACATTCTTTGTCACCAAGTGGCGGGGAGTATTCGGCAGACATCTTTCTATCACGACATAGCAACCACCGTCAGATCTTTCTGACTCACCATTGATCTTTCTGACTTGCTCGTTGGTTAATTTTCCCTTCTGCTACAAAATTTGGGTGCCTTGAGATGCGCATGCACACGAGGGACCCACCAACGCTAAGCTTCTCCTTGTCAAAATCCCTTTAGCTTTGACACTAAGGATATATGCGGATTTGCCTTTAAATGCGATGAATTTCCTCCGCGCAACCAATGTGGGATAAATGCTTTCCCTTTAAAGTTTGTTTCTTTTGTAAACCCAACTTGGCACCCAGGTAAAAAATGCCTTACATAGGTTGATTGCATTTTTTTTGAAGTTTCTTTTACCTTCTATCAACCATGCAAGGGATTTGGTGATACACTTGCCAAATGAATTTGCCTGAAGGTTTTAATAGCCATGCCATTCTTGAAAGTGCAATGGAGTATGAATATCTTTGTGATCTATTTATATTTGTAACACCCATCTCCATTAGCATGTTGGGCTCAACCCTCGTGGGAGCCACATTTTAACCCACATGTTGTATTTTACTTTTCCTGTATCTGCACATGAAGCAAACAAGTTAAAAAAAATAGTGCATATCTGATTTCGTGCTGATGATTTGACCTGATATTTGCTGATTTCCTTGGCACTTTTCAATATGAATCAAAGCAAAGCCTCATTAGGCCACCAAATTTAGCATGTGCAAAAATTTGGTAACATTTTTGGCGACCTTTGTGGAGTGTTTGCCTGCTAAACAATATAGACCAGTCATGGCTTATCCATTGGGCTTATAGAGTCATCTCAGCCCTCTCTCCAAATGACACTTCTTGAAATTCAACTACTCCGCAGCATGACAACAAAACAAAATAGGAAAACTAGAAAAAAATAAAGTGGTGCTACCTAAAATAGAAACCACAAAATTGTGCATGAGCACTTATTAACCTGAATAAAATATCAAAGGAAAGCTTTGAGATGAATCCCATTAACTGGGATTGGAGGGGTTTCACCATTCAAGTTTGAAAGCTGAAAAGAATTATATTGCTTTTTCTCAGTAATGATGTATGGGCCATCCCATATGGCATCAAATTTAGTATTCTTTCCAGGCTTACTCTTTAATTCATCCCACTTCAAAACCAAATCTCCCTCAATGAAAACTCTCAAAGTTGCCTTCTTGTCAAAAGTCCTCTTCATCTGAGCTTGATGATTTTCAATAGTCAACAATGCTTGCTTTCTTAAATCCAACTCCATTAGTTCTGCCAACCTAACTTGCATGGGTTCTTCTTGCAACATTTCTAGCTCTCTAATCAGAGTTAGTGTAGGCATTTCAACTCAAATTGGGATTCTTTCCTCTTTACCGTAAACGAGGACATAGGGAGATATACATGTAGCTCTCTTAGGGGTGATTCTATCAGCCCACAATGCATGTTTCAATTGAGTGTGCCAAGTTCTCTGATTATCTTCTATTGTCCTCTTGATTATCTTAATCAAGTTCTTATTAGTAGACTCATCTTGTCCATTACCCTATGGGTAATAATTGGATGAAGTACTCAAAAATATGTTGTTCTGGACAGCCCAATTAGTAATCTTAAATCCTACAAAAGCTAATGCATTGTGTGAAATAAGAGAATCAGGAATACCAAACCTTGCTACTAAGTCTTGATAAAAGTTTAGGACTGCACTTTCATTTGCCTCCTTCAAGGGTAAAACTTCAGTCCACTTGGTAAAGTAATCAGTGGCTGTCAAGATCCATTTATGCCCAGAACTTGAAGGTGGATTGATGACTCCGATAAAATCAAGCCCCCACTTCATGAATGGTTGTTCAATTTGAACAGGTTGCAGGGGTAAAGCTGCCCATCTTCTATTTGCCTGCAAATACTGCACAATTCTTACATCTCCTTACCCAAGCATATGCATCTTTATGCAAATCAGACCAAAAATATCCCACCCTCATGATCTTTAATGTTGTAGTCCATGGTGCAAAGTGACCACCAGCTGGTCCATTATGGAATTCCTCTAATATTTTGTCAGTTTGATCTGAATCTACGCATCTTAAGAATACACCATTAAAATCTTTTCTAAACAAAATTCCATCCAAAATGATATAAGGGATAGCTTGAAGTCTATAGTATCTTCGTTTAGCATTGTTCAGGCCCAGAGAGTTTTTTAGTGGCGAATCTTTGCCAATTGGCGAATTCCACGTTTTTTTGCATTTTTTTTTTTAGGAAATGGCAAATAGTCTGTGGCAACATAGTGGTCAAATCGCCCAAAATTTTGGGGTTAACGGTATACTGTATTGTGGCTTCACCATTGACCACACACCATTTGACATGCATGCCCGTAATATTTGCATGGAATCACTCGGACATGGGTATTAGATCACCTCTATTATTCACCAGAAATAGTAAAATGACCACATACCCAGGACCTAATTCACCATTGGTAAATTAAATGTTCATTACACACATCGGCCAAATTCGCCAATATCAATTAAAACATTATAAGCATTCAAGGATCCATTTCACCCCGCTTAAATCAAGATGCACTTTGAAATGCCTGCGCAATTCGCCAAAAATGCAATCATGGATTGATATAAATATGCTCTGTCTGATTAGTAAATTTGGGAGCTCTCGATTTGCATTCCACAATTTGAGTTGGAACGTCGAAGTTCATTGTAGGGCGGAGGGCCAAAGTTACAATCCTGCAACACAGGCCCAGGCATTCCTAATTTTTGATTTAGAGAATTGAGAAGGCATAAAGGTGAGTAATCAATTCTTCATACTTGATAGTATTAGTTTTAACTTTTAATTTGTAGTGAGAGGTCAAGACTCAAGATGTCACAGTCAAACATGGGTGAGACTCCTCGGGGTGGTGAAGGGATTGAGATGTTAGACAAGGGTGAGACTGAGACTCCTCACGGTGGTGAAGGGATTGGGATGTCAGAAAAGGGTAAGACTCCCCAAGGTGGTGAAACTGAAGGGATTGGGAGACCATCAAAATGCCCAAAACTTAAAGATACTACCATAAAGTCTTTCTTTGGAATTGGCAAAGTTTCTGGTCCATCAACTTCTGCAGTTGCATAAGCCATTCACAATAGCTCACCACCACCACAAGGTGGGATTGTCATTGAGTTAAATGCATCAAATGAGGATGACAATACCGACACGGCAGGAGATTTTCTAAGGGATACACACAATGAGATAATTCACTTGGATGCAAATGCTAGTACTGAAGATGATGTTGGTAGGAAGAAAAGAAAAAGGAAAGTAAAACTGGGGCGAGAGTGGGAGATGACAAGGAGTTTTAAGATTGATTGGGTAGCAAAGTACCCATTCATTGAACCAGTCCCAAACAATGATGAACAACCAACAGAATGCAGGTGTAAGATTTGTAGCTGGAAAACTAAAAGAGAGAAGAAGATGCAGCTAAAGCTTGACACCATAGAAAAGCATATTGGTAAGGTTTATGAAAAACATATCATAGACGGAAAGGAAACACCAATAGTAAGATGGAAATCAAAGGAATAATGTCTTCATGTTAAGTATGTCGCGGAATATGAAGAGCATAACCACAAAATGACACTGATTGGTAATAATGGATTTGGAAATGCATTCAAGGTTGGGCTTGAACATGCAGCGAAAGATGCAAACCTTGCAAAGACTGTTTAGATGAGTGTTATTTTTCATATTTTGTCGAGAGGGTGTCCTGTGAAAGATTTCCCAGAATTTAGTAATTTATTATCTTTTTTGAATGTTCCTCACTATCCTATGTCACATTGGTCAATAAACGTTGGATGGGAAATGGCAAACTATCTCGCTGAGGTGGAAAAGAAAAATTTACAAGAGAGTGTAAATGAGTCAAATTTCATTTCATTATCCATAGATGAAGTCACTGCGGTAGATAACACTGCTTGGGTTTGTATGCATGTGTATACCATAAAAGAACACGTCCACCAAGCTCATCTACTCTATGTTCATAAAATGAGGGGCAATTCAACAACAACAAAATTATATTTGGAAGTTAAGAAAGCTTTGAATGAAATTGCTGGTATGGATGACTTGACAATTGCCAAGAAGTTGGTGTGTGTTGGAGCTGATGGAGCTACAGTAATGCAAGGTCAAAGGACTGGTCTTTGCACAAGATTACAAACTAGTATTGCACCATACATGGTTGGCATTCACTGCATGGCCCATCGAATGAATTTAGCATTTAGAATTGTAAGCAATTTCCCTACAATGTCAAAAGTTGAAGATCTGGTCCACGAGCTCCACTCATACTTATGCCGAAGTCCTAAACATTTTGCAGAATTTCAGATTTTTGTTGAGGGAGTAACAACAGGAAACAAACTTCTCACGAATGTTGAGACTAGATGGATCTCCTTGCATGGACCAGCAAAATGAGTTCTAACATAATATCAATCCTTGATCGGACTAATGTATGAGCAACGCCTCACAGTAGACAAAGCTCTTGATCTCTTACATAAGTTAAGTGATATAGAGACTTTGATAACTTTAGCTAATCTTCTCCCCATGCTGGATTCAATGAAAAAACTTGTTAAGAAATCCAAAGAAAAAACTATGTATATCAAAATGAGTATAACACTCTATGTAAAATGACATGCTTGAGCCTGGATGGTCTATATTCAGATCTAACAAGGCGAAGCCCAAATTTTTTTAGGTGGCAGATAATTACAGATTTGAATCATGCTGAATTTTTTTTACATTTCAATACAAAAAATGAGTTATGTGTCTTTGTAAAAGGATTTCAGATACCAATGCACCAATCTAAGATGGGCAAGTGAGGCAGAGCACTACCAGTTAAAAAGAAGATTTTGACAGGATTGTTAAATCTATTAGTGATAATTTGAAGTCTATTGCATATGAGCTTTCAACTAAGATTTGTGAAAGATTCCCTCGAGAAGAAATACTTGAAGCCATGGGTTGTGTGTATCCTCAATTTTGGAATTTAATTGGACATAATCCAAATGACGCAAATATGTTTCATAAAAAACTAGAGGAATTGATATTGACATTTTCAAAAGATGCATATTGCAATGGACAGCCAATAGAAGGAATTTTAAATTCAGATCATCTTAAAAAATAATGTAAACACTTTACATTGTTTATGAAACAACAGCTGGTTGACTTGGAGAATCCATTTGAACCTGGAACAATCACAAGGCTTTGGAAAAGGATAAATCAAAGTGAAGCATTGCGTATTGCAATACCAGAATATTTGAAACTTGTTGATTTATGTCAAACAATGATATTGGGGTCAGTGGAAGATGGGAGAGTTTTCAGTGCATTAGGGATTTTGAAATCAAAGATCAGAAACAAATTAGACAAAAAATTGGAAACTTGCTTGAGGTTGTTTGTAACTCAGTATAATGTTAGAGATTTTCCATATGATAGGGCACTGGCAATCTAGAATTCCATGCGTGAAAGACGAGGGTTGTGTAACACTTTAAAAGTTGGTGGTGCTACTACTAGTACTAGTGCTGAGACAAATGATGGATCGCAGACTCAGAGTCAGCATGAAGATGAAGAAATTTTTGAATACCTGACTCAGAATGAAGATGAACCTGTTAGCACTAGTCAGTTTCTGGATCTTGAGTCCATTTGGGATATAGAAGCCTTGAATTGAGTCACTGAAGTGAATTAGCAGTCAGTTTATAGGTATTTATAATTATACTACAGTTCTTGAGTCATATTATAATTTCAATTTGCAATACTATAGTTGTCATTGATAATTTTTGATATTGTATTCCTTGAATTTGTCAATTAGAATGGATACTTATTTCATATTTTTAATTGTGAATTTGAATTATTAGTAAACAACTAGAATTTATTTTCTGAATTATTAGTAAACAATTGAATTATTAGTAAATTGGTTCCATGTTATGTTGAATATGAAATGCAACAATTTGTGTCACAAGATCCATAAAATTATTCATATTGCATAACTGTTAGAACCTTTCTATTGTTTAACATTAAATGCTTAACATGATGTTCATGGCGATTAGGGTTTTGTGTTTGTTTTTTGTCTTAGTTGGCTAGTAAACCGAAGTTGTCGTGCATTGAAAATATAAGTTGTCCTCTCTTTATTTGTCCATGTCAACGTCAAGTGTGGTCAAACGGTTGGTCAGACAATGAGACATGTTTAATGTTTCATCTCTAACTTGCAGATAAATTTCATGTTTAACAATTTAAGTGGTGAGTTAGCGAGTGTTGGTTTGGGTTTAAATCGCGAGGTCTCTAGTTTTTTGGGTGTTAGCATTTTATGTTAGCGAGCTGGATATTGCTAATGAAATTGCTTTGATCGCAAGGTCTCGAATTTGTTTGATGCCATGCATTATAGCTACGAGAGTTAGCGAGTAAGTCATTAATGGTCTATGCGCCAATGCTCGCACCTGTTTATGATGGTAATTAACATAAAACATCAATTTTTGTTGGTACTCGCTGGGTTGCTGCGGTCAGGAGATAAATAGTTTTGAGATTTTATGGTTATCGCTAGCTCACATGTCCTTTATCATCAAGTCAGTTTAAGTCACGAGCTTGCGAGTATTGGAAGATTTTAGCTGTCACTACCTTGCAAGATGTTTTGCACTTGACCATTTTATGTTGCGAGGTTGTGACTGGGTGTGATTTTATGTTATCGCAAGGTCGCAAGGTGTTCGCGGTTAAGTCATTTTAATTTGCGATCATGCGATGTGGTTGGTATCACAACTTAGTTGGTTTCATCACTTGCTTGCAGGTTTTGAAGTTGTTTAGCATTTTATGTTGCGATCTGGCAACAGGTAAGTTTTGGTCTGATTTTGTGGTCATCGCATGCTCACGGGTTTGTAAGTCTTTAGTCAAAAAGTGTTGCGAGCATGGGATGGCGGTTAAGTGTATTGTTGTGGGATCACAAGGGTTTAAGTCAAGTTAAGTTTTGAGTTGTGAGTTCGGGATGAAATAAGTTGTTTTGTTAGATTTGTAGTGGTCGCCAGCTCGCAAGTAAAGAAAGAATATTACAAATATTGTTGCAAGGTTGCGATTGAAGGGCTTGATGAAGATCAACAGTTGTCGCTCACTCACGAGATTCTTTGAGGATTCATATAAGGGGTTGCGAGCTTGCGATTAAGAGGATTTGGTAGCATTGTCGCTAACTCGTCGGTTACTTTCCAAATTGTTATAACCGGTTGCGAGTGTGCGATTAAAGATGGGGATTGACACATGGACTTGTTTGTCAGGTTCTGTAAAAGTTTTGAATGGCAATCACCAATCAAATAGAAGGGCTTGAATTCAAATTTCGCTTGAGTACTTCAGCTTTGAATTAATGCCACAGTAGCTAGTTCATGCAAGTGTGGAAATTAATGAGACTTGAGAGAAGTGATGGTGCCCAAATACCATAAATTGCATGATCGAGCCTAGATTTTGTATAATTGCATTAATGTATTCTATCTTTGAGGTAATCCAGTGAATTGAGCTCTACAACAATGTTGGAGAACTCAAAGTGTTGGGTGTGGGAAAATTTTAGAAAATTGGTTAAGTTTCTCTCCTGTAGCTAAAATGAGCAAGGCGATGAGTGGAAGTAGAGGTTCCAAGCCCAAGGCCACGACAAGTGGAGGACCTGGAGGTTCCAATCCCAAGGCCACTGAGGAAAAGAAGGATAAGAAATACAAAGAAGAATTTGCAGATTTACTGCTAGGGACTTCTGTTGCTTTGAATACAAATGATTTGGCATGGAAAGATTTATGGAGCCAATGGAGAAACCTGACCATGCTTCATATGACTGGTTCTTCTCTGTTTCATATGAATAGGGTTAAGGGTGTCCTGATGTCAAACCCTTGGGATTTAAATATGGAAAAGTTAATTGTGCCAGATGTGTATGTTGATGTGTATTTGATCAAAGAGTTGGCCAAATGCTATTGCCCAGTATCTAGGGTAATCAGAAGAAAGAACCAGTCTACCCTAGTGCCAATTAATAGATCTAGCTTTGTTGAAGTTTTCTAGATTACTGGTGCTGCATGTACAAATATAGATTTGGAGCGGATTGTAGAGGATTATGACAAATACAAGGTGTTATCAAGAAGCATGCAATGCCCAGATACATGCCTAGGGTGAATAGGAAATCGGTTATATTTCCAGATAGTATCGAACCACCATTTGACATCACACCTTTCCACCATTATATGCATTGTACAATCTATGGATTATGCAGTGTTGGGTTTTGATGGAGATTCAATAATGTCAGTTGAATTACTGATGATGGCTATGGACATTCAACACCCAGATGTTAACAAAGATTATGATTATGTGGGCTATGTGGTTAACACATTCATAATGCTCTAGTTTAAATTCAGAGTGGTGCACCCAACCCTACATTCAAGCATTATTCATTGCTGATGCATTTAATCTTGTTCTATAATGTTGAGTTCATGGATAAAGAATTGGAGATTTTCAAAGAAGAATTGGGTATCATAATACCAATACAAAGATGGACCCAAGTTTGGGACAATAGTTCTCCCCATTCTTCTTTCCTTTTCTTTTAAAATTGGATTATTTTGCCAATTATGGAAATGCTCGGAATAAATAGGGAACGATTATCAATTAATGTTAGGAGAGTTTTGAGACCTTACCAGTATGTTCCAAACTGGTCTATTTCACATAACTGGGGGAACTTTTTCTTTTTTGATAACTTTACTATGATCAGAGTCTATGGGTGTCCTCAACCTCTCCATATTTTACCAAAATTTGTTCCAATTAGGATTGCTTTTATGGAGTTTATTTGGCAATTGACCCTAGTTGAAAGAGAATACCTTGACAAACATAGGAAGGGTTCTCTTCTTCCTAGGCTTTGGGTTGTGTCTATTTTTACCATTAGTAGGAGTTCCTTTGATGAAGTAAACAATTTCCTTAAACAGTATAGGTTGGTTAATGTTGTGTCTAGATTCTGTGATCCCGAACAATGTTTTAAACGTGCATTGCCAAAAATGACACCTTGGGCCACAATAAAGGACCATGAACCATTGGATGATGAAGATGTAGTTATAAATTTGCTGAGAAAATAGGAAGTGCAAGAAAGGAGAAGAAAATGGAAAAATTTGATGAAAGTTGAAGAAGAATTGAAGGTTGTTGACCCTAGTTTCTTAGGTTTTTGCCCTAATAACCCGTACCTGGAGAGGATTAACAGAATGTTGAATGAAACTCTGATGGAACAAATGCCTCAAATTCTAAAAGTGGTTTCTTAGTAGAAATACCCCCAAGATGGACATTCTTCACATGGCAAGAGGCCACTTAGTGTGTCTGCTAATGATGTAGAGAGTGGGGATGAAGTTCAATCTACCCGAGTGCCAACTGCAAAGAAACAAAAAACCAAGAGGTTGGTACAATTGTGAGGAGAGACCCTGCTAGAGAAATTGTTATAGAACAAGGATACTACTTTCATCAAATAAGGACACATCTCAAAGAAGGAGGGTAGAATGAAGAGTAGGGAGAAACAAATGAAGCCCTTGCTCAAGGCTTTGATGAACGTGTAATGTTGTCAAATGAGTTCATGAAAGATGATGACTTTATTAAGCTAGATGAATTTAAAAGTTTTTTGACAAGGTTGAAACAAAATCAATTAATATAAAATCTGATCATAAAGGAAGGAAATGTAGAAAAGAAAGAGGAGATCATCATGGCACTGCAAGAATATGATCCTGACAGGGAGCAAATATCTGTGGAATCGGCAAGACAATTGATTAAGAGTACTGGTATGATTATGATGCCTGACTAGGATATCCAGTCTATTTTTATTATTGATCAGATTAGGAAGCAAGAGGACCCAATGTTTTTGAAATTGGAGATGTAATAAGAGGATCAGGATTTAATCCTAATTTAAAGACACTTGTTGCTTAGTCTTTGGCCCCTTCCACTCAAAAGCCCCACCTTCTAAATATCCAAGTAGAAAAGAAAGCTAACAGAATGATATGGAATTTGCAGAACACAACTGACACAGAGATTGCCTCATTTTTTACTCAAGTTTCTTTCATGAATCTATCAAAAACAGAGGATTTGTCAAGAAGATACATAGAAACATATAGCCAATTGATTGCATTATCTAAAAATATGAAGAGACACTGATGAAGAAGGGCGCTCTGGAGGAAGAGTTAGTGGAGTTGAAAGAAAAAATTGCAAATGAGCCCCCTCCAATACAGATTATAGAACAAGTACAAGAAATACCAGCTGATGTGAGAGCAAAAATGGAAGAATACACAGAGAAAATTGAAAATATTGAAAAGGAACAAAATGTCAAGGCTATCTCTGTTGTGTCAAGAATTTTGAAACACAGGATTAATGTATTGAAAGGAAAATTGATGGTAGTGCATGATTTGCACATTTCTTTGAAAGAGGCAAGTAAAACATCCTCTGAGGCTGTTGCTTTTCTTGGACCTTTGTTTAATGTTTGGTCAGGAAGAAGTAGATTAATGGATAAGCTAGATACTGCAATGATGTATAGTGACGAGTGCCCTCCCAAGATCAATGACACTAAAGAAATGGTGGAGGTAATGAATGCAACTTATGCATTTTTCACAAGGAAGGATGTGCTTATAAATGAAAAAATTGCAAACATTTGGGGAAGGCTATAGTAAATTGGTGCCTTCAATTTATGGTAGTAATGGAGATTTGAAATCAATTTCTGATTGGAACAATGAATTTGATTTGATTCTGGAGGAAGAAGAAATAATCAAGCATATAGATGAACATGTTGATGTTGATTTCCTTAACGGTATGCTTGATTCACTATTCAAGGTTGAGGTTGACCATGCAAAGTTTATTGTTGAGGCCAGGGCAGTTACAAATGCCAGATGGATAGATTTAGTTGCAAAGCTGGAAGAGGTAAAGACATTCAGTTGGCCAACAGAGAAAGAGGTGGACAGGTGGCAAGCCATGCTAAAGCAAAAGAAGAAATGTCAGGTTGCTACCCAAGATTCCTCACAGTAATTCTAAGCTTGTTGAATCCTCATCTTATAAAAGGATTCCAAGATTAATTTGAGAGGGATGGCCACTTTTTCTTTTTGATTGGTAGAGAGGGATGGCCAGTTGGCCACTTTTATTGATGTTGAAAACTCTGATATAGTTATAATAGTTCAACTGTTCAAGAATTTGATACGTGCATAGCTGAATCGCATTTTGAATTTACTTTTTGATACCATTATGAATATAATATCAATATCATTTGCAGTTTGAGATCTTCACATAATTGTCTTTGTGTTGAATTTATGTTTTCACTGTGAATTGAATGGTCAAGGGTTTTTTAGTTTACATATTGAATCTTATTTATCTGCAAATGAATCTTATTGAATTTTATTATCAGGTTGTCTTTGAATTGTAAGTGACTCTATGCCCTAGGATAAGGCACTGGTCTATTGTCTTGATGTTGACTTGGTGAAGTGACCTTCCAATTATAATAGTTGATTCATTGTGGGTGAATATGTTTTCTTGTTTGCCTTTGATTATGAAATTGTGATTTGTCTATAACATCTATCATGGAATTGGATCCTCAAAAGATATTCCCTTTAATTGAGTTGCATGCATGTTTTACTAATTATGTTGTATTCCTATCTATTGTGGTGTTTGATATTTTCATTATTAATACTCTTACGATTTTATATGCTATGGATGTTTATGTAATATATATGGAGGTGTTATATGACTATCATGTACATGTTTTCCCTCCTCCATAAAGTTGGCATTTACTCATACCTATAATTCGCCCACCAATTACAATGAGATGAATCCTTAATATGATTCTAGACTAACAGAAATTTTGCATTCCTAGGCATAATAGGAAGCATTAAATAAAAAATTGTATACACCATAATAATGCAACAAATGAAAAAAGATGAAACTCATGATTCTAATCATTTGAAAGAGATAGAATTATACACTGGAGAGAAATAGATCAGAATTTAATTTCTATTGATTAAAATTACTACTTCGGTCGACCGTCACAAAATAAATTTATATATAACTCCTTCAAGAACCTGCACAAAGCTTGACACTAAATGCTTTTCATTTGCTCTGTAAATGACTATACAACTTGCTCCCTTCACCTAGAGTCTAGAATCACTACTGGAACCAGAAAAGGAACCCCAATGACTATACCACTTGCAAAACTGCTTGAGCCATGCCATTATTACCCTGATGCCTTCAGATGGAATGTGAGATGTTACGTTCTATCCGACAGATCGTTTCCAAATAGAGGAGGAAGCCTTCATGCCTAGGAACAGAGAAAATGGAAAGAGGAGATCAAGCCTTCATGTCCACGATCAGGGAAAGTGGAAAGAGGAGCTTTAGGGTAAATGTAATATGTTGGGGAGGGGTCGCAGCTTCCATGACGTCACAAATATGTTTGGCTGCCACTCCCCACCCAAACAAATCCTTCTTTCATTCCTCTGCGGGATCCTTCCTCAAACCCCCTACCATCCTATGGCAGAGTAGAAGCAGAGGATGTGCCATGCTTGCCCTTTCTTGATAAGAAAAGGCTTTCACACCCCCTCTAGAAATCCTTCTCACTTTCACATCCCCTTTGACAATAAACAAACTCACATAGGAGAAAACAAAAAAAAACACCCATCCAGTATCACAGAGCACACAACAACTCCATGCACGATCTTTCTCAAACATCATCTTCCTTTCTGAGGAAAAAACCACTCTCAGAAAATGAAAAAGGTTTCTTTTTTTCTTCTACCAATTAAGTCACCACTCCATTGTATTTATAACCTTTTAACACTTCATTTCGTGATGCTCATTCATGTGAAAATCATCATTTTGGTGTTTTTCAACATGACTGTAGACTCTAGAAGTCATGCCTATCAAATCCACTGCATCATGTTGAGGCTCATCTATTGTGAACGATTTTGTTCTGATTTTATTCCTCCTTGACTGGACAAATTCTGCTTCAGAATCCCTGACAACAAGCAACCTGAGCTCTGATTTCTCAGAGAAATCTGTGATCTCCCATCTCTAACTCAAAAACTATCCAATCCTTTTATGCCTCTGAAACCGTCGTCCTCACTTATCTAATCAACCTCGACTCAGGAGAAACCTTCAAACTAGTCCCTCGAGAATGAGTCGACATCCAAGCCTTAAAAATTCCTCATACATATTAGCTTGCCACCACAGTTGTCACTACCTCTCATGTTTGTTTAATGTTAGCATTTTTAGGTTGCGAGCTAGCGACCATATAGTTTGTGGTTAAGTTTTGTGGTTATCGTCAGCTCGCGAGGTAAAATGTCTGAAGACGTGATCAAGCCACGAGCTTGCGACAAGTTGGTTTGGGTTTACATCGCGAGGTCTCTATCTTTTTGGGTGTTAGCATTTTATGTTACCGAGCTAGAGATTGTTAATGAAATTGCTTTGGTTGTGAAGTCTCGAGTTGGTCTGATGGCATACATTATAACCATGAGAGTTAGCGAGTAACTCATTTCATACAGTTGTCGCTAACTCTCATATTTGTTTAATGTTAGCATTTTAGGTCACGAGCTAGCGACTAGACAATTTGTGGTTAATTTTTTATGATTATCACCATCTCGCGAAGTTAAATGTCGAAAGACCTGATCAAGCCGTGAGCTTGCGAGTGAAGTGCTAGTGGTTAAGAGATAAACAGTTTTATGTTGGCGAGTACATGACAAGGGTTAAAGTTACCACTATCTCCAAGTCGCTGCGGTGATGAGGACTTAACATTTTATGGTCGAGAATTGGCGAGTGGCAGTTCAGTTTTCCTCAGTCACTAGATCTCGAGGTTATCAAGGCTTAGCATTTTCAGCTTGTGAGTTGGAGATAGAGTCGTAAGGGCTTGTCGCTAGATCACAAGATTTTCTAATGGGCAGTCTTTCAAGCAGAGAGTTGACAACTATGTGCCACGTGTTTTAATGACTTAATATCTTGAAATCACCAATATATTTTTTTATGGTTTGAAAATAGGTTGAAATCGCCAATATTTTATTTTTTATGGTTTGAAAATAGGTTGAAATTGCCAATATGTTTTTTTAATGATTTGAAAATACGTTGAAATCGCCAATGAAAATATTTTTCTGGTTTTAAAAACATTACAATTTGCCCATGCAAATATTTTTTTGTTTTTAAAAACATTACAATTCGCCAGGATTTTCACAAACTTTGAGCGATCACGGCCAATTTGCCAATGGAGATTATTATTTTTTCTCCATAAACCGCAAAAATTTGCCAGTAAAATTAAAATTTTCCTCGAAAATTATACAGCTTTCACCAGGTCAAGGGGGGGTTTCTTAAATTTTTCCCTATTTAGGCCTTTAGGACACTCACCAGTCTGAAGAAAATGCATCATTTCATGCACCCAACTTGTAGGAGGTGTTGCTACAGCAATTGGTTCATTATCTTCATGAACTAGGATAACTTCTTCATTCTCTTGTTGGGTGTTTTCGTTGTGACCAGCAAGTTGTTCGCATAATCCCTTACCTCTAATCAGCTTTGTTACCTTTATATTGACATCATACTCCATCACTTTCATGATCCAACTAGCTCTTTTGTCATTAAGATCTCTATTTAACAAAAAATCTTTTATGCTAGGATGAGCAACCATTAGGTGAATTTTGCTATTTGACAGCATGTGTCTAAATTTCTTTAGACTTCTAATGACTACTAATGCATGTTTCTCAATAGAAGAATAATTTTGTTCATACCCTTCTAGGCCTTGGCTGAAGAATGCAATTGGCTGCTCCAATCCCTCATCATTCTATTGAATCAACATAGCTGAAATAGTATCAAAAGTACCAAAAGCATATAATATAAAATCCTTTGCAAAGTCTGGATTAATCAAAGTAGGCACTGATGCTATGGCAGTCTTAATTTCTTCAAAATTATTCTTAGTCTCTTTGGACCAGCTGAAAGTAACATTTTTCTTAAGCATGCTAGTCAATGGCTTCATAAGAAATGCTATATTGGGGATGAATCTCCTTACAAAATTGATTCTGCCTATAAAGCTTTGAAGGCCTTTCTTATGTGCAGGTAAAGGAAAAGCTAAAATAGCACTTACCCTCTCCGAATCTATGGTTATTCCATGTTTGGAGACAATATAGCCCAACAACTTACCCTCATGAAAATGCACTTTTTGGGATTTAAAGATAATCCATATTCTCTACACCTTTCAAAAATATGCCTTAAGTGAGAAAAGTGCTCCTCCGCATGCTTTGAAAAAATGGATACGTCATCAAGATAAACCAAAACAAATTTATCTATAAGACCTTGGAAGGTCGTATCCATTGCCCTCTGAAAGTTTGCTCCTGCATTAGACAAACCAAAAGGCATTTTCCTATATGCCATTGTTCCCCATTTTGTAGTAAATGTAGTTTTAAATTGTTCATCCTCTTTTACTAGAATCTAATTATAACCAGAATAACCATCAAGTAGTGAAAATCTATCTGAACCTGGAACTACTTGTAAGATCTTCTCCATTGAGAGCAATAGGTAATGATCTTTTAGAGAAGCTTTGTTAAGATCTCTAAAGTCTACACAAAGTCTGATCTCACCATTCTTCTTTCTTACGAGAACTAAATTTGAAACCCAAGATGTATGCTTTATAGGAAAGATGATATTACCTTGGATCAGCTTGTTTAGTTCTGTCTTCATGAGATGCTCGAGTTTTGGATTAAGGGGCCTTTCCTTTTGTCTCACAGGCTTGGCATCAACTTCCAACTCTATGGTGTGCTGGGATAATGCAGGGTTAAATCCCTTCAAGTCTTCTTACTATCACGCAAACACGTTATTGAACTCTTGACAAAGCAAAACAAATGCTCATTTCTCTTCAGTTGTACATACCTTTCCAAGCTTTAATAACTTATCTCTAAAGATCTCAATAGGTTCGTAGTTCTCCTCTTTAACCAGCATGCTACCTTTTTCCTTTCTAACCTGATCATTAGTGTTAAATATTGACTCAAGGGTTACCAATCCCTTTGGCAGCTTATTACTTTTCAATTGAAGAATATGATTTCCATATTGTTTTACAAATTTATGTTGATTACCAGCTGCAAATTCAACCTCTTCAATAAGAAAATTGATAATTTGTTCATCTGAATCAAAGACTTGCCAATTGACACTGTTATCTGGAATTGAAGGCCTAACAACCACTTTGACATAATTTTGTCTTTCAATATTTCTTACCTCATCTGGTATGACAAATTGAGCACCCAAGGCATCCAACTTATCTGCTTCCTTATTCTAGGCACGGACAACAAATTGAAAGCATCAAATTCTTCAATTAAGTTCCATATCCTATGCTTATACATTTTAAGGACATCATTTTTAGTCACATTGACACCTCTTACTTGATTTACCACTAGCTCACTATCCCCAAATACATGCAAACACTTTACATTTCTTTTTCTAGCCCATTCCAATCCATGTGCAAGTGACTCATATTTAGCTGTACTATTACTACAGCTAAAAGAAAATCTAAAGGCTGAAAAGTATTCCTTACCTTCAGAAGAGATTAACATAACACCACCTCCAGAACCAACCTTGCTCCTCAAGCCATCAAAATAGAGTTGCCACAATTCATTGTTATGTTGTTCACCCTGCTGATTGGACAATTGATTGTCACCCTTTTCAAGATTAGGGACAACAACACCTTCTTCATGGATCATGTAGACACCTGGATCATGTAGACACCTAGCTCTAATTCTTCCATATGCTTGAATGGATCTTCCTCTTCATTCTCTACTGCCCATTCATCCAATACTACATCAGGTATCCATTCTATTGGGGTGTTTGGATCTGGGATATCAGGTTGTTCATTAGATTCTTGTATAGACAATTTTGCATTAACAACACTTGGGATGTATGGTTCTATATGATCATTAGCTAACAATTCTGATTTTATGGTCACTTTAGTACCATATCTTGTTCTGAAAAACATGTGTGACCAATCAAAAGACAAATACCCACCCAACTTGGCTGTGAAATATTTGGACAAGCATAAAGCAAAGTAAGGTGGAAGATCTATGATGTAGACATCTTGTGGGATTGAGAAGTTTGGGCATGCATGCAATATGAGATCCAAATTTCTAATCACACCTACTGTGTTTATTGTTGTCCCATCTAGCTGGACTACCCCTTTTGGAAGAGGCTCATATGTCAAACCTGGCTTATCAACTATCTTCTTTGGCATGACAAAACTACTTGCACCTGAATCAATTATACAATTATGCACTAGGTGCTGACCTATGATTAAAGTCAGATAAAAAGGAGGGGGTTTAACCTTCTGATTTTGTTGTTCATCCTTATTTTCCTAAGGGGAATTGGATAAGACTACTTTGGGTTGCTCATTAGGAAGCTCTTGTGACAAAGAGATGTTAGACAAGGCATTTTTAAGCAAATCCTTTTGCCCTGGAAGAGCTAAGGAATTCCACATTGAGACACTGACATGTGTCTTTTTCAATTGATCCAAAATATTAAATGAACTTGTACTAACCTTCTGTTGTCCTCTTTTAATAGCAGCATCCTCTTGAACTTGTGATGTTTGTAATTGACCTCTTGGCTAATCCTTGTTGACCACTAGTTGCCCTTTTGGTAGGATTTGTGTATTTGGAGTAGGTTGAGGTCCAGATGGTGCTTGTTGGCTTATAGGAGCCTGATTGATGCCTTTATCAACTTGTTGTCCTATATCAATGGCTCTCTTTTTGGACCGTGTATTGGCTACAATAGAAGTGTAGGACTGATTCTGAGCTTGTGGCTAATTCACTCCACAAAATTATTCACCTTGCCAATTGACCAAGGTGACATCTGGGCCTTGTTCAGAATGAGAAACTTGCTGATCATGAGTTCCATGAGTACTATCTTCTAAGACAACAACATTATTTTGAACCATGTCTGCTTGATGCAGCATAGCATTCAAACAAGTGGTCTGATAATGAGGCTGGTTGCAAGGATAACACCAATCATAATCTGATGCCATGTTGTTTTGAGTTGGGACGATATCTCTGGATGTGCTGGTAGTGTTGGGATTGTAAGGTATATTGGATCTTTAGTTATAATTTCTTCTTTGACCCTAAGGGTCAGCTTGATAAGAAGGCTTGTTCTGCTGGTTGTTCTGATAGGGGGCTTGATAAGGCTTGGTGTTATGGGAAACTTGCTTCTCAAGATTGGTCATTTTGTTGTAGAAATAAAAGCCACCAAAATAGGCTTCAAAACATGCAAAAAAAGTGGGTAATTCAGCTCAAACTCTTAGTCAACTAAAGGTTGACCCATGTGGCACTCAAAATCAAGCCTTATCACCTCAAGATCATGAGAAAAACTCATGCAAACTTGCTCTCAAGCTTAATAACTGCCTGCATTAACTACCCGCACATGACATAATAACATTCAACTGTCGGGACTGCTGATGACTTGTCGCTATGTCGCAATGATTAACATTCAAGCACCTTTTCATTGTGGTATAGCGACAGCCGCTAGATCTTTAGGAACCTGCTCACTTTTTAACTACTTTAACCTTCAAAATGGGCCCACTTTTGAGTCACTCGTCTATAGACCCTTACCATGTGTTACAATCTGATTCGCCTTTGGATCCAACTGGGCACCACCTTAACCACCACGTCATCAGTCGCTAAGTCGCAAGGAATAACTATTGAGCATCTTCATCTCGCGGTATAGCGACGGTCGTTGGATCTTCTCAAAATTGCTCAACCCTTATCACCTGAGTCGCTCACCTTTTCCGTACGTGCTTTGTCGCCAAGTCGCGGTGAGTATTCGGTGATCATCTTTCTATAGCGACATAGCGACAACCATTGGATCTTTCTTGATCACCATTGATCTCCCTTGATATGCTTGGCCTTTGGCCTCTCTGAGCAGCTCTCTCTTATGCCACGGTGTCACCACATGTCAGCCACTGGTTCACTCATGAGATCCACCTATCTTGCCACTTGGACCTGCCACTGGACTTGGGCCCGCCTTGGTTCATTCGATATTATTCTTTTGGCCAAACTTCCTCCCTTGGCGAACTACTCACATGTCTTATCGATACCTTAGTTTCGTCGATACCCTTTTATTTTATCGGCGGGACCAGTTCTGATTTCTTGAATGTACCTTATTTTGATGGAACCGATACTTTCAATGAATCCTTTTAGAGATCCATCAATGCCAAGATCTATTCGATAAGTCACTCTCTTTTCGGCACATGCTTTGTCGCCAAGTCGCGGGGAGTATTTGGTGGGCATCTTTCTATTACGACATAGTGACCACCGTCGAATCTTTCTGACTCACCGTTGATCTTTCTGACTTGCTCACTGGTTAATTTGCCCTTATGCTGCAAAATTCGGGCACCTTGAGATGGGCGCGCACGCGGGGAACCCACCAACGTTGAGTTTCTCCTTATCAAAAGCCCTTTAGCTTTAAAACTAAAGATATATGCGGCTTTGCCTTTAAATGTGATGAATTTCCTCCGTGCGACCAATGTGGGATAAATGCTTTCCCTTTAAAGTTAGTTTCTTTTGTAAACCCAACTTGGCACCTAGGTAAAAAATGCCTTACACAGGCTGATTGCATTTGTTTTGAAGTTTCTTTTACCTTCCATCAGCCACGCAGGGGATTTGGCGATACACTTGCCAAATGAATTTGCCTGAAGGTTTTAATAGCCACGACATTCTTGAAAGTGCAATGGAGTATGAATATCTCTGTGATCTATTTATCTTTGTAACACCTATCTCCATCAGCATGTTGGGCTCAACCCTCGTGGGAGCCACATTTTAACCCACATGTTGTATTTTACTTTTCCTGTATCTGCACATGAAGCAAACAAGTTAAAAAAAAAAGTGCATATCTGATTTCTTGCTGATGATTTGACCTGATATTTGTTGATTTGCTTGGCACTTTTCAATATGAATGAAAACAAGGCCTCATTAGGCCACCAAATTTAGCATGTGCAAAAATTTGGTAGCAGTAACCACTTAGGATAACTTCCTAAAATAGTTTCTTTAGGATCACTACCTAAGTGAACACTTAGAGCAACTACCTATTTGAAGACAAGTTAGAATTTACCTAACGTTTACGAATATAAAGCCCAAAAACTAACTTTAATTACAAATAAGTGACATAAGTCACTTCTTACAAAGTGGTGAGAAATTTGTAACTTTTCTCGAGTCATAAATTTTTCCAGAGCATTCTTCCATTTTTGTTAGCTCCATTCGTACTCGTAAGCATTTCATCATTTAGTCATTTGAGAACATGAAACATAGATTTTTCTCAATCAAAAGAAAAAGATAACTCTGAGGCCTTTATTAAGGGCGAAAAAAATTAAAATTTTTAAAATGCCATACACTTTTTCAAAGTCTCCATTTTGAAACTCATCTCTTCAATTTCTTCTTGATATTCTTTTCTAAGTGGTTAAAAAGTAATGGGCACATAAATAAATTGATCCATTAGTCCTTTGTAGTCACTAAAGTTTAGCATGATATGTTATATGAAGAATCATGTGTTGTTGGGAATTAATCAAAACTGGCAGCTTTTTATCTAGATAAAAACACCTATATCTTCTTCAATAAGATCACTACACTCAATCCTTAAAGATGTGAAGATATACATCCATTTTCCTTTAAAACGATATGAACAAGATATGTTCATTTTGACTCCATTATAGATAGAATGTCAAGTGAGACAAATGGCATCTCAAGTAACCTAAATGATGCCTTACTTCTTGTTGGTTGATTACCTTGATGATGAGCATCCCCAAGATCAAATACAGGAATATTAGAGTCTCGCCTCAATTACAATCATATAATGCCATCACTATCCACTACTCTTTTCAATATGCAAGTAGAGCCAAATGCGTATTTCTTTTTAGTATTGCTCTTCATTTAATTTCCAGAATGAAAGATTGTTTTTATAGTGGCATATCATAATTCTAGTCCAAATACACACCTTTCTTGACATTCAAATCCACGGAGGGAGGAGGTGAGGAGAAGAGTATAGATAGTGCAGGATGTTTTGATTTTGGAATTCAAGAGCACATTGATTTGGCGATCACGTAACGTATCATCCAAATCTTTCTATCCCGGTTACAGTTTCAGTTCCGCTGATAGAACTTCGAGAAGATTGATATCAAGTGTATATAAACAAGAGTTCACAAAGTTAAAATCTTTCTCACTGGAACTGGAAATGTAGGCTTTTCTAATTCAGTTTCGAAAAAGATGTGTATTATAGTGAAGTTTGATGAGGGTTTTTCTATAAATAAAAAAAATTTATTTTTTTATCGGTTATAAATGTTGTTTTTGGAAACCTCTCATCTACGACCAACATAATTTGAGCTAAACTAATCATAAATGAATTTTTCATTGTGTAAATAATGATGTCTAGATTTATCACATACATTTTTTAAAAAACTTTAAAAGTTAAAAGTTATTAAGGAAACAAAAACCTGACATTTCAAGTTAATGGACCAGTTTCCTCATAAATTAATTAATAAATAGAAAAATAAGTTGAATCATAAAAATTACATATTTGAAAACTACACATTATCATCTATGGTGAGTTTTAATATCATAAAATGAATTATAAAAAAAGTTGTTAGCCATATTGCCATAGTCAGTTTTTCTCTTATTTTTTATGACATTATATTTGTAGATCTAGAGCTAAAGGTTGGGTTTCCAAGTCCAAAAAAAGAGAAAATCCATGAATTTCAAATTTCAAACCCTATCAAACACATACTTTCTCCAAAATGTGTACCCTTCTAAAAGGAGTGGGAGCATGATAAAGTTAGAATGAGTATCCATTAAAAAAAGGTGCTCATTTTAAACAAAATTACTACCCATTTTGCACATGTATAAATTTGGGTTTAGTAGTTCAAACTTAAATGGTACCCATTTTAGTGAAACAGGTACCCAAATTCTTCTCAAGATTTTTCTAGCACATCCCCTACCTATGGACCCATCTTCTTGTTGGTACCCTTTTGTCAAGGACATTCAAAACAATTATCGTAACAATTCCCACTTCTATTGTGTCATGAATATCATTAGGTTTCTAAATTGATGTCATCAACTAAAAATAAAATAATGTTGACCAATAATTATAACATTACATTATTGATATAGATAATGATCGAAAATAGTAAAACTTACTTCAATAAAAGTTGACAAATGACTATTACCGCCAATAGGTTTTGATGTTAAAGGCCTTACATCCACCTATTCATCATTAAATATGGAAGTATAAGATTACCATTGATATATGACAAAAAAATTATATGTAGTATATTGACTATTTTCTTACAAATCATATATTTGTGGACTCAACGTGACTACATAATTAAGAGTACGATGATCGACAAATATAAGATGAATACTATAACTTTACTCATATTGCATGTACAATTATTTAAATTCATTTTCTTTCACAATATATTTAACTAGATCATTTATATTTGAAAAGTATAGACAATAAAATATAAAACATTATTAAAAATTACTTATCAATCAATTTCAAAGGTCCTACTTAATGAACCATATGCCAACACCATATTATGTAATATAGATGTACTATATTTATAGCCCCATGTAGAATACTCCTAAAACTATGTAACATTATCTCTAATGTGTATATGATGAATATATTCATATCCATAATCACAAATAGATCCACAAGAATGACAAAGGTTTAGTGGTCATTGATGCTTAAGAGTTGTACCCTCATCATCTTATGAATGAGATATGATATATTGTAATAAGTATGTGTGCAGAAGCTAATAGACTATAGTGTTTCCATATTGATGCTCTCCTTCACATTGAAAAAATAGCATGTTATTTTTAATAAATTTCCTAGCTAGGGTTCTTAGTGGTTGGTTTTAGACATGGCGTGTACCTTATGTATCTTGTGGAAAGATTTTACCTCTACCTTACAAATTGTGTATATCAAACTAATTTTGAATGTTATTGAATACAAAATCACAATAGGATTTTTTCAAAAAATATTATAGTACCTCATTATACTTGGATGGTGAAAAATTATCCACTAGGTCTATCCACAACATGATCTCATATTTCTTAGTGTTGGCCCCAATAACCAAGGAATATTTTGTAACTTCTATACATGAGCAGATTGGTTCTTAGTTCAACAAATGATACACAAAAATTAGATTTTTTTAATATCTCTCTCTTATTTACATGAAAAATTTGTAGAATAATATTGTCATGCACTCTCCTTATGATTTGACCTTGTTTTTATTGAATCATCAACAAAATTTATATGAGAACTAATAGAGTCAAAAGTTGCGGCAAGGGCTCATTGATGTGTGCTCATTAAATTAAAAAATTTTAAGGTTTCAAATAGTATTTCAAATTTTGTATTCTCTATAATTTGTTCTAATATATTCACTTATGTCTCATTAGTGTAATACCCTAAAAATGGTCATCTAAACCATGGGCCCCTAATCTCGACAACATCACCAAGGTCCTAACCAAAGGCAATTAAATCAATCTTGAGCACATTAATTAATTCTTTAATCATCAAATGTCACATGGCAAATGAATTACTCAATATTAATTAAATATTTTTTTAATTAATTAAATCATTCCAAGAATATCATTTTGATCAATTATCCTATTTAATTTATTAAATATCCTAGCATATTTAATTAATTTTTAAATTTGCCATGTAATCATGCAAAAAAGGAATTAATTTATTACAAAAGAGGAATTAATCACAAAGCAAGAGTTAAATTGAAAATAAAATAAAAGAATTAAATTGAGAGAAAAATCAAACTTGAGATATTATTTCTTCTTCTAAATTGAGAACTTGAAATCAGAAAAACAATTAATTGAATTATTAATCATTCTCTAAAATTGGACTCCCACCTTTTGAGAAAAACAAGTTCAGTTGCATTGAAAAGACTCTTTTCTTGAATAAATCAAAGAATTATCTATTTTTATCACAAATACATGGAATTAATTAATTCTTATTTCTAATGCAACTTGAACTTCTTATCTGAATGAATTTCAATTAAACTATAATTGGAATCTATCTCAAAGTTAACTGAACCTGATTTCTCAATTATTTCAATTAATTCTAAACTGTGGTTTTTCTTGATGTCTCTTGTGAATTTCTATAAATTCAGCCTTCAGCTCTCATTCAAATCACCCTAGAGATACTTGAGAAACACCCTAGAGATTTATTATTATACACTTTTTGCTCTGGAGTCATTGAATATAATGTGCTTGCTTTTTGAGATTATTGCATCTTAGTTTAGCTTTTTCTATATTTAGTTTATTTCATGATTGCTTGAATCCATATTGCTTGAATTCATTATTGCTTGAATTATTCATCCATCTTGCATCCATATAGTTTAATATCATGCTCATATAGATTAAATCCTTCGTCTTGGTGTAGTCTAGTCACTGGTATTGCTTATAAAAATCTAACAGAAATCTTATACTCACATCTTTTAGAGGGCAATTAGTCGCTTTGTTATGGTTTATTATTTATTGATTATTGATTTACTAACCATACATGTAATGACTTAATTGAAGTGTTGTGCCTGCAGCTATCAAATACTTATTTCACTTTTTCATACACACAATTAGGATGATAGGTAACAAACATAGGAGTTTGCCTAAAGTTCGGTTGTGATTTCTCTTTAATGGGATTTGCCCCGTGCACTTGATCTAACAAATTATAGTTTGGAGGAAGTGAAGAGTTTTTATTTGCTAAATATCAATAAATTAAATTAAAATTATTTTCAAAAAATTATTTCAATTTAAATTTAAAAAAATGTAAATATTGCTTCATTGAACTTGTAGATGTCATGGTGGCATGGGGTTGAATCCACTTCAATAGCTTAAAAATTCACTATGATATCTTTAATCCAGGCTAGAGAAAGGTATATTATTGTAGAGTTCTAAGGGGGAAGGAATTATAGGCCAAGCACTATTTTATATCGCATTTAGAGAAGAATAGTAAAATTGGATTGGATGACTTATTTTTTATTTTATGGTTCACAAAATGTGTGTTTGTTATATAATACACTCATGTTATATACTTTGGACCAAAAAGTAGTTATGGCTATGTTTTGGTCCCACATATTTGTTAATATTTGTGATATAATGCTCCATTTTATTCTTAAATAAATTTTAGCTCGATAAAGAATATATTTTCTAATCATATTTGATAATAATTGAAAATATTGATCTTTAAATTTAAATCTTAAAAATTGGTTAATATATTGTTCTATCTAATATAGGTAACCATAGAATAATTAAATTACCATGTGCTCTCACCTCACCCACATGAGATATTGGTGACTAGAAAGTAGTAAGTGCTTTATCAAATATTAAGTGAAATATTATTATTTCATTTCAAACTTTAAAAATTTTGAAAAAAGATATGCAAAAAAAATATTCATGGTATTTTGATATTAATAATGTCTTCAATTCAAACCATCATGATTGAACTGCTACATTTATCGCCTAACATATTTGCAACAAAGATGTATGTGGTTCCCTCCCATTAAATCATCGAGGAATAAGAGCATGTTATTTTAAATAATTCAAATAAATAAAAATTATTCCTCATATAATTAAATTAATGTTTCTTTTGTATCAAGCAGGTCATTGTCATAAGGTTTCAAATAACAAGTTTTTATTCAGTAAAGAGTATGTGTTTAAGATAATTAGTTAAAAACTTTTAGTCTAAATGAAAAGAAAATAAAATAAAAAGTATTGAATCAATGCTCCCCTTAGTGGGCAATAGTCAAAGAGGAAATATCCAAAGAAAAAGGGTTCTAGAAAGGTCTTTGTACCCACTCTTCATAGTTCACATCAAAAATTAAATAAAATAAAAGCTATATATTGTTAGGAAATGATGTATAATACCCTATTCACTTAATCCATCTCCTATATAACCCCATTTAAGAAAATCTTGTGTACAAGATTATTTAATAACCAAATGCATAGATCAAATAGATAAGCCACAAGATATACCTTTGAAAAACCTCAATAGGATAAAAGCCAACCTCCAAAAACATCCATACTCGATCACTATTCAACAAATAAACAACACATGCACTAAAAGAGTTACAATGAATACTTCTTGAAATATTAGGACTTTCCAAAGCATCCTCTATGTGTCTAAGCATGAATTCAAACATACCATGTCGTGATTCACATATTCACTTCTTAGAAAAACTCAATAGTGACAACCCACTCATCCACCCAACATTAACCACTAAATATGTGTGTATTTGTATAAACTCAAACTCACATACATACAACCAAGTGCCTCAAAACCATGATAACATAGAATCATTTACCCTTCATTTAATATTGGGTACTAAGTTTGCACACTATTAAATATATTTTCCAAAATATTAGTTAATTATTTAATATCTCTCACACATAAAATAATTAACTCAATGTTACAATACAACGTTAAAATTCACCTAGTGACCAAGGTGCAAATTGTAAGAAATCTTGTTGTTGTGATGTGACATGGTGGAAAAATGCTCTTTGCGGGCATCTTACTATGGGAGAGATTTATAATTTTGAGGATGATTCTAGGGATGAGTAATTGGTCTTGAAGGATACTACTACTACTTTTATGATTTATAATTGTCCTATTAAGCAACGCTTGTGTTTAACTTTGCCTACAGAGACTATTGTGGCCAAAAAGCATGAAGATTTGTCTATGGTTGTTTCCTTGGCCTCTCTACCTTCTAAGACCTTGGCATCTTGTCCTCCTGCCTCCACTTCCTCTATATCATTAGATGATGATCTTTCTTTCTTGAATGGTTGTGCAAAGAAGGAAGAGAGGTTTCCTAAGCATAATCATGCCTCTCAATCCCTGGTCAAGGGTGCTTGTGGTGGTTAGAAGGCTCCAAGGGTGGTATAGTTTCCATATCTTTAGTTTTCCCTTCAATTATTTGTAAAGGGTTTTGTGTACCCCTTAAAACCCACTTGTTTCTTTTGACCTATTGTTGGTTGGTTTTTGTTTGTCTATGTTCTATTTGTTAACAACATTTTGTAATTGGGTTTCAAATCCTAGAAAAATCCATTTGCATAGAGTTTTGTCCCTTTAAAACTTCTTTTAGCAAAAATTAGAAAGTTTACAAGTAGCCCTAAATAATTACCCATTGTGGCTAAACTCATCTAGATGTACCACAACTAAATAGCTATTTAATTGTAATATTATAATATAATATATTATGTGATGGTGTACAAAACCAAATTGCAACATTCTCCCACTTGTTGTATACATTGCATAAAGCTCAATCAATAAAATCTGGTTGGTAGCATCTTACTGAGGATCTTCTTTTTCCTTTCTATAAATATTTTTTTATTGGTCACCTAAGAAAATTTCCATTAATCTCGTTGTAGCAATGTGATTTTTTATAATTTTGAGGATGACTTTCAATATGAGGAATTGGTTTCAAAATTTGTTGCTACTTTTGTGGTTCCTAATGCTCCTATTGAGTAGAATGTGTTTGACTTTTCCTCCAAAACCTATTGTGTCTAGGAAGCATGAATATTTGGCTATCACTGATACCCTAGTCTCTCTACCTTCTAAGGCCTTAGTAGCTTGTCCACCTACCTCCCCTTGCTCTATATGTGATGCCCCAACTTTTGGACAAAACCGCAACAACAATTTTTTTTTAAATAACGCTAAATTACTTGTGATCTACATTCAGTTAGATGAGAGTTCAATTAGTTTCACTAAAAAGATATCCTAAATGTCAATTTAAATGGGACTCTAATATGAGCAATAAATTATTTTATTTAACTGGGAGGCTTAGAACTTTTCCCAAGTTCCTTAGCAATTTAAGAATCAAATTAATTAATTTTTATCTAAGTGTTGAAAGCCATCCAATTTATCTTAAATATAATTCTTAATATATTATATTTCAATTACTTAACCTTTACTCATAATATCCATTAATTAAAGCTGAATAAAATATTCCTATAAAGTCAACACATCTTTAATAATTAATTAATTCGCCCAATTGCAATCTTCAATTTTGATTATATTAAGTGTTAATATTATTTCCTAACATTATTTAGATAATTCTATAATCCAATTAATTATTATCAATACAAATCCATTGTATTAATATTAATTGATAGAACAAATGTATTATATAACCAAAAACGTCATTAAAGTATTTAAGTCATTAATAATGTTTCTTATTAAATATATCTTTCATTATTGAAAACTAATCCCCCTTATAATTTAATTAATTATTTACATCACCAACAATTAAAATACCCCCTTTAAGTTAAAACTCTCTTAAACATTACAATTGATTATATCCTCCATTATTCAATTTACCCCTTACAAAATAAGGCATCCATCTAATTATTTTCCATTAAAATTTTCCCTTTTAAAACAAATATCCTTTTGAAAACAAATTCCCTCTTAGATTAAAATAAACCCTAAAAGAATTTATAAAACTACTTTATTTAAAATGGGGTTTCCCCCCTTTTACTTTATTTTAATATTAAGACCCTTTTTATATTCTACCATTTATGGTTTAACCTTATTTAGGATTTTCTCTTTTTTTCTAATAAACATATCTATCTTCTTCTATGAGCTTTTTAGCAAGCTCTAACCCTAAGTCGGGTTAGGGTTTTCCTATTGAAAGTTTCTCTCTATTTGTAGGTTTTGTTTTACCCATGGCGGAGGTGGCGATACCACATAGGTGGCGACAGAGGAGAGGCACGTTGGCGGTGGGAAGGGCGTCAGGCGTGTGGTTAAGAAGGGGCGGTGGAAGTGCCAAACACGGGCGGCAGGATTGCCAAACACAGGGCAGCGAAGAGGATAATGTGGCGCCGAAGAATAGGGGAGGGGTGGCGACCACCATGGCGGCCAATTCCCACAGCGCGGGTGAGACCCATGCGCCCGTGGGGATGCCTTCCCCCACCCCTAGTCGTAGGGGATTACCCCGTGACTATGGGTGGCCATGGACCCATAGATCAGCCCCTCGCCCCCCCGAAATAGTTAATACTTTTTAAACAAGTTTTTAATTCAGCTCAAACAATGTATGATATTATGTGTGTGTGTCTGTGTGTGTGTCGATATATATATATATACATTTTTCAGTTTATAGTATAAATCAACAACATTTAAAATTGTTATATAAAGTGTGTGTGTGTGTGTGTATACAGAGGTGAGACCCACTGTGTTAGAACAAGTTTATTTTATTAAAACAACAACATTATTTATTTACATTTAATGATATATATATATATATATGTATATACATATATATATATATGTATATACATATATATATACATATGTATATGTATATGTATATACATATGTATATATATATGTACATATATACATATATGTATATATGTATATACATATATACATATATGTATATATGTATATACATATATACATATATGTATATATGTATATAAATATATAGATATATCTATATATGTATATATGTATATACATATATATACATATATGTATATATGTATATACATATATATACATATATGTATATATGTATATACATATATATATATATATATATATATATATATTCTCAAAGATGATCTCACTGTATATTTCTTCCAGAACTAGTTTATTAACAACACTTTCATATCCTTAGATGTACAATATATATATATATATATATAAACACTCCAAATTTGTGTATTATAACATCATTGATTTTTTTATTAACCAGCAATATATCTTTATTCAAACAAATGAATAAACACAAGTTAAAATATGAAGATCATTTTCTGTGATTTCTTTCTTAACTAGAAAGCAGCAAGTAAAATGAGATAACAATGAATGTATTATAATATAAGTATTTCCCCTTTTGTTTTTAAAACTGAAACTAGTTTCCAATATCATGTTTATTCAACCTTTTAAAAACTTGGAATAGAATAAACTAGTAACCATAATACTCTTTACAACAACAAATAGGAATATTATTTGAATGCTTCTTTTACTTTAATCTAATGAATAAACAAAACAGAAAGTAAATACATCTTTATTTCTCTTCTTGAAATACATTTCTCACAAGGAAATATAAATGAAACTCTCCTTCTTTACATTTCTATTGAAAATGACTAATAGTAATAAGAAGATTTAAATCTGAAAATGAACAAAGGAGTACACTTTCAACACAGTTTAAACACCACTTTAGGAAGATAGCTTTTCTCCATCCTCTAAATAAGTTGCATACCTACAAATAAAACTTTGGATGTGACCATGGAGGCTCACCTCCCAACCTAGGCCTACTAGAGGCCACCCACAGGCTAGGAGAACCAAGAGCCAAACGGGTTACACACATACTCAAACACAAATACTCAAGAAATCCGATTTTACAAAGAAATAATTTCAACAATGAACTCCCAACCCAAGGCTTTCACATAGTCACCAAGTGACTCAAAACAATGGGGTGAAGGTGGACCAAGTATCTAAAGGGAGAAACTGCATTTAAACCATTGATAACCAAATGCCTTCACAAGGCTAAAAGATCCATCTACTTGGTCTCTCACATGACCAAAACAATCCTTATGACCCCCAACGCTTCAAGACAAACTCCCCTTATGACCCCCATATGTTATATATAAAAATAAACAACAACAAGGCACTTAAACCTTGTTTATCCCTCTCTTCCAAGAAGAGATACTCTACACCCTTAGACTATCATAAAACCCTTCACTCAAAGACTACTCTTCCCTCACAAGGGTGAGTTTAGTCTTGACTCCCATGTACAAACAACAAGAAAATTCCAAAGGAAAACAACTAAAAACAATTCAAAAACATAGTTTCAAGAACATAAAAACATATTCATTTCACAACAAATTCAGATTTTACCATCATATAACATGAATGCAACTAATCTACTTGGAAGGAATAAAACCAACCTTTACTCCTTCTATGGAATATATGTTGTAGAAGAGCTACCTAATTCCCGTACAATCTTCTTACTTAGCCAAAATTCTACTCTAAAATTTCAAATCCAATACTAAACTTGTCTCCAAGATTGGAGAGTGGGTGATCAAAGTCCCAAGTTTTAAATTCTCCCCTATGTAGGCTCTCCTCACACTTTCCAACTTCCTTGGAAAGGATGTGAGTTCCCATAGGTTGGTCTTCCCAACCTCTTACAGGGTTTCTAGAAATGAAAACTGAAAAAGGTGGTTGCAAGATGGGTAAGTGCACCTAAACACCAAAAGGAAGGTTGTCTACCCAAGAGTCAATCTTCTAAAAGTTTAATTTCGTCCATCTTGGAAAACCCACTTTTGATGTGACTTGACAGTCACATGTGAGTGGTCACATGGCTAAAAATATCCCTTACCCATAGGTATATCAAATGGACCTTCAAAAGTGACCTAAACTCAACCCTAGGAGTTAGTTTGATCCCCCAAAAACCCACCTAAACTTTGTCTACGGGTCAAACTTGATTTGACCAAGCTAATGGCTCTCTAACCAGGTTATATTTTGGAACCACAACAAGATATTTGAAAATGCATTGGGTTACACACTTTCCCTCCTAAGGACATGTCATTTGCCAACTCACACACATCACAAGTGTTAAATGACACCATAAAATACACATCAAAAAATACACTTGGCGTGTCCTTTTTGGAAATAATAAAATTAACAATTACAAATATGAACTTACACTCAAGCATCACTATTATGAAATTAAATACATCACATGCAAGGTATTGTCTCTCCAAATAGACAAACCTTGGCTTTACTATTTCACATAGGTTTGGCCTTTGTTCTTCGTGTATTTCCATGGTCACATGGATTAATTTCCTGCACATCTCATTTCACACATCAGTAATCCAAAACCACATACATATGTAAGTATATGAAAGGAAATACACATCAGGCACACATAACATCAATTTCAAAACATCTCATCAATTGATCCAAATCCAAGAGAAACAAAGATAGCATCCAATTAAGCTTTTTTCCTAGCAAATCCATATGAAATCAATTACTCAATTGCATCATCTTAAGCATCATATAAATCAATTTTCAATAAGACATGTATAAATTTATCATATCATCATCACATAAGTATTGAAATCAACATAAGATGGAATACATCATATTCATTAATATCCAATCACCTGTCAAATAGTATTTAAATCCATAATGCATGAAAATAAAGTATCAAATAATAAGTCTAATATGAAAATCAATGAAGTGTTATGACACGTTTGGGGTAGGGCCTCACACTATACCTTAGGAGGATTATCTTTCTTGGATGGTTGTGCAAAGAAGGAATAGAGGTTTTCCTAAGCATTAACATGCCTCTAAATCTCTAGTCAAGGATGCTTGTGGTTGTTGGAAGGCTCCAAGGGTACCTATAGTTTCCATCTCTTTTGTTTGTCCTACACTTGTTTATAAAGGGTTTTGAGTGTCCTTTAGAACTCACTTATTTCTTTTGATTGGTTTTTGGTTGGTTGTTATTTGTCTCTGTTCTATATTTTAGCAACATTCTATAAGTGAGTTTCAAATACCTTTAAAACCTAATTTACCATTACTAAAAACATTTACAAGTATCCTTCAATAATTACTTAGTGTGGCTAAATGCATCTCCTAGATGCACCACAACTAAATAGTTATTTAATTAAAATATTATAATATAATATTTTATACAATAGTGTAGAACACCAAATCCCAACAATCTCCCACTTGTATACATTGCATAAGGGTCAATCAATAAAATACATCATCAAATCAATACATGAAACCAAATAAATCACCAACATGCTCTTGTGCTTTATCAAGGTGTAGCATCCTAAAATTACACCCCTTGCAATTTTGAACGCATTTTGGGCCCTCACCTTATCGATCTCATCCCCATGCTTGTTCGGGACCTATTTATGCCTCTTTTATGCAACTAAAATTCATTTTTCACCTTGTACCTTGCATGGCCACCTTGATCCTTCCCCAAAATAGGGTAGGACCAGGGCGTGGCACCCTAGGATCCCCTAAAGGGGTCCTATCTTGTCCCTTCTCCCTTGGACCTATCTCAAATGTGAGCGGGAAATAAACCCCTATGTTGGCCTTTGTCAGAAAATTAAATATTTGACAATAGGAAAGTATATAAGGAGGTATTCCCCTCTCATTTGGATGTATACATTCAAGAAAGTGGAATTGGATTTCAAGCGTTCAAGCATTCATCATCTAGAATTCCTCAAGGTTGCATACTCTCCATCTATCCATTGGAGCAACATTACATCATTCATTTGCAAGCATGTGGGTATGTTAGGGTTTTGTCATGTCCATACCATTTCATACAACATATGTGATTACATCCAAGAAGCAAAGCATTATTATAATCTATTGCAGATCTAAAGGTATACATTTCCATCATTTATTTCAAGCATTTGCAGCATTTCATTCAAGGTTGATTCCAAACTGGGGTTTGACTTAGGCAAACCCCTATTCTAAACCCCTTTCTTCTTGTTTTTGGCAATGCCCCTATCTAGACACACGATCCTTGCAACTTTTACCTAATTTCGTGGGGCAGATTTGAATCACCTCAAACTTCTCAGATCCAGGTGCACGACTAGATCCTGAATCTATAGCTTGTTGTTTTCTCATACTTTGTCTTCATTTCTAGCACATTACTTATTCAATTTACAAAAGAGTATTCAACTACATTCCAATTTAAATTAATCTACTCAGTATTCAATCCTTGCATCATTTAGGATTGGATCTAGTAGATTCATCCCCCTCTTTTGAATGTAAATTTTCCCCAAGTGAAAATTGAGCTTAGTGAATTCCCACACTTCCAAGTGGAGACTTGGCCAAGCTCCTAATTTTCCACTTTACACAAGGTAGCTACAATAAAATGAAAGTGACCACCATCTCAAGCAAGAGATCCTCAAACCTCTAACATGACACCTATAGAAGAAAAGGAGCATGCCAAGGCAAAGATGCAACAACATAAGCATCAAATCCATGTGATAACAAAGGCTCTAAGAAGATATCATAAGGAAAAGACCCACATGATTGGAAATATCACCCACAAAAATGCTCACATCCAACCAACCATACCTCTTAGTTATCAATAAACTCATACCAATAATATATCCAGCCTACAAACTACAATTACATGCTCTTTGTATCAAACCAGTCAATATAAAACATACATATCAAGGAATTCTCATTGTATGGTAATGTTAAATATGAAAATAAAACAAGGCATATAAAGTCTATCAATAAATGTTCATATCAAGTTGTGATAAATGGTCAAGCAATGAAGTACTAAGAACAATCACAATGTTCTGCACGCAACATAGATAACCATATACTCTCTTGCAACATGAACATGTCAAAACAATCCTTTGATACTATGGGCAAGAAATAATGATGGGCGGAGCTTCTACATATGCAGGCTAGGGTTCATCTGAGCCTACAATTTCATTTACTTTATGGGTGTTCAGAGAGGTGTTTCAGGGGTCGTGGGTGTTGGTGCATGCTTTGGCAACATTGGCTTGTGCATGCAGGGGTATTCATATTGGGTGGTTGGGTTCTTGTTTGGATTTGGTTGCGGGCTGACCATTGTGGTGTGGTGTTCAGTGATTCTGGTGTTAGTGTGGGGTTTCGGTAGGTTGTTTCTAGTGCAGACTATTACAGTGGGGCAAGCTTTATCTTCCAGTTTGGTGATTGTTGATGGTAGGAGGTGCAATGGCTCCTCATCGGGTGTGCATGTGAGTTCTTTGGAATTATATTATGTTGGGGAAGGGTCCAAGCTCAAGAAAGTGAATGGTTGTTTACTATGATGTCAGGATCGACCGGTGTTGGTGATTCCTTTGGAGTCTATGGCGGAGGATGTTTCATATTTGAGCAACCATGCTTTGATCTGCAAATTCGTTGGAAAATGGAACTCATGTTGGAATCTAACAATTACTTTATGGTTGTTTAAATTCCAATATGGCTGATAGGAACCGTGTTTTTGAGGGAGGACCATACTTTTACAATCGTGTCAGTTTGTTCATTGAACCATGGCACATGGGTTTTAATTCTGTG
Source organism: Cryptomeria japonica (assembly GCF_030272615.1). Classification (NCBI taxonomy): domain Eukaryota; kingdom Viridiplantae; phylum Streptophyta; class Pinopsida; order Cupressales; family Cupressaceae; genus Cryptomeria; species Cryptomeria japonica. Next base: position 507,139,411 of record NC_081407.1, read on the forward strand.
GAGGATTTTCCCTCAAAGATTCCTGTTTGGGTTCATCTTTTGTGTTTGCCTTTGGAGTTTTGCCGAAAGGATATCTTGTGATAGATTTATACATTACTTGGAAAGCTGGATGCAATTTCTCAACAAACCCTAGATAGAAAGGTAGCTTCATTCGCTTGTATCTATGTTGAGGTTGATTTAAATAACCCTTTACCAGATTCACTGGAGATTTGTTTAGGGTCTATGTCTTGGGTTCAGTAATTGGACTATGAATCTCTCCCTTTTAGATGTAGAGTTTGTCATGAATATGGGCATCTTCAACATCAATGTCCCCGAGTTTCTAGACCTACTGTTGGTAATAATTCCTCCAGACCTATTGTTGGTAATAATTCCTCTAGACCTATTGTTGGTAATAATTATTTTCTTCCCTACATGCAATGGGTGATAATAAAGGAAAAGGTACTACTCTTGTGTTTGATGGGGGTTCTACAAGGGATGGTTTTGAGCACATTAAACCTCACACTAAGGGTCAGAGGAAAAAGAGGTCCTTTAAGGATTGACAGAATGAGGAGGATTTTAATCGTTTTGAAGTTTTGGCTTTGGAGGAAGGAATTTCACTTGAGGTATCTGTAGACACCTAAAAATGTCTCATTAATTCTACACTAATTATTCATCTATTTAATTAAGTAATTATTTAATTATTTGATTAAATTAAATATTTCTTCTAATCATCACATTTAACATTTCTAATCATCAAATTCCTATCATTTCATCATTTAATCAATTTGTTGGCATTTTGATGATGTTTGTACTTAGTTGTGATTGTCATTAATGGACACACACTTATTTGCTTATTGAGTTATTCTCAACCGGTAATATGTGATGTATTGTTCAAACCAGTATTATATGCCAATGTATGCATAGTCTTTGTTTGTAGAAGACTACCAGTGTTTACAGAAGGAGCTTACCGGTCAAAGAATGACCGAGGACCTCAAGTGGTACGAGGACCCCAAGCGGCAGTCAATATTTTTAAGATTCGAATACTATGTTCCAGTTTACCAGTCTTTGTTTGTAAACCGGTAATCAGTATACTTTGTTTTGTTAACCGGCAAACTTGTAAAGTGTGATGAGTTATCATCCACCGACACCGATGCGGTAATTCTATATCATGTTACAAATGTGTCCAGATGCACTATACCTAGGAAATTGTAATCTAATCTCATTGGACCAACATGAAATCAGATTCCTATATGAGGACATCATGTCTAGGGTTTTGAGTGTGTTGTGTAAGAAGGTTAGGTCTTTGCAAAAAGTATCTTATGACAGAGATTGAATGAGCGAAGGATAGAAGACTAGAGTAATGCTGCAATGCATTAACAAAGAGCAATCAAGGATCTAACTAAGCATTTTGTGCTAATTTATAGATCACTTACTTGTTGATTACTAATCTCTTCGACAAGTTAGAAACCCTTAACTGGGTAGGCTCAGTTAAGCCTGTTCTAAATCCTCTAACAAGGTGGTTCACAGTTGTGGATCTAAAATCCTTTAACAGGGTAGTCTTTAAAAAGACTTATCTCCTAACAGAGATCAGGATTCCTAACAGGATCTATTCTGGTGAAGAACATTGTAAGGCCTTAACCGGTCTAGTTGTTATTCTGTAGATAGTAGACTTGTGAATTTTACTCACCGTGGTTTTTCCCATTTGGATTTCCATGTCAAAATATCTTGTGTTATGGTGATTGTGTTATTGTGGGTGAATGCTTTATTTTCTATTTGGCTTGTTTGTGTATTAACCGACTTGCTATTTAAAGGACTATACCTATCTGCAGTAAAATTGCTCAAGTGTTTGGTAAGATTATTGGGCATACTAATCCACCCCAACCTCTTAGTATTCATCAATTGGTATCAGAGGCAACCTTTCTTTAATTCTAACCACTTGAAAGGAGATATGGGGAATACAGCATGAGGGAACTCACTCACCGTCTTGCTGAATCTGAGAGAGCCTATGATGAACTTAAGGTCAAGTATAAAGCCTCTTTAGCCAAAAGAAGAGAACTTACTGAGAAAATGCTGGAAATTACTGAAAACAACTCTTCTAATGAAGCAGACATGGATGCCCTAGTCAAAGAAGTGGAGAAATTGAACGAGTCCAAAACTAACCTGAGGAGGGAGCTAGAAGTACTAACCATTAGGATGAGTCAGGAAATAGAAAACCAAAGAAAAGCTAAGGATCTAGTGAAGGACAAGGAGCACGAGATCTTTAAGTTGGATCAGGAAATTGGTACCATTACCTATTATCTGCAAGAGGGTAAGGAAGAGAAAGAATAAATGCAAGTAGAACTCAATGCAGCCATTTCTCATAATGAAACCCTAATGAAGACCAATGAAGCTCTTTCCAAATAACTTTCTGAGACTAAGTAGATACTCGCAAAGTTCAACCGAAGCTCTACAAAATTGGACCAATAGCTGGAATCAATGAAGTCATCAAGGGATACCACTTGACTTAGTTTCTCTGCAAATGAGGAAGGTGAATCCTCTGGAACCAAGATTGATGCACCAAAAGAGAAACCGGTACCTGAGAACAATAGCAAAAGCAAAGGTAAGTCAAAGTTCAAACCTATATGCTTTAACTATCATAAGGAAGGATATACTGCCAATGTATGTAGGAGAAAGACTTATAATAATTTCCCTTACATGCAAAACAATGTGTATGACCACAAGGCTAGAACTAGTAGATTTAATGGTCATTATTATGCATGCAACAAGTTTGGGCATAGATCTTTTGAGTACAGATTGGCTATGAAGAACCTTGGAGGTTATGCACTGAGATCAAGAGGAGTTGTCCAAGAACCTCTTATGAACCGGAACCCAAACCGATATAGAACCTATGACCACTGGTCAAATGGTTATGGAGTGACAAACGGTTGGAGTGCAACCTGTGTGATTTGTCGTTGTAGTGGTCACACTGCTGCAACATGTAGGAGAAAGAATGGAAATGTGAACACCAAACCATGGAGAGAACCTGGTATAGTATGCTATCATTGTCACAAACCAGGACATCTTGCCAAATCATGCAGACTGAGACAGAATTCATCGAAAGATAGAACGGTCGACCCAGAAGGTAAAGGCAATGTCGATGTTGAAACCACTCAGGAAGATATGAATAAAATTTGGAAAAAGAAATCTGAAGAGAAAGCCACAAGATGTACCAGTTTCCGCACCCAGTGTGGAGACCCTTGAATCAGAGTATATCAGTAAAGTGCTTTTATTGGTATTGGTTACCTGTCGACCGACAAAAGAAATGAAGTGGTAAAAGGTAAAATTAGGGTTTGTACCCTATCGATGATGCATTTATTATGGTAGGTAGGAGCATGTATAAAGGAGACTCTTGTACTCATTTTTACTTACCTATTTTTGAAGAAGCATTTTTCTAACTTGAGCCGCGCAAAAAAAGCGATCAATCTTGCATTCAAAGAAATCCAGAAAGAAATCTTGTGCAAGACCCAGCAGTCATTTCAAGCTATCTAGAGTGGAGGTCAAAGTGGTAAAGCAAGCTTTTGGAGAAGTGTGTTGTGCTCGACATTGGTGAACCCTAGTTTGAAGTGAAAAGGTATTTTTTGTTGAATCACTCTTATCATTCGAAATTATTTAGACATGGCTTCTACATCCAAAGTCTCTTCTAGTTCTTCCACACCTGAGGAGTCATCCAAATCTCTTAGGAAGAAGTTGAATTACAATGTCCTATCTCAAATTCCTTCTGCAATCATTGTCAAAGGGGATGTTTCTTGTTACATTGATTGCAGACTAGAAGACCTAGGGTCTCTAGTGATTCACTCCGAGTTGAGTTTGTTCTATGGAGAAGATAAGAAGATTAAAACAGAGTACAACGTGATCAAGAAGAAGAATTTCCACAATGCAGCATATTTTCTCAAGGAATTCACAGAAGCTCATATAAGAATTATTCTTAGTAGGGTTCATGGTGACAAGATGTATCTTGAGCAAACCCATGATATCACACCAGAGGCAATCCATGCCATGCCCGATTTCTACAATATTGGAGAAGTCCCTATTCTTCGTAAGATCACAAAAGCCAAAGTGAAAAATCTCACTAGTTATGTGAGTGACAAGCGAGAAATGATTGTCAACACCATAAGAGATGACTTGGTGAAGTATGTGTGCATGGTGATCGGGTATAGAGTATTCTATGCCAACAGGATGAATTTTGTTCCTACAACTGTAGTGCATGTCGCTTATTGAATGATCAAGGAAGATGTAGAGTACGACTTGTGTACCTACATGCAAAAACAACTCATGGAGAATTTGAAATGCATCAAAGAGGACAAGGCACTAAGGTTCAAGTTCAGTCAACTACTTGTCAGGTTGTTTTTCTACTTTCAAGGGTATTTTCTGGGAGTTGGTGATGTTCAATGGTCAAGTGACCTACCAGTTACAAGACAAATCAAGGAGAGTCTGCAAGCAGTGGGATCTACTTATCCAGAGACTCTGAATAGGTATTTTGATGAGTTCAGATTGAAGATGAACCAAAGAACAAGGCTATCAGATGACCTAGTTAAGAAGTATAAAGATGATATTTGTTTCATGATCAAATTGGATCATTGCATAATGGAAGCGGTTGAGCCAAGAAAAGAGGAAGTTGAGCCTATGGGCTATGAAGTGGTGAACGAAATACTCATTGGGTATGCCTCTACCCTACCTGCTTCACCGCTTGATCCAAAGAAGAAGAGGACCGGTACCTACTCTGAGAGAGTAAATCCTACTGACGTACCAAAGAAGAAGAAGAAGAAGAAGAGGAAATTTGTGCCATCGGCATCGACACCAGTTACATCTACTGCCAGTCCAAAAGTGACCAAGAGGTCACCAGCCAAAAAGAATCCAGAGGCTATTCCGCAAAAGGTATTTGAGAGGAAGAGGAAAACCAAGAATGGAGTATAGGATTTAGAAGACACTGAATCAAAAGCTGAAATGAAGAAGATGAGGCAATCAGGTAAGAAGACCAAGCTAACCGGTAATGTACCTGTAACCTCTACACTGGTAAATATACACATTGCTTCTTACAATCCTATGACACATTATCAAAGGACTATAAAGAATATTAGAAGGAAAATTCTTAATGATCTAAAATATTATTTTGATGATCTTAACAATACTGAAAAGAAGGAGGTAGAGCAAGAACTCATTAAGTATTTATGTGATAATGATCAGTCTCCAACCGATATTAAAATTATAGTTTCTAATTCTTTGTATGATTCTTTGGACAATAAATGGCGCATTGTCATTGAAAAGGAGCAAGCAATTAGGGAGCAATTTTTTGCTCAATATTTCCCAGATGCTTCCAATTCTAAATTATTTGAGATTCTTGATCAGTAAAAAGGTATCTTTTTCATGAGAAAGAGAAGACTTCAGTTACTTGGAGGTAAATCTCTGAAGTAGAAAAGGACACTCATGTGCAGGCTCAAGAAGTTGTCAAGATGCAAAAGGTATCTGAAGCAAATCTATAGGTTGAGCAAGTGATTGACCTATCAAAATCAAAACTGGATGAAGCCTTCAATGATTAGGGAGAAAAAGTAGCTGAGCAAAATGATCCTAATAATGTGGATGCATTAGATGTTGAAGGCACTAAACTGAAGGATACTACACTAGATATTTAAGAATCACCTAGTGAGAACACTGAGAAAGAGAAAGCGGAGAAGGAGAAAGCAGAGAAGGAGAAAGAAGAGAAGGAGAAGAAGAGACAAGAGGAGATAAAAGAAAAGGAAGGAGGACAGATCTCCAAGATTCCCAAGGCAACCAGAGATCAAGTTCAAGCTAAACAGGTTGATCCCACCGGTCACAGTGAATTGACTCTTGCCTGTCTTACCAAATCTAAAGATGAAAATGAGCTACTTAGAAGTATTCAACTTGCTAAAGAAATATTGGAGGAACTAAGAAAGAAGAAAGAAAAAGATTATATTCAATTTGTTGTTGATACTCTTTCAAACTTAGTCCCTGATACTGATATTCCCGGTACCGATTCCTCACTGCCCTAGTTGAAGCTTCTATGCACAATAGTGGGTGATCAAGTGCAATCATTGGAAGATGTTGCCCGGGCTACTATAGAGAAAAAGCATGAAAAGGCACTAAAAGTTGCATTGGTGAAGCAAAATGATGAAGACAGAAAAAAGTTGATCCATCAGAGATATGATATCAGTGTGGCAATGGCTGAAGGATATAAACTTTTGAGCAAAATCTGCCAGCCCGATCTATTTTGTGATGATGCTATGAAGAAGAAAGGTCAAATCCAATTGGAACTAAAGAAGTATATGGAGACCTTAAAAGTGCCATATGATTCCTTCATAGTATATGGGAAGACTATACAGACTCATAGGAAATAGATTGCGAGGATTGATTCAGAGATCTGCAAGCGGACTCAAAATCTGCAGGAGCTTCAGTTGCTTTTGTTACCTAAGTTGCAGATTCTTCAGAAGTGCTTTCTGAACATGGAAGCCATTATTCTCACTCAAGAATTTACCACTATGGATTCCATGGAGGAGATAACATTCCAGATGAAGACTCAGAGTGAAATTGTTGCCTCACTCCTAGATACTTGATCTACCGACATGCAGGAATTTCTAAAAAACTTTAAATCCATTTTTGAGAAGTTTTACTCATTATTGTCATAAACATATACTTTGTTTTCATGTTATTCAATATGATTTTGGTAAATCTCTGTGGCATGTTTGCATTACTTTGTCATTGTTGGCAAAGGGGGAGTGGTATTGAAGGAAAGTTTTATGCAAATGGAAGTAGTACATGCTTGTAATTTTGGCAAACGGTGTAGTGTATATGCTTAGGGAGAGTAATTTTGATTATGAAATCATTTTTGTTTTGTAAGAACTTAGATGTCAAATTTTCCTAAGTGTTTCCATCAATGCCAAAAGGGGGAGATTGTTGGCATTTTTATGATGCTTGTACTTAGTTGTGATTGTCATTGATGGACACACACTTATTTGCTTATCGAGTTATTCTCAACCGGTAGTATGTGATGTATTGTTCAAACCAGTATTATGTGCCAATGTATGCATAGTATTTGTTTGTAGAAGACTATTGGTGTTTGCAGAAGGAGCTTACCGGTCAAAGCATGACCGAGGACCTCAAGCCGTACGAGGACCCCAAGCGGCAGTCAATCTTTTTAAGATTGGAACACTATGTTCCAGTTTACCAGTCTTTGTTTGTAAATCGTTAATCAGTATACTTTGTTTTGTTAACCGGCAAACTTGTAAAGTGTGATGAGTTATCATCCACTGACACCGATGCGGTGATCCTATGTCATGTTACAATTGTGTCCAGATGCACTGTACCTAGGAAATTGTAATCTAATCTCATTGGACTGAAATGAAATCAGATTCCTATATGAGGACATCATGTCTAGGGTTTTGAGTGTGTTGTGTAAGAATATTAGGTCTTTACAAAAAGTATCTATGACAGAGATTGAACGGGCGAAGGATGGAAGATTGAAGTAATGTTTCAATGCATTAATAGAGAGCAATCAAGGATCTAACTAAGCATTTTGTGCTACTTTGTAGATCACTTACTTCTTGATTACTAATCTCTTCAACAAGTCAGAAACCCTTAACTGGGTAGGCTCAGTTAAGCCTATTCTAAATCCTCTAACAAGGTGGTTCACAATTGTGGATCTGAAATCCTTTAACAGGGGAGTCTTTAACAGGACTTATCTCCTAACAGAGATCAAGATTCCTAACAGGATCTGTTCTAGTGAAGAACATTGTAAGGCCTTAACCGGTTTGGTTGCTATTCTGCAAATAGTAGACTTGTGAGTTTTACTCACCGTGGTTTTTCCCATTTGGGTTTCCATGTCAAAATATCTTGTGTTATGGTGATTGTGTTATTTCGGGTGAATGCTTTATTTGCTATTTGGCTTGTTTATGTATTAACTGGCTTGCTATTTAAAGGACTATATTGGTCTATAGTAAACTTGCTTAAGTGTTTAGTAAGCTTATTGGGTATACTAATTCACCCCCCTCATAGTATTCATCACAATTAACCCTATCTCAATTATTAATCAAATATCAATTATTTAATTTATTGTGACATTTTCCTTAGTTAAATAATCTTTATTATTTAATTAATTCAATTTTCTATGATTAAATAATTTTATTTAAATTATTTAATTAATTAATTTAATTCTTCCAAATCCCCAAATTATAATTCCATCTAATTTCATTTCATCCATATTCATATTTCATCAAATCTGAATTTATGTTATGATTAATAAGATAAATAGGTTTTCAGGACCTGAAACCTTTAACATAGGAGATTAAAAAGATCATCATAGAGTATCCAGACCATATAAAAACGGCTTACAAAATGACTGGCAATAAATCCAGTAAATAGAAAGGACAACAAAAGATAGAAACAACAAAATAATAGAAACCAGGAAAACACAACATAGTTATAGAGTCTTCAGGAGGTCCTCTGCCTTAATCACCAGCTGGTCGTAGTTGGCCGCAACAACTTTAAGTTCATCTAGGTCCTTATTTGGATTCTTCTCCTTCCTTTTACCTCTGGTTCTTGTTCTAGGTCCTTGAACATCCCCTGTGCCTTCAGTGTCAGGGTCAATTTCCAAGATGTCCTTCTCCTCATCCAATTTGCTGATGAGGGTTTTGGTATTGCTAGCAGAGACCTTCAGAATGTTTAAGCTTTGCTCTGCAATACTTTTGAGACATTCCTCAATTTTGTTGACTTTACTGACAGTTTCTGACATTGTTTGATCCATAGCATTAGCATTTATTTTCCTCTCAATCAGGTCTTTCTTGATTTTCTCAAATCTGGGGTTGAAGGAGTCTCTTATATTTTCAGCTTTAGCAATAGTTTTGGTCAAATCCTCCATATAATCTACCATCGTCTTCCCTTCGCCAGTGTTAGTTTCGAGAATCTAGATTTTGTGGCTAAGTTGTTACTACTTATCAAATTGCCATTAGTTTCATATCTAAAGTCATACTATATATTCTAGTCAGTTAGTATTATCGAATCATGCAGTCGGTACACATAGAGAAGTCGGTATGAACAGTCTAGTCAGTTACAGAAGAAAGCAGTCACAGAACGCAGTATTCACCGATTTGTTTACCGAGTAATGTTTCATGGCTACTGAGCAGTAAAGTTAACTCACCGAGTTGATATTCACTGAGTGAAACGTTTTACCAGATACATTGAACCTGGACATGCACATGAAAATGTGTTACAAGATCGAGGCACATCTAACCATTTTTGCATTGGAAATTGCATTAGGAGATTGTGTATGATTACAAGGTCAATCTAACCAATGAAATATTTTGTTTAGTTATTCATTTGAAGAATCTTTTGTAAGATCGAAGCAATGAATTAGATCACCACTGTAAGAGATCTATTTATACAGCATGATTCTAGGGTTAGAAATAGATATAAACAAGAGATGTGAGATATGTGTGTGTAAACATGAAGGAAGACTGTTACAAAGACACAGAGAGGTCACCGAGAAGGTTATTAGTGAACAGTCGAAGAACAAAGTAAACAGAAGGGTTTACCAAGTTTCATTATGGGTTACCGAGGTATGCTACAAGCTAGGTAATCTTATTCTGAGCACATAGAATCTGCTATAACATTTCAGATGTAAAGTTGCAGATATTTGTAATGATTCTATTGTAATATTTTGAAGTTGTAAGAGAAACCTTTAACAGGGTAAAAGACTCTAACCAAGTCTATAAATTGTAAATCCTTTAACTAGGTGCAACATTTATATAGTGATGTAAAATCCTTTAGTAAGGTAGATCTAACTGATCTTGATACTCCTAACAGGGTAAGCTATCAGAAATAGCTAAATGTAGCTCTAACCAAGCATTCTTTCTTATTGTAGTAGTCAAGTTGTGGGTACCATCCCCACCGCAGTTTTTCTCTCTAACCAAGAGTTTCTGCATGACCAAAATATATGTGTTATGGAGTGAATCATGTATGATTGTTATCTGTTTATTTTAGCTTTATTTTATGTCACTGCACTATTCTGTTTATGCATAACAGTAAGGTTATTATTGAAGAAAAGTTTTGAATTACTGATTCACCCCTCCCCTCTCAATACATTAGCTTTCCATATTGGGCCTAACAATTGGTATCAGAGCTTGAATCTTGGAAAAGGGTTTAACTACACTAAAGAGAAAGATCTAAGAAATGGAAGGCTACAAACAATCTCGGAGGAGAAGAGCTGGATAATGCAAATCAAGTGATTGCAGACATGCAAAGGCAAATGCAAAAATCTCTGAAAGTAAGGAGAAGATTATCTGATGACTTGCAGGATTCTCAAGAGCTAGTGGAACAAATCCAGACATCATCTAAGAATAGTATATTTGAAGAGACTGAAGAAATGATTGGAATGTTGAAAGAAAAGAACAAAGCATTGGCTGATCAACTAAAAGCAATGAAAAGAGAACATGAACATCTCAGTACACAGATGCTTGAAAATCTAGATGCATTAAGGATAGCTGAGGATAAAGCAAGAGATCTACAAAGAGAGAAACAACAACATGAAGCTCTAGTATCTGATAAGGATGAAGAAATCATAAGGTTAACTGGTATTCAACAAAATATGACAGATCAACTAGTTTATGCACATCATGAAGCAATTCTAAAGAACATGATGAAAATCAATCATTGAAACTTGAAGTATCAAGGTTGACTGGTGAACTTGAAACAGAGAAGAAATCCAAAGAAACATTGGAGAAAAGTTATGAAGCATCAAAGATGCTGGATGAGCAACTGAATACAAGAAGACCTTACAAATATGGAGGACTCAGTTACAAAGGAAAAGAATCAACCGAGAAAGGAATTCATACTACTGAGAGAGGAGAATCATCAAAACAAGCTGGAAATAGGATCAACATCAAAAGGAAGAAGCCTATTTGCTACTACTATGGAAATCAAGGTCATACTGCCAACATATGACATATCAGAAAAGGTAAGCAATCGAATATCTCTAAGTCTAATGGATATTGTTACAATTGCAATAAATATGGTCACACACCTAATCAATGTAGGACAAAGTCTGTTAACAACTATCAAAAGGCAAAATTGAAAGGGTTTTGTAGAAACTGCAATAGATATGGACATAGTACCGAGAAGTGCTGGTTTAAGCAAAAGAACTACATGAAGTATCCACACTGAGAAAACACTGGAGGTTACCGAACTCACATAGATTCTTACCGATAATATGTAGTAGTACCATGGGATTACAATACAAGGATATGGTGTGAATGTTGTGGAAGATATGGACATATAAGTGCCAACTGTTTTATAAGATTTGGAATGAACAACTGGAGATCATGGAGAAATCCTAGTATGGCATGTTTTCATTGTCACAAAGCTGGACATTTAGCTGGACATTGCAGAGATCAACCGAGAAGAGACACTGAAGAGATAAAAGAAAAATTCAAGATGATTTGGAAAAAGAAGGAAATTATGTCTAATAAAGAAAGCACCTTACCTACCAAGTTACGTGCACCTATTTCAAATTTGTCAAGAAAAGGTATGAAGGGACTGCATTCTCTAAAAGTTAAATCATAACAGTTCCTATTCTATTGTGTACAAAAATTCAAAATCTACATAGTTAAGATGCAATTAGTCAATTCATATACTATACAGGAAACCTGTCAAGTCGGTGTATATAGGAAACCTATCAAGTCGATTAATAAAGGAAAGTTGGTTACTCGGTGAAAACAAAAAAAGGAGTAAATCGGTAAAAGGTGAACCGAGTGCATTTAATATTTTGACCTAACTTGCACGGAGGCCGATGAGGTATTTTTGAGTACTTAAAAGTGTTTTTGCGGTCATTTTCATTCACCCAAGTTTTCGAGAAGCAGAGCAGAGTGAATCAAAGCGATCAAACTTCATTTAGAGTGAATTTAGAGGTATTTACATCAATCTATTCACTGTTAAGTTGGTTTTCGATCTAGTCAAATTGCTATTGTCTACCAAGTGTGAAGTGTTAGTCACTTGTAAACCCTAAGGATAACTTGTCAAATCTTACCCGAAACCTACCATGGCGCCCAAGATCCAAGACCCTGTAGTTGTCCAAAATGTGGAGAAGCCCTCGCTGAAATATTCTCTAACTCCTAAAGTTGCCTCAGAACTAGATGACAAAACTGCATTTTCACGCATCCCGGATCGAGTCTTGTTAGTGGAAGATGTCAAATTCTTTACCAAATGTCATGTTGAGGAACTCGGTCATGTAGAGATTAGTGACACATATGATGAACTTTGCAATGATGGCAAACTGGATAGCAAATTTGAGCATATCAAAATCAAGGGATTAACTGAAGCCCTAGTCTATCCCCGTGTGTTCAAACCCCAATGGGTTAAGTTTGTCTTGAGCAGAGTACATGATGATTTCATGTGGCTACAAGAGAAACTATTCAAGATCACAAAGGAAGTCATTCACCTGATCACTGGGTATCCCATCTACGATCATGCTCATGCACAGAAAATGATATCACAGAAGGAGCTAATTAGTCTAACCGGAGTAGAATCTGATTACCGAGGACTGAAACTGAATAATGTCACTGATGCAGAACTAAATTTTACAATTAGAGTTATTGGTTACTATTTCTTCCAATCTGCAAGGGAAAACAGTGTACCATGTGCTGCAGTGGACTTGGCCTACAAAATAGTGAAGAAGGGAATGAAAGTAGACTTATGTGAAGTGCTACTAAAGAACTTATTTGAGAACCTGAACACAATAAGGAAGCCGAAGAAGAAAAACTCGACAAACACACTAAAGTTCGGTTCACTACATGTATGTATATTTTGCTATTCTGAGAAGTTCTTTCCCTCAATCGGTAAAGTAGTATGGGAGCTACACCGACCTATCACCCATTAGATCAATGACTACATCAAGAAGTTAGGAGATAACTTTAATGATATCGTGGATGATTACTTCAGAAAATTCCAAGGGAAAATGCACAACAGGTACAGGATTCCACCACAGCTGGTCGAAAAATACAAGGACAATATATGTTTTGAAGTCGACACTGATTATTGCTATGTAAATGCTATTGAACTGAGGACTTAATCATTGCAACCAATGGGTTATGAGATTGATTATGATATTACACAGCAACAAATTGATGCCTATTTATCACTGCCAAGGCATGCAATCGAACTAAGGTATGGAACCTATGAAGAGGTGAAGGAGAAAGTAAAAATGAGCATTGTAGTACCTAAGGCTACAAGAAAAGCTACAAAAATGATAAAGGTTTTATCTAAGAAATTTGGAGAAGAATCCTCCTCTACACCTGTCAAAGACAATCTTGCCATTACCGAAGAGGAATCAGAAGCACAGGAGGCTACAATAACATTGAGCACAAAGTTGCCAAAGGGTAAAGTTTTGAAAACAAAGAAACAAGACATCACAAAGACCCTACCGACTCCACCAACAAAGAGACCCAACACCAGAGCATCAGTTGCATCACCGAGTAAGAAGCAAAAGATTGTTACTGCACTAAAGGTAACCAAGACCTATAATAAATCTACTCGGAGACTCATTTTGGCAAAAGAGTCGAGTGATATAGAGTCTGATGATGCAAACAAATTCCAGATTGTGAAAAGCAAAAAGGTAAACATTCACAATGTTGAAAATTTTTGTGTCAATCTTAAAGAATACGGTGGATTTCCAGGATTTAGATATGTTAAGTATGAGACTAGGAATAATGATGAGAAGCGACAGATTGAAGAAGTTGTCATCTATACACTTCTGAAGTTTCGGTTAGCACCATTAGAACTAGCAAAGTCACTTCTGAGTGAACTCTACTTACACATTGATAACAGATGGAAATATGCAATGGACTCAGAGAGACAAATAAGAGAAAGAAGTCTAGTCCATCTATTTCCTAACATGTCCGTAGCTGAAATCAAGGAGCATTTGACCACATACAATTCTAAATTTCTTGTGAAATAGAGAGCCTTAAAATTAATGAATGGGCTATACATTGATGTGGAGAATGAGACAAAAGCCAAGTGGCAGGAGATCTTCAAACAAAAGGATGTCAGTGAACAATCTCAAATTGAAATTGTTGATGTCACCGAGCAAGATCCAGATGTCACCGAGCAAGGTCCAGACCCGGTTGACACTATACAAATTGATGAAGATGTAATGGATGAAGCACCGAAGCAGGAAATGATTGAAGGCACTACCTATGCAAAACTTGTCTCTAGTGAATCTATCTTAGAACAAATTCAGCCTTATCCGCTAGTGAAGCCACCTATCTCAACTGAAGCTCCCAAGGACAAAGAGCAAGGCACCGAAGGTACCAAATTTGAAGTTGCAGGTGATACAACCAAAGATCAGATGTCTCAAGCACAAACAAGCACTAAAAATGTTACAACTGAGACCCCTAGCACCAAGACACCCAAAGACACTGCAACGACTACAGGAACCGACCAAAGTGTTGCATTTACTGAGCAACCTACCGAGGGTCAGAAAGCCTCACAAGCACTTGTCTTAGTGCCACAAACCAAAGGAAAAGAGAAGAAGGTGAGAAAGCATGGTTTCAAATTTGACTTATCTAAACCGATCATGTTGCCCAATGTAGACATCTCCAAATTGAAAGGGCAAGCACTCACTGAATTCGGTGAACTATGCAAAGCAAAGGCCGAACATGAGAAGCAACTGGCCATACAGAAGAAGAATAAAGTACTTCAGAAGGTTAGGACACTACTAACAAAAATGCTACCTTCAGCAACAGTGTCAATCGATGCAGCCATCCATATTTAATTGGATGAACTCCTCAATCAAATTGAAACATCTGGAGTTGATGCATCTGAGTACTTAAGCAAGCTCAAGGATAAAGAACTTACAGCAAAAATGATAGAGGAAGTACAAAAATCAATTGCTGTTGGCAAGGTAAAACCTGTCAAATTCATTGCTAAGTCGTCCCCTCAACTCAAGCATATTATTTATTTATTCCAAAAATTGTGTACATTTTCCTTATTTATTAAAGATGTCAAAAATAAAACTGATGCAATTGAGAAAGAGATCACCAATCTCTCATCTAAGTTGACCACCGAGCCAAATTCAGTTCAGAATTTTTATACACAGCTACAACAGCTCATGGCTCAATAGTTAGAACTGAGGAATGAAGAGCATAAAATCAGGATGGATATAATGACCCTTCAGACATTATTCCTTCCTCATCTCTCATCAATATAGGAACAGATCAACCGAGCTATATGCTTATCAACTACATAAGAGGGAAGCACTCTTGATGGCTTAATATCACTCTTATCTGATATTCAAGCACAAAATTTGTTAATGGAAAGTGTCAAGGACTCACTCTCAATCGCCCTCACCGACGCCCAGACCAAGTATAAGACTATTTTTGATCAGTTACCGCCTCCGGATGGAAATTAAGTTTTTGATGTTTGTCAAAAAGGGGGAGTAATATTATGATACCACATAGAGGAAAGTAATACCTAGCAAAGGGGGAGTAATTCCATATGTGGAGAGTAATACAGTTTTGATAACACAATTTTGAGTATTGTATATACGGGGAGTATACCAAGCAGAATATATAGAGCATTCAGAGCACACAAGTATAGAACAGAACCGAACATGCAAAATTTAGAGTTATGTATAGAATAATGATAAGGGGAGTATATCTGCATATACTATTTTATTGACTATTGTATATATTGTCAAGTATAGTCATTTTGCAAGTATATAGTTTTTGAGTTATGACTTTGAAAGTAGTTTTTGTCAAACATCTCAACTAATGTCAAAAGGGGAGATTGTTACTACTTATCAAATTGCCATTAGTTTCATATCCAAAGTCATACTATATATTCTAGTTGGTTAGTATTACCGAATCATGCATTCGGTACACACAGAGAAGTCGGTATGAACAGTCTAGTCGGTTACAGAAGAAAGCAGTCACAGAACACAGTATTCACTAAGTTGTTTACCGAGTAATGTTTCATGGCTACTCTGCAGTAAGGTTAACTCACCGAGTTGATATTCACCAAGTGAAATGTTTTACCAGATACATTGACCTAGACATCCACATGAAAACGTGTTACAAGATCGAGGCACATCTAACTATTTTTGCATTGGAAATTGCATTAGGAGATTGTGTATGATTACAAGGTCAATCTAACCAATGAAATATTTTGTTTAGTTATTCATTCAAACAAACTTTTTTAAGATCGAAGCAATGAATTAGATCACCACTGTAAGAGATCTATTTATACAACATGATTCTAGGGTTAGAAATAGATATAAACAAGAGATGTGAGATATGTGTGTGTGTGCATGAAGGAAGACTGTTACAGAGACACAAAGAGGTCACCGAGAAGGTTATTAGTGAACAGTCGAAGAACAGAGTAAACAGAAGGGTTTACCAAGTTTCATTATGGGTTACCGAGGTATGCTACAAGCTAGGTAATCTTATTTTGAGCACATAGAATCTGCTATAACATTTCAGATGTAAATTTGCAGATATTTGTAATGATTCTATTGTAATATTTTGAAGTTGTAAGAGAAACCTTTAATAGGGTAAAAGACTCTAACCAAGTCTATAAATTGTAAATCCTTTAACCAGGTGCAGCATTTATATAGTGTTGTAAAATCCTTTAGTAAGGTAGATCTAACTGATCTTGATACTCCTAACAGGGTAAACTATCAGAAATAGCTAAATGTAGCTCTAACCGAGCATTCTTTATTATTCCAATAGTGAAGTTGTGGGTGCCATCCCCGCCACAATTTTTCTCTCCAACCAAGAGTTTCTGCGTGACCAGAATATATGTGTTATGGAGTGAATCATGTATGATTGTTATCTGTTTATTTTAGCTTTATTTTATGTTACTGCACTTATCTGTTTATGCATAACAGTAAGGTTATTATTGAAGAAAAGTTTTGAAGTATTAATTCACCCCTCCCCTCTTAGTACATTAGCTTTCCATATTGGGCCTAACATGAGCTTCTTGTTGTCCTCCACATCTTTCTTGTAACTGGTGATTAACCATTCCATGGTGTCCATAAAACCTTTCATACCCTCAGGAGGAGGGTTTGAGGAGGGATCTATCTTACCGGAGTTGTCATGTTCCTTATTTGGGGTGTCACCAAAAGTGCCTTTATCTTCAGCCCTATGAACTTCCCCAGTGGTCACTTCCTCTAAGTTTTGGTCAGCTTCCGAAATCTTTTCCTGCTTTTGTTCCTCCAGCTCCTTCACTTTCTCATCCTTTCTCTTTTGTTTATTTCTATTCTGAATATGGACTTTAGTATTCTTTTTCAGAGAACCCTGGGGTTTCTCCTTCTCAGAATCTTCAGAGACCTCCGAGTAGGAGGAGGAGCTAATCTAGAGAATTTTACCTTTAGTTTTCTTACCCTTCAAGGATGAAGGCCTGGTTTTCAAATGTTTCCTCTTCTTACCTACTTTAGCTTCTGATTCATCCATACTCTCCTCAAACTCGCTCATTGGATCACTATCGGAACCCTCATCCAAAGAAAAAATAGAATCCGACCCTTCCTCCTCAGGCTCAAAAATAGAGGGTTGAGGGTGGGCTATTTAGTTAGCCTTGAGATGGTCATAAATAAGAACCATTAAGCCTTGATGCATGGTAGTGTCACCCGTAGGGTTCTCTTTATAGGCCTTAATGGTGGCATTCATAGAACATAATAGAAAATATGGAATGTTCACTTTCTCGTCATGCCTAAAATGATTCAGCAAAACAAAATGGTAGCCATACACTTTAGTGAATCTACCATCCAAAGTAATATAGCACATTATAAAAAAAAGGACCTCCCTCCATGGTTTAACAAAAGCCCTAGGGGGATAGTAAGTTTTACTTAGCTTCGCCAGGCATTTTTTCTCCTTTTCAGTTTTAGGATATCTTTCAATGGCCTCCTTGCTCACTTTTTTGTCTCTGTAGTAGTTCCTTCCTTCCCTTCGGAGACCCGTAGCCTGAGCAATGAGGTCTTCATCAATGATGATAGATTGGTCTCCCATCTTCAAAGTGCCCTTTCTCCAGTTTTTACAAAAGAAATTAGTGACTGTGGCATCCCGTCCATGGAGCCTCTCCATAAATTTTGAAAACCCACCCTTCTGCATAATGTTCCAGACTGCCTCCTTTTGCTTTCACTCCTTACAACTACTAGGTTCGTAACGACGTCTATTACCTCGCATATTTTTTCTATTCAGAGCTGAATGTTGAAACTTGCAGAAAGCTTTAGACAGAGAGTTTCTCGAAGCTACCAAATTTACGCAGAAAGCGTGGGAAGTGATTGATTGAGTGATATAATAAATGGTGCTGACAATATTATAATTGCTCGAGGCACTCCTTTTAATCCATTTCATTATTATTTTGTCCATTTATAATTTTAGGGGTACTATTATATCGGTCCTTAAAAATGATTGATCTGACATCCTCTATGAGGCCTTGTTCTCCCTTCCAAATAATCATTTCATCTTGATTAACTGCCACATTGGCTGCCCAGTTAGCAAAACCATTCGCTTCACGGTAGATATGAGATATGTAACTTTTCTCAAAAGTGTTAATGAGGTCTCTAGCGGCCTTTATAATGTTATTGATAGACCATGAGGGTTTAGAGGTCCCCTTGAGGCATTTGATGATGTTGTTAGAGTCCCCTTCAATCTATATGCAGGGGCACTTCCTGTCATGCCCAAACTTTTGGGCAAAAAAAATGGAACAACAAATTTTTTTTTGAACAACATAAACTCATAACATATCCTACATTATATAATAAATTCAATAGAGGTTTGTCTTAACTAGGATGTAAATAAAATTGTTTTCTAAGGTTGGATTAATTAACCAACTCAAATGAGCGACTTTATTTAGTGGAGATTAAATAATGTCGTAATTTAGTTAGTTAGTTCAATTATCTTAATTTAGTTGTCGCTAATTAAAAACAAGGAATAATTAGTTATCTCAAATGCATTTAAATCATTCCCGACCAAATAATGATAATGTTATTTAAAACTTAATTAATTGATACACTCGCAAATTTATTATTTAAATCTAACCGATAAGGGTTCGAGATTCTATAATGACATTTGCCAACTAAATCCGATATTTAGCTAAAGTCAGTTTTAATTTCCCTACACCTTTAAATTTGACGATATATTTAATTCTGGCCAATATTGGCTTCAAGGGCTAAGAATTCCTAAAAATAATTAATAATCTTCAATTATAAAATATTTTCCCCAATTTTTACTTTAATGACTATATACAATCGAATATATTAAATAACTGTAAAATATCCCTAGCTGAATAATTTAAATCAACTATGCGATTAATGTAAATGGTATTAATCCTCCATTCTAAATTATAAGAAATAGACTATATTAAAATTTAATTCTCTTCCAAAACGAATTAATGAATTTTAATTAAATAACACATATGGCTAAAATTATATGAGGGAAATTCTTTTCAAATTTGAAAAGCATCCCCCCCCCTTTTTCTTATTTTAACCTAAATTTTAAATCTTATACCCTAACTAGGGTTGAGTAAGAATTCCGTTTTTATACTTTATTTAAATTCCCTAAAAAAATCTCTTATTTTTAAAAATGCTAACCCTAAGTTTAAAAATCAAAATTATAATAGGGACTACAAGACTCATATTATTAAAATGCTAACCCTAACCCGAAATTGGGTTAAGGTTGCATTCTCTTTTTCTTTGTTTATTAAAACCCTTTCTCTTTTTTTTGTTTCTTTTTCTATTTACCTATACCCTAACCCGAAATGGGTTAGGGTTTAATATATTATATTTTTTTTGTGGTGTATGTGTTTGTGTGTGTGAGTAGGTACAAGATCGAGCTAGGGCACGGCGACGGCCATGAAGGGGCGGGTTTTTTTTTTCTTGGAGAGGCGGAGACGGTGGTGCAGGCTCCCCCGGATGCCATTATGCATACAAACAGTGGCGGGCAGCGCCACCCATTGTGTGTACACACAGTGGCGATCGGTGATGTCGCTACCCACTGTGTGTAGCACAGTATCGGCCGCGCGGACCATCCACTGTGTCTACACACAGTGGTGGCACCCCCGCGCCGCCCCACTATGTGTAAACATAGTGGCTAGGCAAAACCCTCTTGATCCCCCCTTTATTTTATTTTTTGTTGTTTATTTCTTATATATATATATATATGTATGGATGTATGTATGTATGTATGTATGTATGTATGTATGTATGTAGATAAATATATATACTTATATATACAATCATGTTCAGAATATTTATTTTTTTAATGTTTCCATTGAATGCATTTTCTTAAATGCAGATATATCTATATATATCAAGCTATTAGGGTTAGAAATCTCTTTTTTTTTTTTGAATAAAAATATACATAAGCATGCAGTTCTCTCTTTGTTAACAACAATATATGTATCTATATTTTTTTTGTGTTTTTTAAGACTTGCAGGCATGGATGAAATAATGTCAGCATTTTAGTGATTTTGTGTTTCCTTTCCTAGGTATGATTTATTTTAATATGCAACATTAAGAATTTATCACAGCAACTAAAATGCCTAGCATGCTAACTATCTCATATTGTTTATCTCAATATAAATTATTACATCTAGGTTCCTTTTCTTTCTGCAATACTAAGGAGGAAGAAAAATAACAACATAT
This sequence comes from Cryptomeria japonica, assembly GCF_030272615.1. NCBI lineage: Eukaryota > Viridiplantae > Streptophyta > Pinopsida > Cupressales > Cupressaceae > Cryptomeria > Cryptomeria japonica. The sequence goes on from NC_081407.1 coordinate 507,160,070, forward strand.
AAAAGTTAAAACAGCAATATATTTCTTTACAGTTATGCTAATAGGTTTATCTACAGTAAATTACTTTTGTTTATAGGTTAGTTTTCAGCTATGCCTAAATAGAGATAATAATGACAGAATAACAACATTTAATTACTGCAGGAAATTACTTAATCACACATTGTTTTTCTCCCTTTTTCTCTCTTTTTTTTTCATTTCTTTTCTTTACTCAAAATTGCAGAATAAACAAAATAACAGATTTCATTATGAGACAGAATTTGATAAAATTTACAGCAGCATTATAGCTTACAGAATTTAAATAAAATGCACTTTTCTCATAGAATATTTGAATACAATGGCCCACTATTACAATGGGTGAAATAACCCAACTGGTCTCTCATTGAGTTCCCTATTTACATTTCTGCAACAAAACATAGTATTACATTTCCTATTCCTTTTCTGCAACTGAATAAAATCGGTAACCAAATAGAATATGCAACTCCTAGCTTTCCTTCCTCTCTCCAAGCAACCTGCATATAATCATAAGGTTGTGACTATGGGGTGCTCACCTCCCAGCCTAGGCTTACTAGAAGCCACCCCCGAGCTTGGAGAACCAAGACCTAGACAAGTTACACTCAAGCAAACACAAATAAACAAGGAGAAAACATACACAATAGACACATTCCCTTCCCAAGCTGAAACTTCATCACCAAATGTGATGTTTTTTACTAGGGTGGAAGTGGACCAAGTACCCTAGAGGAGATTATGCTAGTAACTCATAGCCAACTCATGGCCTCCATGAAAACACATCAAAGCTCATCTCAATCCCCATATCCTTATGACCCCCAAAAGGCAAACATGCCATACTTGCTCCCCTTATGACCCCCAAATGCATAAACATAACTATGCAGCAAGGGTCACATGGACAATCCCTTGAGATCACTCTCATGAAGAGAGCCTCTCACTCTAAGGCTGTCATACTTCTTCCACCCCCAAGACCAATCTGCCCTCCCAAGGGAAAGATGGTCTTGGACACTCCCAAAACACAACAATGCATAAACAAAAAATAAGCAAGAAATCACACAAAGCTTTCACAAGTTTAACACAAATAAAAATACAACATTTTCTATTCAAGCATTCTACAACAGATTCTCAAGTACACAAGTAAGAACAGAAAACACCAACCTTGACTTTTCCAAGGGTATTCTAGGGGAAAGCTTGATGAAGAGCAGCCCAATCCATAATCTTTTCTGCAACCCTTAGCCAAATTTCCTATCGCAACTGGTTTTTCCTCCAAAAATTGTCCAAAATCTCCAAAGATGGAGAGTGGGCGATTAGCTCACTAAGCTTCAATTCCTAGCCTAAGAAGGCTTCTCTCACTCCTTCCAACCTCTTGAATAGAGTGAGGGATTCCCATTGGTTGGTCTTACCTAGGTCTTACACACTCCCTAACCAAGGCACCTAGATAAGGGGAATGAAATGGGGAAGAGGGATTACACCTATCAAGAAGGTTATCTTACCAAGGATGGCACTCCTATGGATGGAATTCATCCATCTTGGGAAAACCACTTTTTGGGTGGTTAAATAAGCCCTAAGGGAAAGAAACATGACCAATTTTGGCCTTCAGCCATAGGTACCCCATGAGGCCTAATAAAAATGCTCTAAAACTAACTCTAGGAGTTGATTTAACCCTTAGAAAATCCACCTAAAGTTAACCTATGGGTCAACTCTGAGTTGACCCTTCTTGTGGCTCACTAACCTAGATTTCTTGGTTCCTTCAAGGATAATTAGGAGATATAACAATTAACAAAAATAAAACTCTCCAAAAAGATGGCATGACAAATTGCCAACACAACATACAACATAAGTGTCAAGTGACACTACAAAATAATTCCACATCACAAATACACACATAGAAATTGTCCCTTGACTAATTTAAACAAATCAATAAATACAATTTACACTCATGCAACATTTTATGTTTACGAATAAAATACAATACATACGGGGTGTTGTCTCTCCAAATAGACAACCCCTGGTTTTATGAACGTACATAGGACTAGGCTTGATTCTCCATAATATTTCCATGGTCACATGGATAATTTCCTGCGCATCTCAATTTAAACATTAATACTTTCCAATAGCCTCATATAATGTAAAACACATAATTAAGAATACTATACAATCATTCTGCATCGAATTGACATTATACAATACAAGTGCCACATATCAAAGCAATTCACATAAGCAATCCATCATAATCCTCGTAATTTAATTTATTTATAAGATATGCAAACATATTTCTAGCATCATAGTAAAGTCCTGCAAATCAGATAATGACATACATCGTCACAATGTTACCCTATTCTAGGATCATATAAAATTCTATATCCAAAAAGCATAGAAATGAAGCATCAATGTATATCAATGTTACCAAATTCATGGGACCATATAAAGGTCTATATCCATAATGTATCAAAATAAAGCATCCATAATAGTTCCAACATGAAAATAACTGAAAAGATAGGATGGGTCGGGGTAGGGCCTCACACTTCCATCTTTTTGCGAGGAGAATACCTTGGAGTGTTTCCATTGCTTCTGCCTTGTGATTTGTTTGGCTTCCTATTGGAATAGCAATCATTTCCTTGCATATACCTTTATCATCTCTAAGAATAGCTCCACATCCCACTAATGAATAATGATGAATAGTAAGTTCTCAATAGATACTGAGAGGGGGGGGTGGTGAATCAGTATAGACAAAAACTTTCTTAAACCACTTTGACTGCAAAGACTGCACTAACTAGTAAACAAGATCACCAATCGTAAATCAGGGCACTACCAGTAAAACACGATGAGACTGTGAAACACATAAACCGGTAACACTTAGATCTTCACAAAACCTAATAACTCATTTCCACTTTGCCCATATGCATAAGCAAGTAATACATCATCAGAAATATAAATACCGCTGGATCAACATGCTTTACCACTTGACAGAAAATACTAAGACATCACATGAAAGAATCACACATAACACACTGATTTTTTCACGTGGAAACCCAACTGGGAAAAACCACAGTGGGCATGAATACCCACAAGTTGTTCTTTGAACTCTTCTGAAGTTCGCTCTGTTAGGAGCCTAATCCGGTTAAGGACTTTACAATAGGTTCTGCTAGGAACCGATCCTACTAGGGATCACTCGGTTAAGGGATGGCTAAATACCTGGTTAAAGGTTAGAACCCTGTTAAATGTTACCTTGCAAGAGGATTTGAAGAACTCAATGAATTTGAGTCACCCTATTAAAGGATTTACAGAAAGCCTGTTAAAGCTACCCGGTTAAGGGATTTTCCAACTACTGAAATGGTTAGAAGTCAATAGCTAATACACTGATCTGATAATAGCACTCAATGCCAATGCAGATCCACTTTAGTTCCTTTGCTTCTGCAATCACACTCTGCAAGTATCAGCACACTTCTCTGGTCTAGAAAGAATCAAGTATCTCTTCACTTGGATACACACATAACATTTGCCAACAACTTCACATTGCAAATCATCATCGACCTTATAAACAACAGATAGGTCGGTGGCATAAACCCTAAACCCTAAAAATTTAGGTTATCAATACAGTTAGTCCAATCCTGACCATTCAATCACATTGCATACTGTAAAATGATCTTGAACAAATCTCAAGATGTTCTCCATCGTTCGTTCTTTGCCGCTTCTGAAAGCTGGTAACCCATCACGCACTCTCCACCGTTTACTGAGACTTTGCACATTCCGGAGGTAGATAGGATCAATCTTCTCCATTGCAAGATCCTTAAGGAAATCCTTCATGCACACAAGGCTAACGTGGCAACATGATCTGATCTTCATTTCAATGCTAACCCATCACAGGATATCGTCGATTGAATCACACAAACTTGGAATGCATCAACCAAAAACCCTGATACTAACTTTCCATATACCGGTTCACATACCGGTTCACTTTTTGCATATACTGATTCATTCCATCATATTGGTTCACACATACTAGTTCACACTTCACTTGTACCATCATACCGGTTCACTTGTACCATCATATCGATTCACTTGCCAGTTTGCTTACTTCAATATGGTTCATACTTCAGCATATTAACATCAATGACAACATACAATACTATCATGTCATCATATTCTGCACATATGCCATATGCCAACACCCGCAGGGCCTGGATTACCTTTTGCAGCACCATCAAAATTGACTTTGGACCACCCATGAGGGGGAATTTTCCATCTTGCTTCTAATCTTTTGTTTTGCTTGGGGTTAGAACTGCCAACATTCTTCAAACTCCAGGAACTTAAAATGTGAGATTCCAATGGGTTGGTCGAAAAGAAAGGACCCCAATGATCCCTATGCTCTCCACAAATGCCCATTATATTTTTTGGAACACAATATGCTGAGTGAGAGAAGTGTCCCTAAAAATACGATTGTTTCTTTCTTTCCATAATCCCCACAGAATGTGAGGGAGAGATAGCTGCCACAGAGATCTCAAAAAAGAGTTAGACTAATGGTAATTCCAGGAGTAGAACAACTCATTGATAGTGTTAGAAAACACCCAATCAATAAAAAAACTCTTAAGAAAATTGTCCCAGATTGAAACAGAATAGGAACAGTGGATGGCCAGATGGTCCACTGACTCTTCCTCCTTAAGACACAGAGCACATCTATTAGGAAAGGCAAATCCTCTACCCTTGAGGTTATCTAAGGTCAAGATTTTATTTTGAAGAATAGTTCAGTAGAAAAAGTTGATTTTGGGGGTCAGACCCTTTATCCAAGATTTTGACCAGAAAGGATTTTCAAAAGGAGCGGAGGAGAAAACACCATACATTGAAGAGACAGTAATGTTACCTTTGGGTTCAAATTTCCAAGTGAGGGAGTCTTCCTCTTTATTCGACCAGGCTGAAGACAGATGATTTTTAAGCTTAATAAGGCCTAGGTGGATACTCTCAATGTTCTACCATTTATTATCTATCTAATACCCTTCAACTAAAGGACCAAAAGTTCTAATACAGGAGGAGGCATAAGGGACCCATTTTGGGATATCAATCAAAGGTTTTTCAAAAAGCTAGGGGTCTTCCCAGAATTTAACTTTCCTACCATTGCCAACTTTCCAAATAACCCCTTTAGCAATGCTATCTCTGCACTTAGAGGAATGATTCCAGATATGAGACCCATTCATACTGATTTTAGAATTGATAAAAGTGGAAAGAGAGGAGGACAGAAGAAAGTACTTACTTCGCCAGATTTTACACCATTCACTATTTGAGTGGAACATTCTCCAAACCTGTTTAGATAAGAGAGCTTCATTTAAGGTCCGGATTCTTCTTAGGCCCAGACCTCCTTTACTTTTTGGTCTGCATACCTGATCCCAAGCCACAAGAGATATTCTTTTCTTATCCTCAACCCCTGACCATAGAAATTTTCTTTGAATTTTATCAATTGCATCAGCATACTTAACTAGAATTCTGAAAAGGCTTAGGGCATAGATAGGTATGCTTTGAAGAGAAGCTTTTAGAAATTGAAGCTTTCCAACCTAACTTAAAAGGGCTCCTTTCCAACCAGCTAGCTTTTTATGAAATTTGTCCACTAGAGAGCTCCAAAAAGAATCAGGAGGTGCAATGCCCAAGGGGAGGCCAAGATAAGTGGCAGGAAGATTAGTAATCCAACATTATAGGATTCTGATGATTCTGTGTTGTCTTCTCTCTGGTGTGTTGATGAAAAAAACTTTACTTTTAACCCAATTGATGAGCTGACCAGATGCAAAGGAAAACTTACAAAGAGTATCCTTCAGGGTTATAGCTTATGAGATACTTGATTCCCCCATGACAATGGTATCATCCACAAACTGTTGGTGAGAGCAGATAAGATCAGCTGAGGAAGGTTGAAGTCCCTTAAAAGATCCTCACATAACCATGTTTTCCATAGACCTACCAAAACATTCAGCCATAATAATGAAGAGGATAAGGGAAATGGGATCCCCTTGCCTCAGTCCTCTAGATGCTTGGAAGATGGGGAACCATTGACAAGAATAGCAAAAGAGGCAGAGGTAATAAGCTGACTGAAGAGGTCAACACATTTGGTGGAAAAACCATAAGCCATAAGAACCTTCACAAGAAAAGACTAGTCAACTCGGTCATATGGCCTTAGAGAGATCAAGCTTGAGGATGAGACCCTGTTTCTTAGCCCTAACAAGAGAATGAATATTCTCATGGACAGTAATAATGGAGTCAAGAATTTGTCTTCCAGGGACAAAACCATTTTGTTGATGATTAATCAAAGGAGGAAGGACAGTCAGGATTCTAGTGGTAAGAACCTTGGAGATAATCTTATAAAAAGAATTGCATAAGTTGATTGGTCTGAACTTGTCCATGGAGTCAGCACCTTGGGTTTTGGGAATAAGGGCAATGAAAGTGCCATTAATTTCTTTCAAAAGTCTTTTGGCCCCAAAAAATTCCTTGACACCATTGGAAACATCTTTCCCGACTATGTCCCAGAAATCTTGGAAAAAGAACATGGGGAAGCCATCTAGACTGGGGGCTTTGTTACCATCAAAAGAAAAAACAACATTTTTGATTTCCAAAATCAAAGGAATTGAAGAAAGGGAGGCATTCATCTGCTCATCAATGAGACAAGGAATTTTTTAAAGAAAAGAAGATTGAGCATCAGCATCCAACCTGTGATCCCCTCTCAAAAGTTCCGAAAAGTACCTTTTGGCCTCATTCCTTATTTCTTCCTCTTTGACCAGCTCCCCATTGTCCACTGCCAATTTAGTAATCTTATTTGCCGCTTTATGTTTAATCATTGACATATGAAAAAATCTTGTATTCCTATCTCCTTCCTTTAGCCAAATGCATCTTGATCTCTACTTCCAAAAATTTTCCTCTTTAGCAATGATTTCTTGGTATTTTTTAAGGATCTCATTTTCTTCAGCAATAGACATAGTACTGAAACCATCCTTCTGAATTTGGACCTGTATTTTCTTAAGTTCATCCTGGACTTTTCCTTTGGCCTCAAAAATGTTCCCAAAGCTAGATTTATTCCAGAGTCTTATATTATCCTTTACACTTTTGAGTTTTTTAACAACTCTGTACATAGCGGTTCCCTCAACTTGGATACTCCACCATTTCTGAATATTACGAGTGATATCTGGGTGATGAGTCCACATTTTTTCAAATCTAAAAGGAAAATGTCCTCTTTTATTAATAGGGTCAGCAATGAAGGTGATGGGAAAATGGTCTGACCCAACCCAGATGTGGACAGACAGGGAGTAGAAGTAATGTCTATACCAGTCATCAGAGATAAGAGCCCTATCAAGGTCAACTTGGATAAGATCATTACCAGTTCTCCTATTAGTCCATGTGTAATTGCATCCCTATATCTTCAAATCATTGAGAGCTTGAGTATTTATAAATTCCATGAGGGCCAACCTACTTTCCAACTGAGAGGGGCTTCCACCAAATTTTTCCTCCTCTCTCAAAGGAGTATTAAAGTCTCCCATGACCAGCCAACTAAGATTCTTGAAGTTGTCCCTAATTTCTATTAGTTTTTTCCAGAAGGAGTTTATAGCTTTCAAGGTGTTGGGTGCATAAATGTTGGTGAGGACCCAAGAAGTTCCATCTTTTAAATGCTCAAATCTAATGCAAGAGAAAAAAAATTCTTGAATAAGAACATGGCTTTTAACACTATTAAGATTCCAAATGGTAGCTATGCCTCCCGAAGCACCTTCCAAGCTACCACCACTGGTGCTCCCATTTTTAAAAAACTTCAAAGATTCAACTTTTTCTCTACTCATTTTGGTCTCTTGAATTAGAAAAACATCAAGTTTACTATCCCTTATCATATTCCTAATAATATCATGTTTATGAGGATTATTAAGTCCCCTAATATTCCAAGAGATAATCTTCATAGTTACTTACCGATTCCTAACTCCTTAAGAGTCTTCTGAGTCCCATCTGCTATGTTCTTACTGACCTCCTTGTCTCTGACTTTATGGTTAGAAGGTCGACCTGGGGAAGAGGAGATATACCCAACATCTACTTGAGCTATTCTGCTAGATTTCCTTAGTTGAGAAGCCGAGGGAGTGGATCCTTTCTTGTTCCTATATTTTTGTATTTTCCAGTCAACTTCTTTCTCGAGAACCGCTTCCAGATTACTGAGGATTCTAGATATTTCATCTTCATTTCCCTAATTAGGGAATCTAGAATCATGTGAAGCATTGTTTACTATTTTTGAGTTTTGATCTGAATCCAAAAGGTTCATACCCAGTATTGTACATTTTTGGGCTTCTTGCATTTCAGAGCTTATCATGAGCAGGGAAGAGTCATAATTTTCTTCTTGGGAGCCAGAGATCTCCCCTTCCTCAGGTTGTTTCTCTTTCTTTTGCATTTCCTTACCAGCATAAGTATCAGCGATTACCACTTCAGTTGTGTCTTTTGAAGATTCAGTCTGTTCTTTCAATTCCTCTATTCGGATCTGCTCTATCACAGGGTTGTTTACTTTGGTTGATTCATTTCTCAATACTTCCTAGGTTGGGGGAATGGAGACAGAAGTTGAGGATACCACTTCCTTATTTTCCCCCAAGGGTTCAAAATAGTTGTTGTCAATAAAGTCAGGTTCCTTAATCTCTGAGTTTTTAACTTGCCATACCTTTTTTTCTGGAACCTTTTTACTTTCGACTGGGGGTTTAGTCTGCTTGAGCTCTCCTTTAGGCTTGATAGGACAAGATTTTGCCTAGTGACCTACTTTCTTACAATGGAAGCAGGCAAAGGGGATAGATTCATATTCTATTTGTTTTTTCCATGTCCCCAACTTTGAAACAATATCTATCTATTCTGACATATCTACGTCATGGGCTATCCCTACATAAAACCTAGCATGGGTGAGTCTCATTTTTGAAGCTGTGATTGGGTCTATAGAGAGGAGCTCACCAAAGGAGCTTGCTATTCCTAAGAAGATACTTTCTACCCAATATTCAAGAGGCAGACCTAGTAACTTTACCCATACTAGAACTTGTGCCAAAAGAGAGTCATTCATGTTTAGATTTGGATGCCATTTCCGAAGAACCAAGGTTGGCTTTCCTACCATCCAGGGACTACCACAAATTATCCTTAATTTATCTTCTTCACACAAGAAAGTAAAAGACAAGAGGCCTTTAGGCAAAGCCGAGATTTTGACGTTACCCTTTAGAGCCCGTTTTCATTTGACATAAGCCCTTACAAATTTTATTTTTGGATGCGAACCCATAAATTTGCCTACCAGGGAGTTCAACATACTATTTATATTATAATCCAGAACCAGATCAGGGATAGAGATAGCGAATTTTCCACCGGATGGATCAGAAATATTCTTGATAGGAGGTAAAGAGGATTTACCAAATGGTTTTTTTCCAAAAAGGGATGACCATTTTCTAGATTCTTTTCCATTCTCCAATGTCTCTTCATGTGGGTTGGACCCCTCACTGGACCCCTCCCCCAAAAACCCAGAACCCTCTTTCTTCTCTGGCAGAGTACCACCAATCTGTGGAATGTCAGCAGCCTTCGAAATGTCCAGAGGCTTGTCCTTCTCTCCCATAGGACCAGCTCCTTCATTCTGGCCACTCCCACCATTGGAACCAGAGTTCCCGCCTTTCAGAGAATTTGAATTTTGAATTCTCCCATTGCCGCTTCCTACTCCTCCTAGCTGCATGTTGATAATGAGAGGTATAAATATGAATTTATGCTAATTTCATGTGCATTTCAGCATTCAAAAGACCAAATTCAAATCCAAATTGAAAATGAAAATCAAATTCAATTTCAAAATCCTACAACACGTGCTAAAATTAGAACTGATTGATCAAAACAGTTATCTAATCAGTTAACTCATGAATCTCCCATTTTCACTCAAAATCAACTTTTTATGAGAAATCAATCATTTCAGTCTTTTAATCCATCTATTTAGTCTACTCATCAATCAATCCACTTTTCTCTCCAATCCATTTAGTCATCTAATTCATCAACTCAATCAACTAACTAGTCTATTCAGTTCACTAGCCAGTCTATCTAGTTGACTCCTCAATCGGCCCTGTTAACAAATCAATATATTTCAGTTGTCTATCAATCAACACTTGAGTTCAAATTCACACCCCTTCTGTGTTGAAAATCTATAAATTCAACCTAATTCATCAATTCAATCTAGAATCATAGTCTTCAAAATTGTTGCCCATCTTATGTAGGAAATCAAGTGCAATACTTGAGAGCCTCCTGCACCAACAACAATGGAGAAGAACAATGAAAACACAAATGGAGAATAGGGAGTTTAATTACCTTAATTCTTCCACTTATTTCATTTATTTCATTGCTTTATCTTTAAAATCGGCTTGATTAGTTAAGGATTTTTGTGATCTGTCCTTTTAGCCTGATTAGCTTAGATTTGATGATTTCAAACATGAGAAACATTGGTGAACCCAACGTGAAGAAATGCTAACCTTCATTTGCTATTTTGATTGATTTTGCAGATCCGTACATGCACGAAAACAAGAATCTACAATTGATCAGACAGAAATTTGCAATTGCTAATATTTATCTGCACTTGCTATCAAAATCTATTGTAATTGATAGTAAAATCCGCTGCAATTGCTAAAATGATCCGCAATTGCTCAAAAAAGAAAAAAAAATTAATTTTTTGTTTGTCGTTTCTTAATAAGTTGATCTTGCACACCTAACCCATAAAAATCTTTCAATTTTGGAAATTTTCATTTTTTGCATAAAATGTGTCTAATCTAATGGCAGGAAAGGTAACCTTCAAAATTGCAGGTGCAATGAGGGCAAGACAACATAGGAGAGAACAGAAAGCATACCAAAGACTCCTAAAAGTAGAATGAGAGCTTCACGAAATTGAAGAAAAATAAGAAATCGCCCAATACCATAAAAATATCCATCGATTCATTGCCAAATACAAATTTTAGGACGACATTGATTTGATTGCTCGTGTGATTTGAGATAACATCGTTACAGAATAAATCTCTATCTTCTATCTTTTTCTGTTGTTTAAAAATTAAAAAAATTAACTGATGAGCAATTGACTTTATATTGCTATGTAATTGCTCAGACATCAATTCACAATTGCTATCATAGTAATTTGCAATTGACAACATATCAGTTCTCAATTGATCATATATCAGTTCGCAATTGCTCTGCAGTTAGTTTGCAATTGCAAGTTTAGGTTTTTTACATTTTGTCTTTATTTAGTTATGGTTTTTATCTAGATTTCTCTCTGTTTGTGAAAAGATAGAGCTCTATAAATGGTAAAATTAGGCTGGATAGCCCACCATTATTTTCTCTCCAGGGTTAGAGTGGAGAACTTCTTTTGGTGCTTTTAAAAAAGAACAAAATTAAAGTCTTTCCTGTTCTTTTACAAATTGCTATGAAGGTTAAAAATGAACACCATGCAAGTGTGGAGCAACATCTCCACTTATAATATAAAATCATTGTAATGGAAGGATAAAAAGATATTTGTTTTTTTGTGTCTTTGAATGGATAGGTATTATGATCTCCCCTTCAATGGGTGATCAGAAAACCAAACTCTCTTCTTTTATGCTTTCAATAAATTTGTGTACTTACATCCTTTAGAAGGCCTGCCCTCCCGAGTTACCCTTAGGGTGCCATTAAAGTCAATGAGAGGGGAAGGACCTAAGTGGCAATAGCTAAAGCCAAGTAATCCAAGCCACTATAAATAAATGTGTATGTGATGAAAATCATATGCGACGAGTGTTACATATTGTCACAACGACGTTATGCCTCCCTCAATGCCTATACGATACGTTAAAATCTGTAGAGCGTAACCTCTACAAACTGAGAGACCTCCCTCAATGGAGTGTAAAATGCTGTTGATTGTGACCACTCGAATGGAACCCTTTCTAAACACCTTAGAAATTAGAAGCCAAACCAAGTCAGTAACCAGACACTTCAATTATCACAGTTCAAGGGTGAAGAATCTGCCACCAAGACACTCACCATATATCTCCTGGGATAACAGGCCAATTGAGGAGCAATCTTCTTTGGTCTAATTTTTGGAAAAAGGCAAAAAAAATGGGCGTACCCTAGGGTGTGACAGGGTTATTTGAGTTGACGGAGTATCAAGATGTGGGTTGTGGTAATACTTGTGACCTTTTGACCATTAGGAGAGTCTTCTTGATGTGCTATCGATTGACCAATTACAGTGAAAACAAAATGGGGTCTTGAAAAGGACTCCAACATTCATGGGAATTTGAAAAAGTTCCTTAAACAAGTATTCTTTTCATGGTATTATTCTTTTTGATGTGTTTTTTGTGTCCTTTGCTACATTTCACCAAATTGAAACATTTTAGAAAACACCAAAAACAAAGTGGAACCTCAACCAAATTTTTGTCAAAGAACACAACAAGATCAAATCCCTCAAAGTCAAATGTCAACATCAAACCAAAACTTTTGCAAAATTCAAAGATGAAAAACATAACATTCTCAAGTGATCTTAAGTCCTAGACATCTAGTTCATGCATAAGTCCTTTAGTGTCATCATACTGAACAAAGTTTTTGCACAAGTTCTCACATCACAAAAAGAGTTGTCTTCAACCAAGTTGCATCCACTCATATAGAATTCAGTATTGCATTGGAGTCTAAGAAACATACCTCAATACATGGGTTTGAAAGGAGACGGTAAATTTCCATTTGAGCAACCCAATCTTGGGCCAAACAACGACCAATTATCAATAATTGATAGTTTGGAAAACCTTGCTTGGAAACTAAAAGTTGATCATGCTCAGTATGATATAGTTGAAACCGTCATAGATAATGAGATCCAGAAATCTGTTCGCCTTGATGAAAAAATGAGGAAAAAGATTAAAAAGGGCAGCTCAAAAGGAAGCCATCAGAAAATTGGTTGAAAAGACCATAGCAGAGTTTTGTATCCTTGTTATAATCCTTAAGCAAAGTATCAATCATTCCTAGGTTCTATAGACTCTGCATTATAATCCTTAGCATATGGGTTTGAAAGGAAATGACAAATTCCCATTTGAGCAACCCAATCTTGGGTCAAACAATGTTCAATTAGAAATAATTGATGGGTTAAACATACTTGTTGAGGAATTGATAGTTGATCAAGACCAATTCGACATAGTCCAAGTTGTCATAGATGATGAAGTTTGAAAGTCAATACAAATTGACATAGACCTCGAAAATCAAATCAAAGAAGAGGCAGAATTTGAAACATTTCAGCAATACGCTGAAGATATTGTGTTTGAAATCCAAAATCCTTGGTAGCATGTCTTCACTCATAGATTGCATTGTCTACATTTTAGTCCTTAGAAAGTCTTAGAAGCATACCTAGCTACATTTAGTTGAGTCTTGCATTTGCATTTTAGAGAGTCTTAAAGAGTCAAGATCACGTTGGAATAACATCCATGCCATTAACACGTGCTCAAATGGCGAAACATCAGATGGAACCTAACAACGAACCTTCGCTTAACCCAACAAGGAATATGAACTTGTCCACAAATCAACAAACACTGGGTCAGAGACCCGTAACCTTATCAACAAACACAAACAAGATGCCTTTCATTGATGAAACACAACATAATCTGACAAAAGAAGAATTAGAAGCAACCCAACAAGATCTTGCAATGCTTATGATTCTCAACGCTCTCATCAGTAATGATAGAGACAGATATCTCATACTATTGGTCCGAAATGGGGCCAAATTACCTCCATGGATGGAAATTTTGGCTATATTACCACCAGGTGTGACATTGAATCAAAATGTTCCTCAAGTACCTACTGAAGCAACACTTGCTACATCAACCCAGGGTGTATCTCAAAATACTCAAGCAACTACAACTTGAGCACCATCAACAGTTGCATTAGCAAGTACTAATGTTATATCTCAGACAATGCCTAGTGTAACAGCGCAAGCTACAATATCTCAAAACCCTGCTTTGACAAGTATAACTCAACCTTCAGTTTCAGGTGGATCCACCTATAGTGGCGAAAATGTGAATCAAGGAATAAATAGCTCAACTTATCTGAATGTCAATGCACAATTTGCATACTTTACACTACCTAGTGGGACTTATGGTATACAACTACATGGTCAGTCTATATTTCAACAAACTCAAAGGTACTCCAATACTATCCCTTTTGTGGGAAACACTCATCAAGTCAATACACCATTGACGCAAATAGAGATTTTGACTCAACAAATGGATAATCTTTAGAAATAGATGACCAATATGCAAACAATCAACGATAAAAAGAGCTATATGGAGGACCTCCATCCATATCCTTTTGACTAAAATTTATACATGCCACCTTATCCCACACATTTTGAAACTCCAAGGTTCGAGAAATATAGAGGGAAATATGATCCTTGAGATCATGTCAGAGAATTCTTCACAGCATGTATCGAGGTAGCCATGATGATACATACTTAATGAGGCTATTTTCCAAAAGTCTTGGAGGGATAGCATTAGAATGGTTTTCACACCTTTGACCTAAGATTGCTTTGTGGGGTGAACTAGATGAGTTATTCATATCAAACTTTGAATTTAATATAGATAATCTAGTTACATTGATGGATTTATGTGCTACAAAGAAAAAAGAAGGAGAAACCTTTGCTACATTATTGCAAAGATGGAGAGGTTTATACAGCAGATGTCTTAGTCATATCCCTGAAGCTAAGCAAGTAGACATTCTCAATGAAAAACTTGTACCTCCAATTAAGTATCCATTACAAATGCAATGCCTAAACAATTTTATATATATATCATGGAAAAAGGCATCAAATGTGAAAGAGGCCTATTAGAACAACGAAAACTAAAACACCACAAATATAATGGGCCAAACACAAGTACAAACAATGAAAGGCCAAAATTTTGGCCTAGGAATAAGAATGTCACAAATGGAGTTGTTGATGCCCATGTTGTAAACAGAGCTCAACCAGTAGTATCTCTACAAGGACCAGCTAATTTTGCCAATAAGAATCAAACTTAGACAACAACACCAATGCACTGCAGTCAAGAAATCCAAGACCACCAAGGGAAAGCATACCCAGAACAATATTTACACCCCTTGGTGAACCTATTGAATCAACACTCAAAAAAATGATACAGAGCAATGCCATAACTTTACCAGAAGCTATGCCATATGAACTAGGTCCATTCAAGCCCACTTGGTGGAATGACAATGATTTCTATGAGTACCACCATAATAAAGGTCACAAGACAACAAGTTGTTACAAACTAAAGAACCTCATACAAGATCTCATTGATCAAGGTGACATTACTGTGGATACCAATAAGGGACCAAACACATATAATACCATCTTCAAGGATCCTTTTGTCAAGCATGACAAAGGAAAGGCTTCTAGTTCCAATCTACAAAACAATACTGCCAATTATACTATTGTCACATTTGACTATGCCATAAACACACTCAGTGCAGGAGATGACATAGTGTCTAAAATCACAATAAATCCCACAAATAGATACTGTGTTGTCATCACTAGAAGATCAAAGGTCACATTACAAGGGGTACCTTCAAATCTCCCTTCAACAACTAGCAACTACAATATGGTGGATCAGTTGAAGTGAACTCTAGCCCAAATTTCATTATTTGAGTTACTGCGCATCTCGCCAGCTCATAAGACAGTCCTTGATAAAGAATTATAAGATTCAGTTGTTGCCAGATATATTGATGAGAACATATTCTAGTCCATGGTTGGAAACTTGGCAGCTTCAAAGGTCACATTCACTGAGCTGGATGTACCTATGGACCAACCCATGCATAATGATCCCTTACACTTTGAAGCTTTGATTGACTAAAAGAAAGTTTGAAGAGTAATTATAGATGGTGGAGCTGGCCTTAACATATGCACATTACATTTGATCAAATCTTTGGGATATTCTGAACATTATATTGATTCTACCAAGAGAATCAATATCAAATCTTATGATGACGAGGAATGCCCTTCTAAGGGTGTAGTGACTTTGCCAATACAAATAGGACTAGTTACAACAGACATCACCTTTCAAGTCCTAGACAAAGAATTGGGGTACAATATGCTATTAGGTCACCCATGGATACATACCATGCAAGCGATACCATGAAATTTTCACCAATGCATGAAGTTCCCATACAATGGCATTGAGATCACTGTCCATGGTGACCCAAACCCTTTTCAACACTGCAATTATTTAAGGCCAAGCACAAATAATCAAGTAGCAAACAATCAAGCAGCTCCACTTCACTTACAAATGAAATCATTATCAATCACAGAAACAGAAAAAAATGTACCCACCACATCTTCTTTACAGATTAAGGAAGTTGGTTGTGGGGAATATTCCATTTCGAGTACCTTGAATGGGAAAACAATCATCTCTTTCTCCTAGGTCTTTTGGGAAGCCTCAAAACACAATAATGAAATAAGATAAAGGATAAGAGATAGTGAAGTATTCAAATTCATGCTCTTTTATTAGATGGGGAGACTTACAAGAAGAATCTCTAGATGAAGATTCCAATCACTAGATATATAGAAAGAAGACGACATGACAATACCCAGGTTACCTCTAGACCAGTATGACAATGGCTTAAACATGATAGAAAAACATGGGTATGATGGTACCATGAGATTGGGATTGTAGAAGCAAAGCAGATTAGAACCCGTTCTACCACATGAAAACCCAAAGAATCAAGGGCTAGGATATAAACATGTACCAAAGATAACCAAGGCATGACAACGTACACTAGATATACTAAACAAGCCTAGGTTATGCTCAGAGTACATACCTCAGAATCAATTGTCAACACAAGAATTTCCCTCTTCATCTCACAGAAGAAGGAGAGCACCAACATCTCCTAGTATGGAATCAGATGGTGAAGATATGAGGCAACTTCTACAAGAAACTAACACATAATCATCTAGCAATACAGTACCGAAAACATCTGAACAATAAAAAATGGTAACAGATATAGGCTTAGCACCAACAAATGAGCCTAATCCTTTGTTATTGTCAATATTTTTTCCAAGAGAAACAACTCCAACTCCTCCATTTGAGTCAGATGAAGAAAGACTGCAACAACTAATACCAGGCTTAAGAAGGGTATCCACAATACAAAGGAGGTCCACTAATCAAACTCAACTACAAGAACAAGAGGAGATAAGTGAGACAGTCTCAGAAAGTGAAACATAAATAGAAAGTGTGATAGATTCTCATGACTATGAATTCCCATCTGATAATGATGATGACCCACAAGCAATTTATGATGATGACATATCAGGTCATCCAAATAACCAAGTATGCATGTTATCAAGATCTTCTAAGATAAAAGGGAACAATGACCTACCCCTTATACATCCATATTTGATTGACTGGGGGCAAAAAGAAAATTCACAATTAGATTTGTTCCAAAATGATGAAGTCATAGCTGAATTCTTGGGTGCAAGGGACAAACTCCCTCATGATGATCACAAGGTTGGCTTTGCAATAGATCTAGATAGATCTAAATATTTTGGAGAAGCAAGCTCCTCTTCTAGTCAAGAGAATGGTAATAAAGAAGAACACATATCTCATAACAGAATGGATAATCTTCCTCTTGAGAATGAACAATCAACATTATTGTTAGAAGAAACCGAAGAAATCAACATCTGTAATGTTATCAGTATTTTGGATGGTATTCAAATATTCTTGATATCCCTATTGTTTTCCACAATTATTTCAAATTTTCTAAGCCTGCAAATCAATGGCTTCTAAGGGTTTTGGGCTTAATAATTTTTATTTAAATAAAAAGCCTTTATGTCTCTTATACCAGAAGGGTCATTATATTGTTAAAAGGGGACCATTTAAGTCCTATCCCTAGATGGGTTTCATTTCTAAAGTTGGAGCGCTTTAATTTTTCCCTAAAGTCCTAAGTAATACCTTTAATACATGTATCAGATTCTTAAAAGTCAAGCAGATCATAGAAATCCAACAGTTGTCGCTATACCATGATGGGAATTTGCACGTTCAATACTCATTGTGACTCAGCAACAAGCCGCTAGTGGTGGGGTCGGTCAGAGATCCAGCGGTGACAGTTAAGCGCTGGCAGTTGGAACAAAATATTTTGTAGGGCCTTGGAATTTGGTGTGTCTCTAAATCCCAAAAAATGCCACTTTGTTGTAACTAAAGGGAAGCTATTAGGACATATTGTTTCCAAGGAAGGAGTCAGGATTTACCTTGAGAGAATTGAGGCTATTAACAATGTGCCTCAACCAAAGAGTGTTAAAGGAATTTAGTCCTTCTTGAGTAAGGTGAATTTTGTCAGAAGGTTTATAGCCAGTTTTGCCGAAATTGTCAAGCCTATTGTTAAGCTATTGAAAAAGGATGCTAAGTTTTCTTGGGATGAGGAAGCATCACAGGCCTTTGACAAGATTAAAAAGGCTATTCAGGAAGCCCCAATGCTAAAATCTCCTGACTACAGTAAGCCTTTTTCATTGTTTTCCTTTTCTTCTTACCATACAATAGCAACAGTTTTTCTTCAGAAGGATGATGAAGGGTATGAACATCCAATTGCTTTTTATAGTAGATCCTTGCAAGCTACTAAGTTAAAATATGAAATTATGAAAAAGCAGGCATATGCTTTGGTCAAGGTTGTTAAAGCATTCAGGCCTTATCTTGTAAATGCAAGATTAGTTGCTTATGTCCCACATATAGTTGTTAAAGACATTTTATCCCAGTTTGAAGTTACTGGTAAAAGGTGTAGGTGGATAAATAGGATACAGGAGTTTGATCTTGAGAACAAGATCACAAAATTGGTAAGAGGACTGGGCCTTGCCAAACTAATGACTGAATCAAATCTTGCTAACATTGACATCAATAATGTTTAAACTGAAGAGGTTATGGTCACTAGCATTGAAATGCAGCCATGGTATTCAAAGATTGTGCATTTCTTATAAAATGTAGCATGTCCAGAGGGAATGACCCACAATCAGAAGAGAACACTAAAGTTGAAGTCACAGAAATATGTTCTCGTTCAAGGAGACCTATACTGGAGAAACAAAGATGGAGTGTTATTGATGTGTCTAGATGATTCCCAAGCTCAAAAGGTGATGATAGAGATGCATAATGGAGTATGTGGAGGTCACTATTTAGCAAAGACAACTACTAGCAAAATAATCAAGGCAGGATATTACTAGCCTACCTTGTTTAAAGATACTCACAAGTATGTCCAGAAATGTGACCCTTGTTAGAAATTTGCTTCCAAATTTAAGTATGCAGGTGCCTTGCCACTTAACCCTGTTACAGTTGAGGCCCCTTTTGTTCAATGGGGCATGGACTTCATTGGAGAGATAACAGAAAAATCAAGTCGAGGTCATAGGTGGATCTTGGTGGCCACCGATTATTTTACAAAATGGGTTGAGGCCATACCTACCAAATGGGCAACCAGTAAAGTTGTTATTGAATTTTTAATGGATAATGTATTGATAAGGTTTGGTGTGCATGTGAAGTTGATTATGGATAATGCTATGTGCTTCAGGTCAGAGGAATTCATAGAATTTTGTGCAAGTTATGGAATTATCATGTTATATTCCTCACCGTACCACCCACAGGGAAATGGCCAGGTAGAATCAAGCAAAAAAAGCCTCCTGAACATCATTAAGAAGATTCTTGAGCAGAATAAGAGATCTTGGGATCAGAAGCTCAAGCTAGATTTATGGGCAAATAGGGTTACTGTGAAAAAGGCCATTGGTACATCTCCATTTGAATTGGTATATGGAGTACAGACCAGGGTACCTATAAATAATCTCCTCCCTGTATACAAATTCTTGCAAGTTGAAGAGTAGGAAGTGTTTGAACCTATGGAGGACAGAATGATCCAATTGGTAGAATTAGAAGAAATGAGAGTTACGGGTCATAAATGGAATTTGAAGATTTAGTTGCAGTCAAAATATCTTTTTGACAAAAGGACCACAACTAGAAAGTTTCAGATTGGTGATATGGTTCTTCAGTGGAATGTTAGAAAACAGGATAAGGGAAAGCATAAGAAGTTTGAATCATTATGGATAGGACCTTTGATTTTTTTTATGTCAATGGAAAAGATTCATACTTCCTGCAAAGAATGAATAGTGAGTTACAAGAATTCCGAGTGTATTGACAAATCCTAAAATATTACTTCTCGTGACTCTTTGTGTCCATGCACAGTAGTTCTAAATTTGTATATATTAGGTTTGCTTTGGTTAGGGTTTTGTTTTGGTATGTGTCTCAGAGTTTTGCTAACTTCTTGCATTGATCTCACGTCCAACCATCCCCAGTTAGAGCCGTTGTTATCAGTATTTTGGATGGTGTTCAAATATTCCTGATATCCCTATTTTTTTCCACAATTATTTCAAATCTTCTAAGTCTGCAAATCAATGGCTTGTAAGGGTTTAGGTTTTAATAATTTTAATTACAATAAAAATCCTTTATGTCTCATATACCGAAAGGGTCATTATATCATTAAAAGAGGACCATTTAAGTCCTAGGCCTAGGCGGGTTTCATTTCTAAAGTTGGAGCTCTTTAATTTTTCCCTAAAGTCCTAAGTAATACCTTTAATACATGTATCGAGTTCTTAAAAGTCGAGCAGATCACACAAATCCAATGGTTGTCACTATACCGTGATGGCAAGTTGCACGTTGAATACTCATCGCGACTTAGCAACAAGCTGCTAGTGGCAGGGCCGGTCAAAGATCCAGCGGTGACAGTTAAGCGCTGGCAGTTAAGCGGTGGCGGTTAAGTGATGAAGGGATATTAAAGAGTGAGTAGAAAGGACTTGATCAGACAGTTGTCGCTAGACCATGATGGAGAGTTGGGAGTCCTTTACTCTTTGCGGGTCAGCAACTAATGGGTCGGCCTAGCCAATGTGAGTGGCTAAGGTGTTTTAAACGGTGGTCATGAGACCGTGATGGGAAGATGCAGGTCCTTTTACCCATCGCCACTCAACAAAAAAAGGGCAAGCGGATGACTGAGTGGTATGCCCTTTTTGGAAGCTTAAGTGTTTAATGAGTGTGCTAACTCTGCATGATCTAATAGTTGTCATTAGACTGCGATGGAAAGTTGCTAGAGTTTTACTCTTCGTGGATCAACGACCGAAAGGAAAAGCATACTGAAGAAACCCTTTTGGTTCGTTAGAGCGGAAATCTTGAAATTCAAACGAATTAATTGCAGAGCATGTGGCTTCATTGATGAGAATTAATGCTAATTTACCACCAAGGTTGCTTCATAAAACCTTGTTTTGAGATTTTAATTGTAAAGGACATTCACGAAGGTTAGCAGAGACAAAGTGTGCAGTTTCTGTGAGTTCTCAGGCGACAAGTAAGTTGTTCTACGACTTGATTTGCAATTTCTAATTGTGTTGATATTGTCTAGTGCTGAAATTCTGAAAGGTTGTTTGAGTAAAATTGAAATAAGATAAATCTTAGATTGTTAAAATGGCACCACAAAGGGAATTTAAAGGAAAAGTAGACTATCAGGAAAGGGCTATCTGCGATGATTTTCTAGAGCAGTTGGTTTAGTCCACAAATAGTGCTGCCAAAATAAAGGAACGTGTGCCCAAATCTTCTCGCCTATAGATTGGTGATGGTTTGTATGATAAAAGATGTTGGCTAAGAGATCCCTAGATAGGCATGTTTGGTCTAGGTCTCTTCAAGGTAGGGTTTGGTCAATGAAATGCACCTACTCCTACAAACAACCTATGGGAATTAGATGTCGGGAAATTGGTGGTCCGTGGAGTCTTCATGGATATTGATTTGTTGACTCAGATTGCGAAGAACTATGACCCCATTACCAGGATTGTAAGGAATATAAGTGGAGGCCCTCTAATTGAAATTATAGCTGATGAGGTTAAAAGGATATTTCGGCTAAATGAAGCCTCAAGTTATCTGGAGCCCATTGATTTTGAAATGCTAAAGAAGGTTTATGATGCTCAGAAGGATCATCTTAGGAGTGGACCAATGAGGGAATTTTTTGTCAAGATAGGCGGACTAACACTGGTAGGGCCCAGTACAGTTGAACCTTTCCCTATGAATTTCTTCACTTTGAGGGCTAAGAGGATATATTGGTCTTTGTGTCAAATTTTTGGAGAAGATGCAGAGAATTCTATGCCAACTCACTACATGCTCATGATGGCACAAATTCTTAATCCATCCATAGCAGTAGCTTATGACTTTGCACCCTATCTTGTAAATGTCATTCATGAGGGTTTGATTGGGATCAATAATGCTAAAGTGGATAGACCTTTTGGTTGGTATTATATGTTGATGCACATGTTTTTATTCAAGGGTGTTGAATATTTTGCAAAGGATATGGACCTGTTGAGGGAAAAAGATGGTGAAGACATGCCAGTCCAATTATGGAGTGCAGATCTATCTTGGGACAAAGAAGATGCTAGTTATCTAAAATTTGACAGATGTTTTGCATCGAAGCTATGAATTCTTCTATGTCAAGAGAACCCCAGGGTCCCAAAAGTTCTCCTTGAATTCATCAGACCCAAGGAGTTTGCAGAGGACATTAAAATTGTGCATAATTGGGGTGATATAATTCTATATCCTAGTTCTACTGTTTTTAGGGTATATGGCTTTAGAGGAACTCCTTATTTGCTCCCTTATCAGGTCCCCTTAAAAATAGGTATTTATGAGATCATAAGGCAGATTGGGGGTCTGCAAGAAGTAGAATTGACAAATAAGGGGTGAGGAACAATTTTTCCAACCGTTACTATGGCACATCAATTTGTTATTACCAAAGGGGGTTGGCTACATTTTAAGAAATTCTTCAAGCCATACAGATTACCAACAATAGTTGCAAGGTTTGTTGATCCTAAAGATTTCTTCAATGGTATGTTTAGAAAGAAGGTCAGATGTGGGGCCAAAGTTCATCAATTCCACTTCCCTAAGGACTTGATAAGAAATGAGTTTAATCTAGAAGAGCAAGAGATGAGAAAGGAAAAATGGTTAGTATTTAAGAGAACTCTTGACTTTGTCCAACATTTTGATAAAAATTATGATCCATTGAAGAGTTTCCACCCATTTGAGGAAAAGAAAAAAAAATTGATAGATTATTTTGAGGATGCTATGCAAGCTTTGAATGAGAAGAAAGATGTAGTGATAAAGGCAAATCCTGAAAAGGCCAAGCTCATCTTGACCAAACCCATTTGGAGAGTACGTAATGTACAAGAAATCGGGCTATAATGTGGTGATGCCTAGGAGGGATGAACCTTCCACATCAAAGGACAAAAGGCCAATGGAGGATGCTCCAGAGTCCCAAACCTCCCCAAAGAGGCAAAGATTGGAGAAAGAGGCACAACCAAGTGAAGCTCTTTATTCACCTTCTCAATCCCCATTACATATAGGTGATGAGCAGGCCATTGCTGAGCAACTGATGCAATTAGGAAGCCTGGGGGAAATTTCTTTTACTTATGGAGAGTTGCAAGAAGGAATGCCAGAAGAGCCAGTAGGTGCTAAGATGGATCTGACAACTAAGGAATTTGCTGGTAGAGAATTGGATCCTATTATAAAACAGGCCAGTAATGAATTTTTGGCCGACGACAATTTTGTGAAGTCAGGAGCCTTTTTGCAATTTGTTTGGAGAAAGCACATGGATCAGTTCAAGGAAAGATGTGAAAAAAGAAAAATTGAACAATCAAATAAAGATCCATCGTCTATTGAGGTAGAAATAAAGAAAGAAATGCTAAAGGAATTTTAGGTGATTACCCCAGAGGAGGGAGGGAACTTGATTACAGATGCTGGAGTGCTAATTCTCCCAGAATGGGATATAGTAGATGCTATAATTTTTGATGCAATGAGAAAAGAAACAAAACCCTTGGAGGGAATAACATATAGTAATGACCATGTAGCTCTGGTAATGTGGTCTCTTAAAAGAGAAGAGAATAGAAGAAAGGGAGAGTCCTCAGGATCTGACTACTCAAGAGGCATGATAGTAAAGAGAGTCAGAGATACAGGGGAAGTTGAAGCTGGTAGCATGACTTTAGAGTATGCTAAATTTGGAAAGGCAGTGGTCGAAAAGGAGGCAAAAGAGAAAGTTGATCTTCAAGTAAAACTAGAAGTAGTCCTCAAGGCCTATAATGAAGCAAAGCTTGAAATAGCTTCTATAGACAACACCATTGCAGAGCTGAAAGGTAAATTGGAGGGACAACAGCAAAAGGGTGAGTCTTCTCAACTAATGATTGCTTCTTCTCTTGCTAGGCCCCCTCCTTCCAGTCCTATTGTTGAATTCCCTCCTTCCCCCATGACTCCTGGCTTTCAGTCAACAGAAAGTGTTCAAGATGAGATTGAAAAACTGAAGAAGGCTCAGTCAATATTTGCAAATAAGTATGAAGAAAAGGTCAAAGGAACAATTGTGAAATTTGCTGATACTGTTGGAACAGAAAATGTTTATATAAACATGAAAAGAATTATGACTCTTTTGGTTTCTTTGAAGGAGGATAAGGCTACTTTGGAGCCAGTTTTGGATAAATGGATTGCCAGAGAGGTGAACTTAGAGTCCATATATTCATTATCCCAAGAAGAAGTAGGTGTTGATGATGAAATCAAATCTACTTATGAATCAGTAAAATATTTGTCCAGGTTTGTAGCAGAAAGGGTACATATTGAAAGAAGACCAAATCTATATCGGAAAGAATATGCAAATGAAAAGTTTGAATTGTATCCTAGAGGCTTCTTAAGTGCAAATAAAATTAAAGACAAGGAAGTATGGATTAAGGAGCTAGGTCATAGGCTATATCAAAGAATAAATAATATTATAAACATGGATGACACTTCTTTGTTTATTCAAACCATTGAAGAAATTGGAAAGGTAAAATCACATTTTGGCTTTTTGGAGAAGGAGGTTAAACAACTAAGGGTGACATGGAAAGGTTTAAATAAACAGAAGCGGAAAATTATCAACTTCCCTTGGCCCAGTGATGATGTGTGCAAGTTATGAGAAAACAAAATATATTGTGAAAGAGACAAAAGAGCAGGAAGATCCCACCGATGCTCCAGCATGTGGTAGTTCACAGGCATCTTGAAGTAGTTGGTTTTTTTGCAACAGATTTTTGGGTAACTAGAACCTCGAACGATTGAAAACATCTAGCACCTGATTTATAGTTATAGAGAGATTAGTTGGCCAATTTCCAGCTAGACAACTAATCAGTCATGGAAGAGTACATTCCAAAATCAGTTATGCTCCTACCTCAGTCGTAGTTTTGGAATCGGTGTAACTTTTGGAGGGAATTTTGGTTAGGATAGGAATATTCTTCTAGGGAAGTCTGAAGCTTGTTGCAACCAAAATTTTATAAATGGATACCAGGACTACATAGAGAGGGATCGCAAAAATTTTGTATCGAAGCTTTAGTGAAATATATGCAGGCTTTGTTTTGGCATTTTGAGTCATTCTTGTGTCTATGTAAAATTTTGATGAGAGAATAGTAATATACAATCAGAATATTTTTTGAGCCCAGATCTGTGTTGTCTTTATGTTTGTATGTTGGTTTTTATTTCTGATTAGATAATCAAGGATTGTTTAACTAGATGATTTGCAAGGCAAATGATGGGAATGTTTTAGGTCTTTTCCTCAAGGAGGAGAATTAAATATACTTAATTCATCTTCATTAATAATTAGTACATTCACATGAATTTGATGACTAGGTCAGGCACAGATTAAAAGTTTGTATATGTCAGGCAAATACGGATTCAATAGATCAAAGTGGTGATATGTGTATGAATTATATTGTCAAATTTAAACTTGATTTTGATGACTTTGAGGCCCAAATAAGGCACTGGTTTAAGTTGCTATTATGCATGAAATTCTTTGTGATCCTTTACAATGAAAACAAATCTTTCATTCATGTTTGGTTGCACTAAAGTGAAAAAGTTTGCAGAAATTAGCATTGGTTTTATGTAAATCATCTACTAAGTTGTGAGAAAGTAGTCACAAGTGGGTACACCCGCCTAAGCTTTGTCAAGCTTGAAGTGTAGGAGGTTTCCTTGTAAACCTTGTTAATTGTTGTCTTGTTTCCTATTCTTGTTGTTCTCTTCTTTTGTAAACAGAGGCAAACGATTTTAAAGAGAGAAGAAAGTAGTCAAAAATTGAGACCAACAACTAATGCTGAAAAAGTTCGTAATATACACCTAGCAAAGTCCCCGAATCTAATAGAAAAAGAGAAGTTTATCCAATTATTTAAGAAAAGACCCATCAATTTTGCATGGTCTTATGAATTTATGGTAGGGTTAGATCTTGAAATGGTCTTACATCATTTTCCATTACTTCCAGGAGTAAAATCGTATAAGTGTTGCTACCAATAAAATCTTGAGGGTTTAGGGTTTTTGCCTTTTCATGAAAATTTTTAGAACAATTAAACCTTTGTAGTGCATTATTGTAATTCATATTGAACTTGAACCCTTGAACCTTTTTGGTTCAAGGTTCAAGGTTCAACCGTTCTCTTGCGTGAGTCATGGCTTTGTAATGTTTTTTTTTTTTAATAAGAAGGTGTGAATGTGTTAAGTCCGTTTTGAACCATTTCCACAGCAATTCAAGGTTCATGGTTCAAAATTCCTCATTCTTTTGTGAA
Organism: Cryptomeria japonica; assembly: GCF_030272615.1. Lineage (NCBI taxonomy): Eukaryota > Viridiplantae > Streptophyta > Pinopsida > Cupressales > Cupressaceae > Cryptomeria > Cryptomeria japonica. Next base: position 507,186,675 of record NC_081407.1, read on the forward strand.
AGGTATTTGCTTGTTGCCTTTTTCCACTTAAGTGGAAGGGTCTGTGTGTCGTCAAGAGGGGCCCCCTTTTAAGTCTAGGCTTGGGCGAGTTCTGATAAAATTTTAATTTTTCCTAAGTCCTATGTCTTTTCTTATGTATCTGTCGGGTTTCCTAAAGATCGAGCAAGTTTCTTTAGATATTACAGTTGTCACTATACCGCAACATAAAACTGCTCTATGGTTATCGCCTGCGACTTGGTGACAAACTGCTAGCAGTAAACCATGGCCGACAATTAATGCAATCAGTTCAGGCAAATAAAGATCCATAGGCATTTGGGGAGGCATCGAAGTTTTATAAACAATGCAATGGCAGGTGTATAGTCTGGGCCCAGACCAGAACCATCCTCTCTCCATAGTCTGAGGAAGCAATTTCATTTACCAGTGCCATCGGGTATTGGAAGAGGCTTTTTCATGCTACACCGATGACCCGATAAGAGGTGCGGAGCATGGAAAGATACCATCGGCCATCAGGTTAGCATGTTTGGAGAGGTCTCGATGACCCAATCGAAAGGCCCAGGCATGGCCCATTTATCCCATATTGGCCGTGGGAGGAGCATTTCAGTATTCAAAGGCAAATCCCCATACATATTAAGTGTCAAAGCTTATGGGATTTTGGCAAATAGCAACTCAAAAGTGGTGGGCCCCTTGTGTGCATCTCAAAGTGCCCAAATTTTGCAGCGGAAAGGCAAAATAACCAGCAAGCAAGTCAGGCAGATCAACAATGATCGCAAAAGATCCGACGGTTGTTGCTATGTCATGACATAAAGATGCTCGCCAGATGTCACCGTCACTTGGCGACAAAGCATGTGCCGAAAAGGGGTGAGGGGTTCAAGTTAAGGATTGAGCAGGTTTGAGCCAATCGACCGGCCATCACTATACCACCATGTGAAAGTGCTTCACTGTAAATAGCCGCAACTTGGCGACTGATGAGGTGGCCAAAAAGTGGCAAACACATGGTGACGTCGTGGCACAAGAGAGAGTTGCTCAGGTGAGGCTAATAATCGAGCAGATTGGTGAAATCCAACAGCAGATCCGAGGCAGATCAACGGTGGGGTGAAATTCCAGAGCTAACCATGACTGTCATTGTACCATGGTTATGAAGTACCCGAAATGAATACCCTTGCGATAGGTGGCGCCGAGGTGGACTCTGAGCAAATCATGAGGTGCCATGTGGTGACACGTAGCTCATGAGGTGGGAGGTCCAGTGGTAACACAAGGAAGATAGGTGGTGTGTCATCAAAATAAACATCGACAGGTATCATCAGTGCCATGAGGTATCGACAAAGGCTTTTTCATACTACATCGATGACTCGATAAGAGATGTGGAGTGTAGAAAGATGCCATCAACCATCAAGTTAGCATGTTTGGAGAGGTCTTGATGACCCGATGGAAAGGCCCAAGCATGGTCCATTTATCCCACATTGGCTCAGGAGAGGAGAATTTCAGTATTTAAAGGCAAATCCCCATACATATTAAGTGTCAAAGCTTACGGGCTTTTGGCAAGTAGCAGCTCAGAAGTGGTGGGCCCCCTGTGTGCATCTCAAAGTGCCCAAATTTTTCAATAGAAAGGAAAAATAACCAGCGAGCAAGTTAGGAAGATCAACAGTGATCGCAAAAGATCTAACAGTTGTAACTATGTCATGACATAAAGATGCTTTCCAGATGTCACCGTGACTTGGCCACAAAGCACGTGCCAAAAATGGGTGAGTGGTTCAGGTTAAGGATTGAGTAGGTTCGAGCTGATCAAACGACCATCGCTATACCGCCATGTGAAAGTGCTTGACTATTAATAGCCGCGACTTGGTGACTGATGAGGTGGTAGACAAGTGGTGGACACATGGTGACACTGTGGCACAAGAGAGAGCCACTCGGGACAGGCTAATGATAGAGTAGATCATTGAAATCCAATGGCAGATCTGAGGCAGATCAACGATGGGGTGAAATTTTGGGGCTAACCATGACTGTCATTGTACCGCGGTTGTGAAGTGCCTAGAATGAATACCCTCATGATAGGTGGTGCTGAGGTGGACTCTGAGCAAATCATGAGGTGCCACGTGGTGACACGTAGCTGATGAGGTGGAATGTCTAGTGGTAACACGAGGAAGACAAGTGGTGTGTCATCAAAATGAACATCGAGTAGACCTTGGCTGAGATGGATCACTATAGGACTCACTAAAGGCATTAGTTTCATCAACATAAAAGGTGTCGATGAAACTAAGGTTTGATAAGACAAGAAAGCAACTTGCCGAAGGGGACGTTTGGCTGAAAGACTGAGGCCTGATAAACCAGAATAGGTGGTGGGTTCGGTGGTGCTGAGGTGGCGAATGAGGACGTGCTCAGGTGGATCCGATTGCTGATCATAGACTGACAAGTAGCACGGATGGATGAAGAGGTAAAGACTAAGCATGTTTGTGCCAATCTAACGATTGTTGCTATACCACTATGCGAAGGTGCCCGATGGTTATCCCCTGTGACATGGCAACTGATGATGTGGTAGTTGCGGTGGCGGTCTAGGTGGGCTCAGAGAAAACTAGGAAGTGACACATGGTGGGACTGTCAGAGGAGAGAGTAGTCCAGGTGAATTAACCTATGGGCATGTCAAGAGGGATCTGATAGTTGGATTAATGATCTGATGGTGGTTGCAATGTCGCGATGGAAAGATGCTTGATGACTAAGAGGCGCAACTTGGCGACTAAGCGGTGGGACCCGTAGGAAGAATAGTTCAGAGGAAGTAAAGAATAAGCAAGTTCAAGGAAGATCTACGGTTGTCGCCATACTGCAAGATGGAGGTGCTTGAATGTTAATGCCCACGACTTGGAGACTGGTGAGGTGGCAAGATAGGTGGAGTCCAGAGGGACTCACAAGTGAACCAGGAGGTGACATGTGGTCGAAACCTGCGTAGGAAAGTCGGGTTAAAATATAGTTTCAGACTATGGTGAAAAGGCAAAAGCTTAAATGACCAACCTGCTGAGGGATTGATGGCTGAGGATTGAATTTTTGCCCAAATATTGATTTGTCATATATCGTTGGAAAGCTCTCGATCTAAGGAATCTGATTCTGCAGTCAAGTGTAGCCCACTACAATTATTTTTGGGGCAGTGACCTCGGGATCTCAAAAGTTATTTCTCAGACAGAAGGTGATGATTTTCTGTAGACCAAGTGTGACAAAGGTTAATTCCACTAGTTAAGGTAAGCGGTTATGGTGGCAAACTAGGGCTAGTGGTTAATTTTTTAACAGCTAGAGACCAAGTGGTTGAGCTCGTTTCTAAGTGGATTACTTAGGAAATTTAAAGGATGTGTTAGTTTCCCATGATCGGATGGTTGTTTCTATACTGCAATAAAAACGTGTTCGAACTTTAAAGGCTAAAGGTCGTGACATGGCGACTAAAGGAGAGATGCTTAGAAAGAAGACCTACTGATCCGTTGGTGCCATAAATTTAAAATATTCAAAAGAAATAGAAGCAGAGGTGTGAAATTTACATCTGACATTGCTTCAAGGTGAAAAAGGGTTGGTGAGAGGTATCCAAAGAGATTTGTAGGGAGATCTACAGAGGACATAATGGTGTGCGACTCTGTGTTTTCTTAGGTAGAACCATCAATGCTCTAGCTCAAGATAATACACCGGCATTATGAAGCTGACGGTGGTTGAATCCAATTTTGGGTAATAGGAAATTACCATTTCAGCCATTTTCCAAATGAATGCCCAGTGAATTAATGAAGCACACATCCCAGAAAGAATGTTAGGTTTCTCCCTTAACTGCAATGGCACATAAATATAACTTTTACAATAAATGACTGTTAGGGTAATATTTTTCTTCTAGGTAGTCTGAAGCTTGTTGCATCCTGATTTCTATAAAAGGATACCAAGGCTACCTAGAAAAGGGATACAAAATTTTGTAGCTAAACTTTGGCAAAATTAATACATGCCTTTGTCTTAGCAATTTCTGAATCAAATATGAAGTACTTGTAACCTTCTGACAAAGGAATCAAATATACAGTCTAGAGAATTTAAATTCAGATTTTTATTATCTCTATGTCATTGTATTGGTGTTCATTCCATTTAAGTAATCAAGGATTACTTATTTGAATGATTTGCCAGGCATCTAATGAAGTTGTTTTGAGTCTTTTTCTTAAGGAGAAAAATATAAATATACTTTGAACAAAGTCATTGCTATCAGTATTTTTGGTGTGGATTTGATGATGAAATCTGGTGTAGATTAGGATATGTGTATGTCAGGCATAGTCAGAGTTAATAGATCAGGAACTTGTGATTTGTGTACTAGTTTCTCTTGTCAGGTTGTAGTATGTTGTAGATGACTCTGTTGCCCGAATAAGGCATTGGTTTACCTATTGGTTTTTGTTGCATTTTGTGATCCTTTTTTTTTTAAAATCAAATCAATTTTCCATTTAGGTTAGTTGTACTGGTCAGTAAGGAAAGTTTGTAGGAATTTACACTGGTTTTTTGCAAACCATTTACTATTCTTGTGAGAAAATAGTCTTTAAAAGGGTTCACCTGCCCAAGATTTTATAAGCTTAAAGTGTAGGAGGTTTCCTAATTCTGGAACCTCATATTTTTGTCTTTATTTCAAACTTTTGTTGTTCTCTTCCATTGCAACATAGAGCCAGTAATTTTCACTTTTATAGAGAAGAAACAGAAGCTTTCAAAATGGAGAACAACAAAATTGGCGACTCTACTGGGGAGTAATCTAAAGATCTCTGGTATAGATTATTGAATCCGACTATAAGTGAGTTTTCCCATCCAAGTCACCACAACAAAAATGGTGACTCTACTGGGAGAGTCAATTAAGATAAGTCTTATACTACAGATCTGTGTCTTTATTGCATAAAAGTGTTGAGATCAAGTTCCCTTGGTTTCAGTCTGAAAATTATTGAGCTTATCTTTCTAAAGAAAATCCTTGATCTATCTCATAGCATCTTAGAATACTATTCAATTATTTTCTAAAGATCAACAATTTCATTCTTAAGTGTCTTGTAAGTGATTCACTGTGTTAAACTATATATTTTATTCCCAAGATATTCGGTAGCGACTCTGAAGTAAAAAAAAACCAGTGTTCTTTTAGAAAAAATCACAGTCACCTCACAAGGTTAGCAAGATGAATAGGAGAAGGAATACTAGGTCTTATATGAAGAAAAACCCTCAACAGAAGTTGCATGAAGGGTTACTGGAACCAGTTAAGAAGGGCTGGAGAGGAAATGTTATTCCTGAGCAGTCAAATCAATCATGGAAATAGAAGAGTAATCAAACAGGTAAGTCTTCTGAGCATCCTGTATACGCAAGGTACAATGCCTCTTCTCATGACTCTGACCATGATATTATGGGTTTTCATGCTAGCCTATTTAGCACTAATGATTATATCCAAACCTTTCACCAAAGATTTTCCAATACCAACGTTTATGGGAGAGATAGGCATAGTACAAGTAATAGAACCAGTTCCATTCCCAAAACTATGGAAGGAAATATTAGCCTGATTGATATGGACCAGCTAAATGTGTCTGATTCAGAGGAAACCTTGCCAGACCAAGATGAAGTGTCTTAGGAGATTGAGGTTCTAAATCAAAGAGTACATCAATTACTTGTCATAAGAAAAAAGAAAGAAAAGGAAAAGGAGAATGAAACCAAACCCAAACTCATTGAAAGAGATAGGTTATTAAGATAGATCGCAGAGCTTGAGTTGTTTGCTCAAGTAGAACCTGGGACTAAAGAGCAGGGTCCTATTATTAGAGAAATCCTTGATCCAAAGATTGTTTCTGCACCTAAAGTTGTACCACAACCTAGTAGGGAGGTCCATAGTGATCCCCAACCTGCCAGACCTATTATTGACAAAGGGAAGCAGAAAGTAGTGGAGAATAGATCTATAGGTCTAGTGTTAGGAAGTGCAGAAGGACCCCAGGGAATGATGTCGCATGAGATTGAGGTGGAAAGGATAAGGAAATAAAATGAAGACCTACAAAGGGAGTTAGAAAAGGCTGAAATAGAAGCACTTAATGCCAAGTTCAGGAGAAAGATACAATGTTTGAAATCTCCTCCTATAACTTTCCCACATGTAGATCAAAGTAATCCTACGTCCCAACATACTTCTGCCTCTCTATTGAACACTCAACCAATGATACAAACAAGTGCTATCCCACCCGTTAATCAATCTAAAAATGCTACCCCAAATAATTCTTCTATTCCTCCAAGTACAATTCCAGCAAATCAAACCAGTCACGGATTACCCCATAATCAAGGCCATCAAAATCCTAGAATTGGCGGATCAGGCCCAAGGGTGAATACTGGAAACAACTTTATTGGAAATCAGTTTCAAAGGAGACCGATAAATGTTGAGCTGTATAGGCTGTTGTATTTTGATGGAATTCCCGGATATCCAAACCATGTACCTATTGAAATGAGGGATAAACTCTAGAAGTTTGTTGGGAACAATGTTGTCGGTGTTGAAGAACATCTAAAATATTTTGGTGACATGATTAATGACTATGAAATTGCACATGAGGATGTCATCATGAAGCTGTTTGTGCAATCTTTGATTGAGGTTGCTAGAGATTGGTGCAGAGGGTTACCTATAGACAGCATTAGCTCTTGGGAGGAATTCAAAAATTTATTTCAAGAGCAATATGGAGATCAGAAAAATTTGAGCTTCATGCTCAATGAATTTAACAACATCAAGAAATTTGATAATGAAGTTGTCACAGATTTTAATGCAAGGTTTCAAAAGGCAATGCATAGAATCTTTCAAGTAATGAGCTTAGATGAAAATTTGTGTCTAACCTACTATAATGCATTTGACCCCAAAATGGCTTACATTCTCATAGATAAGAACCCACATAGTTTAAGAGATTCTTTTAGAATTGCAATCAATGTAGAGAGTAATAGAAAAGCATCGGGTAAAGTGGGAAGAAGGACTAATGGAAGATTGTGACAGGAACAAAAACCACAACAAAATAAATCCTCGAAAGAGATGAACAGTGGGTTGTGCGGAGGCCGCTATTCAGCTAAGACTACTATTGGTAGGATAATCAGAGCAGGGTATTATTGGCCACCTTTGTTCAAGGATGTTCATAAATATGTTCAAAAATGTGATCCTTGTCAAAAAAATTCTTCTAAACTAAGGTATGCTGGTGCTTTGCCTTTGAATTCTATTACAGTTGAAGCCCCTTTTGTTCAATGGAGCATTGATTTTATTGGAGAGATAATAGAAAAATCAAGCAGAGGTCACAGATGGATCCTGGTGGCTAGAGACTATTTCACCAAGTGGATTGAAGCCATACCTACCAAATAGGCCACTAGTAAGGTAGTCAATAATTTTTTGATGGATAATATAGTGACAAAGTTTGGTGTGCCAGCTAAAATAGTCATGGACAACACCATGTGCTTCAGGTTTGAGTATTTTGCAGAGTTCTGCGCTAATTATGGGATTAGTATGTCATACTCTTCACCCTACCACCCACAAGGAAAAGGCCAGGTAGAATCGAGTAATAAAAGTCTCCTCAACATCATCAAGAAGATCCTAGAGGAAAATAAAAGGTCCTAGGATCAAAAGCTTGGATTAGCTTTTATGGGCTGACAAGGTGACTGTAAAAAAGGTCGTTGGTACATCCCCTTTTGAGCTAGTTTATGGAGTGAAGGCCAGATTACCTGTAAATAATTTGCTTCCAGTTTACCAATTTTTGCAGATTGAAGAACTAGAAATGTCTCAACCCATGGAAGAAAGAATGATTATGTCATGCCCAAACCTTTTGGGCACAAACGGAATAAATTTTTTTTTTTTTAAATCATAACTTAAAACATTAAATTTATGAATATGAAATGCATTAGCAAGTTTGTCTTAACTATGTTTGAGTAACTTATAACATTAACTCAAGCAGACGAGAATAATTTGAAAATTAAATGTGGATTACTATAAGATATCAATTTATTGACTCATCAAAGTTGGTCATTAGTTAATTAAATCAAACTTCCCAAAATATTTGGCGAAGATATTGTTAATCTCTAATAAGTCTAAATTGCCTAAAATACATTTTAATCAATTATTAAAATAAATCGACTAATGAGACAATTAATTTCAAAGGAATATCTTCCACAAGTTTATTACTAATACCATCTAAAAGCATCCCTTTACTTTTATATCCTTATGTTTAACAACAAATTTCTAATAAAAATATTTGACCTACCAGTTGCCCTTTAACAACAATATTATTAATGTTTAAAATAAACATTAATATATTTAATAAATTATAAAATATCTTTAATATATCTAAATTATATAAATAATTTTCCTTAAACAAAAATTATACAACTAACTCAAATTTGCTCGTAATATAAAAACTCTACAATTTTGCCCAAACCATATTCATAACCATATATATATATATATATAAAATTTAAAGGGATATTACCATGTAAACCCTAATCCCCTTATTTATTATAAAATAAGCCCCTAGTTTTTTAAAACTTTATTATCTTTCCATCCTTCTTTTACCCTAGCCCTAACTGGCTAGGGTTTTATCCTTGGTTTGCAAGGACGGGCTCACCGAACGGCGGCCATGGCAGCAAGAGCGAAGGCGGGCAGTGGCGTTTTCAGGGGTGCCACTCACTGTGGGTTACCACAGTGGCGGCGACCACTGTGGTCGCCCACAGTGTCGGCCTTAGGGTCGTCCACTGTGGGAGGCCGCAGTGGCGCTGACCACTATGGTCGCCCACAGTGGCGGGAGCAGTGCCATCCCACTATGTTAAACACAGTGGGTCCAGCCGCAACCTACCCCCCCATATTTTTAAAAAAGCAAAGGTTTTAGTTTTAAAATTTAATTTTATTATATATATTTTTTTTTGTTGTTTTATTTATATTGTATTAAAATATATATTTATATTTTATATATATATATATGTATGTATTATTCCATTAACTATATCTATATTTTTTTTTAAAAGAATTCATTAACTCAAATATAATTGCATATATATATATATATATATATATACATTGCATCAAGGCAATTTTTTTTTTGTTATGCAGAGTATGTTGTTTTTTTTTATTATGAGTTTTTCTTACAGACTAGATATATTCTACAGATTTAAAATAATGCATTTATTTCCTTTTATTAAAGTTTCTAGTTGTAAATGGTATGGTAGATAGATTTTCTGCTATAGATTTACTCTCTGCAAAATAAAGTAAATAACAGAATTAAACAAACTTAATACAGCAACTTTTAAAATCTAGAAATTTAATAAATCTTTAGAGATGACTATAATAAACTTTAGATTTTTATTTTCAGCAAGTTAATAAAATGACAAATTTAACTAAATTCCGACAGCAACTTTATTTAACTAAAATCCTTTAAATCTAACCATGCTATTAGGAATATAACTGTAACATTTATATTCAAAGTAACATGCATGCCATCATTAAATTAATACTTTATTTTTCCTAATTTATTTCATAAGCATAAGGGGATGAAATAATTTTCTTGCTTTTCAAAATATTATATACTCCACAAATATCAATTTCAAAACTTTAGAAAACTAAATCCAGAATTATTCACTTCATTGCTGCAGTGTCTAAAATATTACATTTCTTTAAATTGCATTTAAAAGACACTATTGACTTTTTACAAATAGGTCTCTCATTATTAATAAATGAGGACTTTTAAAACAGAATAATAAATGTATTTCCAAATAGATTTCTGCAACAAATAACTCCATCGAATTTCCACTTGTCCTAATTTTTTCCTTCCAACAACCTGCAAATAATCAAAGGATATGACCATGGAGTGCTCACCTCCCAGCCTAGGCTAACTAGTAGCCACCCCCGAGCTTGGAAAACGAAGCCCTAGACAGGTTACACACATGCAAACACAAAAGACAAGGGAAAAACAATCTCAAACACAATCCCAACCAAAGCTACACTGCACCACACATTTTTGATGTCTTTACAAGGGTGGTAGTGGACTAAGTACCCTGAGGAGACTGCAAGTATGGTAAAACATATAGCCACCTCATGGCAAACCAAATACATCAAATATAACAACCCCACATTCCTTATGCCCCCCCAAGGCATTCATGCCTTATTTCCCTCCTTATGACCCCCAATGCATAAACAAGCCATGTAGCAAGGGTCCATAAAATCCCTTGTGATCACTCTCATAACGAGAGCCTCTCACTCGAGGGCTATCACTTCTACCACCCACAAGACCATCCTCTCTCGCAAGAGTAGGAGGTCTTGATTACTCCCAAAACACATAAATTGCATAAGCACAAAACACCAAATCAATTTCCAAGGAATACATGCAAGGAAAACTAGCCTTTAACACAAGCCATTCTTTTAATACAACATGCAACAAGAAAACATTATAAGAAAGGTAGAGCCAACCTTAAACTGCCCCAAAGGTATGCTAGTTTTGTTGAGGATGAGCAGCCCAATTCCACAAGTCTTTGCTTTCTACCCTTAGCCAAAATCTATATCCCAAATCTACCTTTTTCTTTTCAAAATTATTTAGTCTCCAAAAATGGAGAGTGGGTGATTACCCTCAAAATCTCTCTTTCTTTCTTAAGAAGACACCAGTGTGAGTTCTCTCAAGTTTCTAAAACTGAAAAGGAAAGTAAGGTAAAATGGAATAGGGAACTCTCATTCGAAAAGGAAGGTTCACAACTTAGTTCAAGTCTTCAAATTTTCATTTTCGCACAACTTAGAAAAGTCACTTTTTAGGGTGTCTAAATGGTCACATGGGAGTAGAAACATGCCTAAAATTACTCCTAACCCTTAGGTATACCTTATGGGCTTTAGGAAACCCTAATAAACTACCCCTAAGAGTCCATTTAACCCTTTTTAAACCCCTCTGAAGTTAATTTTCGGGTCAAACCTAAGTTGACTACCCCAAAGATTCTCTACCTAAGGCAATTAGGGAATCGCATTAAATTTAATTGAAAAATCTATAGTTAAACAATTCCCTCCAAGAGACAAATTTAAAAACTCAAACATAAATCAACACATGTGTCAAGTGACACGAAGAAAATACTTTTACAAAATTGCACATGAAATCTTGTCTCTTGTTGGATTCAATAAATCAAATAAATAACATTTAACACATGCATCATTTACTATTACGAATAAAATACGACACAAACGGGGTGTTGTCTCTCCAAATAGACAAACCATGATTTTACGAATATACATAGGTCTAGGTTTGGTTCTCCATAATATTTCCATAGTCACATGGATAATCTTTCCTGCGCAACTCAATTACATATTAGTTATTTCAAATAACCTCATATAATATTAAAACACATGAATTAGAATACACATCAAACATTCTACATACTATTTACATTTGAACAAATCAAATATATCTTATATCCAATTAAATCCACATAAGCAATTATCATAATCTCATAATATTGATCCATACATACACATACATCCTAATTTCTATCATCATAGTAAAGTCCTGCAAGTCCAATAGTGGCATATATCATCTCAAATTTATCCTATTCTAGAATCATATTGAGTTCTATATCATAAAGCATATAAATGAAGCGTCAACATTCATCAATGTTATCCAAATCATGGAATCATATAAATTCTAAATCCAGACATAGCAGACATACGTTAAATCAAGATTATCCAATCACTGGATCTTTTAGGATTTCAAATTCATAACACTTCAAAGTATACACCACCGGGTGAAATAACTCTATAACTTGGTTCAACTTCTTTTCTCACAAATCTATCGGTCCAACCTAGTCCATTCTATTGTATTATATAGCATTTATTAATAGGGTCAAACATGGTCAACTGAGTTGATCAAGCTTGGTTTGGGGAAGGCCTTACAGATTCAGTTGGTAGAGCTGGAGGAAATGAGGACTGCAGCCCATAAAAGGAATATAAAAGTTCAATTACAGTCGAAGTACCTTTTTGATAAAAGGACTAATGCAAGAAAGTTCCAAATTGATGACATGGTGTTGCAGTGGAATGCAAAAGACCAAGACAAAGGCAAGCATAAGAAATTTGAATCACTATGGATAGGCCCTTTAATTGTTTGTGATATCAATGGAAAGGATTCATACTTCTTGCAAAGAATGAATGGCAAAGTATAGGAATTTCTAGTGCAGGGAAAATTCCTGCAATATTACTTCTCTTAATCTGTTTCAGTCCATGCACAGTAGCGGTAGGATGTATATATTTTAGGTTTTCTTTCGTTAGGGTTTTGTTGCTCTGCATTCCAGATTTTTTGCCAGATTCTTGTGTTTGTCTTGCATCCAACCATCCCCAATCAGAGCCACTATTGGGACCTATAAAATCTTGAGGGTTTAGGGTTTTTGTTTTTTCATGAAAACTTTTAGAAAAATTAAACCTTTGTAGCACATTGTTGTAATTCATATTGAACTTTAACCCTTGAACCTTTTTGGTTCAAGGTTCAAGGTTCAACCATTTCTCTTGCGTAAGTAGTGGCTTTGTAATGTTTTTTTTTTTAATAAGAAAGTGTGGATGCGTTAAGTCCATTTTGAACCATTTGCAAAGCGGTTCAAGGTTCATGGTTCAAAATTCCCCTTTCTTTTGTTAAAGGTCTTTTCTCATTGCCTTTTTTCACTTAAGTGGAAGGGTCTGTGCATTGTCAAGAGGGGCCCCCTTTTAAGTCTATGCCTAGGTGGGTTTACGATAAAATTTTATTTTTTCCTTAGTCCTATGTCTTTTCTTATGTATCTGTCGGGTTTCCTAAAGATCGCGTGAGTTTTTTTAGATCTTGTGGTTGTCGCTATACTGCACCATAAAAGTGCTTGATGGTTATCGCCTGCAACTTGGTGACAAACCACTAGCGGTGAACCATGGCCAGTAGTTTATGCAAGCAGTTCAGGCAAATAGAGATCCACAAGTGTTTGGGGAGGCATCAAAGTTTTATAAACAATGCAATGGCAGGTGTATAGTCCGGGCCCAGACCAGAACCATCCTCTCTCCATAGTCTGAGGAAGCAATTTCATTTACTAGTGCCATCAGGTATCAGAAGAGGCTTTTTCATGCTACACTGATGACCCGATAAGAGGTGTGGAGTGTGGAAAGATACCATCGGCCATTGGGTTAGCATGTTTGGAGAGGTCTCGATGACCCGATGGAAAGGCCCAAGCATGGCCCATTTATCCCATATTGGCCGCGGGAGGAGAATTTCAGTATTTAAAGGCAAATCCCCACACATATTAAGTGTCAAAGCTTATGAGCTTTTTGGCAAGTAGCATCTCAGAAGTGTTGGGCCCCTCGTGCACATCTCAAAGTGCCCAAATTTTGTAGCGGAAAGGCAAAATAACTGGCGAGCAAGTCAGGCAGATCAACGGTGATCGTAAAAGATCTGATGGTTTTCGCTATGTCATGACATAAAGATGCTTGCCAGATGTCACCGTGACTTAGCAACAAAGCATGTGCTAAAAAGGGGTGAGGGGTTCAGGTTAAGGATTGAGCAGGTTTGAGCCGATCGAACAGCTATTGCTATACCACCATGTGAAAGTGCTTCACTGTAAATAGCTGCGACTTGGCGACTGATGAGGTGGTCGAAAAGTGGTGGACACATGGTGACATCGTGGCACAAGAGAGAGCCACTCAGGAGAGGCTAATAATCAAGAAAATTGGTGAAATCCAACGGCAGATCCGAGGCAGATCAATGGTGAGGTGAAATTCTGGAGCTAACCATGACTGTCGTTGTACCACGGTTGTGAAGTGCCCGAAATGAATACCCTTGCGACAGGTGGCACTGAGGTGGACTCTAAGAAAATCATGAGGTGCCATGTGGTGACATGCAGCTGATGAGGTGGGAGGTCCAGTGGTAACACGAGGAAGACAGGTGGTGTGTCGTCAAAATAAACATCGAGCAGACATTGGCTTCGATGGATCACTATAGGGACTCACTTAAGGCATCAGTTTCATTGACATAAATGGTGTCGATGAAACTAAGGTTTTGATAAGAAAAGAAAGTGGCTTGCTAAAGGGGAGGTTTGGCTAAAAGACTGAGGTCTAACAAACTGGAACAGGTGGTAGGTCTGGCAGCGTTGAGGTGGCGAATGAGGTCGTGCTCAATTGCATCTGGTGGTCGATCACAGACTGACACGTAGCATGGATGGATGAAGAGGTAAAGACTAGGTAGATTTGTGCCAATCTAACGGTTGTCACTATACTGCTATGCGAAGGCACCTGATGGTTATCCCCTATGACATGGTGACTAATGATGTGGTAGTTGCGGTGGCGGTCTAGGTGGGCTCGGAGTAAACCAGGAAGTGACACATGGTGGGCCTGCCAGAGGAGAGAGTAGCCCAGGTGAATTAACTGGTGGGCATGTTAAGAGGGATCTAATGGTTGGATAGATGAGCTAATGGTGTTCACGACAAAAATATGCTCGATGGCTAAGAGGTGCGACTTGGCGACTAAGCGGTGGGACCCATAGGAAGAACAATTTGGAGGAAGTAAAGAATAAGCAATTTCAAGGAAGATCTATGGTTGTCTCCATACCGCAAGATGGAGGTTCTTGAATGTTAATGGTCGCGACTTGGCGACTAGTGAGGTGGCAAGATAGGTGGAGTCCAAAGGAACTCACAAGCGAACCAGGAGGTGACATGTGGTTGAAACCTGACCAAGAAAGTCAAGTTAAAATATAGTTTCAGACTGTGGTGAAAAGGAAAAATCTTAAATGGACGACCTGTAGAGGGATTGATAGCTGAGGATTGAATATTTGCCCAAATATGGATTTGTCATATATCGTTGGAAAGCTCTTGATCTGAGGAATCTCATTCTACAGTCAAGTGTAGTCCATGGAAAGTATTTTTAGGGCAGTGACCTCAGGATATTAGAAGTTATTTCTCAGATAGAAGGTGATGATTTTCTGCAGACCAAGTGCGACAACGGTTAATGCCAGTAGTTAAGCTAAGCGGATACGGTGGAAAACTAGGGGTAGCGGTTAATTTTTTAACAGCCAAAGACCAAGTGGTAGGGCTCGGTTCTAAGTGGATTACTCAAGAAAGTTAAAGGGTGTGTTAGTTTCCCATGATCGGATGGCTGTCGGTATACCGCAATAAAAAAAGTCCAAACTTTAAAGGCCGCGACATGGCGATTAAATGAGAGATGCTTATAAAGAAGACCTCCTGATCTGTTGGTGCCAAAAATTTAAAATATTCAAAAGAAATAGTAGCAGAGGTGTGCAAGTTACATCTGACATTGGTTCAAGGTGAAAAAGGGTTGGTGAGAGGTATTTAGGGAGATCTACAGAGGACATAATGGTGTGTGGCTCTGTGTTTTCTTAATTACAACCATCAATGCTCTGGCTTGAAATAATACACCGACATTATGAAGCTGACGGTGGTTGAATCCGATTTTGGGTAATAGGAAATTACCATTTCGGCCATTTTCCAAATGAATGCCCAGTCAATTAATGAAGCACACATCCTAGAAAGAATGTTAGGTTTCTCCCTCAACTACAATGGCACAGAAATATAACTTTTGCAATAAATGACTGTTAGGGTAAGATTTTTCTTCTAGGTAGTCTGAAGCTTGTTGCATCCTAATTTCTATAAAAGGATACCAAGGCTACCTAGAAAAGGGACACAAACGTTTGTAGCTAAACTCTGGCAAAATTAATACAGGCCTTTGTCTTAGCAATTTCTGAGTCAAATATGAAGTACTTGTAACCTTCTGACAAAGGAATGAAATATACAGTCTAGAGAATTTAAATTCAGATTTGTATTGTCTCTATGTCATTGTACTGGTGTTCATTCCATTTAAGTAATCAAGGATTGCTTATTTGAATGATTTTTTAGGCATCTAATGAAGTTGTTTTGAGTCTTTTTCTTAAGGAGAAAAATATAAATATACTTTGAACAAAGTCATTGATATCAATATTTTTGGCGTGGATTTGATGATGAAATCTAGTACAGACTAGGACTCTATGTATGTTAGGCATATTCAGAGTTAATAGATCATAAACTTGTGATTTGTGTACTAGTTTCTCTTGTTAGGATGCAATCTGTTGTAGATGACTCTGTTTCCTGGATAAGGCTCTAGTTTATCTATTGGTTTTTGTTGCATTTTGTGATCCTTTTTTAAAAAAAGTCAAATCAATTTTCCATTTAGGTTAGTTGTACTAGTCAGTAAGGAAAGTTTGCAAGAATTTACACTGGTTTTCTGCAAACCATTTACTATTTTTGTGAGAAAACAGTCTTTAAAAGGGTTCACCTGCCCAAGCTTTTATAAGCTTAAAGTGTAGGAGGTTTTCTAATTCTAGAACCTCATATTGTTGTCTTTATTTCAAACTTTTGTTGTTCTCTTCCATTGCAGGACAACAACAATAATTTTCACTTTTATAGAGAAGAAATAGAAGTTTTCAAAATAGAGAACAAGAAGAAACTCGGGAAGATACACCCTCACATAGCTTTGTTACTCAAAATTGAGCTACAAAAAATTGTTAGATGTGGGTTTCATTATACCCATAGACTATGTTGATTGGATCCCAAATCTAGTCCCAGTATCCAAGCATAATGGAGGTATCAGGATCTACATTGACTTCAGATATCTGAACAAATCTTGCCCAAATGATGATTTCCCACTTCCTAACATAGACATGATAGTGGGCTTGATAGATGGAAATGAAATGCTATCATTCATGGATGGTTTTTCTGGTTATAACCAAATCAAAATAGTATGAGAGGACCAACCTAAGACAACATTCACTTGTCCGTGGGGAAGCTATTGTTGGAATGTGATGTCATTTGGCCTTAAAAATGCAGGTGCTACTTATCAAAGAGAAATGACCACCTTATTCCATGACATGATACACAAAATCATGGAAGACTATATGGATGATTTGGTAGAAAAATCCAACACAAGAGATGATCATCTAAACATATTGGCTAAAATCTTTGATAGACTCTAGGAATACAATGTACTGCTCAATTCAAAAAAATGTGTTTTCAGAGTAACATCCAGCAAACTCTTAGCATTCATTGTATCTAAGCATTGTAATTGATGAATAATGATGAGCAGCTAAGGTCCTGACCGATACTGAGAGAGGAGGGGTGAATCAGTACACACAAAAACTTCACAACACTTTATCATATTAAAACATAGCTGACCAATTGTCTTCACCACTAAGCATAACCATGGCTATACCGGTTAAACATGGATACTTCAAACAACATACCACAGATCTCAAATCTTGATGACTACATTACCAATATAATCATGCATGAGTTGTATCTACAATACCACAACCATTTAACACTGCATGCATAAATAGCTAAATCAGAGACACACAATCATTACATGAAAAACTCACAACCCATAACATAGAGATTTTTCACGTGGAAACCCAAACGGGAAAAACCATAGTGGGGATGAATACCCGCAAGTTTGTTTTGAACTCTTTTGAAGTCCTCTCTATTAGGAGCCTAGTCCGGTTAAAGACTTTCAATAAGGTTCTGTTAGGAACCAATCCTGTTAGGGATCACCCAGTTAAGGGATGGCTATATACCGTGTTAAAGGTTGAAACCCTGTTAAAGGTTACCTCGCTAGAGGATTTAAATAACTCAATGAACTTGAGTCACCTAGTTAGAGGATTTACAACAAAGCCTATTAAAGCTACCCAGACAAGGGATTTTCCTTCTATTGAAATGGTTAGAAGACAATAGGTAAAACTTTGATCTCATAACAACACTCCTTGCTAAAGCAGATCCTTTTCAATTCCTCTCCTCTACAATCACACTCTGCAGATTCCTCACTCTAGTTTGGCAAGTATCTAATCTCCAACACGCGGACACACACAAAACTTTTGCCAACAACTTAAAATAACATATTGCATAGAATGAAATGACCTAAGATAGATCTCAAGACATTCTGCATCATCCAATCTTCATCGCATCTGGAAAATAGTAACCCATCACGCGCTCTTCACACACAACTCAGAAAATCACGCATTCCTAAGGTAGGCATTCAAATGCATTTGATCTTCATGCGCAATATCCTCAAGGAAATTCTTCACATGCACACAGCTGACGTGGCATCCCAATCCTTATCATTATCATTCACAAAACACCATTGGTTGCACCACATAGGCCATACCGGAAACCCTAGAACTAGACAGAGACTACCAACCGATAGTCACCCTTAGTGAACCCCGACACCGATCCACTCCATCTCGATTGACCATAACCGCTTCCAATCTTCATATTGGTGCATATCGGTTCACCTGCTTGAGCATATATTGACATCAATGACAACATACATTGTCACTACTTCATCATATGCCAACAATCTCCCCCTTTGGCATTGATGGCAATACTCAGTGTATCATTACTCAGTATCTGAATCATGCATAATAACATATACCGATTAACATATACCAGTTCAAAGATCACCACCACCACCATCTAGACTAGTCAGTGTGCACTCTGCCATATGTCTTCATCATCAGATATCTTCTCCCCCTTTGACAACAATGCCAAAGTGGAGGCACAAGCTTCCAAGCTTCACTATGCTGCTCCCCCTATGGAATAGCATCCTTCAACACATCAATCCTGTAAGATCTGACATGGTAGTACCTGACTGATGTGGAGCACACAACTTTAGCTTACTTCATGAAGGGGTAGAACCCGTAATTCACCTCTCAAATAGGTAAATGTAGTCTTTGGTAAGGGCTTGGTGAATATGTCTGCTAGCTGCTCCTTACTGGAAACATGTTCTAATACAACCTCTTTATTCTGAACCTTTTCTCTTAATAAATGATACTTGAGCTCAATGTGCTTGGTCCTAGTATGCAGTACCAGATTTTTGGAAATGTTTATTGCACTAGTATTATCACAGAAAATACTCATCGGTTCAAATATAGTCATTTTGAAGCCATTCAGTACATGCTTCATCCAGATTGCCTAGGTACAGTTCATAAATGCTGCCACATACTCTGCTTTAGCTTTAGACTAGGAAATATAGCTCTGCTTCTTGCTCGTCCATGAGACTAGTCTTCCACCAAGGAAGAACACTCCACCAGTTGTGCTCTTCTAGTCATCCACATTACCTACCCAATCAGCATCGGTAAACACTTTGAGATCAAAGTTGCCATTGTATGGATACCACAATCCATAATCAACTATCCCTTTCAGGTATCTAAGAATCCTCTTTACTGCTACCAAGTGGGATTCTCTTGGACTCTTCTGAAAATGGGCCACTATGACCATTGCATGAGAAATATCCAGTCTGTTGTGCACCACATAGTGCAGCTTACTGATCATTAACTGGTACTCCTCATTCACCAATGCTGAGTCATCCTCCTTAGTCAGTTTGCAGCTGGTCACCATCAGTGTTCCAACTGGTTTGCTCTCCTCCATGCCAAAGGTCTTCAATACCTCTTTGATATACTTGGACTGGGTAATGAAGATTCCTCCTTTCAACTGTTGAATCTGTAGACCAATGAAGAACTTTTTCTCTCCAATGAGAGACATCTCAAACTCTTTCTTTATTTCATCTGCAAATGCATGATTCATTTCATCATCTCCTCTAAAGATTATTTCATCTACAAATAATTCACAGATCAGTATATGATCACCTTCATATTTAAGGTATATGTTGTTGTCCTCACTTGTTCTCTAAAATCCTATCATCACAAGATGACAGTGTAACCATTCATACCATGCCCTTGGTGCTTATTTCAATCCATACATGGACTTGTGTAATCTACACACCATGTTACTATCTTCTGACAAAGCAAACCCATCTGGTTGCTCAATATACACTTCTTCTTCTAGAATTCCATTCAAGAATATAGACTTCACATCCATCTAGTATACCTTGAATCCCTTGAATACTGCAAATGCAAGTAGCATTCAGACACCTTTGAGTCTAGCCACTAGGGCAAAGGTTTCTCCATATTCTTATCCTTCTTCTTGAGCATATCCCTTGCATACAAGTCTTGCCTTGTTCCTTACCACTGTGCCTTCTTCATTCAGCTTATTCCTAAAGACCCATTTGGTACCAATGACATTCTTGTGTTCGGTTTTGGGTACCAAGGACCATGTTGTATTCTTCTCTATCTAGTTCAACTCCTCTTCCTTTTCCTTTATCTAGTCTTCATCAGTAAGTGCCTCTCTAATGGGCTTAGGCTCAAATTTTAAAATCATGCAAGAGTTTTCTTTCACCTTTCTCCTTGTAAGTACTCCTACATCTTTGTCTCCTATGATTTGCTTTGGATCATGATGCAGTCTTACATACCTAGGAATGACCGTAGCAGGTTCCGCTTGCTTTTCCTCTTCTTTTTCCACTTCTTCTTCTTCTTCACCCCCTAAAGCTTCTACCGATACAGAAACATTGAGTTCTTTGCAGTGTTTGTCATTTGTTTCTTTCTTAACCGGTTCTCAGAAGGCTAAACTAGGTTCATCTTCCGTTTCCTTGTTGTCAATTTCCTCAGCCTTCTCAGGGGATTCATCAACCCTGACATTGATACTCTCAACAATCTTCTGGATCCTTCTATTGTAGCACTTGAGATCTTTACTTTTAGCAGAATATCCAAGAAATATTCCTTCATCGGACTTAGCATCAAACTTACTTAGATGCTCACCTCTCTTGATATAGCATTTACTCCCAAACACTTTGAAATAACTCACATTGGGAGTTCTTCCATTCCAGTACTCATAGGGGTTTGTGTCTTTTCCTTTCTTGATGAGTACCCAATTCATGGTATAGACTGCAATGTATTGGCATATGTGCAGAGTATGATGACATGATGATATTGTATGTTGTCATTGATGTCAATATGTTGAAGAGTGAACCGATATATTGAAGTAAGCAACTTGCAAGAGAACCGGTATGATGTTGTGAACCGGTATATGTGAAAAAGTGAAGCGGTATGTCTATCCAAGTGAACTGGTATGTTGGAATGTAAACCAGTATATGGAGTGTTTTGTATCAAGGTTTCATATGGTATGACTACAGGTTGGTAGTCTTAGCTTCAAGGTTTCCGGTTGAAGTGTTCCAAAACCTGTGTGATTCAACTGATGACATCGTGTGATGAGTTAGCATTGTAATGAAGAACAAATTGTGTTGCCACGCCAACCTTGTGCGCATGAAGTATCTTTCATGAAGGAGATAGATCCTATCTACCTCAGGAATGTGCGAAGTCTCTATAAACAATGGAGAACGTGTGATGGGTTATCAGCCTCCAAGAAGCGGTGAAGAATGAATGTTGGAGAACATCTTGAGATCTGTTCAAGACTATTGTAATCAATGCAATATGTTCAATAGTTAGGATTGAACCGACTGAATTGCTTAACCTAAATGTTTAGGGTTTAGGGTTTATGCTACCGACCTATCTTTCCTACAAGGTCGATGTTGTTTTTCATGTTGAGGTTGTTGGCAAATGTTGTGTGTGTATCTAAGTGCTGAGATACGTGATTCTTGCCAGACCAGATAAGAGAATAGATACCTACAAAGTGTGATTGCAGAAGGAAGGAACTAAAGCGGATCTGCATTGGCATTGAAGTGTTGTTACCAGATCATTGTAATACCTGTTGACCTCTAACCACTTCAAGAGTTGGAAAATCCCTTAACAAGGTAGCTTTAACTAGCTTGTTGTAAATGCTTTAACAGGGTGACTCAAAATCTTTGAGTTCTTAAAATCCTCTAACAAGGTAACTTTTAACAGGGTTTAACCCTTAACCGGGTATTTTAGCCATCCCTTAACTGGGTGATCCCTAGCAGGATCGGTTCCTAACAGAACCTATTGTAAAGTCTTTAATTGGACTAGGCTCCTAACAGAGCGGACTTCAAAAGGGTTCAAAGAAAAGCTTGTGGGTATTCATCCCCATCATGGTTTTTCCCAGTTGAGTTTCTATGTGAAAAAATATATGTGTTATGTGTGATGCTTTTCATGTGATGCTTTGTTATTTTCTATCAAGCGGTAAAGCATGTTGAACCAGTAAGTCTTTACATTTATGTTGATGTATTACTAGTGTATGCATATGGGTGAAGTGTAAATAAGATGTTAGATTGTGTGGAAAGATAAGAGTTACCAGTTTATGTCTTTCACATTCTTACTGTGTTTAACCGGCAGTAATCGGGTTTAGACCGATGTTATTGCTTGCCAATCAAGTGCAGTGTTTTCAGTCAAACTGGTTCAAGGAAAAGTGTTGTTTTCTGTACTGATTCACCCCCCTCCCTCTCAGTACTAGTTTGGTACTAATTGTTCATCATTGATTCATCACAGTGCTCACCGCTTCTCTCCAAAATGTATGAGCAACATTTCCTTGGATCAGCATAGTTCTAGTCGCTTCCATTACAATCTTGTTATTCCTCTCTACAATGTCATTATGTTGTGGTGTCCTTGGGGCATACAACTTCTTCTTGATGTCATTCTCTTCATAGTATTTGTTGAATTCATCAGAAATGAATTCACCTCCTTGATCAGTTCTAAGGCATTTTATTCTTTTGCCACTCTCCTCAACCAATGCTCTAAAGTCTTTGAACTTTCCAAATGTCTTAGACTTGTCTTTCAATAATGTGACCCACATAATTCTTGAGCAGTCATTGGTAAGAATCATGAAATACCAATCTCCCTAAATGCTTCTTGTTTTCATCAGACCACATAGATCGGTGTGCACAAGATCAAGTAAGTTCTCTACTGAAAAGGACTTACCTTTGAATGTTGAGGAAGACATCTTCCCAAGTTGACATTCTCTGCACAAAGCATTCTCTAGTTTTCTCAGCAAAGGCAATCCTCTTACTGCCTTGATCTTACTTGCCTTTAAAATATTGTCAAAATTCACATAACAAAGTCTCCTATGCCATATCCAACTGTCATCAAATTTTTCCATCAAGCACTGACTAATCTTGAAATTTAGTTGAAACGGGTTTCCTCTGGTCTACTTATTGGTGGCAATAAGTTCACCACTTTTTCCAATTATTCTGTAGACTCAACCTTTGAACTCCAGAATAAGTCCTTTGTCGTTCAGCTGAGCAACACTCAAAAGGTTGTGCTTAAGGCCTTCCACCCATTAGACATCATCCGCACTGCTCTTTCCATTTAGTGAGATGGATCCTTTTCCTTTCACCATGCAAGGTGCATCATTGCCAAACCAAACAACACCTCCATCATATTCTTCCAAAGTCAGAAAATTTCTCCAGTCACTAGTCATGTGGTGAGAACACCCGCTATCAATGATCCACTCATTAGAGTTTCAATGCGAGAGACAAGGGCTTTCAGGTCAGACACCTCTTCCTTGACAGCTACAAACACTATGTCCTTACTCTATTCATCCTCAAATTCTTCATCGATAACACCTTCATCCACTACAACAAGATAATTTCTCCTACCTCCTCCTTTATACTTTCTAAACCTTTCTAGTTTATCCTTATTGTCATTGTTAGGAAATTTAACAACTATATGTCCTATCTTATTGCAAGAAAAACACTTCAGAGGAAGCTTACCTCTGTATTTATCGGTGCCTTTTGGAAGTCTATTGACAAGAAGAGCTTAAAACTCCATTAGAATCTCCTCGTCGTCCATATCTCTGCTTGGCTTGGATTCATAACTGGTACTAACCTCTTTTCCTTTCCTGGTCGATAAAGAGGAAGAAGACTCTCTAAAGACAGACTCGGTCTTCTCAACACTACCATCATAGCTATTCAATTCATATCCAGTCAACTTTGCAATAATAGAGTCTAAGGATACCTTGGTTTTGTCAATAGATCTTAGCTCCTGAATAGAGGCAACCCTGATTGAGTAGACTGGTAAAAGTGATCTCAGAACTTTACTGACAACAATGGCATCATCAATTGTTCCACCAGTGCTCTTGATTTCTCCAACCACTGTCTTAATTCTTATGCCATACTGCTGAATGCTCTCTCCTTCAACCATCCTCATATCTTCAAGCTTTCCTCTAAGGCTTTCTTCCTTAGCCTATTTAACATGTTCATCACCGCCATAGATGGATTCCAATTTGTCCCATACATCTTTTGGATTGTCCTTATCTTGTACATCAATGAACTCTATATCGAACAAGCTGCTAATAAGGGCTTCCCTGACTTGCCCGTTCTTCTATCTCTTTTTTCTGATCATCAGTTAGAGTGCTAGTGGGGATTAAATAGGCATTCTCAACATAGCTCCAGTGTTTTTCACCCAAACCCTTGATATATATCTTCATTTTGTCCTGCCATAGTGTAAAGTTGTCCCTGTTGAACTTAGGACCTTCCCTTTTCATCATTACAACATGATCTTTTGCCTCAAGCGGTTAAGCATATATCATCGAGGACCTGGATGTGCACTGATACCAATTGATGAATAATGATGAGAAGCTAAGGTCCTGACCGGTATTGAGAGGGGTGGGTGAATCAGTACACACAAAAACTTCACAACACTTTATCATATTAAAACACAGCTGACCGGTTGTCTTCACCACCAAGCATAACCATGGCTATACCAGTTAAACACAGATACTTCAGACAACATACCACAGATCTCAAATCTTGATGACTACATTACCGATATAATCATGCATGACTTGTATCTACATTACCAAAACCATTTAACACTGCATGCATAACTAGCTAAATCAAAAACACACAATCATTACATGAAAAACTCACAACCCATAACACAGAGATTTTTCACATAGAAACCCAAACGAGAAAAACCACGGTGGGGATGACTACCCACAAGTTTGTTTTGAACTCTTTTGAAGTTCACTCTGTTAGGAGCCTAGTCCGGTTAAAGACTTTACAATAAGGTTCTGTTAGGAACCGATATTGTTAGGGATCACCCGGTTAAGGGATGCTTATATACCTTGTTAAAGGTTGAAACCCTGTTAAAGGTTACCCCACTAGAGGATTTAAATAACTCAATGAACTTGATCCACCTGGTTAGGGGATTTACAACAAAATCTATTAAAGCTGCCTGGTCAAGGGATTTTCCTTCTATTGAAATGGTTAGAAGACAATAGGTAAAACTTCGATCTGATAACAACACTCCTTGCTAAAGCAGATCCTTTTCAGTTCCTCTCCTTTACAATCACACTCTGCGGATTCCTCACTCTAGTTTGGCAAGTATCTAATCTCCAACACGTGGACACACACACAACTTTTCCCAACTACTTACAATAACAAAACTCATTGACCTTAAAGAAAAATGTTAGGTTGGTAGCATAAACCCTAAACCCTAAATATTTTAGGTTTATAATTACAGGCAGTCCAATCCTGACCGTCCAGACACATTGCATAGAATGAAATGATCTAAGGCAGATCTCAAGACATTCTGCATCATCCAATCTTCACCGCATCTCAAAAACAATAACCCATCATGTGTTCTTCACATAGCTTAGAAAATCATGCATTCCTGAGGTAGGCATTCAAATGCATTCGTTCTTCATGTGCAAGATCCTCAAGGAAATTCTTCACGTGCACACAACTAACATGGCATCCCAATCCTTATCCTTATCGTTCACAAAACACCATCGGTTGCACTGCACAGGCCATACCGGAAACCCTAGAACTGAACAGAGACTACCAACCGGTAGTCACACTTAGTGAACCTCGACACTAGTCCACTCCATCCTGGTTGAACATAACCGCTTCCAATCTTCATACTAGTGCATACCGGTTCACCTACTTGAGCATATATTGACATCAATGACAACATACATTGTCATTGTTTCATCATATGCCAACGGAAATAGATCCAGAAATATTAAAAACTATTTTAGACATGTCATCACCCACTACCTTCAAGCAACTTAGAAGTCTACAAGGTAGATTACAATCCATAAGGCGTTTCATTGCCCAATTGGCAAAAAAGTGCCAGCCATTTCAACACCTTTTAAAGAAAGGTGTCACATTCAAATGGATACAATAATACTAGGAGGCATTCCAAAAACTAAAAAAGTATCTTTTGTCTACACTAGTCTTGGTTCCACCCATGCACGGGAAACCATTACTCTTTTTTATAGCTGCAACAAATTCCTCCTTAAGTTCTCTTCGAGCACAACGTGATGAACAAGGAAAAGAGAGAGTTGTCTATTACTATAGTAGAACACTCATTGGATATGAACTCAATTACACACCAATAGAAAGAGTATGTATTGTAGTAGTTTTTGTACCACAAAAATTGAGACATTATATGTTGAGTCATAAAGTCCAGCTCATCGCACACTTTGATCCACTCAAATACTTGATGAACAAAGCAGTTTTAATTGGAAGGCTTGCCAAGTGGGTCATGATATTTAGTGAATTTGACATTGAATATGTCAACAAAAAAGACATTAAAGGAAAAATCATAGTAGATCAACTTGTAGAAACACTTCTACAAGAGAGTCATCCAGTGATGGTAGATTTTCAGGATGAATCATTATTTACATTGTCAGCACAAACAAATTAGAAACTATTCTTTGATGGGTCTCACAAAAATTATGGAGCACAAGTCAGAATTCTATTCATAATTCCTCAAGGAGATTCAATTCCCAAATCATTAAGGACTAGCTTCCCTTGCACTAATAGCATCACTGAATATGAAGCCCTAGTAGTCAGACTCCATACTGCACTATAGTGGAAAATCATTGAACTTCAAGTCTTCAAAGACTGATAGCTTATTATTAATAAAATCAATGATGATTACAATACAAAATATGATAAGCTAACACCCTACACACAATTGGTAGAAGAATACAAACAACACTTCACCAATGTAACAATTTGAAAAAATACCAAGAGCGCAGAACAAGGCAGCCGATGCAAATGAAACAATAGGTTCTCTCTTAGATATGCCACATGATGGAACTCACTTTGCATTTCAAGTGGAGAAACTCATTGTGTCAGCTCATGAATACCATCCTCTGAATATATATGTATGATAACAGGACCCAATTCCCTATGGTATAGAGGTATATATGCATACCTGCATTATCAATACATACCTCTTGATCTTTCACGAAATCAAAGGAAGGCACTCATCCGACAATTGTCATTACATTCAATCATTGCTGACACTTTGTACAGAAAATGTGTAGACGGTACCTTACTCGGATGCATCAATCTTGAGGAGGCACAAATTACCTTGAAAGAAGTTCATGATGGCATATGTGGGGCACATTCCTCTGGACCATCCATAGGAAAAACACTGTTACAAACAGGTTATTATTGGCCTACAATGGAAAAGGACGCTTACAAGTATGTCCAAAGATGCAAGCAATGCCAAATGCATGCAAACCTGAATCATGCACCTACTCAAGCTTTTCAGTCAATAACATCACCATGGCCATTTTCAAAGTGGGGATTACATCTTGTAGGGAAAATAAACCCTATCTCCTCCAACGGACATAAGTTTATTCTCATAGCTATTGAGTACTTCACAAAATGGGTTTAGGAAATCCCGATGACCTTCACAATAGGAAAGCAAATAGATAAATTTATTTTGAGTTATATCATTTATAGATATGGAGTTCCCATTTGCATTATAACTAACAATGAATGACTATTCAAAAATAAAGAAGTAAGTGAACTTTGCGAGCAATTTCACATCCAACAACATTTTGCGACACCCTACTATCCCCAAAGAAATGGTCAAGCTAAGGCAATAAGAAAGAATATTCTAAAAAATTTAAAGAAAGTTGTCAATGATACTGAACGAGATTGGCATCTCCAGCTAAATCCAGTTCTCTAGGCCTATCGAACCGGTGTCCGCATAGCCACTGCTACCACACCTTACTCTTTAGTTTATGGTTCAGAGGCTATTTTACCCATAGAGGTAGAATTTCCATCACTAACAGTCTCTCTGGAAAACACTATCTCAAAAGAAGTTAATAGAGTACCACACTTGCAAGAACTCAAATTCCTAGATGAAAAATGACAAAACACTCTAAATTATTTACAAGGATATCTTTTGTCTACACTGGTCTTGGTTCCACCCATGCATGGCAAACCATTACTCTTGTTTATAGCTGCAACAAATTCCTCCTTAGGTGCTCTTCTAGCACAACATGATGAACAAGGAAAAGACAGAGTTGTCTATTACTATAGTACAATACTCATTGGATACGAACTCAATTAGACACCAGTAGAAAGAGTATGTCTTGTAGTAGTTTTTGCATTACAAAATTGAGACATTATAGGTTGAGTCATAAAGTCCAGCTCATCGCACACTTTGATCCACTCAAATACTTGATGAACAAAGCAGCTTTAACTGGAAGGCTTGCCAAGTGGGTCATGATACTTAGTGAATTCGACATTGAATATGTCGACAAAAAAGACATTAAATGACAAATCATATTAGATCAACTTATAGAAACACCCCTACAAGACAGTCATCCAATGATGGTAGATTTTCCAGATGAATCAGTATTTACACTATCAGCACAAACAAACTAGAAACTATTCTCTGATGGTTCTCACACAAATCATGGAGCAAGAGTCGGAATCCTATTCATAATTCTTCAATGAGATTCAATTCCCAAATCATTAAGGACTAGCATCCCTTACATTAATAGCATCACTGAATATGAAGCCCTAGTGGTAGGACTCCATACTGCACTACAGTGGAAAATCATGGAACTTCAAGTCTTCGAAGATAGAATGCTTATTATTAATAAAATCAATGATGATTACAATACAAAATATGTTAAGCTAACACCCTACACACAATTGGTAGAAGAATACAAAGAACACTTCACCAATGTAACATTTTGAACAAATACCAAGAGCACGGAACAAGGCAGTCGATGCAATGGAAACAATAGGTTCTCTATTAGATATGCCACATGATGGAACTCACTTTGCATTTCAAGTGGAGAAAATCATTGTGTCATCTCATGAAATACCATCCACTAAATATATATGTATGATAATAGGACCCAATTCCCCATGGTATAGAGATATATATGCATACCTGCATTATCAATGCATACCTCTTGATCTTTCACGGAATCAAAGGAAGGCACTCATCTGAAAATCATCAAGACATTCAATCATTGCTGACACTTTGTATAGAAAAAGTGTAGATGATACCTTACTCAGATGCATCAATGTTGAGGAGGCACAAATTAGCCTAAAAGAAGTTCATGATGGCATATGTGTGGCACATTCCTTTGGACCAGCCATAGCAAAAACACTGTTATGAATAGGTTATTATTATCCTACAATGGAAAAGGACACTTAAAAGTATGTCCAAAGATGAAAGAAATACCAAATGCATGGAAACCTGATTCATGCACCTACTCAAGATTTTCTGCCAGTAACATCACCATGGCTAGTTTCACAGTGGGGATTACATCTTGTAGGGAAAATAAACCCTACCTCCTCTAATGGACATAAGTTTATTCTCATAGCTATTGAGTATTTCACAAAATGGGTTCAGGAAATCCTGATGACCTTCACAATCAGAAAGCAAATAGCTAAATTTATTTTGAATTATATCATTTGTAGATATGGAGTTCCCATGTGCATTATAACCCTTCAAAACTCAAGAAGTAAGTGAACTTTACGACCAATTTCACATCTGACAATATTTTGTGACACCCTACTATCCCCAAAGAAATGGTCAAGCTGAGGCAATAAACAAGAATATTCTAAAAAATTTAAAGCAAGTTGTCAATGATATTGGACAAGATTGGCATCTCCAGCTAAATCCAGTTCTCTGAGCCTATCAAACTGGTGTCCGCATAGCCACTGGTACCACACCTTACTCTTTAGTTTATGGTTCAGAGGCTATTTTACCTATCGAGGTAGAATTGCCATCACTAACAATCTCTCTGAAAAACATTGTCTCAAAAGAAGTTACTAGAGTAGCACACTTGCAAGGACTAGAATTCCTAGACGAAAAATGGAAAAACACTCTAAATCATTTACAAGGATATCTTTTGTCTACACTAGTCTTGGTTCCACCCATGCATGGGAAACCATTACTCTTGTTTATAGCTGCAATAAATTCCTCCTTAGGTGCTCTTCTAACACAACAAGTTGAACAAGGAAAAGAGAGAGTTGCGTATTACTACAGTAGAACACTCATTGGATACGAACTCAATTACACACCAATAGAAGGAGTATGTCTTGTAGTAGTTTTTGCATCGCAAAAATTGAGACATTATATGTTGAGTCATAAATTCTAGCTCATCGTACACTTTGATCCACTCAAATACTTGATGAACAAAGCAGCTTTAACTGGAAGGCTTGCCAAGTGGGTCATGATACTTAGGTAATTTGACATTGAATATGTCGACAAAAAAGACATTAAAGGATAAATCATAGTAGATCAACTTGTAGAAGAATCCCTACAAGATAGTCATCCAATGATGATAGATTTTTCAAATGAATTAGTATTTACATTGTCAGCACAAACAAACTAGAAACTATTCTTTGATGGGTCTCACACAAATCATGGAGCAGGAGTAGGAATTCTATTCATAATTCCTAAAGGAGATTCAATTCCCAAATCATTCAGGACCAACTTCCCTTGCACCAATAGCATCACTGAATATGAAGCCCTAGTGGTAGGACTCCATACTACAATACAATGTAAAATCATGGAACTTCAAGTCTACAGAGACTGACAGCTTATTATTAATAAAATCAATGATGATTAAAATACAAAATATGATAAGCTAACACCCTACACACAATTGGTAGAAGAATACAAACAACACTTCACCAATGTAACATTTTGAACGAATACCAAGAGCGCAGAACAACGTAGTTGATGCAATGGCAACAATAGGTTCTCTCTTAGATATGCCACATGATGGAACTCACTTTGCATTTCAAGTGGAGAAACTCATTGTGTCAGCTCATGAAATACCATCCACTGAATATATATGTATGATAACAGGACCCAATCACCCATGGTATAGAGATATATATGCAAACCAGTATTATCAATACATACCTCTTGATCTTTCACAGAATCAAAGGAAGCCACTCATCCAACAATCATCAAGACATTCAATCATTGCTGACACTTTGTACAGAAAAAGTGTAGATGCTACCTTACTCGGATGCATCAATATTGAGGAGGCACAAATTACCCTGAAAGAAGTTCATGATGGCATATGTGGGGCACATTCCTCTGGACTAGCCATAGAAAAAACACTGTTATGAATAGGTTATTATTGGCCTACAATGGAAAAGGATGCTTACAAGTATGTCCAAAGACACAAGCAATGCCAAATGCATGGAAACCTAATTCATTCACCTACTCAAGATTTTCAACCAACAACATCATGGCCATTTTCAGAGTGGGGATTATATCTTGTAGGGAAAATAAACCCTACCTCCTCCAACGGAAATAAATTTATTCTCATATCTATTAAGTACTTCACAAAATGGGTTGAGGAAATCTTGATGACCTTCACAATAGGAAAGCAAATAGCTAAATTTATTTTGAATTATATAATTTGTAGATATGGAGTTCCCATGTGCATTATAACTAACAACGGATGACCCTTCAAAAATCAAGAAGTAAGTGAACTTTGCGACCAATTTCACATCCAACAACATTTTGTGACACCCTACTATCCCCAAAGAAATGGTCAAGATGAGGCAATAAACAAGAATATTCTAAAAAATTTAAAGAAAGTTGTCAATGATACTGGATGAGATTGGCATCTCCAGCTAAATCCGGTTCTCTGGGCCTATTGAATTGGTGTCCACATAGCCACTGGTACCACACCTTACTCTTTATTTTATGGTTCAAAGTCTATTTTACCTATCAAGGTAGAATTTCCATCACTAACAGTCTCTCTGAAAAACATTATCTCAAAAGAAGTTAATAGAGTAGCACACTTGCAAGAACTAGAATTCCTAGACGAAAAATGGCAAAACACTCTAAATCATTTACAAGGATATCTTTTGTCTACACCGGTCTTGGTTCCACCCATGCACGGGAAACCATTACTCTTGTTTATAACTGCAAAAAATTCCTCCTTAGGTTCTCTTCTAGCACAACATGACGAACAAGGAAAAGAGAGAGTTGTCTATTACTACAATAGAACACTCATTGGATACGAACTCAATTACACACCAATAGAAAGAGTATGTCTTATAGTAGTTTTTGCATCACAAAAATTGAGACATTATATGTTGAGTCATAAAGTCCAGCTCATCGCACACTTTGATCCACTCAAATACTTAATGAACAAATCAGCTTTAACTGGAAGGCTTCCCAAGTGCGTCATGATACTTAGTGAATTTGACATTGAATATGTTGATAAAAAAGACATTAAAGGACAAATAATAGTAGATAAACTTGTAAAAGCACCCCTACAAGACAGTCATCCAATGACGGTAGATTTTCCAGATGAATAAGCATTTACACTATTAGCACAAACAAACTGGAAACTATTCTTTGATGGGTCTCACATAAATCATGGAGCAGGAGTAGGAATTCTATTCATAATTCATCAAGGAAATTCAATTCCCAAATCATTCAGGACCAACTTCCCTTGCACCAATAGCATCATTCAATATGAAGCCCTAGTGGTAGGACTCCATACTGCACTATAGTGGAAAATCATCGAACTTCAAGTCTTTGGAGATCGAAAGCTTATTATTAATAAAATCAATGATGATTACAATACAAAATATGATAATCTAACACCCTACACACAATTAGTAGAAGAATACAAACAACACTTCACTAATGTAACATTTTGAACAAATACCAAGAGTGCAAAACAAGGCAGCCAATGCAATGGCAACAATAGGTTCTCTCTTAGATATGCCACATGATGGAACTCACTTTGCATTTCAAGTGGAGAAACTCATTGTGTTAGCTCATGAAATACCATCCACTAAATATATATGTATGATAACATGACCCAATTCCCCATGGTATAGAGATATATATGCATACCTACATTATCAATACATACCTCTTGATCTTTCATGAAATCAAAGGAAGGCACTCATCTGACAATCATCAAGACATTCAATCATTGCTGACACTTTGTACAGAAAAAGTGTAGATGGTACCTTACTCGGATGCATCAATGTTGAGGAGGCACAAATTACCCTGAAAGAAGTTCATGATGGCATATGTGGGGCACATTCCTCTGGACCAGCCATAGCAAAAATACTGTACGAACAGGTTATTATTGACCTACAATGGAAAAGGATGCTTACAAGTATGTCCAAAGATGCAAGCAATGCCAAATGCATGGAAACCTGAATCATGTACCTACTCAATATTTTTTCAGCCAAAACATCACCATGGCCATTTTCACAGTGGGGATTACATCTTGTAGGGAAAATAAACCCTACCTCCTCCAACAGACATAATTTTATTCTCATAGATATTGAGTACTTCACAAAATGGGTTGAGGAAATCTTGATGACCTTCACAATCAGAAAGCAAATAGCTAAATTTATTTTGAATTATATCATTTGCAGATATGGAGTTCCCATGTACATTATAACTAACAACGGACGACCCTTCAAAAATCAAGAAGTAAGTGAACTTTGCAACCAATTTCACATCCAATAACATTTTGCGACACCCTACTATCCCCAAAGAAATGGTCAAGTTGAGGCAATAAACAAGAATATTCTAAAAAATTTAAAGAAATTTGTCAATGATACTGGACAAGATTGGCATCTCCAGCTAAATCCAGTTCTCTGGGCCTATCAAACTGGTGTCCACACAGCCACTGGTACCACACCTTACTCTTTACTTTATGGTTCAGAGGCTATTTTACCTATCGAGGTAGAATTGCCATCACTAACAGTCTTTCTGAAAAAACATTATCTCGAAAGAAGTTAACAGAGTAGCACACTTGCAAGAACTAGAATTCCTAGACGAAAAATGGCAAAACACTCTAAATTATTTACAAGGATATCAAAACAGAATGAGAAGAAGCTACAATAAAAGAATAAACCCATGTTTCTTTGAGGTAGGTGACATTGTTCTTAAATAAAATCAAAGGAATCTCGTTGAACGCAAAAAACTAAGAAAGTTAGAGCCTAACTGGTTAGGTCCTTTTGTTATAACCAAAGTTTTTGGAAACAATGCTTATCATTTGCAAACGATGGAGGGAGATCCACTCCTTGATTGCATTAACAACATGCACCTAAAAACATATTACATCTAAGGGTGGGTTCACTTCAATTTTCAGTACTGCATTTGCATATTTCTTTACTGCATGGCATATCTTCATTTCAGAATACATCGTAGTTGCTTGCATATCATCATTGCACAACATATAGTTGCATACCATTTTTGTTTTTCATATAGTTGTACCAATAGTTACACAAGATGATTGTCTGATTTGTTCACCTGTCTGCAATGAAAGGAAAGAAGGTGGACTCATTTCCTAGATACTTGATCATGAAGTCTTTAGGAGGCCTTTAATCAATCAGTTTCAAATATCACCTTGTCATTGAGCTTTATCTATGGTTGAGTAGATTTTTCACTATTGAACCTTGTTACCCAAAATCTATCATTTGCTATATCTTTCACATTAATCAATTCTCTAAGTCATTACAGGTACCTGGTTGGTCATGTGGCTAGTGAAAAATCTAATAATCTACTTTAGCGTCGTTGTAATTATCATACCCACGTAGGTTTCATTACTTACAACTCAAGGCAAGAAAATGAAGAAAAAGAAAAGAAAAATACTATGCCAATTTCCATCTCAAGGAAAAATAAAAATGATATTTTACTGAAGTATCATGCATACAAGTGCAATAATAAAAGAATTGACTATGGGAACATACAAATAAATCCATCATGGCTTTGTTGGCAATGGAGCAATATTTGAGAGATTATATTGCATAACCTTGTCGGAGCTCTAAAAGCTTGCGGGCAGCGAAGCTCTATCTAGGATGCTTTTGAAGTTAGAATAAATTATGTAGCTAGCAACATAGGATTCTAAGGGTCTTTGATGGTTATAAGAATCAAAATGAATTCAAAAGCACACACATTGGCAAAAGAAGATCAAAGTTTGAAGAATTGATAGAGAAGTTTTTCGTGCCTCTGTTCATAAATATTGGTTACACATTGTGTTAGATTGGATGATTTAAAGAATTTTGAGAATGAATTGAAATCCTATCTCTAAAATATTTCACACCTTCAATTCAATCAGTGCATTTCAGAATGAGGGGCACACACATTCATCCTTGTTTAGGAATTGCATCTTCATATCGCATACTGCATTAGCATAGTTTGCAATTAAAAAATTCATTGTCTCCACCATATTTTGCAAATCATCATGTCATCACAGGTTTGCATACTTGGGGGCATAACTGAAAAAATAAAAAACATTCAGATAAAGTCCTGAAAAAATCTAAAAACATTTAGATAAAGTCTTGAAAAAAATCTAAAAAACATTCAGATAAAGTCCTAAAAAAATCTAAAAACATTCGGATAAAGTCCTGAAAAAATCAAAAACATTCACATAATGTCCTGAAAAATCTAAAAACATTCAGATAAAGTCCAAAAAAAATCAAAAACATTCAGATAAAGTCCTGAAAAATATCAAAAAGATTCAGATAAAGTCCTGAAATTATCCTAAAAATTCAGATAATGTCGTGAAAAAATCCTAAACATTCAAATAAAGTCTTGAAAAAATCATAAACATTCAGATAAAGTCCTGAAAAAATCAAAACATTCAGATAAAGTCCTGAAAAAAAAAAAATCCAAAAACAATCAAATATCGTTCCACAAAATCCAAAAACATTCAAATATCAATTAAAAAACTTGCAATAAATTGTCTCGCAAGAATCAAACAGCCTAGAAGATATCCAGTAAACACTTCGCACAAAGTTAAACAAAGGATACAACTATCTTGTCAAAACATCTACACTCAAAATGATCAACTGTCTAATCTATGGAATCACTATCAAACTACAATGTGATCACCATCTTGTCTTAAACAGAATTGGTACACTCAAAACCAGACAGATTAGTCTTAAACGGGGTCCAAAACTTCTGAAACCAAGCATTATCAAAATCACATCAAACATATCAAAGAAAAGACACAGTCAGTTCAACTACTGAGTATTGTCTATTTTGGTAGGCTCTTTTATCAAATTGGCGAAGATCATTGCTTTTAACTACTCAAGGATGTCCAAAAAGGTGACTAGAGGAGCCATGATGGGCATGATCTTTTTTCTTTGTATGTTGTTTGTGGTTTGAACCAATGAAGTTATAGGGTAATTGCTCTAGTGGGTGTCTATGATAGGAGCATTCAACTTGTGAATGCCACACATACCTCGACCCCTAGTGTAATTCCCAGAATGGAGGGTTCAATCCTTGTCTGCTACTTGTTTGTTTCTTGTAATGAGATATCTATACATCTTGGTTCCTCATACCCTGGTGTAATAAGCTCCATTGTTACATAATAAGGCTCAATGATGACAATGTATTGCACTACGAATAAAGCAATGAAGACTTTTTCATCAAAATCTTATCAATTAAATTGTTTCCCTCATATCTACTTCTGGAATAAATAAAGGTTGGTTCAATTGATTTATCATTTCATATCATTTCTTCTAATCTATTCTCCATCTAACAACTAACAATTCTTCCAATTTCACCTATTTTGACACAACAAAAAATTTCACTTTGCATTATGTTGTATTAGTCCATTGCATTATCATAAGCATGTCATCAATCATCATATATAGATTCATACATCACAAAATAAATGCACATCACATCACTGCATTATATCACATTAGTATTAGATGCATTACCAAGTAAGCATAAAATAAAAACCAAAACATTAGACATAGCATATATCTCAAAATAACTCATCACCAAAAGTGCATATCATATATCTCATCAAAATGTGTCAAAATAAATTGTATCTATGCTACATCATCAATAACATAACATCTCAACCAATGTTGCCTCTATCTCCAAGAGGATCCTTCCTACCAAATCCTCCCCCAGGATGTCCCAAATATGTTTGAGGTGTGCCCATAAAACCACCACTACTGGTCTGTCGAGAACTAGACCTACTAGAACCTAAACAACCTCTATAATCACTGAAACTAGGATCTCTTTGTGCCTCAGAAACAACACCATCATAGAGTTTTCTACAATATAAAGCCTCATGTACAACATAATAAAGAATGTCTGACTACGTACATGCATCAATACCCAGAGAAAAATGTTGGTCATAAGCAGTCTGAACCAAGTGCATCCACCTCACTACATCATCTCTCTCCCTCTGTAATCGATCTCTCTCAGCGGCTATCGACTCCCTCTCACTAGCTATCCGATCTATCTTTGTGGTAAGCTCCTCCATCACCCACCGATACTGAGCTCTTTCCTCCATTTTCCGTTGTTGTAAAGTAAAAACCAAGTCCTCCAAACTCCTAACTTGAGCCCTCATTCCCTCCTCATCATCATCTCCCTCTGCATCTCCTCTCTCCATAGCCTGGGGCATATCAACATCATGTCCACCATCCCCCCTCATCTCCATCGCTGCTTGATGAGCCTGATACTAACTCATCATTTTCACTCCCACTCTCACCAGATCTACTCATAGATAAAGTACCTCCATTGATATCCACATCCTCTCCTCCATCCTCCACCTCCTCTGCAACTATTTCTATCAGATCTATCTGACCCCTATCTCATCCTCCTTATCCACCATCTCTCCCTCCTTCGTCTCTCTGCCCTCTATCTCTCCCTACCCTAACCCATCCCCCACCATCACTCCCTTTCCCTATGGGACCCCTGTCATGTCTAATCTATTGAGAAGCAATCGGAACCATCAGATCTGTCAAAGGTATGGGCCTATGTTGTATCCACCATACACTATATCGTGTTGTAGTCCCTAGATCTACGATGCCAACTCATCAACCCCATTGAAGAGGAGCAAGAGACTCAAACTCAGCAATGGAAACATAAGGCTGCACACATGTACCCTAATCACTAATCTCATGAGTAGTAAGAGCAAAATAATTTGTCACATCTGGAATACCCTGTTGGCATAACTGATGGTGTTGGCAAAACTGGTTCATTAGTTAGTATTGTTATTGATGAGCAACAATTATTGGTGAATAAGGAGAAGCTCATAGGAAAGAAGATGTGGTCAACCTCAATGGTTTAATCATGACTACAAATAGTATGGAGGATTCAGTGCTTCCCAAATATGCATCATTGACACACTTAAGCAGTGTGTTGTTAGAATACTAATCGGTTGAAAGGAAAACAGAGTAGTCGACTGGTTAGTTAAGCACCAATAGGTATTGAGATCAATTTCTTCAAACTAGTAGATGAAATGATGATGTGTTCACAAGAGGTGACTCAAATTGTAGTTTAGTAGTCTTATGCATGATCGGAACACTCTGGGTAGACAGGTGATCAATCCAACTGATGATCAGTGACCAGTGGCAAAAGGTGAAGAGTTAGACCGGTGAACCGGTGACATAGGTCGAAGGATGATATCCTCCAGGAATCTCGAGGTAGTGACCGGTAAGCTAGATGCGATGACCAAAGGTGAGTCAATCATGGCAAGATATCATCAAACAAATGGACAATGAAGTCTTCTACAGTTAACATTCAGTTAAGGTGAGTTATGTGAAATTATGAGTTGCAGAGGCAGTTAAGGATGATTTGTTTGCGAGATTGATGGAGAGCTCACAGAGAGAGTATGGGAAGATTTGGAAAGTTTTTAATTTCAAATCTACTAATTTTTTATAAAGGCTTATGGCGAAAACCAAAAAAATTAATCGTAAAAATTGCAAAAGTGCAATTTTGAGGAGAGGTGATCCAGCAAGATGAGAATAGGGCAAAACTGCTAAGTGAGCAGCGAAGTGGTGAAGAGAGTGTACAAAGCTCGGATAGTGTGAAGAGAAGAGAAAGAATGCAGAGCACCAGTAGAGTGCAGAGCAAGTGTAACCGGTGGTCAAATTGAAGAGCTTCATTTGGATCTGATTAAGCTAAGAGTAGTTATTACACCATATCATTCTCTCTGTTATTTTCTAATAACTACAACACTAAAATCCCTTAATCGGGTGGACTTTTACAGGTCCCTTTGTAAAATCCCTTAACCAGGTGACATCTTAAATGATGATCCTAAGTCCTTTAACAAGGCTACTTCTAACAGGGTAAAGGTTCTAACGGCCCTTAAAGAAAATCCCTTAACCAAGTGGCACCTAACAATGTCTTTGTAATCTCCTAACAGGGATGGCTCCTCATCGGGCGTACTCCAAAAGAGAGCGGATTTTGTGAGTTTCTACTCACATCATGGTTTTCTCCCATTTGGGTTTCCACGTGTTAAATCTTGGTAGTCTTGTGTTTTACATTTTTGTGTGCATGTTTATTATCAATACTACTTATACTGATAAGTGTTAAGTTTGAATAAGAAGTTTTGATTAAGGTTAAATCTATAATAATTTGTATAGTGTTGATTCACCCCTCCCCTCTTAGAACCGGTTGGGATTAACAATTGGTATCAGAGGCTTGGTCCTTAGATTCAGAATAGCTTAACAGCTTAAGGAAAGATCCAAGATGATGCAAAAGGAGGGTCCCAAGTTCTCTAAGGAGAATTACATATTATGGTGTGGTAGAATGAATCTCTACCTAAGAAGCCTAGGAGATCATTACTAGAATCATGTAATCATAGAGTACAATAAACCTATAGGGGTTCTCACTGCAGATCAGATCAAAGAGAAGCAAGATAACATTGCAACTATGGATATGATTGCTAGTACTCTATCTGATAACGAGTATGATGAGGTTCAAGATCTGAAAACAACCTATGTGATGTGGAATAAGCTGAAGATAGTCTATGGAGGATATCCTGATGTACAAAAGGCTAAGGTGGATAGTTTGAGAGGCAAATTTGATGAGATGAGGATGCAAGAAGGAGAAAATATAGAACAGTACAACAAAATAATAAAGGATGTGGTAAATTCCATCGGAAGTGTTGGAGAAAAAAATGAAGAAGATGGTGTGGTCAGCAAAATCTTGAGAACCTTGTTGTCATAATATGCCATAAGGGTTTCTACAATTCAGGAACTCTGATCTTTGGGAACGGTTAATGTTACACTTGACTCCCTAATTGGTAAGTTGATTTCCTTTGAATTGAGAAATTATGATAATAGTATGCCTAATATTGATATTGCCTTCAAATCTTCCATGACACTTGCACCAACAACAAGAAGAAAAGAAACCAAAAGTATTTCTACTGCAAGAACTGGTCATTCTCATGAATATGACAACTTGTTATCTAAAGAACAGGAACAAGATGAGCTTGAAGCCCTAATAGCAAGAAGGTTGTCAAGAGGAAAAGGGAAGTACAGAGGTAAACTAACCCTGCAGTGTTTCTCATGCAATAAAATAGGTCATATTTCATCTAGATGTCCTGACAATTATAGGAAGGATAACTTTAGAGGATACAAAGAGAAGAGAAAGGAGTGCTATCTTGCAGAAGAAGGAGTTATCGATGAAGAATCAGAAGGACTTGATGGAGAAGGGATTGAATTTGTAGTGTTAAAAGAAGATAGCACAGAGGAAAGTGGTATGGCACTGATTTCTAGTTCAAACCGATGTGGAGACTGGGTAATTGACAGTGGTTCCACTCACCACATGACTGGTGACAAGAACAAATTCCTTAGCATGGAGGACTGTGATGGAGAACTGGTGAGATTCAGCAATGATGCTCCCTGTGTGGTAAAAGGTAAGGGATCTATTGCCCTAAATGATAAAACCAATTGTGAAGATGTTTACTAGGTAGAAGGGCCAAAGTATAGTTTGTTAATTATTTCACAACTTAACAATAAAGGTTACCGGTTGGATTTTAATGAAGGGATATGCAAAATAAGTGATAAATCAGGAGGTTTGAATGCTACTGGTAAACAAACCAAAGGTAATATGTTCTACCTAGACACCACTGTAGGAAGTTGCCTAATGGCAAAGATAGAAGATAGTTGGTTGTCGCACAAAAGATTGTGTCATGTTAATTTTGATAGCATAGAAAAGGTTAGTAGAATGAAGTCTGTCAAAGGTATGTCTGACATTATGAAACCTAAGAATGCTATGTGTAAAGATTGTCAGCTAGAAAAGTTGACCGGATCTAGTTTTAGTAGAAAATCTTATTCATCTAAGAATGTGATGGACCTAGTGCATACAAATTTGTGTGGTCCTATGAGGACTAAGAGTTTCTATGGGGACCGGTACTTCATGTTGTTTGTAGATTATTTCTCAAGAATGATGTGAGTTGTATTCTTGAAAGAAAAATCTAAAGCCTTTCACATGTTCAAGGTCTTCAAGGCTCAAGTAGAGAGAGGAACCGGTAAGGGTCTGAAATGCTTGAGATAGGATAGAGGAGAAGATTTCACCTCTCAAGAGTTCATAAATTACTATGAAGAACATAGGATTATGAGGCAGATGTCTGCACCTAGAACACCACAACAGAATGGAGTTGTTGAAAGAAGAAACAAAACTCTAATTGATTGTGCAAGAACTCTGATGATATTGAAGGATAGTCCACATTTTTTCTAGAGAGAAGAAGTGAGTATTGTTGTGTATACCTTGAATCAGATTCAGGTGAAGAAGGGGACAAATAAGACTCCCTATGAATTATGGTGTGGATACTCACCCAATGTGAGTTACTTCAAGGTATTTGAAAGCAGGTGTTACATCAAGAGGGATGAGTA
This sequence comes from Cryptomeria japonica, assembly GCF_030272615.1. Lineage (NCBI taxonomy): Eukaryota > Viridiplantae > Streptophyta > Pinopsida > Cupressales > Cupressaceae > Cryptomeria > Cryptomeria japonica. The sequence goes on from NC_081407.1 coordinate 507,228,325, forward strand.
CTCTGGAAAGTTTGATCCTAAGAGTGATGAAGGAACCTTCTTAGGTTACTCCATAAAGAGTAAAGCATACCGGTGTTTGAACAAAAGGATTGGTAAGATTGTGGAGAGTGCAAATGTTAGAGTGGGTGAGTTCTCTAAGAAAAATGAACAGAATAGTAAAAATGAAATAGAGGACTATCAAGGATTCGTTTACACTATATCGGATGAACCTACTGCAGAGAAACCTAATGTAGCTGCAAATGAGGAAACATGTGAAGTACAACCTGCACAACCAATAGAAGAAGCTAGAAGAAATGAACCAGTACAACCAAGTTATATCAAAAACAATCATCCTGCTGACAATATTATTGGTGATAAAAATGCAGTATTGACTGGAAGAAAAGCAAGGGAGAGTACATGTCTTCTCTCTAAAATTGAGCCCAAAACAACAAAGGAGGCTCTAAAAGATGAAGATTGGATCAAAGCTATGGATGAAGAACTGGAGCAGATTGAGAAAAATGAAACTTGGATCCTTGTACCCAGACCAGAGAACAAAAATGTAATAGGTACCAAGTGGGTGTTTAGAAACAAAATGGATGAAACCAGTCAAGTAGTAAGAAACAAAGCATGATTAGTCTGCAAAGGGTATGCATAGGAAGAAGGTTTGGACTATGGAGAGACCTTTGCACCGATGGCCAGATTGGAAGGATTCAGAATGTTGCTTGCTTATGTTGCCTACAGGAAGTTCAAGGTCTACCAAATGGATGTCAAATCAGCATTCTTGAATGGTGTTCTAGAGGAAGAAGTGTAAATTGAGCAACTGGAAGGGTTTGCTTTAGAAGATGGAAGAGACATGGTATGCAAGTTGAAAAAGGCTCTGTATGGGCTAAAACAAGCACCAAGAGCTTGGTATGAGAGGTTGCACTCATGCCTAATAAGTATAGGGTTCATGAGAACCAGTGCCAAAAGTAACTTGTATTTGAAGACTCGACAAGAATGAAAACATCTGATTGCAAAGATTTTTGTAGATGATATCATCTTTGGAGGAGATGATGAAATGAGAAGAGGTTTTGCAGAAGACATGAAGAAAGAGTTTGAAATGTCCATGATCGGTGAAATAAAATTATTCATCGACCTTCAAGTATCTCAGCTAAAAATTGGTATATTCATTAACCAGACCAAATACATAAGGGAAATATTGCAGACCTTTGGAATAAAAGATTCCAAACCTGTTGGAACTCCGATGGTTACAGGTTGCAAGCTTTCCAAAAATGATGAGACTAATGAAGTTAATGAGACTATACCAATCCATGATCGGTAAGTTGCAGTATGTAGTGCATAGTAGACTGGATATAGCACAAGCAGCTAGCTTGGTTGCTAGATTTGCTGCAAATCCAAAAGAGACTCATATGGTGGTAGTTAAGAGGATATTTAGAAATATTAAGGGAACTTATGAGTATAGTCTCTGGTATCCACATAAGGGAAATCTCAACTTAAGTGTCTTCACCGATGCAGATTGGGCAGGGAACATTGATGATAGAAAGAGAACTAGTGGAGGTGCATTCTTTCTTGGAGATAGGATTGTGTCATGGACAAGCAAGAAATAGAATTGTATCTCTCAATCCACAGCTGAGGCAAAGTATATGGTTGTTGAAATCAACTCTACACAGGTAGTATGGATTAACTAGATCCTGAAAGGTATCCAAGAAAAGGTGATTGAATGGGTGGTGATACACTGTGACCATACAAGTGCCATTAACATATCGAAAAACCTGGTAATGCACTCTAAAACCAAACATATTGCAATAAAATATCATTATCTTAGGGAACAAGTGCAGGAAAAAGAGGTTAGACTGGAATATGTGCCAACCAAGGAATAGGTTGCAGACATATTCACCAAGCTGCTACCTAAGGATACTTTTGAGTATCTCAGAGGTAAGCTAGGGGTGATTCCCCTGCATCTAAGTGAGTGAAGATCGGAACAACATCAATCCAGTATTGATTTTCCTAAAAAGATCTATGTATTTGGATTGATGATTATGGATTACTCTTGTTAGGGGGAGCATTCATTGTAGTATGTGCATTAGGTTGTCAAGACTATACCTTTGGCATTACTATCAAAGGGGGAGTGAAGTCAAATGTGACATGAATGGAAGCCAGTGAAAGGGGGAGTAAGATCTTTACTGAAGTCAGATGTGACATGAATAGAAGCCAGTGAAAGGGGGAGTAAGATCTTTACTCAAGTACAGCAGAAGCAGAAGTGATTGGTTGCTAAGGGAGAAGTTTTAAGTTTTTCCATCAATGCCAAAGGGGGAGATTGTTGGCATAACTGATGGTGTTGGCACAACTAGTTCATCAGTTAGTATTGCCATTGATTACCAACACTTACTGGTGAATAAGGCCAAGCTCATAGGAAAGAAGATGTGGTATAACTCAATGGTTTACTCATGACTACAAATAGTATGGAGGATTTAGTGCTTCCCAAATATGCATCATTGACATACTTAAGCAGTGTATTGTTAGAAGGCTAATTGGTAGAAGGGAAAATAGAGTAGCCGACCAATTAGTTAAGCACCCAATAGGTATTGAGATCAGTTTCTTCAAACTAGTAGATGAAATGATGATGCATTCACAAGAGGTGACTCAGATTGCAGTTTAGTAGTCTTATGCATGACCGGAACACTCTGGGTAGACAGGTGATCAGTCCAACTGATGATCAGTGACCGGTGGCAAAAGGTGAAGAATTACACTGGTGAACCAATGATAAAGGTCGAAGGATAATATCCTTTGGGAATATTAGAGAAGTGACTAGTAAGTTGGATGCAATGACCAAAGGTGAGTCAGTCATGGTGCAATATAACCAAACAAATGGATAGTGAATTCTACTACAGTTAACAATCAGTTAAGGTGATATTTGTGTGGAGTTTCCGGTTCGCATTAAAAAGATGGAACATGACCCAGAGGTTGGTGAAATTATGAGTTGTGGAGGCAATTAAGGATGAGTCATTGGCGAGATTGATGGAGAGTGCACAGAGAGAGTGCGGGGAGATTTGGTAAGTTGAATTTCAAATCTACTAAGTTTTGTATAAAGGTTCTGGCGAAAATCAAAAAGTTTGATCGTAAAAATTGCAAAAGTGTGATTCTAAGGAGAGGTGATCCAATAAGATGAGAACAGGGTAGAACTACTAAGTGAATACAAAAGTGGTGAAGAGAGTGTGTAGAGCTTGGATAGTGTGAAGAGTAGAGAAAGAATGCAGAGCACCAGTAGAGTGCAGAGCAAGTGTAACTGATGGTCAAACCAAAGAGCTTCATTTCGATCTGATTAAGCTAAGAGTATCTATTATAGTAGATCATTCTCTCTGTTGTTTTCTAATAACTACAACAGTAAAATCCCTTAACCAGGTGGACTTTAACAGGTCCCTTTGTAAAATCCTTTAACCGAGTGACATCTTAAATGATGATCCTAAGTCCTTTAACAAGGCTACCTCTAATAGGGTAAAGTTTCTAACAGGCCTTAAATAAAATCCCTTAATCGAGTGGCACCTAACAGTGTCTTTGTAATCTCCTAACAAGGATGGCTCCTCACCAAGCATACTCTAGAAGAGTGCAGATTTTGTGAGTTTCTACTCACACCATGGTTTTCTCCCATTTGGGTTTCCACGTGTTAAATCTTGGTAGTCTTGTGTGTTATATTTTTGTATGCATGTTTCTTATCAATACTGCTTATACTAATAAGTGTTAAGTTTGAATAAGAATTTTTTAGTAAGGTTAAATCTATAATAATTGGTATAGTGTTTATTCACCCGTCCCCTCTCAGCACCAGTTGGGATTAACATACCTTGTATCTCCCCAATCTGTCAGAGTATGCGGCCAGAAAGATGCATATCAATAACCCTGTGACCACCAACATCTCACCCAATAAGATATCTCTATTGTCGACAAAAAGGAAGATGATGGACATCGTCAGCCCAACTGAGGCAAGTAAGATAAGGTCTCCATAAGAAGTATTGTAGTGTACCAATCCGATGATGCCAAAAAAAAATGTTACCTAATTCCCTATGTCTAACTACAATAGTGTATCTGTAAGCATATGGCTTCTCTGGCTCTAAATCAGCATGTATCATAGGATGAAATATAGCCATGTGCTCCCATGCACATATCTGGAGCAAGTTAACACCACATCAAAAGGATTTCTACTGCAAATATACAATCTCATGCATCTAATGATATAAATTGGCAAGAAGGCAGGTACCCCAAGAAAACACTCGTCTATCAATAACCATATTGTGAATCACTCATCCCCATCCAATAGGGAAACCATGGGTACATCTATAAGGGATCAATAATCCAGCAACAGTGCAACCAAGAACAACGATGAGATCATCATAATCAAAATCATCCCAATGAATCTCATAACGACCTCGGATATGAAGATCATCCTCGGAACATTCAAATAGTGAGCACAAAGTAGATACCCCATCACTGCGGTCAAAAGTAACTCAAGCACCAAATATGGGAATGTGCAGAATACGCCACACATCCTCAAGTGTGATAGATGCCTCACCTATCAAAAGATGAAATGAACAAGTCTCTGAATGCCAATGCTCAATCAAAGCAATAATCATGGCCCTGTTGGTCGTAACCTCAGGCAAGTGCACTATATGATACAATCCAGCCTATCAAAGAAAAGTAGCATCCTTTGCATCTAACTCATGACATCGATCAAGACCATCTGGCCTAGTCTGTCTCACGATAAAGAGTGGATAATTCTCCTGCATTTGAGAAAAAACACAATGAATAAGATATATCATTCGTATCATGAGAAAACACAAAAATAAATTCATATTATGCCAAATGCAAACTTATATAAGCATATGTGAACAAAAATTAGCAAATGCGAACTAAAAATTTTAATTGCGGATCAATTATGGAAATTGCGAACCAAAATTAGGAAGTGCGAGCTAAAAATTTCAATTCCAGATCAATTAAGGCAATTGTGAATCAACAATAGCAATTGTGAGAAATTTTATCAATTGCAAATTTATAATATCAATTGTGAATTATTATTATCAAATGCGAATAAATCTATCATCAATTAAGAATTAGATAATTTTGACTTTTCCAGACAACAAAGAAAAAATTGGAAAACACACACAAAAAAAGGCCATAACTTTTTAAAACTCACCATGCTACCAGTGTTAGGAGGTCTCTGATAGGATTGCACTCGCTCAGACAAATGAAACCTCATTCTATGACCCACCATCTTGCTCCAAGGACACCGAAAGAACTATAATCTCAAGGAATTCTTACAAAGAAAATGAGTTCAAATGAGCTCAAATCAATCCCAATTTTCAATATAAAGCTCAAAATTAGCGTTTTTGTCACCCTAATGGTCATGGACCCGTGCAACTTCAACGCAGTCGTAGGCATACCAAACAAGATCCAATTTTTACCAAACTTTACATTATCGATTACTAGCACAATTTCAAAAAAAGGTCTTTGTTCCACAAATTTTTGACCACTTTTTCTGAGCAGGCATATTTTTATACCCTAAATGTTGTCGGGGCATACTGGGGCAGAAAATTTTTTGTTTTCTATGAACAACATCGTTCCAACATTGTGTCAAAGAGGGGCAAATGTAGACTCCTAAAAATGTCTCATTAATTCTACACTAATTATTCGTCTACTTAATTAAGTAATTCTTTAATTATTTGATTAAATTAAATATTTCTTCTAATCATCAAATTCCTATCATTTCATTATTTAATCAATTAACCCTACCTCAATTATTAATTAAATATCAATTATTTAATTAATTGCAACATTTTCCTTAGTTAAATAATCTTTATTATTTAATTAATTCAATTTCCTATGATTAAATAATTTCATTTAAATTATTTAATTAGTTAATTTAATTCTTCCAAATCCCCAAATTATAATTTCATTTCATTTTTCCCCAAATTTGAATTTCACTTAATTCCAATTAATTTCATTTCATCCTATAGACACCTAAAATTGTCATGTCTAATTAAATAAATATTTTATTTATTTAATCACTTTAGCCTAATTCTTCTATTAATTAAATAAATCTTTATTTATTTAATTAATTCATTTATCCTCTTCTAGCCTTATTTCTCATTGAATAAATACTTTTATTTATTTAAATTATCCTTTTCTTAAATTAAATAAATATCTTATTTATTTAATTGATCCCACTTCTTCTATTAATTAAATAAATCTTTATTTATTTAATTAATTCATTAACCTTTTCTACCCATGACACATGTCATTCATCTCTTAATTCATACACTACCTACCCTTTCATTATTTTATTATTTTCTTTACCTACCCTCTAATCATACCCGACCTCTTTTACACCTCTCAATCTTATCCCTCCATTTCTTATAGTGTCTTCTATATAAGAGGATGCTTCCTTTATAATCAACCCTAACTCACTATGCATTCAGCCCCGACTACACTTTCGAACTTGCATATGCAATCAAACCTACTTGCAACCACATTTACATTCTTTGTTGAGCTCTTGTGCACATATAAAATCTGAGAGCAAATATATCAAGCAAGATCAATGGAGATAGGAAGAATGGAGATCCAAACCCTATTGGACATGTGATGGTATAATCTTTGTGATTTCATTTGATTTGCATTGTCTTAGGTAATCTTCATATGTTATGGTGGATCTTTGTTGTTGTTAGGCTAGGGTTTCATGGTTGAATTCATTTGGTCTTTCAACATTGTTGTTTCCATTTTCACTGTATACATTTTGGCATGCCCGGTGGGACTCTTGTCCCTTTTGCATTTCACATCTTTCGTTGCAGATTTTGTTTTGAGGTTGTAGATCTAACATTTCCGACAACATTTTGATATTTCGCGTCTGCGCACTTTCAGGTCGCGTTTTTGATTTTTTGTCACGTCTCTGACATCGGGAACCGTGTTTGCGTATTCGACAATATTTTATTTTTTTTCAGATTTCTGGAATCGCGTTTCTATTCCATAGTCGCGTCTGTGAGGTCTTCAGGCGTGTCTATGTTAGGAAATCGCGTCTACGTTCGGGAGCCGCGTTTGTGTCAGACCTAGGCGTGTCTGTGTGTTCTGGCAGCATCTGTGTCTGTGACAACTGTGTTTGTGTTCGGCTGTTACATTTTTTGTTTCATTGATTCAGTTTTTCGTCATTTGGATTTCAGATCTGGTTTATTTTAAGCTAACATTTTCAGATCTAGCTAACAAAGATTGGTGCAACTTGTCTTGGAAGCAAAATCGTTTTGTTGAAGGCCCCTATTTTCACAAAGTCTTTTGGATTTAAAATTTACCTAACTTGTGTGCTTGCAGGAAGGGGTGATTATTTCAAACAATCCAAACTACTAATAGATCTTTGTTGCAGGACCTTGGCAAGGGTTTTTTATATTCATTGTGTGCCTTGTTTTCATAGATTAGCAAACACTTCAATTGGTGCACTAACATTGAACCATTGTCTTTTGTGTCTTGAGCAATAGGCTCTTTTTGTTTAATCTTTAGAGGGCCTATCTCCCCGTGTGGTCATTAGGACTACTAGTGAGGAGAGAACAACCCAAGTGGTAGCAAAAGAAAAGGCATCTTCTTCCAAACCACTATAAATAACTGTATCCATGGTGAAAACTATGGATAACGTGTGCTGATTAGTTCATACCAACACTATGTCTCCCCATAAACCTGTTTGATCAAATTTATTTGATCATTTGTAGGGAGTAACCCCTACCAGTTGGGAGCCTTCTGTATTTATAGAGCTGAAAGTGCCGCATGTATGGCCACACGAGTGGATGCCCTTACTAGCACCTTTTTGTTTTAGAAGCCAAAATCCTTCTAGTTGTTGGGGCAGGAGATCGGACCTCTGGTAGTGACCCACACACATACGGTTTTTAGTAGAGATACAATGTTTTCCACGAGGAGTTTTCATGGGGACTGATGCTTGGCTGCCCCGAGAAGTGAGTGCCAAGGGTGGAGCCAGTGGGGTCAAGCATCTAAGTATCCGCTTTGAATAGCGTAGCCTTGGGGGAAACTCCATGTGGGATCAACAACTATTGTCTTGGCTAGCCATAAGAATTGTGCTTGACTTATTTTGAACATTCAAATATTCAAGACCAAACATCAAAACATTGTGTCTTTTGTGTCTTCAAGTGTATGCAAAACAATTTTGCATCAAACAAAACACTTGTCTTGGAGTCTTTTGAGTCTAAATATTTGTAAATATTGAGTCCTTATCAACACTATGTCCTCTTGTCACAAAAAATAGTCAAACATTCAGATTTGGTCACAACAAAACAACTTCACAGATTGGAAAAAATTGCACAAAGTTTGCAGAAATGCGTCTGTGTCTGACAGAACAGCATCTGTGTCATATAACCACGTCTGTGTCTGACATAACCATGTCTGTGTCATTTAAGCACGTCTATGTCTGACAGAATTACGTCTGTGTCCTTTAAGCGCGTCTATGAAGTATACAGAAATGTCTGTGTTCAAGATTGAAAACTTTCAAAATTCAGCAAACAAGAACAGTCAATTTCAGACTTATTGAGCTTCCTAGGTTATCTCTCTCAATTTTTCATCTAGCATTCAACCAGTCCTTGGTCCACAAAGTCCATCATTGCTTTACACCTTACATTACATTCACATTTGTCTAAACTTGAGTCAAAAGGTCACTTGCTTGTCCTCATCATACTTTGTCAACACACTACATACAACAACATTTTGCTAAGTGGTCCCTCATCAAGGTCTATCACCTTTGGATCTCATTTGGTCTTACTTAGAGTCAAGGTAAACTTACCTCATCAAGAGAAACTATCATCTCTTTGGAAGTCACACCTACTCTACTACATACATACTTGGTCTTACACTTTGGACATTGCAAGTACATCTTTGATTCATTTACATTTCATCCAACTCTTGGTCTTCCATACTCTTTCCATTTTTTCATCTAGTCTCACACATCTTGGTCAATACCTAGTTCATGGTTGAAACCCATTTACAAAAATCCAGGAGAGAAGCTAAAGAGGCTCAAGAGTCCACAAACATGAGTGCCTATGAGTATGACAATGATGTCTTTTTCAATTTTGATCATACTACATTACCTGAAATGGATCCCTATAGAAACATTCCAAATGTTGAGCACATGGACACTACAAACAACAATGATACACACAATGACAACATGGACAACTTTTCCATACATTCAGCAGAAGTGGAAGACACCATTATGAATCCCCATTTCAATAGATTGGTTGAGGAAATAATGAGGAGAGATAGACAATACTTCTTACAAGTGATGGCACAAAGTGGAGCCAAGATCCCTCATGATTTTGACATGTCTCAAATAATGGAAAATTGACCTTTGCAACAACCTCACTCCAACATGGATCAAAGGAGGCCTAATAGTGGAGGAAATAAAGGACCACATATGGTGCCTGAATCACCATCATCTTTGTTTCAAAAACTAGAGGTCCCATACACACATGGTCAAGCATATGATACTCACCTTCGTAGACCATTATGGAAGTCTTATGCTGAAAAATACACTCAATCACATACCAATGCTAAGGATAAACCACCAAAGCAATTGGATATTCAAAGGCATGCTCAAAATATGGACACAAGGAAACCCCGTGTCAAATTTGGGGGCAACACACTAGAACAAACACATGACATCCCTCTAGAGTATGGTATACATGGACAAAGCAGATATGCCATTCCTCAACATGACTCTATACCAAGTGGTCCATATACGCAGCATCATTATAGACCTCCTCCATATGAACATGTGTATGATCAATATCATCCATATATGCAACATGCTCCTCCTCCACACATTGGTTCAGGCATGGGGTATGGTCCAAGAAGTCGGTCTCCACCTAAGAACAATTTGGAGCAACAAATCAGGGACTTACAAAAGAAAATGGAGGACATAAATACACCGAAGCCAACTTACACAATGAGAGACATATGTCCCTATCCATTTGACAAGAGCATTCCAATGCCTCCATTTCCTACACACTTTGTGACACCTAAGTTTGATAAATACAAAGGCAAAGGGGATCCTAAGGCACACATAAGACAGATTTTCACAGCTTGCATTGAAGTTGCAACAAAAGAGACATATTTGATGAGATTATTCCCACAAAGCTTAGGTGATCAAGCTATGGAATGGTTCTCTCAACTCCCACCTGGAATTAAGCCATGTGGTGACTTAGCAGAGGCATTTATCCAACATTTCTCATACAACAAAGAGACAGACATATCAGTCACTACTTTGTGCAACACCAAGAAAAAATATGGAGAGTCTTTTTCATCATTTTTACAAAGATGGAGGAATCTAGCCAACGGATGCTCTTGTGAAATTCCACAAAAATAAATGGTAGAGATGTTCACCCAAAATGTTAACAAAGACATTGGATATGATCTAAGGAAAGCTTGTTTGTCCACCTTCAAGGACGTCATTGAGAAAGGATTACCAACATAAAAGGTCCTAATTGAGCAAGGAGTCATTAAGATATTCAAAGAAAACAAAGATGACTTTAAAGGAAAAGATAAGCCAAGATTTTGGAATAAAAACAAGAACACAGTCAATGATGGTGTTGTTGATGCCAATATAGTGTGACCCAAAATCATTTTTCAGGATCAAGCTCTACAAACAATCAAGTGAATACTCAAACAACTTCCAGATCATGAAGGAAGTACACCCCATTGGGAGAACCACTTGAGTCAGTTTTCAAAAAGCTAGTGGCAAACAAAGTAATCACAGTCCCAGATTTTCCTCCATATGAACCAAAGGTTAAACCAAATTGGTGGAATGATGATGAATATTGTGAATTTCACAAGAGAAAGGGTCATAAGATAGGAAATTTCCATCGACTGAAGAACATCATACAAGATCTCATTGATAGAGGTGACATTGAGATTGAAGGGCATTCATCCAACCAAGAACATGAGATGTTTAAGGAACCATTACCAAAGCATGACAAGGGAAAAGCTAAAGCCACAGATGACCAGACCAACTATACCAGAGCATCTTATAACTATGATTCAACTATCAATCACATCTCAATGGACAATTATGTCTCTAGCATTATCATCAAGGACAAAACGCTTGAGAATTCTACCCAAAGACCCAAGATCATCCTGAAAGGAATTGGATCTTCTTCCAAACCTACCTCTCAATGTAATGTTACAACTCATCGAGGTAAATTCACCTTGCAAGGTGCTCCAGTTAAAAACATTGCTTCCTCATCAACCAAGCCTGAGTATGACCTTGTAGAAAAGTTAGGGAAGACACCCGCACTTATTTCCATCCTTGAGCATTTACGCATATCCCTCGCACATAAAGCCATTCTTGACAAAATCCTGAGAGACACTTCCGTCCCTACTGATCTGAATGTGGACCAATTTCAAGCCATGGTGCATTATCTTTCTATTCCACACTCTCTTACATTCACAGAAGTCGATGATGCCTCTGTAAGTCAGCCACATAATGCACCTTTGCACATTGAAGCCTTCATACACAAACATTGAATAAAACGAGTCCTGATAGATGGAGGAGCAAGTCTAAACATTTGTACATTGAGAACTATTAAACAATTGGGATATTCTGATAAAGCTGTGAATGCTATAAACAAAATTACCATCAAGGCATATGATGATGAAGAGCGTTCATCCAAAGGCACAGTCACCTTACCTCTCAGAGTTGGACCAGTTACAAAGGATGTGGTTTGTCAAGTCCTAGACCTAGATCTCACATACAATATATTACTAGGATGTCCTTGGAGTCATGAAATGAGGGTAGTCCCATCTACATATCACCAATGCATCAAGTTTCCTCATAATGGAGTTGAAATAATAGTTAATGGTGATCCTAATCCATACATATACTGCAATAACTTGAGACCAAAAACTGAGATGATCATTCCAAGTAATAGGGAAGATGTCCCTTCTTCTACATACATTTATCCTGAATCATTGAAACCTTTGACATCAAAACAAGGTGAGCTTAAAGGGAAATTCCAGGACAAGGGCATGGGTGAATACACTTTGAATCAAACCATGTACTTGCAACAAGTCATGAGTTCACCAAAAGAATATGGAAGACCACATCCTAATAAGCAGGTATCTATCATTATACTCAAATGGGACCCTACTATCTTTCAAACATGGGGTGAACTGGAAGAGGAAGACTTATACAAAATGCTTTACAAAGACCTTGAAAATGATACACAAGATCACATCAGCATACCATGTGAAAAGTATGGCAAAGGGTTCAAGATTATACAAAAAATTGGGTATGATGGCAAAAGCCCTCTTGGCTTGAGAAAGGAAGGCATCATTGAACCTTTACAACCTGAATTGACATTCAAAAAGGAACGCTTGAAAGGACTTGGTTTCATGACTTCCAATGTCCACACTCAAAAGACAAGAGAAGCATTACAAGTCAAAGCTACCAAAATTCAACAAGAGAATCGCTATTCCACAGACTCTAATGAATGGGAATGGGGTTCAGACAAATCCTCCAGTGACTACAAACTCACCGAGATGTTCAGAGAGCTAGATGAACCCATAGAAGAAGAGGAATTTTATAAAAATTTCAAAGTTGGTCAAGCAACAACCTCGAAGGATCCCATACAGTCCTTGCCTCTAGGTCCTAGGTTGAAATCACATAGAATGAGAACACCTGTCCCAGAATGTGCTACTAGTGATGATAATTTGGATTCATTCACGATCAAGACTGATGAGGAGAGTGCCAATGATGACCTTGATAACTACCTCGACATACCTGAATATAACCACATCTTCACTCTTAGCCCCACTAGCTTCGAAGACATCAAAGGCCTTCCACTTGTTCACCACCAACTCATTGACTGGGACCATGAAGGACCTACACAGTTTGACACATTCCAAAATGATGAAGCTTTTATTGACTATCTTGGCATATGAGATGATCTTCCCCCCTGGGGACCATAAAGCAAGATACACTATAAAACTCAACAGCGTGGCATATTTTGGTGAGGGTGTCGGGCCTTCTAGTCGCAAAAATATAAAAATAAAAACAAATCAAGGGTATTATGGTGAAAACCACACTATGGCACTGTCTGACCCCAAAAAAGTAAAAAGAAAGGACATATTTGAGGGCGAAAACCTCTCTGAGGCACCTGAAGATGGAAGGCTCAACATTCTCCCAGCATCATATGAGGAAAAGTCATCCATGTTGGCAGAGGAGACTATCAAAACAAACATTGGTACAGAAGAAGTTCCACACAACATATTCCTGGCTCAATCTTTGACAAAGTCAAAAAAGTCAAAATTCATAAGTTTCTTCATAGAACAACAAATCAACTTTGCATGGTCATACGCTGATATGCCTGGATTGGATCCAGATTTAGTAATGCACCATTTGACAATTAAACTAGGGGCAAAACCAGTGAAAAGAAATTAAGAAAGATGCATCCACAAGTTGCATTATTAGTCAAAGCAGAGCTTGAGAAGTAATTGGATGTCAGATTTATACGTCCAATTGATTATCCTGAATGGATCTTTGGCTTAGTGCCTGTCAGTAAACCAGATCGTAATATCAGAATATGTACAGATTTCAGAGAAATCAACAAAGCTTGTCCTAAGGATGATTTTCCATTACCAAACATTGACTTGATTGTCGATCTCACAGCAGGTCATGCGATGTTATCTTTGATGGATGGATTCTCTGGTTACAATCAAATAAAAATCGCATCTAAGGACTAGCACAAAACAACATTCACTTGTCCTTGGGGAACTTTCTGTTGGAATGTTATGCCCTTTGGGCTAAAAAATGTAGGCGCTACATATCAAAGGGCCATGACTACTATCTTTCATGATCTCATGCACATTACTATGGAAGATTATGTTGATGACCTCTTGAACAAATAAATAGACAGAGATACACATTTGGACATACTTTAAGTCATCTTTGATCGGTTGGAAAAGTATAAAGTAAGATTAAACCCCAAGAAATGTGTCTTTGGAGTAACCTCCAGGAAGCTCCTAGGATTCATTGTATCAAAAAGAAGAATCGAAGCTGATCTAGCAAAAGTCAAGGCCATCCTAGAGATGCAACCACCAAGAAATATTAGTCAACTTCAATCTTTGCAAGGGAGACTCCGGTCCATACGAAGATTCATAGCGCAACTTGCAGATAAATGTAATCCTTTTCAGCACTTGCTACATAAAAACATCAAATTCAAATGGGATGATAATTATCAACAAGCTTTCCAGATACTCAAAGATTATCTTCTGAATCCACTAGTTTTGATGCCACCAATTCCAGACCAACCTCTATTACTATACATATCAGCTACTTCAACAGCACTGGGGACACTCTTAGCACAACAAGTTGTTGACTGCAAAGAAAAGGCAGCATACTACATCAGTCGCACATTAGTGGGATATCAGCTAAATTACACACCAATTGAGCGTGCATGTCTCACTGTGGTCTTTGCCTCGCAGAAATTACGACATTACATTCTAACTCATAAGACTAAGTTGGCTGCAAAGATTGATCCATTGAAATACCTTCTCAATAAAGCAACACTTACTGGGCGACTAGCCAAATGGGTGATGATCCTGAGTGAATTCGACATCGAGTATGTGGACAGAAAAGCAATAAAAGGACAAGCTATCACAGATCAGTTAGCAGATGCTCCCATGATAGATGATGTTCCTCTAATTTCAAAATTTCCAGATGAATCCATTTTAACAGTGTCCCATGTAAATCCTTGGCAACTATATTTTGACGGCTCATACACACAGCATGGAATAGGAGCTGGCATCCTCTTCATAACTCCTCAAGGGGATTCTATACCAAAATCATATTGATTATCATTTCCCTGCACTAATAACATAGCAGAATATGAGGCATTAACAACTGGATTACGGATTGCAGTTCAGTGGAAGATCCAAGAACTTCATGTTTTTGGGGACTCTCAACTTGTAATTCATCAAACAACTAATGACTACCAAATGAAGGATGATAAATTAATGCCTTACAAAAGAATGGTGGATGACCTAAAACAACAATTCATGAAGATATACTTTGAACAGATACCCAGAGAGTAGAATCGAGCTACGGATGCCATGGCTATAATTGCTTCACTAATTGATCTACCACCGAATGAGACCCGCTATGAGTTCTTGGTAGATAACCTTTTGGTTCCCTCATATGAAATCACTCATACTGAGATAATATGTGTTGTTGGTCCTGAGCCCCAGTTATATGGTTCCATTTTCACATACCTTCGTTACAATACCCTACCTCCTGATCTATCCAATAACCAACGTCGCACTTTCATTCGCCAATCTTCTCGATATGTCATTTTAGCCGATATCCTATATCGTTGAGGTCTAGATGACACTCTTCTTAGATGTTTAGAAAGTGACAAAGCTCAGATTGCGTTACGTGAAGTACATGAAGCGATATGTGGTCCACATTCTAGTGGTCCTACCTTAGCCAAGAAACTCATCAGGACTGGATATTACTAGCCCAATATGGAAAAAGATTCATATCAGTTTGTCAAGAAATGTAAGCAGTGTCAACTTCATGGGGACCTCATCCATGCACCAACACAAGAACTTCAACCAATTGCGACTCCTTGGCCCTTTTGTCAGTGGGAACTCGATCTCATAGGCAAGATTCACCCTCCATCTTCCAACAGTCATAAATTCATCATCACTGCGACAAAGTATTTCACAAAATGGATCAAATTCATGCCGCTCATGCAAGTCACTGGAAAACAAATTGCTACCTTCATTCTCAACTATATCATTTGTCGCTATGATATTCTTGTTTGCATCATCACTGATAACGGGCGTCCCTTCAAAAATCAAGATGTTAGTGAACTCTGTGACCACTTTCATATTACCCATTGTTTCTACACACCTTATTATCCCCAAGGTAACGGTCAAGATGAGGCATCTAATAAAACAATCCTTAAAATCTTGAAAAAGACAGTCGATGATGCTGGTCATAATTGGCATATCCAACTTAATCCCGCACTTTGGGCTTACCGCACAAGTGTCTGCACACCTACATGAGCTACACCCTATTCACTTGTCTACGGCCCTGAAGCTATCTTGCCTATTGAGGTTGAGTTACCCTCTTTACGATTCTCTTTACAAAACATTATCAGTGATGAAGACTACAGGGTCTCTCGCTTACAAGAACTTGAACTATTGGATGAACAAAGACAAACTGTTTTTAATCATCTCAAGGCTTATCAACAATGAATGAGTCGCAGCTACAATCATAAAGTCAAGCCTCGCACATTTGAGGTAGGTGACTTGGTTCTCAGAGAAAATCCTAAAAACCAACAAGACAGAGAGAAGAAGGGAAAATTTGAACCAAACTGGCTTGGTCCTTACATCATCACAGCAGCATATGGATCTGGTGCATATCAACTCTTAACCACAGAGGGTGAATCCTTGGAGGATCCTATCAACAGCATGCACCTTCACAGGTTTTACACATAGCTCTTCAGAGTATCCCAATTCAAAAATACAAAAAAAAAAAAAAAAAATATGAAAAAAATCATAAAACATAAAAAATCGTTACTCGGTGAAAACCTGGCAAACAGGCGCCTTGTGACACAAAAAAATTGAAAAATAAAAAAAGTAAAGAAAAACATTTTCGTCCAATGGTGAAAACCACTTTGGTGGTGCCCTAGGCAAGTACCATGGTGAAAACCGGGTCACCGGCGCCATGTGTAGAGACATTGCTCCTCCCTCCTTCAGGATTCCATTTCATCCTTTCACTTTGCACACACTCACAACCTATTCATCCACAATAAACTTTACACATTCCCATCCTGGCTTGTTATTGATCTACCCAAGATTGGTTAGCCATTCATAATAAACCTCCCTTTTCACCTTTCCATCCATAATAAATCAACTCCTATCTGTGGCTAAGGCAAATCTTACGTCTAGTAATGGTTGTGGAACTGAGAGCATCACATGTTTTGAGGAGTACATTTTCTTCCACTTTTTCAGTCTATCCGCGCACAATCCACAATAAAGCAACATTTGCATCGCTAATCCACAATAAAGTTTCGTCTTCTCCGCAATAAAGTTCTATCATCTCCACAATAAAGTATCAATTTCATGGATTTGGTCAATTTCAGATGAGACACAACAGCAATAATGGGCTTCAACAAATCAAATCTTTCAACAGACTCAGACAACATATGGTTCAATGCTATCTATCCTTTTTGTGAAAGTAAACATTGTAACCACAATCAAATATGACTTATACAAGTGACAAGAGACACTAAACTTGAGGACTACAGTGGATGTTGGTGTTGAGTCTTGGTTTTCTTTTGATTTTATCTTTTTGGTGACATGTCTTTTAGCTTTTTCGGGATGTCTCTGACTAGAGATTCTATCTCCAGGATGTCTTTGACTAGAAAGGCGAGGATGGGGTATCATCACCTATTTTCTTTTGTTGTCTGTGGATTGTCTCTTAGTAATGCTATGACTTGTCCAAGGATATGAGGACACTGAGAGTCCAGTGTAAACTGGGGCATTCCTTGTTTGCGACTGTCTTATCTCCATGCAAACAGGTACAATGACTTTCTGGGTCGAACATATACCTCGATTGTCATAACCTACTTGCCATAATAAAGCTCAATGATGATAAAGCACAATATTCTCTTTCACTTTTATATCTTCTATCTTTCATTCCCCTTTCTTGATTGACCTCCATTGTTCTTCTTGAGTCTACGTAGCCCACTATCACATGACTGAGTGTAATGACACATCAAAAATATTTGCATTTCATGTAGTTTTCACCTGCATTACCACATGTCAGCATATCATACATACATATAGATATCACAATTGCATCACATCCTGCACACAACACATGTTAGCACATTTTACATTCTCATCATGTAAATAGTATCTGCATTATCATATTCATCTGCATTTCATACATTCACATTTGCATATGCATAACATATAAAACATAAAAGAACAAAAATATTGCATTTCATCATATACATATTTGCATCCACATCATAAAACATATAGAAGCATCACATAGGTACACATGCATATAGTTGCCGCAAAGATGAATCATCTTATATATATCTCAAAATCATAAGTGTCATGATACAATGATGTCAAAATCATAAGGCTACAATCACCCGAAGGTGTCTACATCATCATACAAAATGGTACAAAACTGATACATAGGGAGCCCTCTATGGCTATGATGAACTCCCTCCCTCGGAGCTACCGGCCTCGATGAAGTCTGAGCCCTGGAAGGACCTGCCCCAGGATCATCTCTCCTGCCCCCTCTATCTAGTGGTGGTGGAGGACCCATAACCCTACCACTGGATGCATGTCTCCTCTGGCTCCCTCCCATAGCCGTCGTTGTCCACAATGGTCTGCGGAAGCTCCTCACCCACTGCTCTGGTGGCACTGCCCCATAGTATAGGTCTCGCCAGTAACCTATCTCCTCCCCTGCTTGCAAAACATAGGTGTATCCAGCCCCTGTGTCCTCTGTCGCCTGCCTCCCAGCCCTCAGTGCTATCTCAGCCTTAGTGTAGCATTGAATGGCATGATCCCACTCATGCTCTGTGTCCCTCAGTCGCCTCCTGAGCCTGGCTATCTCCCTCTCCAAGTCCTGGATCTCATCTGCCTATCCCTAGCAGATCTCCCTCAACTCAAGCAGCTCATCCTCCTCCTCCTCAGCCCCCTATGGCTCCCCCTGTACTGGTGGTTGTGCCTATACCTATGCCTCTACCTGTACCTACCTCTACCCCTGTCCCTGCACCTGTCTAGGACCCTATGCTGTTGGCACCTATAGTGGCAATCCACCATGACCCCTCACCACCCGAGCCTATCTCTCCTCCCCACCCTCTCTCCGTGGAGCCACCCTCCTCTCTCCAACTGCACCCCACCTCCTCCATCGGCCTCTCCCCCCACCATCTCCATCATCATCCCCATCCCCACCACCATCTCCATCTAGAGGCTCCCCTAGGTCTGTCAATCGTGGAAAGGGATGCTCAGCCCAATATGTCATATACTCTGCATCCATGCTTGCATCCTCAATCTCTGGCCACATATCCCATGGCATCGGCACCATCTCTACCAATTGCATCACTGCCTGATCATATGATAGCAACGGCCCAAAGTATGCCTGATCCCTGACTCTCTGAGCATACATCCTAGAACCCCGTGGCATCCGCTGAATATGGCCAAACTGCCTAAATACCCTATCAATCAGCTGTCTCTCCAATACATAGGGCATCTTCCCAATCAGATATCTGCTCTGAAAGGTATAAGGTAGATCTACTGCGTCCTCCTCCCACTGCTCGCACTCACGGTACAGCCTCCATATCACAGTGTCGATCTCATCCAGGACTCGACGCCAATGCTCCAACCTGCCAATCCGTGGTTGTGAGGTAATCATATCATACAAATGAACAAAGCTACATCCATGACCCCTGCCCCTAAAATGTATCGGTCGGGTAACTGGTAGATGCTCATATGCCCACTGTATATGGTGAAAATGGATAACAATAATAACAATATTGAAAGGCTAAATGAATTCAACCACCAAACCCTAGCCTAACAATGAACAAAGATCCACCATAACATATGAAGATAACCTAAGACAATGCAAAATAACTCAAAATCACAAAGATTATACCATCACATGTCCAATAGGGTTTTGATCTCCATTCTTCCTATCTCCATTGATCTTGTTTGATATGCTTGCTCTCAGATTTTTGTATGCACAAGAGCTCAACAAAGAACGGAATGTGGTTGCAAGTAGGATCGTAGTGTAGCCAAGTACTCCAAAATCAGTCATTAGTCATTAGGATATGTCATTAGCCATTAGGGTTTGACAATGAAGAAAGCATCTCCTTAAATAGAAGACACAATAAGAAATGGAGGGTTAAGATTGAGAGGTGTAAAAAGAGAGGTCGGCTAGGATTAAAGGGTAGGTATAAGAAATACCAAAATAATGAAAGAGGTAGATAGTGTAGGAAATAAGAGATGAATGACATGTGTCATGTGTAAAAAAAGATAATGAATTAATTAAATAAATAAAGATTTATTTAATTAATAGAAGAAATAGGACAATTAAATAAATAAAATATTTATTTAATTTAGGAAAGGGATAATTTAAATAAATAAATGTATTTATTTAAATGAGAAATAAGGCTAGAAGAGGATAAATGAATTAATTAAATAAATAAAAATTTATTTAATTAATAGAAGAATTAGGCTTAGATAATTAAATAAATAAAATATTTATTTAATTAGACATGACAATTTTGAGTGTCTACATTTTGCCCCTCTTTGAGACAATGCGGCTTGTCGCGTTGTTTCAAAGAAGATAAGATGAACTGATACAGAGTTGCCCCAGAATAAGGAAGTATATGCCCCCTCGAGAGATTGGATGAAAATGTCTGAAAAGATTGCAGACAATCTCTCGATAAGAAAGATGGAATAGAATGGGCTGAGCGAATAATGTGACAAAGTCACAGGATGAAGAATACTGACTCGGGAAATGAAGGCCAGGGCTAAGGTAGGCTATAAGATAGACCACGGGCAAAAGACATCCTCATTGTCATCCACACCCATAGAAGATCACAGTGCAGAGCGAGAAAAGAGCAGCAGTAGTCAGCAGCGATGGCATTCGTTCATAGATTCGACCGTGTCCGCCGATTCCAGCGATCAGCCGATGCAGGAGAGCCGGTAAGTACCCGAAAACCTCCTCGTACTTTTACGCATTTCGAGTTTTGTCATAAATGCATGTGTAGGAGCAATAAATGCGCTAGAAATAGGATAGTTTAAAAGTGCAAAAATGCGCAACCGCGTCTGTGTCAGCGCCAGGCGCGTCTGTGTATAACAGGCGCATCTGTGTCGGATCCAGGCGCGTCTATGCCTGGAACCGCGTTTGTGTTGAATGCGGACGCGTTTGCGAAATGTAGCAGCGTCTGTGATTTTTAATAGCGTTTATGTAATGTAGGGATGTCTGTGTTCCCTGGTCGCGTTTGTGTCTGGCATAGGCACGTGTGTGTTCAGAAAGCGCGTCTGTGTTGCAAAGGCGCGTGTATGCAGTCTATAAGCGCGTTTATGAGTTAAAAGCGCGTGTGTGTTGAAACAGTGCGTTTGTGTGTTTAAATGCATGGTTTTAGTCCTTTAGGTCAAATCGGCAGTTCTGTGATGAACATACGCTGTCGATTGGATAAGCTGCTGAGAGGATACACTCAAGCAGGTCCTCTAGGAAGATTAGGATAGATCAAGGCACTTTGTGATGAACAGGGAGCACCAGGATAGGCAGCACTTTGTGATGAACAGGGAGTGCCAGGATAGGCAGCACTTTGTGATGAACAGGGAGTGCAAATGTGAGTGACATTTTGTGATGAACAGGGAATGTCACACACGTAGTACTTTGTGATGAACAGGGAGCACTACTAGGATAAATAGCAACACTTTGTGATGAACAGTGAGTGTCACTAGGGTAGATAACCATATGCATTTAGGTAGCAAGTAGCATTTTGTGATAAACAGTGAATGCCACGATAACTGACAAGATTGATTTGCTTGACTGCAGGAGTATTTGCCGATGTTGGAGTCACGGGAGAGATTCCCGTCGACTCAGAGACTGCGACCAGAGTTGTCTATCCAGGACATGATTTCCATTGAGGAGATGGGTCTCACACATATGCTCTATGTGCCCGAGTTTCGGGCAAACATGGGGTTGCTGACTGCGTTGGCCGAGAGATGGCACTCAGAGACATGCACGTTTCACCTGCCGATGGGTGAGATGACAGTGACATTGGAGGATGTATATAGGATTCTGCATGTTCCTATTGATGGAGAGTTGATCCCCTACGACCGTGACGGTGACAGGGAGGCCTTGAGATGGGTTTTTCAGGATCCTGAGTTGGAGATGCGAGCAGGTCATGTAGCCTGGGACACCATGACTGCCACAGGATTAGCATTGTCGGCAGTTGTTGGGGGAGTCATCAGTGGATACTTGTGTCCAGACAGGGCCACACGAGGATTGGCGGTGGGTTGGGGAGGGGCCTTGGAGACGCTGATGGCAGAGCACACTAGGTATGCCTGGGGGCCATGTGTCCTAGCACATTTGTATTATGAGCTGCATCAGTTTGTATACCATGGATCAGTGGGTTTGGGCTGCGGTGTGACTCTCTTGCAGGTGTGGGCCTATGAGCACCTTCCCATCACACGGCCGATTCACTTCAGAGGCAGAGGACAGGGACAGAGTTTTGTGCACCTGTATGCCATGATTACATCCCAGCCTCGGATTGGGAGATTGGAGCACTGGAGGAGAGTCATTGATGACATTGACATGGTGATCTGGAGGCCGTACCTAGGGTGCGAGGAGTGGGAGGACGATGCACTGGAGCTGCCCTACACCTTCCGGAGCAGGTACCTGATTGGGCGGATGCCCTATATATTAGAGAGACAGCTGGTGGACAGGGTATGCAGGCAGTATGGCAGGATTCAGAGGATGCCCCGAGGCTCGGGCATGTATGCCCGTACGATCAGAGATCAGGTGCAGTTTGGCCCACTGCTATCATATGATCAGGCAGTTATGCAGCTAGCGGAGATGATGCCGATACCATGGGACATGTGGCCAGAGGTAGATGATGCAGGGATGGACGCAGAGTACTCTGCGTACTGGGCAGAGCATCCATTTCCTAGATTGACAGATCTAGCAGAGCCAGTGGATGGAGAGGGTGGAGGAGAGGATGATGATGGAGGAGGGGATGGAGGTAGGGGCCGGCGGAGGCGGAGGGGAGTGGTGGGAGAGAGATGGGTAGCACCTCGGAGGGAGGGAGGTCAGGAGAGAGCAGCTCCAGTGGTTAGAGGACGGGGTGGACTGCCCCTATAGGTGCCAGCAGCACAGGGTCCCAGAGAGGGACAGAGACAGGTGCAGCCAGAGGGACAGAGACAGGTACAGCCACAGGTACCTATACAGGCACAGGGACAGGTGCAGGCAGAGGCACAGGGACAGGCACCTGTAGAGGAGGAGCCACAGGCAGGGACAGAGAGCGGAGACTCTGAGGAGGATGAGGTGCTTAGGCTGCGGGAGATCTGCCAGGGCCAGGCAGATGAGATTGAGGATTTGGTTCGAGAGAGGAACCACCTCAGGATCAGGGTCCGAGACACAGAGCGGGAGAGGGATCAGGCCATCCAGAGATACACCGAGGCCGAGATAGCTCTGAGGGCAGGTAGGCGGGCAGCAGAGGATGCAGGGGCAGGCTACGCATATGTTTTGCGAGCCGGAGAGGAGATCGCCTACTGGAGGGATCTATACTATGCAGCCGTGCCAGTAGATCAGCGGGCTAGGAGCTTCCATAGATCGTCGCGCACAGCGACGGCTACGGGAGGGAGTCGCAGGAGACAGGCATCCAGCGGTGGAGTCATGGGGCCTCCACCACCACCAGAGAGACAGGGGGATCCTGGGGCGGGTCCATCTATAGCTCAGACTCCGTCGAGGCGAGGCGGCTCTGAGGGAGGGAGTTCCTCATAGCTATAGTGGGCTCCCATTGTATCAGTATATGTACCATTATTGTATTGTAGACACCTGCGGGTGATTCTTTTGTAGCCATATGATTCTTTTGACATCATTGTATTATGACACATTTGATTATATATGAGATGATTCATTTTTTGCGGCAGCTATATGCATGTGTACCTTATGTGATGAGATGTTCTTATGTGATGCATGTTTTATGATATAGATGTTTATATGATGCAATGCAATACATCTTTGTTCTTTTATGTTGTATATGTGATGCATGATGCAAATGTGAATGTATGTAATGCAAATGAATATGATAATGCAAATGATTATTTACATAATGAAAATGTGAGATGTGCTAACATGTGTTGTATGCAGGATGTGATGCAATTGTGATATCTATATGTATGTATGAAATGCTTATATGTGGTGATGCAGGTGCAACTATATGAAATGTAAATGTTTTTGGTGTGTCATTATACTCAGTCATGTGATAGCGGGCTACACGGACTTGAGAAGGATGATGGAAGTCAATCAAGAAAGGGGGATGGAAGACAGAAGATATGAACATGAAAGAGCTTCTTGTGCGTTATCATCATTGAGCTTATTATGGCAGAATACGTTATGACAATCGAGGCATTTGTTCGGCCCAGAAAGTCATTGTACCTGTTTGCATGGAGATAAGATAGTCACAAACAAGGAATGCCCCAGTTCATACTAGACTCACAGTGTCCTCATATCCTTGGACAAGTCATAGCATTACTAAAAGACAATCCACAGACAGCAAATGCAAATAGGTGACGATACCCCATCCTCGCCTTTCTAGTCAAAGACATCCTGGAGATAGAATCTCTAGTCAAAGACATCCTGGAAAAGCTAAAAGACATGTCACCAAAAAGATAAAATCAAAAGAAAACCAAGACTCGACACCAACATCCACTGTAGTCCTCAAGTTTAGTGTCTCTTGTCACTTGTTTAAGTCTTATTCGATTGTGGTCACAATGTTCACTTTCACAAAAAGGATAGATAGCACTGAACCATAATGTTGTCTGAGTCTGTTGAAAGATTTGATTTGTTGAGGCCCATTGTTGCTGCTGTGTCTCATTTGAAACTGACTGAATCCATGAAACTGATACCTTATTGCAGAGAAGACGAAACTTTATTGCGGACTGGCGATGCAAATGCTGCTTTATTGCGGATTGTGCGCGGATAGACTTGAAGGAAGCTGGAAGAAACTGTACTCCTCAAAACATGTGATGTTCTCAGTTCCACACCCATCACTAGACGTAGGATTTGCCTTAGCCATAGATAAGATCTGATTTATTATGGATGGAAAGGGAGGCGAAAAGGGAGGTTTATTATGAATGGCTAACCAATCTTAGGTAGATCAATAACAAGCCATGATGGGAATGGGTAAGTTTATTGTGAGTGAATAGGTTGTGAGTGTGTGCAAAGTGAAAGGATGAAAGAGAATCCTGAAGGAGGGAGGAGCAAAGTCCCTACGCATGGCGCTGGTGACCCAGTTTTCACCATGGTACTTGCCCAGGGCGCCACCGAAGTGGTTTTCACCGTTGGACGAAATTATTTCTCTTTACTTTTTTTCGATTTTTCAATTTTTTTGTTGTCACAAGGCGCCTGTTTGCCAGGTTTTCACCAAGTAACGATTTTTTTGTTTTATAATTTTTTTGTATTTTTGCAATGTTTTTGATTTTTTTTGTATTTTCGAATTAGGATACTCAAAAAGAGCTTATGTGTAGAACCTGCGAAGGTGCATGCTGTTGATAGGATCCTCCAAGGGTTCACCTTCTGTAGTTGAGAGCTGATATGCCCCAGATCCATATACTGTTGTGATGATGTAAGGACCCAGCCAGTTTGGTTCGAACTTGCCCTTCTTTTCTCTATCTTGCTGATTCTTGGGGTTCTCTCTGAGGACTAAGTCACCTACCTCAAATGTGCGAGGCTTGACTTTGTGATTGTAACTGCATTGTTCCTTGACTGAATGATGTGTAGCTTGAGTGACTGTCTTCCTTGATAAAGGAACTGAGATAGAATTACTAGTGTGTGGACTACACAGGCCCATATGCGCGTCACCTGAAGAAGTTTGGGAATCTCTGATAACAAAGTCCTTTGAGGAAGCTCCATTAAAGGTCCATGATGTATCGCCAGAAGGGAAAGGATGTGTGGAACAAGTGGATGAGTTATGAAGGCTTATGATTGTGAAAAGAAGTGAAAGTAGGATAGCATGATGGAGACTTAGGATCAACAAGTATGCTTTTTGACTTGAAATTGTAGAACTTTTGCCCCCAGTTATTTTGATATTAGGG
Organism: Cryptomeria japonica; assembly: GCF_030272615.1. Classification (NCBI taxonomy): domain Eukaryota; kingdom Viridiplantae; phylum Streptophyta; class Pinopsida; order Cupressales; family Cupressaceae; genus Cryptomeria; species Cryptomeria japonica. Next base: position 507,254,200 of record NC_081407.1, read on the forward strand.
GAGATCAACTCTTTCTCTTTTTGCTTCATAAGATTTTTATCCTTGACCTTGATTTTTGCAGAGTCCAATAGCTTTTGATTTTGATTTGGACTAAAGGACTTTTCTTTAGTTTTTACTTTTAGATTTTTCTTTTCAAAGCTTGATTTTTTATCCCCAATGAGTAAGGGCTTTTGTAATTCTTGTTGATCCAAGTTTGGAAGTGGAGTGGAAATGGAATGAGTGGATGATATGGTAAGGCTATGTGAGCTGTCAAGAGGGTTGGCGATATGCTCAATAGATTCTTTGTTGGAACCACTCTTAGGACTATTGATATCAAGAGTTGCTTGCACCACTAGAGGATATTTGCATTCAAGCTTAGTAGCCACAACACTAGGTGGTTCACACCCAATTCCTTGGCATTGCATATTGCTTGTAGATTGTTCTTGTCGATTGAATGTCTTAGGAGACTGTGGGAGTTGATCAACATGAAAGATATACTCACCACATCCCATGTCTTTAATCTTGAACTTGTCTTCTTTTAGCTCTGCCTGTTTTGATGTAGAAGCTTTTAAGGATTCAGGATCCACATATGCCGATGAAGGAATAGCTTCGCGATTGACTGGGATTGTTATTTCTGATCTAGGTTGTAGATTGTTGCAATAGATGAATGGATTTGGATCCGCTTTGACGGTCACTTCAACTCCATTGTGTGGAAACTTGATACATCGATGATATGTAGATGGTATTGCTCTCATCTCATGAATCCATGGACGCCCTAGCAATATGTTGTACGTGAGGTCTAGATCCAGGACTTGACAAATCACGTCCTTTGTGACTGGCCCTATTCTTAGTGGTAAGATGACCGTGCCCTTGGACGAACGCTCTTCATCATCATAAGCCTTAATAGTGATTTGGTTTGTAGCATTCACAGCTTTGTCAGAATATCCCAATTGTCTGATGGTGTTCAATGTACAAATATTAAGACCTGCTCCTCCATCTATCAGGACTCGTTTTATTCGGTGTTTATGTATGAAGGCTTCAATATGTAGAGGTGCATTATGAGGCTGACTTATGGAGGCGTCATCGGCTTCTGTGAATGTGAGGGAGTGTGGAACGGATAGGTATCCCACCATGGCTTGAAACTGGTCCACGTTCAGATCAGTAGGGACAGCAGTATCTCTCAAGGTTTTATCAAGGATAGCTTTATGTGCAGGAGATATACGTAAGAGCTCAAGAATAGAGATGAGCGCGGGTGTTTTCCCTAATTTCTCTACAAGATCGTACTCAGGCTTAGTTGACGAAAGATTGGTATTCTTAGTAGAGGTACCTGGCAATGTGATCTTACCTCGACGGGTTGTAACATGACATTCAGAGGTAGATGTGGACGAAGATCCCACACCTTTTAGGACAATTTTAGGTCGCTGAGGAGGATTCTCAGGATTTTTATTTTTGATAGTAATGGTAGAAATATGATTGTCCATTGAGATGTGATTAATAGTGGAATCATAATTGTAAGATGTTCTGGTGTAATTGGCTTGATCATCTGTGACTTTGCCTTTTCCCTTGTCATGTTTTGGGAATGGTTCCTTAAACACCTCATGCTCTTGGTTAGATGAATGCCCCTCAATCTTAATATCTCCTCTGTCAATGAGATCTTGTACAATGTTTTTCAATCGATGGCAATTACTTGTCTTGTGACCCTTGCTCTTATGAAACTCGCAATATTCATCATCATTCCACCAATTCGGTTTTACCTTTGGTTCATATGGAGGAAAATCTGGGACCGTGATCACCTTGTTTGCTACAAGCTTTTTGAATACTGATTCAAGTGGTTCTCCCAATGGAGTGTACTTCCTTCGTGGTTTAGCAGCCGTTTGATTGTTCACTTGATTGTTGGTAGAACTTGATCCAGAAAAGACGAACTTTGGTCTCACTGTGTTGGCATCAACAACGCCATCATTAACTGTGTTCTTTTTCTTGTTCCAAAACTTTGGTTTGTCCTTTCCCTTAAAGTCCTCTTTGTTTTCTTTAAATAGCTTGATAACTCCTTGTTCAATTAAGACCTTTTCTGTTGCTAGGCCCTTTTCAATGACATCCTTGAATGTAGACAAACAAGCTTTTCTGAGATCATAACCAATAGCCTTGTTAACGTTTTGTGTGAACATTTCCACCATTTGTTTCTGCGGGATTTCACAAGAGCATCTGCTAGCTAAGTTTCTCCATCTTTGTAAAAATGACGCAAAAGATTCTCCTTCTTTTTGTTTCATATTGCACAAGGTAGTAACTGAGACATCTGTTTCAATGTTGTAAGAGAAATGTTGGATGAATGCCTCTGCCAAGTCACCCCATGACTTAATACCAGGAGGTAATTGAGAAAACCATTCCATCGCTTGATCTCCTAAGCTCTGTGGGAACAACCTCATCAAGTATGTTTCTTCTGCCGCTACCTCAATGCAAGCTGTGAAGAATTGTCTTATATGTGCCTTGAGGTCTCCTCTCCCTCTATATTTGTCAAATTTCGGTGTTGCAAAGTGCGGAGGAAACGGAGGCATTGGAATGCTCTTATCAAATGGATAAGGGCATATATCTCTCATAGTATATGTGGGTTTTGATGTGCCCATGTCTTCCACTTTCTTTTGTAGATCTCTAATTTGTTGCTCCAAATTATTTTTGGGAGGAGATGGATTTCTTATAGTATGTCCCATGTTTGAAACACCCATTTGAGGAGGAGCTTGTTGCATATATGGATGATACTGATCGTAGACATGTCCATATGGAGGTCTATATTGTTGCGACATATATGGAGCACTTGGTATAATTTCTTGTTGAGGGACCCCATATCTGTTTTGTGTATATAAACCATATTCAATAGGCCTTTCATTTTCCATTGTGTTGCCCCCAATTTTGGCATGAGGTCTTCTTGTGTCAAAATTTTGAGGAAGTCCTTGAGTATCCATTTGTCTTGGTTGACCCATATCTTGAGCATGTGTTTGAGCATAGGGCCTCCATGATGGTCTTTGAATGTAAGTATCATATGTTTGAGCTTGTGTATGTGGGATTGTTGGTTTTTGAAGCAAAACTGATGGTGACTCAGGCATCATATTCGGTCCTCTATTTCCTCCACTATTTGGTCTCCTTTGATCCATGTTGGATTGAGTTTGTTGTGAGGGTCGACTTTCCATAAGTTGAGATAAGTCAAAATCATGTGGTATTTTAGCTCCACTTTGTGCCATCATGTTTAAAAAGTATTGACGATCTCTCCTCATTATCGCTTCAACCAATCTATTGAATTGAGGATCCATTATGGATTCTTGTATGTCTGCTGATAGTATTGAAGAATTGTCCACATTATCATTGTGTGTAGCGTTGTGTATAGCGTTTGCGCTTTCCATATTTGGATTGTGTCTATAAACATTCATGTCTGGTAATGTAGTGTGCTCAGGATTGTAGAAGACATCATTGTCATACTCATAAGAACTCATGTTTACGGACCCTTGAGCTTCTTTAGCTTTTCTCCTAGATTTTTGAAGACGGGTTTCAACCATGAACTAGGTGTTTAGCAATATGTGAGAGACTAGACGAAAATGACAAGAGTATGTAAGACCAAGAGTTGTATGGAATGTAAATGAATCTGAAGTTTACTTGCAATGTCCAAAGTGTAAGACCAAGTATGTATGTAGTAGAGTAGGTGTGACTTCCAAAGAGAGGATAGTTTCTCTTGATGAGGTAAGCTGACCTTGACTCTAAGTAAGACCAAATGAGACCCAAAGGTAAGAAACCTTGATGAGGGACCACTTAGCAAAGTGTTGTTGTATGTAGTGTGTTGACAAAGTATAGTGAGGACAAGCAAGTGACCTTTTGACTCAAGTTTAGACAAGTATGAATGTAAAATGAGGTATGAAGCAATGATGGACTGTGTAAGACCTTAGAACAGGCTGAATGCTAGATGAAACCTGAAAAGACGACCTAGGAAGCTCAAGTATGCCGAAACTGATTTCTTTGTTTGCTTGACTGTTAAACTTTTCAAATCCTGACACAGACGCCTCCGTATACTTCACAGACGCGGTTTTAAGACACAGACGCTATTCTATTTGACGCAGACGTGATTCTGAGATTTCCTGTTGATGTTTGATGGGACTGTAACAGTTTTTTGCAATTGTCGACACAGACGCGCCTGTATACTTCACAGACGCGATTTCCAAACACAGACGTGTCTCTGTTTGACACAGACGCTGATAAAAACACAGACGCTCTTCTGTACTTCACAGACGCGTTTATCCGACACAGACGCGGTTTTAACAGACACAGACGCGTTTCTGTAACCTTAGTGCAATCTTTCCTATCTGTGAATTTGTTTTGCTATGACCAAATCTGATTTTTCGACTGTTTTTCATGACAAGAGGACACAGTGTTGATGACCCAATGTTTGCAGACTGTTTAGACTCCAAAAAGTGTGTTGTTTGATGTAAAAAGTTTTTGCATACACTTGAAGACACAAAAGACACAATGTTTTGCTGTTTTGTCTTGATTGTTTGAATGTTTATCATAAGTCAAGCACAATTCTTATGGCTGGCCAGGACAATAATTGTTGATCCCACATGGGGTTTTACCCCCGAGGCTACGCTATTCAGAGCGGATACTTAGATGCTTGACCTCACTGGCTCCACCCTCGGCACTCACTTCTCGAGTCAGCCAAGCATCAGTCCCCATGAAAACTCCCCATGGCGAACTTTGTATCTCTACTAAGAACCGTATGTGTGTGGGCCGCTACCAGAGGTCTGACCTCCTGCCTCAACAACTAGAAGGATTTGGGCATCTAAAACAAAATGGTGCTAGTAAGGGCATCCGCTCGTGTGGCCATACATGCGGCACTTTCAGCTCTGTAAATACAGAAGGCTCCCAGCCGGTAGGGGTTACGCCCTACAAATGATCAAATAAATTTGATCAAACGGGTTTATGGGGAGACATAGTGTCGGTATGAACTAATCAGCACACGTTATTCATAGTTTTCACCATGAATACATTTGATTATAGTGGCTTGGAAGAAGATGGCTTTTCTTTTGCTACCACTTGGGTCGTTCTCTTCTCACTAGTAGTCCTAATGACCACACGGGAAGACAGGCCCTCTAAAGAGTAAACAAAAAGAGCCTATTGCTCAAGACACAAAAGACAATGGTTCAATTTTAGTGCACCAATTGAAGTGTTTGCTAGGCTATGAAAACAAGGCACACAAATAAAATTACAAAACCCTAGCTAAGGCCCTGCAACAAAATTGTTAGTAGTTTGGGTTGTTTCAAGTGATAACCCCTTCCTGCAAGCACACAAGTTAGGTAAATTTTAAGAAAACCCAAAAAGACTTTGTGAAAAGGGGCCTTCAACAAAAACGTATTTGCCTCCAAAGCAAGCTGCACAAACCAGGTTAGCTAGATCTGCAAAGGTTAGCCGAAAATAAACCAGATCTGGAACCCTAAGTACAAAAATCCGAAAACCCGAATCGAAAAACTTAAAAAAAATTTGCAAAACAGAATGCACAGACGCTGTTATACCAGACACAGACGCGTCTGTCCGACACAGACGCGGTTCTGTTATTCACAGACGCGGTCTCAGAACACAGACGCCCCTTTCTTCTACAGACGCGATCAGATGGTTCACAGACGCGATTCGGGATCACAGACGCGACTTTCGGAAACCTGCAAAAATAGAAAATGACAGAAACACAGACGCGATCCAAGATATCACAGACGCCTCTGAAATACAAAAACGCAATCCAAACCCTCGCAGACGCGGAAAAAACCTAAAATGTCATCGAAATCGTCCGATCTGCAACTTCAATAATAATAATATTGAAAGGCTAAATGAATTCAACCACCAAACCCTAGCCTAACAATGAACAAAGATCCACCATAACATATGAAGATAACCTAAGACAATGCAAAATAACTCAAAATCACAAAGATTATACCATCACATGTCCAATAGGGTTTTGATCTCCATTCTTCCTATCTCCATTGATCTTGTTTGATATGCTTGCTCTCAGATTTTTGTATGCACAAGAGCTCAACAAAGAACGGAATGTGGTTGCAAGTAGGATCGTAGTGTAGCCAAGTACTCCAAAATCAGTCATTAGTCATTAGGATATGTCATTAGCCATTAGGGTTTGACAATGAAGAAAGCATCTCCTTAAATAGAAGACACAATAAGAAATGGAGGGTTAAGATTGAGAGGTGTAAAAAGAGAGGTCGGCTAGGATTAAAGGGTAGGTATAAGAAATACCAAAATAATGAAAGAGGTAGATAGTGTAGGAAATAAGAGATGAATGACATGTGTCATGTGTAGAAAAAGATAATGAATTAATTAAATAAATAAAGATTTATTTAATTAATAGAAGAAATAGGACAATTAAATAAATAAAATATTTATTTAATTTAGGAAAGGGATAATTTAAATAAATAAATGTATTTTTTTAAATGAGAAATAAGGCTAAAAGAGGATAAATGAATTAATTAAATAAATAAAAATTTATTTAATTAATAGAAGAATTAGGCTTAGATAATTAAATAAATAAAATATTTATTTAATTAGACATGACAATTTTGAGTGTCTACACCCACACCTGCAACAATGTAACTCCGCAGCCCAATCCTATAGATCCATGATACACAAACTGATGTAGCTCATAGTATAGGTGTGCCAGCACGCATGATCCCCAGGCATATCTGGTGTGCTGTGTAACCAGTGTCTCCAAGGTGCTCCCCCAGCCCACAGCCAACCCTCGTGTCACCCTGTCTAGACACAGGAACCCACTGATCACTCCTCCTAGCACTACTGGTAGTGCCAGTCCTGTCGCTATCATGGTATCCCATGCCACATGAGCAGCCCTCATCTCCAATCTTGGATCCTAGAACACTCATCTCAGGGCCTCCCTGTCTCCATCTCGATCGTAGGGTATCAGCTCCCCATCGATCGGTATCCGCAATATCCTATAAACATCCTCCAAGGTGACTATCATCTCACCCATTGGCAAATGAAAACTACATGTCTCTAAGTGCCACCTTTCAGCAAGTGCAGTCAGCAAACCCATGCTCGCCCAAAACTCAAGCACATACAGAATGTATCTCAGACCCATAGCCTCAATAGTAGCTTGGTCCTCAAATGTTAGCTCTGGTTGTAATCTCTATATCGACGGGAATCTCTCTCATGACGCCAGCATAGGCAAGTACTCCTGCAGTCAAGTAAATCAATCATGTCAGTCATAGTGGCATTCCCTGTTCATCACAAAATGCTACTTTTTTTTATCTTAAGTGCTTATGATACTCCCTCCTAGTGACACTCACTGTTCATCACAAAATGTTGCTTCTATCCTAGTGACACTCACTGTTCATCACAAAGTGTTGCTTCTATCCTAGTGACACTCACTGTTCATCACAAAGTGTTACTTTTGATCCTAGTGGTACTCCCTGTTCATCACAAAGTACTACGTGTCTTTGCACTCCCTATTCATCACAAAGTGCTACTCATATTTGCACTCCCTGTTCATCACAAAGTGTTGCTCCTATTGGTACTCCTTGTTCATCACAAAGTACTGTGTCTTGGTACTCCCTATTCATCACAAAGTGCCTCGATCTATCCTAGTCTTCCCTAGAGGACCTGCTCGAGTGTATCCTCTCAGCAGCTTATCCAATCGACAGCGTATGTTCATCACAGAACTACCAATTTGGCCTAGAAGACATAAATGAACATTCTTGACACAAATGCGCCTTCATGACATAAGCATGCTTACAAACTGCACAAACGCGCCTGCTCTGCACAGATGTGCCTGAAATACATAGACGTGCCTATGCTCTGCACAGACACGCATGTCCTACACAGACGTACCCACATTGCACAAATGTGTCTGCACAATGCAGACGCGCTCACATTTGACATAGACGTTGTTGAATTCATAGACACGCCTGGCACAAACACAGATGCGCCTAGCCAACATAGACGCGCCTGGCACCAACGCAAACGCACCTACACGTCTTTGACATTTTTTGACATTATCGTAAAGTGCATTAAATGCGCTGCCTAGCATGCATTAATGACAACATTTATTGCAACAAAGTACAAAGAGGTTTTGTGGTACTTACCGGCTCTCCTGCGTCTGCTGGCCTCTGATATCGGCAAACACGATCAAATCTGTGGACCAATGCCATCGCTGCAGACTACTGCTGCTCTATTTTCGCTCTGCACTCTAATCTCTTGGATGTGTGGATGCCAATGAGGATATATTCCCCTTGTGGTCTATTTTATAGACTGCCCTAGCCCCAGCCCTCGTCTCCCGAGTCAGTCTTCTTTATCTCGTGACTCTGTCACTCTATCATATCCGGTCAGTCCTTTCTAGCCTTTCTTTCTTATCGAGAGATTGTCTGCGATCTTTCTAGACATTTTCATCCAATCTCTCGAGGGGGCATATCATTCTCATATTGGGGCAACTCCGTATCAGTTTATCTTATCTTCTTTGAAACAACGCGACAAGCTACATTCTCTCAAAAGGGGCAAAATGTAGACACCTAAAATTGTCATGTCTAATTAAATAAATATTTTATTTATTTAATCACTTTAGCCTAATTCTTCTATTAATTAAATAAATCTTTATTTATTTAATTAATTCATTTATCCTCTTCTAGCCTTATTTCTCATTGAATAAATACTTTTATTTATTTAAATTATCCTTTTCTTAAATTAAATAAATATCTTATTTATTTAATTGATCCCACTTATTCTATTAATTAAATAAATCTTTATTTATTTAATTAATTCATTAACCTTTTCTACCCATGACACATGTCATTCATCTCTTAATTCATACACTACCTACCCTTTCATTATTTTATTATTTTCTTTACCTACCCTCTAATCATACCCGACTTCTTTTACACCTCTCAATCTTATCCCTCCATTTCTTATAGTGTCTTCTATATAAGAGGATGTTTCCTTCATTATCAACCCTAACTCACTATGCATTTAGCCCTAACTACACTTTCGAACTTGCATATGCAATCAAGCCTACTTGCAACCACATTTATGTTCTTTGTTGAGCTCTTGTGCACATATAAAATCTGAGAGCAAATATATCAAGAAAGATCAATGGAGATAGGAAGAATGGAGATCCAAACCCTATTGGACATGTGATGGTATAATCTTTGTGATTTCATTTGATTTGCATTTTCTTAGGTAATTTTCATATGTTATGGTGGATCTTTGTTGTTCTTAGGCTAGGGTTTTGTGGTTGAATTCATTTGGTCTTTCAACATTGTTGTTTACATTTTCACCGTATACACATCCAAATTCATATTTCATCAAATCTGAATTTCAGTTAATTTCATGTGCATTTCAGCATTTGGAAGACCAAATTCAAATCCAAATTGAAAATGAAAATTAAATTAATTTCAAAATCCTATAGCACATGCTAAAATCAGAAGTGATTAATCAAATCAGTTATCTAATCAGTTAACTTAGTTAACTCATCAATCTCTCATTTTCACTCAAAATCAGCTTTTTATGACTAATCCATCATTTTAGTCTTCTAATCCATCTATTCAGTCTACTGATCAATCAATCCACTTATCTCTCCAATCCATTCAGTCATCCAATTCATCAAATCAGTCAATTGACTAGTCTATTTAGTTCACTAGACAATCTATCTAGTTGACTCCTCAATCAACCCTATTAACAGATCACTCAAAATGAGTTAACAGATCAATCAATTTCAGTTGTCTATCAATCAACACTTGAGTTAAAATTCACACCCCTTCTGTGTTGAAAATCTATAAATTCAACCTCATTCATCAATGCAATCTAGAATCATAGTCTTCAAAATGGTTGTCCATCTTATGTAGGAAATTGAGTGCAATACTTGAGAGTCACCTACATCAACAACAATGGATAAGAACAATGAAAGCACAAATGGAGAATAGGGAGTTTATTTAGCTTAATTCTTCCACTTCTTTCATTTATTTCATGGCTTTGTGTTTAAAAATAGCTTGATTAGTTAAGGATTTTTGTGATTCATCCTTTTAGCCTAATTAACTTAGATTTGATGATTTCAAAGGTGAGAAACAGTATCTTCTAGGGCTATCGACATGGATTTTCCAAAGGGGGCTGGTCATGATATCCCGGTCTCTCAGGCCCTTCAGCTCTCCCAGGATAATTCTTGAAGTAAGATGGTGCAAGAGCCACCCGTTTCTGATGTCATGTAGGATGATGTGGTTTTGGCAAATTTTGCCAAACAAGTGTTGAAGTCTAGCAAGCTGATGCAGGAGCATCCCTGGTTCTTGGCAATCTTCCATCAACCAAACACATTTTCTTTCTGTTTTGCTTTTTGTTTTGTAGTTTCAGCATTTCTTTCTACATTTCTTTGCATTTGCACACCAAACCTTACGGAGCTGGATCCTTCTTGTGGACATGTTCATCTACCTTATCCTAAGTCCACGAGATGTTTGGATCTTTTTCTAGCAAGTTATCGCTTCTAAAATTTGGGATTGTTTTCTATCTCAAAGCATCGAAACCGCTTGGACCTATTGCTAATAGAGAATCTTGTGAATCATTTCTATAGTTGGTAGAGCCTAATTTTATTGCTTCCAATGTTACTTGGCTTGTGGTCGACCTTCCCTTGGGTCTACACATCATTCAATGTTGTTTCTGGAGGGATTCCTTTGGTGGAGGCTGACCTTGTTGTTTTGCATGTTACATCTTTTTTATCGGTGTAGATAGGAAATTGAGGATCATCAAAGCAATATAAACATTAGCCTAGCTCAATCACGAAAACTAAATTGCAATGATTACAATCCTAAAAACATTCAATAGAGATACATGAAAAACAAGACATTCAATTCAAATGCAAACCATCGCAAATGTGAAATGTCTCCTCAATAATTCTCCATTGTCCTTCTTTCTCCTTCAAATAGCTTTGTTTGTGGATCTCACCTAATAGTGCATAAGCATGATGTGAAAGCAAGTAGACAAGACGAAAGCATAAGGGTACTAGAAGCGTGATTGATTCGACCAGGGACTTTGATTGAAGAAATTCATCCAATTTATAAACAAATTGGAGAAAAGATCAGATTAGCATGAAAGTGATTCGAATGGAAATTCAAATCAGGAATAGCAAAATTATGACAAGTGTATGACAAATTGCTATGCAAGGATTTATGACAATTTATGACAAATTGCTATGCAAGGATTTATGACAAGAATTTGAAATAGAAATAGACATTTAGGAATTTAGGAGAAATTAGAAAATTAGGTTAGAAATAATGACTTGGAAATTAGGAAATTGATGAAAATTAGGTAAATTAATTAATAATTTCTCATTCATTAATTAATTTACAAAAATAGGAGGAAATAATTAGCCAATTAAATAAATATTTAATTGTGACAAGAAGATTTAGGATAAATAAATCATTTAACCTAGAGGGAGAAATGACAAACAAGGTTAAATGAATAAATCATGAAACCCTAGAAGATGAATTAGAAATGCAAGGACGACAATTAGGTCTTGATGTAAGATTGATTTGATGTCGATTCGATCATGATTTTGAATTGATAAATGATTTGATTGATAAATGCGCCAATTAACAATGATCAATGACAAATCGATCGCAAGTCAACAAGATTGAAAATAACAATGATCAATGACAAATCGATCGCAAAACGACAAGATTGATAAGAGGACAACGATCGATGACAAATCGATCGCAAAATGACAAGATTGATAAGAGAACAACGATCGATGACAAATCGATCGCAAAATGACAAGATTGATAAGAGGACAATGATCGATGACAAATCGATCGCAAAACGACAAGATTGAAAAGAGGACAAAACCCTAATTAGGATTGACGATGTCCAAAATGATGACAAATGAGCATGCACATTGATGCGACAGGATAAGATCGATCAAAATCATAACTGAAGATTGTTATTGACAAGACCAAATTTGAAAGCGAGACAAATGAAGAATGCAAAAGAAGAACTCGATGCTCACAAATGATAAAAACCAAGTGTGTGACATAGAAGAAATGTTAATGCAACGCAAAAACCTAAAATAAGGCAATGCGCCAATGTTAAAATACGACTCCGCAAGCGTTGACCAGTTTTAGACGTCTACATTTTGCCCCTCTTTGAGACAATGCGATATTAAGCGTTGTTTCAAAGAACAATAATGAAAATGCCCCAGACAATAACAATGACATATGCATGCCCCCTCAAGGAATTGGCCAGAAACATCCAGAAAAGAGGCCAATTGATCGATAAGAATGATAGAACACAATAGGAGCAAACAGACTGACAATCAGAGACTGGATGCACGAAGGACAAGAAATTGAAGGTGCAAAAGACCGTGACCAGCATAAGATGGAGAGGGTGCACGTGCATCTATGCACTGACAAAGATCTATAAATGAGACAAAGAGAGTGAAAAGTGCTCATTTGCACTAGCCAAAGAGGAGGATTTGTTGCTCTGGAAAAGGACACTTGCAGAGAGATGGTGAACATTCCAATGGCAGATCACCTCGGGGAACATGTATAAACCTATAGACGACCGGACGACGTGGGAGCAGCGGTATGTATCTCAAAAACCCAGATTGTCAATTTCATGAATTTGACTTGCTTGCGGGACATTGCAAGGCCCACAGGGAATGCAGAAAGTGACTTATGCGCCTATGTGAGCGCATCGTATGCTTGTGTAGGGTATCATGCGCTTGTGTAGGGTACACAGGCACAAGTTGATGCAACACAGGTGCAAGATACAGCACACAGGCGCAGTTGTTCACTGGGAACTCAATTTTGGTCAAAAACAACATGCGAAGGGTCCAAAAAGGGGGATAAGGGTAGGATACATCAAAATAGATTAGAAACAACCTGATTTGGACATGAAACAAGGAAATGCAGCCCATAGGAGCAAACCCTAAAACTGACAAAATGTGCCCCAATTGTGATGCAGAGTCGACAGTATCCATTGATCATGCGGGAGAACCGACCTGACTACTTCATCTTACGACATAGACTCAGGAGCATGGACAAAGATACATTAGCAGGACTTGGAATATACTATATCATATTCATGCCCAAGATTAGGGCAAACACAGGACTACTGACTGCATTGGCAGAGCGATGGCATTCGGAGACTTCCTCCTTCCATCTGGCGACTGGAGAGGCGACTGTGACACTAGAGGATGTATGGCGTATCCTTCGCATTCTGATTCATGGAGAGATGATAGAGTATGACCCAGTGACAGGGAGAGACACTTTGTGTAGATTATTTGAGTGCGACGCAGATGATCTAGATATCGTAGAGAGGGAGATTGGCTGAGAGACCATGGCATCAGAGTATGATCGACGATATGTGGTGATAGCCGTGGTTATAGTATGCCTACTATGAGGAGATAGATGAGGACATGGATTCCCTATTGGATGGGGAAGAGTGTTAGAGCAGATGGCAACAGAGGAGATAGTGTACGCATGGGGACCATGTGTACTTGCTATGCTATATTTTCAGCTGCATCAGATAGCATATCAGGGGGTGCAGAATTTGAGTTGTGGAGTCACACTGTTATAGGTATGGGCATTTGAGCACATAGCCATATGTCGACCGATTGCAGAGAGACAGGTAGTACCACACCGACCATATGTGTACTGTTATGGGGGAGCACTGAGACAGGGTCCATTCGGATACATATTGTATTGGCGACATGAGCTAGACAGATTGAGAGAGTTCACATGGAGGCCATATCTTGATTGCCCTGGATGGTCAGATGATAGTGAGGAGCTACAGTATTGTAGATAGGAGAGATACCTGACTGGGCAACCAGTGAATCGCTAGAGAGTGATTGAGATGTACCTGCCAGAGAGAGTCAGACGACAGTTTGGAGAGAGACAGGATGTACCTAGAGGGACTGCACACTTTGCCCGATCTCACAGAGAGACAAGTCAATGGGGGAGGATGATTCAGCCACACATAGCATATGCTGACTTCACATGGCTACAGCAGAGACAGTGGGATTGGAGATCAGATGTGGTGGACGTTGGGATGACAGAGGAGTATGAGTGATGGTTTGCACGACGACGGCCAGTGCCATTGACAGATCCTGATATTCCAGTACCGAGGAGACAAGAGGACTTCCCACTCGCTGGAGAGGAGGAGGACAGAGATGAGGATGAGAAGGATGAGGGCAGTGATGAGGATGAGGGTGGTGATGAGGATGGAGATGATGAGGATGAATATTATAAGCTAGATTCAGCCGATTAGGAGTCATTGCAGGATATACCCATAGAGCCGGAGACAGCAAGGATAGAGGAGATGGAGATATGCAGGGCTACCATAGCGAGTCAGCATGATCACATTGCGACATTAGAGAGACAAAATGCCATCTTGAGGATAGAGAAGGATCAGTTCAGAGCAGAGATAGCCAGACTCATAGTGGCTCGAGATACAGCAATAGCGCAGGCATAGCGAGAAGAACAGAGAGTCACTGAGTATATTGGGTCGATTAGGGATGCCAGTGCACGTGAGATGGCACAGATGTTGGTAGAGACCGGAGAGGAGATATGCCATTAGAGGACACTATATGAGAGTGCAGTTCCACTAGAGCAAAGAGCATCGTCATATCGGGCACGATCGAGGACAGAGAGCAGGGCACGCTCTCGGAGGTCATTGAGCAACATGGGGGTGAGTGGACCTATGAGACCACCACAGCCAGAACTTGGGACAGGAGGGACATCATCCTTGAGACATGGCAGGGATGAGGAGGACAGAGGGAGCACCTAGTGACAGAGGCACGTGCTCCTTATGATAGACAGTTGACATTATGTAGTGTGACATTATGTAGTCAGCCTGCGGGCCAAACTTAGGAAAGATAGTCCAATTTTATACTCCGATATTATTTTGATATATGATATGATATGCATCGATATGATGGGATGCAATATGTTATGACTTATAGTTATTTTCCATGTATGGATGGCTTATGCACTATTGATGTACCATTGTGGAACATGTGTGGATATATTTTTTTATGTGGTTTTTATGCATTTATAATATGAAATGGATAAAATGCTTGATATGATGCTCGATGTGATGTTTGATATAATGCAAATCTACTAACCAATGAATGCAGGATGCAGCATATGTGTTTGGGAAAATCGGAGCACTAGACCGAACTAATGGAAGAAATTTTAGTAAGAAGAAATGGGTAGAGGACAGTTAGAGATAAAGAAAAACTTGCTTTCAGTAATGCACTTTGTAGGTGAGAACCTTTATTTAATGTAGCAAAATGGATGCAGAGCATCATGGCATTGAAGGCTAGAGCTGAAACGCAACCCTTTTTGGAAAAGACAGACACATCGCACACAACAAATGAGGGAAGCATCCTAGGGTGCATACATCAAGGGTCGAGGTGTGTGCAGCGTTCACAAAGCGAACGTACTTATCACAAACACCCAATGATAGTTGCCCCAGTTTGTAACAAACTTTCCACAAACAGAAAACACAACAAAAAAATAAAAGGGACCATGAACCATCCCGATCACTCTAAATCACTCAGTGACATCATCGAGCAACATAGGAACATGATCAAAAATAAATCAATAAATGATAAGACTCGCTAATTCAAACAAGTCAAACAAACATCTTGATCTTCATTGTCAAAAGTTGAGAGTGCTGATAGGACGATCATGATGTCTGGTTTCAGAGAATGTGGTACCCCGTCTAAGATAGGACACAGTCTGGTTTCGAGTATACCACACCCTGTATAAGACCCATGATAGTACTGACAAAGACAAATGATTTTGAGGTTGATTGATATGACAATTTTGATCAATTTGAATGTCTAGTTTGATAAAAAAAAAAGTTCATCTGTGAATGCGTGATTCCAGTAAAGCACAATGTGTGATTGCATGTCGTTGGAGGGATGCTCAGTGATCTGTCTTATGCATCAAGGGGATATTTTTATTGCAAAATGCTTGTGTTTGGATTTTAGTGTTTTGAAAAAAAATTATTTTTTTTAATTCGTTTTTCAAGTTTTTACAATTTTTTGTGTTCATCATTTTTTTTTTTCAGGACTTTATTTGATTTTTTTGGATTTTTTCAGGACATTTTTCAATTTTTATGATTTTTTTAGGACATTTTTCAATTTTTTTGGATTTATTTCAGGACATTTTTCAATTTTTTTTTGATTTATTTCAGGACATTTTTCAATTTTTTTGGATTTATTTCAGGACATTTTGCAATTTTTTTAGATTTATTTCAGAACATTTTGCAAATTTTTTGGATTTTGATTCGAAAGTTGCAGTGACTGATCATGACAAGGGGAATGCACCCAATGCACATCGGAAAGACATATATAGAGACCAGGACAGAAACATATGCACAAGAAACCGGAGTATACAAGACAATGATGTTGACCAATCACAGGCCTGGAACAGAACATTGGGTCAGGACAAGGATAGGCACGATAAATCTTTAGAGAGAAAGCATAGCTAGAGGTCATGATAGATGACAGAGCAATGATCATTTTTACACATGGCGCCTGTTTGCCAGGTTTTCACCATGGTACTTGCCCGAAGTGCCTGTTTGCCAGGTTTTCACTAGAGGGCGAATCATTTTTCTTGACTTTTTTTGCTCTTTTCCTTTGTTTTTTACTTTTTTCACTTTTTTTGTATTTTTTTTATTTTTGAGCTTTTTGTATTTTTTTTTATTTTTAAGCTTTTTGTATTTTTTTTTATTTTTGAGCTTTTTGTATTTTTTGTATTTTTGAGCTTTTTGTATTTTATTTTTTTTGTATTTTTTTAGGATCATACTTGAAGAAGTGCTGATAGAAAATTATGCCCAGTACTTGCGAAGGTGCATGCTATTTACAGGATCTGACAAAGGTTCACCTTCAGGGGTGGCAAGCTGATATGCCCCCGAGCCATAGGCTGCAGTTACTATGAAAGGCCCAACCCAATTAGGTTCAAACTTGCCTTTGATGACATCAGTAGATTGTGCATTCTTGGGGTATGCCTTTAAAACCAAATCTCCCACTTTGAAGTGTCACCCTTTGACCTTCTTATTATAAGAGCGACGGAGACAGTTTTGATATGCTCGCAAATGTGTCAGGGCTGTCTGACGTTTCTCATCTAACATCTCAAGCTGATGCAACCGAGAGACTCTGTGCATTTCATCATCAATTAGATGTTGCAAGGAAACATGCAAAGAAGGAATCTCCACTTCCAAGGGTAAAATGGCTTCCGCACCATACACCAAAGAATAAGGTGTTGCTCCAGTAGGTGTGCGAATAGAAGTGCGATAAGCCCATAGTGTTGGATTCAACTGTACATGCCAATCTCGACCAGCGTCATTGACAACCTTTTTCAGGATCTTGATAATGGTTTTATTTGATGCCTTGGCTTGACCATTACCCTGAGGATAGTATGGACTGGAGAAACGGTGTTGGATATGAAACTTTTCAAAGAGTTCCTTGACATCTTTATTCTTGAAGGGACGACCATTATCTGTGACTATGGCAAGGGGAACCCCATATCTGCATATGATATAATTCAGCAGGAATTTTGAAATTTGCACACCAGTGATATAGGTCATGGGGATAGCCTCGATCCACTTTGTAAAATACTTTGTGGCTGTAATGATGAACTTGTGTCCATTCGCAGATGTCGAGTGAATCTTGCCAATAAGATCCAATCCCCATTAAGAAAAGGGCCACGGAGATATGACAGAATGAAGCTCTTGGGCTAGTGCATGAATGTAGTTCCCATGGATCTGGCATTTGTAGCACTTCTTAACAAAATCATGAACATCCTTTTCTAGAGTGGGCCAATAATACCCAGCACGAATCAACTTTTTGGCTAAGCTCAGACCATTGAAGTGGCCCCCACATATACCATCGTGAACCTCGTGTAAAGTTGTTTGTGCTTCATCAGAATCCAAACACCTAAGGAGGGTATGGTCAAAGGAATGACGGTAAAGGGTATCGGCAACGATGACATATTTGGCTGTCTATCAGATGAAGGCTTGACGTTGGTTAGCGGAAAGGTTAGGTGGTAAGGTTTGGGATTTCAAGTATTGATATACATCATTGTACCATGGGGAGTTAGGACCAATAAGAATGCACATCAAATCTACTGTCGGAATGTCAAAAGAAGGGACAAGCAACTGTTCGACCAAAAATTCACATTTGTCCATATTGTGGGGCATATTCAACATGGAAGCAATCATAGCCATCGCATCTGCCGACTTGTTTTGAATTCTTGGAACTTGACTGAAATGGATAGCCATGAATTTTGTCTTGAAGAAATCTACCATATGCTTGTAGGGAATAAGCTTTTCATCTTTTGTTTCATAGTCATCATTGACTTGATGGATGACTAACTGAGAATCTCCATAGACTTGTAAATGTGTGATGTTCCAGTGGACCTCTACTCAGAGTCCTGTGACCAAAGCTTCGTACTCTGCAATGTTATTGGTACAATGAAAAGTTATTCTTTAGGACTTGGGAATAGCATCACCTTGAGGGGTGACAAACAATATGCCTGCTTCGGATCCGAACTTGGTATGGGATCCATCAAAGTATAACTTCCATTCATTAGAAGATGTAAGAGCAAAGACTGATTCATCCGAAAAATCTGTCAACATCGGATGATCATCATAAATAGGAGCCTCTGCAAGTTGATCCGCTATGACTTGTCCTTTTATTGCCTTTCGCTCCATGTACTCAATATCAAATTCACTGAGGATCATAACCCACTTTGGTAGGTGACCCGTCAAAGCTGCTCTGCTAAGTAAGTATTTCAAGGGATCAATTTTTACAACCAGCAATGTTTGGTGATTTAACATATAGTGTCGGAGTTTCTATGTTGCAAAGACCACTACTAAGCATGCCCGTTCAATAGTTGAATAATTCAACTCATAGTCTACTAGTGTCCAGCTGATATAATAAATAGCTCACTCTTTGCCGTTCTCATCCTGTTGAGCCAAGAGAACTCCTAGTGCCATTTCAATTGCAAAAATATACAATATAAATGGTTGTCCTTCTATATGAGGCATTAGAATAGGCGGCGACAGCAAATAGTCCTTGAGAGCTTGAAATGCTGATTGACATTGCTCAGTCCATTTAAAAGTGACTCCTTTATGCAATAAATGCTGGAATGGATGACATTTGTCTGCCAATTGAGCTATAAAGTGGCAGATTGATTGTAGCTTTCCTTGCAGACTTCTTAATTACCAGAGATTGGAAGGAGGAGGCATATCCATTATTGCTTTAACCTTGGCAGGGTCGACTTCAATGCCTCTGTGAGAAACAATGTACCCTAGTAATTTGTCGGATGTGACACCAAAGACACACTTCTTTGGATTGAGTCTGAGCTTGTAGGTCTCCATTCGGTCAAAGATTGGGCCCAGGATGGCTAGATGACTATCTCTTGTGACAGATTTGCATAATAAGTCATCAACATAGTCTTCCATCAAAGTATGCATCAAATCATGGAAAATTGTCATCATCGCTCTTTGATATGTTGCACCAACATTTTTAAGACCAAAGGGCATCACATTCCAGCAATAGGTACCCCAAGCACAGGTGAATGTGGTCTTATGTTGATCTTCAAGAGCAAAGCAAATTTGGTTATAGCTAGAAAAACCATCCATCAATGAGAGCATCTCATATCCAGTAGTCATGTCAACTATGATGTCTATATTTGGCAGTGGAAAGTCATCTTTAGGGCATGCTTTATTGAGATCCCTAAAATCTGTACAGATTCTGATGCCCCCAGTTACTTTGCTAACTGGTACCAAATTTGAAATCTAGTATGCATAATCAATGGGTCTAATAAAGCCCACATCTAGTAATTTTTTCAATTCTACCTTGACCAAAAGAGCCACCTGGGGATGCATCTTTTTGAGTTTCTGTTTGACAGGCTTGGCATCTTCTTTTAATGGCAAGTGATAAAGGACTAATTTTGGATCAAGGCCAGGCATATCTGCATAGGACCACGCAAAACTAATCTTTTTCTCAAGAAAGAAATTGACAAAATCTATCTTTTCCTGTTTTGATAAAGAAGCAGCGAAATGAATGACCTTAGGGTTGTCAGGTGTACCCAAATTTATCTCTTCAGTCATTTCCACAAGCAATGTTGATTTATCCAGACTTGGTAGGGGTATGTCTACTCTTCCACCTTTGGGCGCCTCAGAGAGGTTTTCACCCACAGGTACGTCTTTTATTTTTACTTTTTCATGGTCAGAGAGTGCCTTACGGTTTTCACTCAAAGACCTATCTTTTTGATTTCGTACTTTTTCTTTCCTTTTTTTCATTTCGATGACTGGAAGATGGAGTTGACTCCCCAAAATATGTTGTGGAATCCAGATCAATAGCAAATCCTGCCTTATGATCTCCTTGTGGTATGCCTTCTCGTAGTCCCAGGAATTTCGCAATTGCTTCCTCATTTTGAAAACAGTCCAATGTGAGTGGTTCTTGTTGGTCATGTTGGATAAGCTGGGGATAAACGAGGGGCATGTCATCATCAGCTTTAAGGAGAGAGATGACTGAGATGGTAAAGATGTAAACATCCGTGGTATCACTGTCTGAACTGCTTGTGTCTGATTCAGAGCTTGGGTCCCAGAATGACTCTATCCAAGCATTAGGACATGTTTTGGGAAGGGGAGTTATTTCATGTTTGTCTTCCATAGGCAAATCATCAAGGTCAAGGAAAACATTGTCAAGGGCGTAGGAACTAGAGGAAAAGGAACTCCACTCCCATTCATTGGAATTAGTTTCGGGTCGGGTATCCTCAGGTGTTATTTCATCATCAGAGTCACGCCCCTTTCTACACGTGGTCACTTTGGTAGACGAGGATCCAATTCACAATGGTACAAAACCTAACCCTAAAGTAGGAGGTCACCTCTTGGGTATAACAGGTTCTAGCCTTCCATTCTTGTCTGGGCCTAAGCCACTGCAGCCATCATATCCTTTCTTCTGTAGCATAGTAAATCCTTTGCCATACCGCTCCACCGGCAACCTGATAGGTGGTGTCTTAGTTGGATCCTTATAAAGCCAATCTATGACATTGTCGTCCAAGGTTTCTTTGTCAAGTTCACCCCATCTTGTAAATGTAGTGGGGGGCTGATATTGAATGACTATCTTAGGTTCCTTTTGCAATAAATGTGGTTTGCCATGTGATTTTGGAGATATTGGTAAATTCCCAATGAGGAATGTTTGAGCCATTGAATACTCTTCGCATCCTTGGTCCTGTATCTTCAATTTACCTTTGACAGCTTCTAACAACTCATTAGGATCCACATAACTATGTGAGTGAGCCTCTCTATTAACTAGGACTTGCTGCTGAGGGGAATCCTTTAGAGTAGCACAAAATTGAAATGGATTAGGATCTCTTGGAATTGTTATCTCAGTTCCATTATAAGGATATTTTAAACATTGATGATAAGTGGATGGAATTGCTTTCATTGCGTAGATCCACAGACAACCAAGAATCATATTGTAAGGGAGATCGAGGTTTAGGACCTGCAGGAAAGTGTTTTTTGTTACTGGACCGACTTTTATAGGCAATGTAATTATCCCTTTGGATGGGTGGTCATCATCATCATATGCTTTGATTGTTATTCTTCTGGAAGAATCAATATCCCTTTCTGTATAACCAAGACCAATGACCATTCTCAAGGTACAAATATGACCCGCTTCGCCATCTATCAAGACTCATCAGATTTTGCAATTACGAACAAAGACTTTAAGATGTAAAAGATCATTATGAGGGAGCTTATCAGGTGAAATATCATTATCAAAAAATGCAACGTGTTGGGAAAGAGCTAGATGTCCTAGTCGGGCTTGAAACTGGTCAACATCAATGTCTGTCGGGACAGTGGACTCAATTAAAGCTTTATCTAGGACTGCACAATGCATAGGGGACATTTTCAACACCTCAAGGATCGATATTTGTGCAGGTGTCTTTCCCAGATGATCTAGGAGATTATACTGACTAGCAGGAGTTGGTTTGGGAGGAACGGCAGGAGCTCCTTTCAGGACTATTTTGGATCGACGAGTGGTGACTGTGCAAGAAAGATCTTGTCCCTTTATTGTTAGGGTGGAAACATACTCATTTGATGCTCAAAAACAATTGATGACATTGTTATAACCAGTGTTTGCATAATTTGTTGTTTGGGTAGAGTTTGAAGAGGATGCTTTACTCTTGTCATGATCAAGCAAAGGAGTTTTGAAAATTGTATGATCAATGTTAGAGGTCGCATTGGGTGGATCTACCTCAATTACTCCTTGCTCTAACAAGTCTTGAATCATATGTTTCAATTGAAAACATGATGCAGTTTTATGCCCTTTTGACCGATGGTATTCACAATAGGCATTATCATTCCACCAATACGGCTTTACCAATGGTTTTGCCTTGATATCTGGTAACTTGATAAATTTTGCTTGTATTAATTGTTTCATTACTGACTCAATAGGCTCTCCCAATGGCATAAATTGTTGAGGAGGCCCATCCCTTGATCGGAAAGCTCTTCATTGTTGGTTTTGTTGCTGACCTTGTTGTTGATTATATTGTTGAGTATATTGTTGAGGATGTTGTTGGTATTGCGGCTATTGAGTAACATTGCTCGCTGGTGTTTGATTTTGTTCCATAGTTGACATATTAGGAGCACTCAATTTCTTGATTGTGAATGGGGGTTGATTTGCATTCACCGCTCTTGCGTCAACAACTCCATCATTAGTGACATTCTTGTTTTTGTACCAAAATCTATTTCGGTCCCCGAAATTGTTTGTGTTGTCACTGTCTTTGTTGAGCTTAATGATTCCTTTAGCTACAAGGGCAGTTTCAATGTTCATCCCTTTCTTAATGAGTTTCTCAATAGTACTGGGACTTTTCAATTTGAGTTCATACATCATTTCTGGGACCAAATTTTGGATAAACAAGTTCACTTGTTGTTCTTCAGGTATATCTAGGGAAGAATGACTATACAAGATTTGCCATCGTTGCAAGAAAGTCACTAATGGTTCACCTTGCTTTTGCTTGGTGTTGCATAAATCTGACATGGTCACGTCACTATCAATGTTGAATGTGAAGTGAGATATAAACTTTTGAGCCAATTTCGACCAAGTCTTTATATTTCCTGGTAGATGCGAATACCAATCCATGGCTTGTCCTGTGAGACTTCATGCAAATAAGTGCATTAAATATGTTTCCTCATAACTCGCTTCGGTACATGCCATAAAAAATGCTCGAATGTGATCTTTTGGATTTCCATTCCCTTTATATTTCTCAAAATTAGGTGCCTCAAAATTCTTAGGGAAGGGAGGCATATATAAGCTCTTGTCAAATGGATTAGGACATAAATCTTGATCTGTGTACAACTTCTTTGTTCCTTTGGTTTCTAATGCGTCGAATTATCATTGCAACTTCTCAAGCTGTTGCGCAATTGTGTCAGATTTTGGAGGTCCATCATTAATCCTGGTGGGTACTCTTTGTCAATACATCATGTTTCCGATCAGTTGTTGATGCTCTGAAATTGCCGTCTTTGGTGTCTCCGGCATATAATGTTCTTGGTACACCTCTTGTTGTTGTGGTTGTGCCATGCCTTGATATTGACCTTTTTGTTGTGCTTCTTGTGGTGGAATCATCATTTGTAGCCTAGGTTGATATTGCACAGACGTCAATTGTGGTTGTGAAGTATGATAGCTTGTTTGTCTTGGCACATATTGAGGCACATGTTGTTGTTGATACTGATGAATCAGAATTTGCTAACTTTGTGCCAATTGTTGTCACGATGTAAATCCCATCATTTGCAAAAAACTTTGTTCGGGTGGTTTTTGTTGTTTCTCCTTAAGATGGGGTATGGCACTTGCATTGACTTGCTGTGTTGTTTGTCCAATCCATTGTGATGGTTGCAAGTTTGCAGAGGGTGTTGCAACTTGTTGTCGAATGTGGTATTGTTGTTGTTGTACATTGCTTGTTTGCACATTCAATTGTACCTTTTGTGTATTACTCAATTGTTGCAACATTTGTTGTTGGTGCAAACCATTATCTATAGCTCTTTGTGTTGCCATTATTGATGGATCTATCACAATAGTCTGCATAACAGGTACTTGAGTGTTTGGTAAATATATTGAACTTAGTGGGACATAGGAACTTTGTTGCATTGTAGAATTGTTTTGGACATTTGTGAGATCAGGCATTCCAGTTGTGAAGCTTTCTTGCATCTTAGATTTTGATCCAATTTTATGCATGTGAGGAACCACTTCTTGTTGAGGGACAGCTATCAATATTTGTGTGGTCCTCGTTTGATCTTGTGTTACAGGTGTTGTGTTAAATAATGGATTATTTATTGTCTCAAATGGTGACTTTTGAGGAATAGTCACTGTCAATGCCTTTGAAGCACGTTTACTCATCAAGGTAGGTTGAGTTTCTTGTTGCACATGTTCTTCATTTGGATGCGGAGAGAAACTTAACAACTCATCGCCTTGTTGTTTTTGCACATTGATTTGCTCACTTGAGGAGGTCACATTACTCATCATGTCAAGATATTTTTGTGGGAACATCTTGAAGACCTTGTTCAATAATTTATCCATATTTTTCATCAACTTTGGATCTTGAAGGAACGTATCAACATCATCAGAGGCATCAGAATCTGATGAAGAATCTAGTAAAATATTTGGATTTGTTTCTTGTTGAATGCCTTGATCTAAACCAAATCCTTGTGAAAGAGTCTGTTCCTCATATAATGTTTGAGTTTGAATATCATGTTGCAGGTTCAGTTGATTCCAATCAAAAGGTGCATTTCCTCTTGGTGTTGGTGGAACACTCCCATGTCCTGGTTTCATGGGTACAAACACTAGCTCATATAATGGAGGTGGTCCAAGTTGAACAATTCCATATGGTGGTAATGATGTGTTTGATGAACCTTCAATTTTTACTGTTTGACTAGTTTGAAACTGTGAATTTGATATGTTGTCAATGGGTTGATACATTGGTTCGCCCATCTTTTTAAATTTTGACCTTGTCTCAACAGGCATGTCACTATGCAAATGCAATATTCTTGGAATTTTTAAAGGATAATGTATGATATGCAACTAAATGCAAACTAGATAGATGAAAATGCAATCTATGGCAAGAATGCAACCTATGTTTTTGTTTGTTTTTCAAGATTTTGACAAACTTTTTGGAATGCAAATCTAAAAGAGACCCTTAGGCAATTAAAATGATGTCTAGACCTCAAAGGACAAAAGGACCAAGTGACAAAAGGACAAAATGACAATGTCTCCCCTATATGCTTGGATACTAAGCTAGGTTTGATGAAATGACATTGATGACAAAAGACAAAAGTTTGATAAGGTCTAGACTTCTTAACAATGACTTAGGGTTTATCAAAGATTTGGATTACTCAAGTATGACAAAACCTAGTTTTGACACTATATGCAAAGGAACAATTACTATGCAAATGGCCCTAATATGATGTGACAATGACCTAAACTTAATGAAGGGACCTAGGGTATGAAAATGCAAATGTATGACAATGTCAACCTAAGTTTGAATTATGAAATGGTATTACTCTAATGCAAGAGGACACATGCAAAATGGATGACCCTTATTGATATGCAAAGGAGTATGACCTAGGTGAAACTTAACTTTCGTAATTGACAATGAATTTGCAAAATGCAAACCTAGGATGAACCTAAATCTAAGTGACATGAATGTTGAGACAAGATTTTGAAAAACATTTGACAACCATGTTTGAAGGTGTTTTGAAGTTTGTTGGATGAAATAACTCTTGTGTTTAACCTTGTTTTGAATCAATTTGTCTTGTTTTTGAAATGAAACACAACTCAACTTTTGACAAGTAAATAAGACAAGATATTTTAACTTAGACTCAAGACAATCATGCTCATTCACACATTTCTTATGGTAGGCAAGGACAGTGGGTACTTGAGACGTAGACTCGTTATGGGATTCAAGGAGAATACTTAGATGCTTGACCCCACGGGCTCCCCTCCACGGCACTCACTTCTCAGGGCAGCCAAGCATCAGTCCCCATGGAAATCTCCCCATGGCGAACTTAGTATCTCTTCCAAGTATCCGAACTTGTCCTTCTCAAGCAACTAGAAGGATTTTTGGCCTCTAAATACAAGGTGTTTAGTAAGGATTTTTGTTAAGCGTTACTCCTTGGTGTCACACAAGCGTGATTGAGACATTAAGCCCACCAAGATACCAAACAAATGTAGTCACGCAAGCATGATTTAGACCATGAGGTCCTACTTAGATTTTGATATAAGAAAGATTTCAAGGGTCATCACTTCCCAAGTAACTGCAATTCCCACGTAACCCTTCCTTCAAAGCTTTTGCCCATCAGGTATTTATTTATAGTGAGTTAGAATGCCAGGGTACTCTGGCTGTGCTCACTTTGGGTCGTTCCCTTCTCACGATTATCACTTTCTTGCAAAAGAAAGCAAATGGTCGGGAAGGCAGGCCCTCTAAAGGTAACAAACAATTCAAGCCAGGAGAATGGTATCGAAGATCTGGATTTCTGATCACCCTAAGAAGCATGAGAGCATACTCTCCTACTCCAATGTCAAACTCAATAATAAAAGCAAACACACGTTCATTCCATCCTACTTAGCAATCATACTAGGTGCCTAATTATGAATTACAAACACAAAGTTTAGTTGGAGTATAAGGCAACCTGCAAAATCACCAAGTCAGAAGTTTAATTTGTTTAGTCTTTGACTAGCGAACCTGTAAAAGATTGTGTTAGTAGTTTCATTCTTTGTCTTTGTCATGCATAATTCCAAGGTGTTGCACAAAGAATCAGTACCAAAGAAAAACCAAAAAGCAGAAACAGAATGCAAAACAAAGCAATTTGCAAGTAAAAACACTGCTTTTTACCTCTGTTTCTAGCCTTACACAGGCGCAGAATGTCTCACACAGGCGCAGAACTTAGTAACATAGGCGCAGAATGCAGTAACACAGGTGCAAATCCCTTTGACACAGGTGCAAATCCCTTTGACACAGGTGCAGAAATCCTTGACATAGGCACAGATTGCTTGACACAAGCGCAGAACTCTCCTACACAGGCGCAAAAGTGCCCAGAAAGCCCTGCATTACCCTGTTTCTTGGGTTTTTCACCTGCAAATCAACTCAAAAGCACTCAAAAGCATGGTTAGGGTGTTAGTTTACATCGGGTTCACCAATTAATGTAGATAGGAAATTGAGGATCATCAAAGGAATATAAACATTAGCCTAGCTCAATCACGAAAACTAAATTGCAATGATTACAATCCTAAAAACATTCAATAGAGATACATGAAAAACAAGACATTCAATTAAAATGCAAACCATCACAAATGTGAAATGTCTCCTCAAGAATTCTCCATTGTCCTTCTTTCTCCTTCAAATAGCTTTGTTTGTGGATCTCACCTACTAGTGCATAAGCATGATGTGAAAGCAAGTAGACAAGACGACAGCATAAG
This sequence comes from Cryptomeria japonica, assembly GCF_030272615.1. Taxonomy (NCBI): domain Eukaryota; kingdom Viridiplantae; phylum Streptophyta; class Pinopsida; order Cupressales; family Cupressaceae; genus Cryptomeria; species Cryptomeria japonica. The sequence goes on from NC_081407.1 coordinate 507,281,693, forward strand.
GGTACTAGAAGCGTGATTGATTCGACCAGGGACTTTGATTGAATAAATTCATCCAATTTATAGACAAATTGGAGAAAAGATCAGATTAGCATGAAAGTGATTCGAATGGAAATTCAAATCAGGAATAGCAAAATTATGACAAGTGTATGACAAATTGCTATGCAAGGATTTATGAAAAGAATTTGAAATATAAATAGACATTTAGGAATTTAGGAGAAATTAGAAAATTAGGTTAGAAATAATGACTTGGAAATTAGGAAATTGATGAAAATTAGGTAAATTAATTAATAATTTCTCATTCATTAATTAATTTACAAAAATAGGAGGAATTAATTAGCCAATTAAATAAACATTTAATTGTGACAAGAAGACTTAGGATAAATAAATCATTTAACCTAGAGGGAGAAATGACAAACAAGGTTAAATGAATAAATCATGAAACCCTAGAGGATGAATTAGAAATGCAAGGACGACAATTAGGTCTTGATGTAAGATTGATTTGATGTCGATTCGATCATGATTTTGAATTGATAAATGATTTGATTGATAAATGCGCCAATTAACAACGATCGATGGCAAATCGATCGCAAGTCAACAAGATTGAAAATAACAATGATCGATGACAAATCAATCGCAAAATGACAAGATTGATAAGAGGACAACGATCGATGACAAATCGATCACAAAATGACAAGATTGATAAGAGAACAACGATTGATGACAAATCGATCGCAAAACGACAAGATTGATAAGAGGACAACGATCGATGACAAATCGATCGCAAAATGACAAGATTGAAAAGAGGACAAAACCCTAATTAGGATTGACGATGTCCAAAATGATGACAAATGAGCATGCCCATTGATGCGACAGGATAAGATCGATCAAAATCATGATTGAAGATTGTTATTGACAAGACCAAATTTGAAAGCAAGACAAATGAAGAATGCAAAAGAAGAACTTGATGCTTGCAAATGATAAAAACCAAGTGCGTGACATAGAAGAAATGTTAATGCGATGCAAAAACCTAAAATAAGGCAATGCGCCAATGTTAAAAAATGACTCCGCAAGCGTTGACTAGTTTTAGACATCTACAATCGGTAATTGCTCCATCTTGGGCCGACACGAATCATCTTTGAGCTATGAATATCATATAAATCAATGTAATCAAGTAGATAGACATAAGTTTTTTTTGGGCATGTAAGATAGAGATAAAAGATCTGGAGTTGGCTTGCATTCTTGCTTGATCTCGGATACTGTATTTGAGCATGTTTGTAGTCACGTTTGTGTGTTGAATCTTGTAAGCCTGCATGGTGTCAGCTAGTTGTATTTGAATTTTTGATATAATATAATTTTGATTCTACATTGCCTCCATTGTGTTTAGTTGTTTGTGTTGTGTTTCATTTGTTGCATGGTCCAGACTATTCTCTTTGAGGACTTACTCCTACCATGACTACACCAAGTGGTATAAAAGCGAGTTTTCATTCTGGAGATTGTGGAGTCCTGTAAGAATTTTGTTGTGGGGTGGCGGATTGTGGATCTGGCTTGCAGCTACAAAGGACTTGTGTAAAGATGGCCCAAAGAGGAAATGTTAGAAGTGGTGGATCACGTGGAAATACAGACCTTGCTATGATGGAAATGTTGAGAGGAATTGTATCCCGATTGGAAGCTATTGAAACAGCCCAAAGAAGAGGTCGACATGTTGAAGATGTGAGCGATGATGAAGAAGAAGTGGGAGTGGAAGAATTAGGAGAAAATCCATCGATGAACAATTCGGATGAAGAGAGGTTCATAAGAGCCTTGACAAGAGTGAATACCCAACCACATGTTAACCCACCAGACTATGATGGCAAGTTAGATTTGGATGAATTGCTCGATTGGATTATGGAGATAGAAAAGTATTTTGATTTTGAAAACACCACTGAAGACATGAAGGTGAGATATGCTTGCACTAACTTGAGAGGACATGCATCTCTTTGGTGGGAATATTTGCAGGTAGATAGACAAAGAAGGGGTAAAGAAAGATTAAATCTTGGGAGCAGATGGCGAATAAGTTGAAATCAAAGTTCATGCCTATCGATTAATAAGTGAATCTACTCTAAAAGTTGTAGAACCTGAAGTAGAAGGCATCTAGTGTGAAGGAGTATAGTGAAGCATTCTACAAGTTGAATATCAGATCTAAATATATTGATGATGAGATTGAACAAGTAGCTAGATACTTGAATGGGTTGCGGATGTCTATATAGGATGAACTCAGTGTAATCAAGTTGCAGAGTGTTGAGGAAGCTTATCAATATACCCTGAAGGTGGAAGAGAAAATGAACAAAAGACATGAGTAGAAGAAAAGAGGTAGAGGAGGAAGATTTCAGGGAGGAATATTTCAAGGGGGAAGGACCTGTACTGGAAGAAGAGGACCTTGTGTGGATTAGAAAAAAGAAAAGGAAGCTAGCAAAGATGGTAGTTCACACCAAAGGGATGGCAAAATTTTACCAGAGAAGAGAACCTGATGGTTATTGGAATGAGGGTTATGAAAAGGAAGACAAAAGACATGATAAGAGAGTTTTTAGAGGAACCTACTTTAAGTGCGGAGGAGAAGGACATCATGCTTTTGAATGTAAGAAGGAAGAGAACAGTAGAAGAGTAGCATTGGTGGAAGAAGAACCTACCAGATCAGCTAACAGACTAGAAGATGGAGAATTATTGGTGTTGAGGAGAGCATTATGCCACACCAGAGATGATCAAGAACCTTTACAGAGGAGGAATTTGTTCAAGACAAGATGTAAAGTTGCCAATAAGTGTTGTAAAGTTATAATTGATAGTGGTAGTTTAGATAACCTTGTTTAAGAGGAGATGGTGAATAAGATGAAATTGGAGATCGAAGCACCCTAAGCCTTATCAAATAGCATGGACTCGGGATAATCATAAGATACTGGTAAGTGAATGGTGTTTGGTAAAATTGAAGATTGGATCTTATCATGATGAAGTTTTGTATGATATTATGCCTATGGATATATGTCATATCTTGTTAGGTAGTGTAATACCCCAAAATTGGTCACCAAAACCATGGGCCCCTAATCTCGACAACATCACCAAGGTCCTAACCAAAGGCAATTAAATCAACTTTGAGCACACAATTAATTAATTCTTCAATCATTAAATGTCACATGGCAAGTGAATTATTCTATATTAATTAAATATTTATTTAATTAATTAAATCATTCCAACAAAATGATTTTGATCAATTATCCTATTTAATTTATTAAATATCCTAGCATATTTAATTAATTAATTAATTTGCCATTAATTGTACAAAAGAAATTAATTTATTACAAAAGAGGAATTAATCACAAAGCAAGAGTTAAATTAAAAATAAAATAAAAGAATTGAATTGATTGAGAAATCAAATTTGAGATATTATTTGTTCTTCTAAATTGAGATAACTTGAAATCAAAAAAGCAATTAATTGAATTATTAATCATTCTCTAAAATTGGAACTCAAAGATTTTGAGAAGAGAAGAGAAGTTGCATTGAAAAGACTTTTTTTTCTTGAATAAATCAAAGAAATCGCATGGAATCAACTATTTTTATCTCAAGTGCATGGAATTAATTGAATTTTATCTCCAATACAAACTCAAACTTATAATTTGAATGCATTTCAATAAAACTATAATTGGAATCTATCTCAAGGTTAACTGAATCTTATTTCTAAATTATTTCAATTATCCTAAATTGTGCTTTTTCTTGAATAATCTCAACCGCTCGTTGCTAATTGATCTTGACCATTGGTCTCTCTTGTGATTCTCTATAAATTCAACCTTCATCTCTCATTCAAAACACCCTGGAGATTTATTGTTATTATACAATATTTGCTCTGGAGTCATTGAAGATATTGTGCTTGCTTTTTTGAGATTATTGCATATTTAGTTTAATTATGATTGCTTGAATTCATATAGCTTACTATTCATCCATCTAGCATAATCCTGCATCCATTTAGCTTAATATCATGCTCATATAGATTAAATCCTTTGTCTTGGTGTAGTCTAGTCACTGGTATTGCTTATACAAATCTGAGAGCAAGTCTATACTCGCATCTTTTAGAAGGCAATTGGTCGATTTGCTATGGTTTTATTATTCATGTTTATATCTGTCTAACCATACATGTAATGACTTAATTGAAGTGTTGTGTCTTATAGCTTGCAGATACTTATTCCACTTTTTCACACACACATTTCTGGCACCCACCATGGGATAGAAGACTACAGCTTTCAGCCTCCAAGACTAACTTTTTTTCTTATTTTTCAGATTTTTTTTGGATTTTGGTCTGTATAGTTACTGCAAAATATCGTATGATATTTCCCACATGCACGAACGACAAATTACAAATATCGTACGGATCGGTGAGAATTGTCGTACAGTATTATGTATTTTTGGGTTAAAAGTACTTCATTCTTCAGGTTCTTTACTCAATTTTGATCATACTGACGCTGACCCTGGCTTGTTGTTCGTCTGTCTGAGGAATTTTCACAACCTAATCATTTTTTGCAGAACACTTGTCGAAGAATATGTTTGTCCTACAAAGACAATATGACTACTGATTAGTTGTATTTGTAGGTTGCTTGAGGAGATTGAAGTAAACATTGTGTATTTTTTAAATTCATTTTTAGGCACCTAAATTGCTATCTGGTTAATGAATAAATCTGTCTTTTGTGTTTTAAGAAAATTCTGAGAGGTAGGAGAGTATGCTCTTGTCTGCACAGACAATCAGAAATCCAGACCCTTGAGGCTTTTTCTAAGTTTGAGATTTGTGTACCTTTAGCAGGCCTATCACAGTGGGAAAAAGTAATCACCCTGTGAGAATGACCCAAGTGAGTACAGCCAAACCTGGGCATTCTAACTCACTATAATAAATAGGCCTCTGGTTGATTAAAGTCTCAGAGGATGGGATTATTTGAGTTTTCTCTTTGAGATCTCTCATATCAAACATTTTGTAGGGCCTCGTGGTCTCAATCACATTTACATGACTACAGCTTGTTTTGGTACCTTGTCAGGCTATAGGCCTCAATCATGCTTGCATGACTTCAAGGGGTAATTTTGAACGGAACTCCTGACTAAGAACTATAAGATAGAGGCTACCTAGTTCACCTTCGAAGGGGGGATAATCTTTGTGCAAGAGAGATAGTAACTCTCCCAAGATACTTGTCATTTCGTGCCCCCATTAGCATTTGGAGTCGGCTAATATGGCGTTGAGAATCTATTGCATGAGACTCAGCGGTCATATTCTGATTAGCTATTGGATGCATACCTGAGTCTGCAAGAAAAGGTTTTCTTCTCTCACCAATTTCCATAGGGCTAGCATGTTGTGATTGAAGTCATTATACATATTGCATGTTTACTGTGTTTTCATCCCTAAAACTAAAACTGGAATACCAAAACTAGAGAAAACAATAAACAACTCAGTGATCAAAAATTTGTCTGTATCAAAAACTAGTCTACCTTAGTTGTCAAAAACGCAGTCCATCTCAAAACTAGTCACCGTCAGTCATTGAAAACTCTGTCTGTCAGAATTTTATCTTTGTCTAGTAAACTATCATACGAGTTTTCTGATTTATCGTCCTACTACATACTTGTTTTCGTACAAAATTTCATTAAGCCTTACAGTTTGTCGTCTGAACCTGCATTAGTTGTCATACGAGATCTGATAAACTGTCATCCTTCTTAGGGAAGCATCATCTGAGCCCTTGTCCTATGTCGTATGAGAAAACATCACATTCATCAATTTGTCGTCTGAGGTATACCCACCTATCATACGAACCTAGGCAGTAACTCGTACGAAATATTGTTTTCATCATCCTAAAGCTATCAAATTGTCATCTGGTCTTGTCAACCCTGTCGTATGAATCTCTAATTTTGTCAGTCCAGAATAGTCAAACTTGCCTAAAAACTATCTACATCAAGCTTAAAACTAGTTATCATCATCCTGAGCATAAACAAATCTAAACAGTGTACCTCTGTCATTGTGTTGCATGATTTTGTCGATCATCTTTCAGCTAGTTCAATCAACCATTCATCAAACTTAAGTTACTTAGATAACGTCTTACACTGGATATATCATTCCTAAAATCAGACTGAGTCTTAGTCACTTCTCTCAAATAAAACTAGGTAACTTAGATCACGTCTTACACAGGATATATCTTTCCTGAAACCAGACTAAATCTTAGTTGCTTCTCTCAATCAATGCGTTGAACGAACAACGAGCTCCAAATTTGATCTTGACTTCTGCATCACAAACAGCTCTAGGTCACATCAGTCAATAAAAATGCCTACTCAAACCAGAAGTTCTCGTAAGAAAGACAACAAAGGAAAAGGACCACCCTTTTCATATCAGGATAATCCATTTTACGTAGAGGACCCTGTCACTAATAAACCTTCATCATCAAATATACTAGTTTATGATCAACCCTTGTCTCCCACAATATCTAGAACAAAACAAGAAAGAAGAGCTGCTAAACATAATGCTTATGATGATCTCAGTATCCATGCTACTAACATTGATTCCTCATCAGGTGAATCTGAATCCTCTGAACCTACCGAAACTGATATTCATAAATATCAAAAGGATAAAGATTTCTGAAAAATGATGAAGGTTATCATGGCTAGAGAAAAAGAAGACTATTTTTTAGAACTAGCAAAGCAAGGCACTAAACTTCCTACTAGTTATAACGTTGAGGCCCTCATCACTAAAGAGGAAGAGACACCCTTAGCAATGGTAAACAAACAATTACAAGCATTATGGACTGAGATCACAAAACTGAAAAACAAGGATAAATCATCAAAACAATATTCTCTGGACTTGATATGCCCATTTCCATTTGATAAAAACATTTACATGCCTTCATTTCCTTCACAAGTGGTTATTCTAAAATTTCACAAATACGATAGCAACTCAGATCCTCAAGACTATGTCAGAGAATTTTGTGCTTTATGTATGGAGTTCATGCACGAACAAACCTATCTCATGCACCTTTTCCCGAGAAGTTAAGGAGGGCAAGCTATGGAATGGTTCTCAAGCCTACCTATGGGAATAAAAACATTTGAAGAATTAATCCAATTGTTTCTACAACAATAATCCTATAACATTCGTCATCCAGTCACTATGATAGAGATTTGCAATACCAAACAGAAAATAGGAGAGCCCTTTCTCACTTTCCTCCAAGATTGGAGAAAGATGTTCTCTAGATATTCACGGCCTATTCTAGATTTTGAGAAGATGGATATCTTCGTCAACAACTTGATCCCTGAATTGAAATACAGTATCCAAATGCAAGTATACCCTTCATTCAACAAAATGGTAGAAAGTGTCCTCAAAATGGAAGATGTGCTTATAAAGAAAGGAGATATCTCAATTTGGAAAGAAACATGGCAAGGTTCTAGTTCCAAAGAAAAGAACAAATATTGGAAATATGGCAAAGACAACAACAAAAATGTTGTTAATGATGGAGTGGTAGATATTGTTAAACCAAAATCAAAATCCATGATATTTAACCTGGCTAGTGGCACACAAGCACTCAAAGTAGCTGAAACTACAACAGAAAATCCTCTAAATAAAGTAAAAGAGTGGTTTAAAGAGAAACCTTGGCTTTCGAAACCTAAACGCGACTTCACTCCTCTGGAAGAATCATACAAATTCACTTTCAAAACTTTATTGGCAAATGATCTAATAACCTTACTAGACAATTCTAGGCCATATGATCCCGAAGTCAAGCCAAAATGGTGGAGAGAGAACGAATACTATGAATACCATCGAAACAAAGGTCATAACACAAACAACTACATGAAGCTCAAGCATGAGATTCAAGATCTCATTGACGCTGGCAAAATTATTGTTGGAAATCACACAACTAATGTTGATGACAAAGCTTTTAAAGATCCCTTACCTATTTATGAACAAGGTGATTCCTCAAATTCAAAAGAAGGTGCCAAAGTTAATTACACATATACCAACAATGACAATGTGATCAACATGATTGCATCTTCCCAATCTGAATATTGTAGTGTGATCATAATCAAAGATAAACAAAATGAATCACAAAATGAAAATGTTGTGACCCACGCTCAAAAGAAAGTCACTCTCCAAGGAGCTAGTTCTTCAACTCCTCAAACAACATCAAACCTACCAACTTCTTCGAATAGACAAATAGATACAACCATGGCTAAATCTAAACAACTGGCTTCATCATTCTCTCCTGGTTATAGCATTGTCGAACAATTAAAAAGAATGAATGCTCAAATCTCCATCTTTGAATTGCTCAAAATCTCTTATGCTCATAAAGAGATCTGTGACAAAGTGTTGCTCACTATTAATCTCCCAGAAGATTTGGGGATATCGATCGGTTTCAATCTATGGTGGGTCACCTAACTTCACCTCATTATCTCACTTTCTCTGAAGAAGATGACAACTCGTTGAATCATCCACATAACTAGCCATTTCACATTGAATCTATGATCCATAAACACCTATTTAAACTTGTTTTGATTGATGGAGGCGCTGGGTTGAATATTTGTACCTATAATTTGCTTACATAGCTGGGTTTTTCTGAAAATGTCATTGATCCGGCAAAGAAAATAACAATCAAATCTTATGATGAAGAAGAAAGAACCTCTAAAGGTTTGGTACTATTACCAATCAGGGTAGGACCTATAGAAAGAGATGTTATTTTTCAGGTGCTTGATCTCCCTCTTTCATACAACATCTTACTGGGTAGGCCATGGATTCATGAAATGAAGGCAGTTCCATCTACATATCATCAGTGCTTAAAATTTCCTTATAACAGAGTTGAAGTCAATATTCCTAATGATACAAACTCTCCCTGTAATGCATTGACAAAGAGTGTTGATACCTTTGTGCCTCATAATAGAGAAGCTGAAAGCTTAGAAATCTTGATGAAGGACTTAGAAAAGAAATTGAAAATCACAAATACTAGCATGGATGGATATAAGATAGAACCAGTACTTTCACTAATCTCTCTTCCTCCATCACCAAAATAGTTGGGCAAACCATCAGAGGTTATGAAGCCACAGACTTAAACTCTAAATGTCATATATGATGGTCTCTTTGTACGATCCTCTACTTCCCTTGCAAATGAAATAGAAGAGGATTTCGTTCTCAAATGGCTTTTCAAGGAAGATAGTGAAAACAAAGAAGTACAACATTGCGAGATTTCCCCGACATAATATGGTCCAAGATATAAGATGATTCAACGCATGGGGTATTCAGGTACTAGTCCTCTGGGAAAACATCAAGAAGGTATTGTTGAACCTATTCAGCTACAAACTAAGTCTACAAGTGATAAAGTTAGACTGGGATACAATCCAGGAAAGACATTAAACCAGAAACATACTTCCCATCATCAGTCTAAGTGGAAGAAAAATATACTACCTTCAATATCACAAGAAGTAAATACTCAACAGACTCAAGAAGAGTATGAAAAAGAACAAGAAGAACTAGCAATCAAGAGAGAGGAAATAGTCAGTAATCAAGTTCCAATGGCAGCTACAACACTACAAGGAGTAGAAATACCAGAGGATATGAGAGGAGAGGTAGAAAGAATCAAAGAAATGTTTGCACCACTGAAAATTCCAGTCACATACACTGGTCGACAACAAGTAGATGATTTAGAAACTAACTCGAACGAGTATGAATGGGGTCCAGATCATCTCTCAGATGCATCTACTACAGAAACCTTAGAAGAATCTAATGATATCACAAATGACACACAAGAGTTGATGTGCTTAAAGCTACAAAAGGAGATAGAAGAAATCAGACTAAAAAGACAAGAAGACTATGAACAAAAGTTGAAAGAAGGAAGAACACAAGAAAATTCTCCACCTACTATATCTACCTCTAATAGGACTGAACAAATCAGGTATGGAACTACACAAGAAGAATTGGAAGCTACAGAAACAAAACTAGTCATTAGTCCAGAGGAAGCTGAATGGAGTAGATGACAGAGAGTCACAGAACCATCAAGGTTATGTCAACGGGTATGTCTGATACAAGTGATAAATGAACCAAATCATGAAGGAACTTGCAGCATCAAAGATGTAGGTGTTGACACTATACATACATTCACTCAATCACTAGAAGAAGAGTCAGAAACTTCCTCTTATGACTCTGATGACTCTGATGATAATCCTATTTATGACAATACCTATTCAGCATCAAACTCTGACTCCTCTATCACGGATGTCGAGAATCTGTCTACTGGTCTTGTTACTGTTGAACCACGATATGTAGTCCAGTCTGGTGTAGAGAACAATACTAGAAGTAGGTCTATTGGATTTGGGCAACTAAATATTAGTGTGCACTTCAATGATCATGTTGTAACTCTTCCTGGTCTCGAGACATTTATGCAAGGTAGTCTTCTAGAACTCGACTTGTCAGTCCGAAGCTATGGTGATAATACCGTGAACTCCCTCAAACCTGTTCAAACTTTATCCTTGGTACATCCTAAACTAATTGATTGTAGTCTATAAAACCAACCTATGAATGTACCTATCTTTGCCAATGACTATACGTTAGCCTACTACCTTAATGTAGTTGAACCAATGGACTCTTCCACCAGCGAACAAAGTGATAACATGAATGAAATAGATATCAAGTATCTTAGTCTCAAAAATCAAAAAAAGAAAAATAAAAGATTTGATGGCAAAAACCACATTGTGGTGGTGTCAGAATCAAAAATAGAAAAAATAAAGGACGTACCTAAGGGTGAAAACCTCTTTGAGACACCTGAAGGTGAGATACTTGATATACTGCCAAGTTACTTTTAGGAAAGGTCTTCTATATTGATTGAACCAACTCATCTAGTAAATATTGGGAGTCAAGAGACACCACATATCATCCACTTAACTCAATCATTATCAGCAGAAGAGTTAAAAGGTTTCAGCAATCTCTTTTTTGAAAAGAAGAACAACTTTGCATGGACATATTCTGATATGTCAGGCCTAGATCTTGACCTCATTATGCACCATCTCTCTCTTACACCATGATTTAAACCAGTCAAGCAAAAACTCCATAAGATGCACCCTCATGTAGCACTGCTAGTCAAGGCTGAGGTAGAAAAATTGCTAAAAGTTGGGTTTGTCAGAGCTATAGACTATGCAGAATGGATTTCAAACATAGTACCTATATCAAAGGCAGACAAATCTATTAGGGTTTGCATAGACTTCAAAGATCTCAACAAAGCTTGTTTGAAGGACGATTTTCCATTGCCTAACATTGATATGATAGTGGATATGACTGCTGGATATGAGATGTACTCATTAATGGATGGATTCTCTGGTTATAATCAGATCAAAATAGCTCATGGAGATCAAGAAAAGACAAATTTCACCTGTGCATGGGGAACCTTTTGTTGGAACGTCATGCCATTTGGGCTAAAGAATGCAAGAGCAACTTACCAAAAAGCAATAACAACCATCTTTCATGATATGATGCATAGAAACATGGAAGATTATGTTGATGACACTTTAGTAAATACTATCAAGAGATCCACACATATTCAAGAGCTAGGCCTTATACTAGATAGAATGGAAAAATTCAAGCTCTGGCTAAATCCTAAAAAGTGTGCATTCGGAGTGACATCTAGGAAATTACTTGGTTACATCATTTCAAAAAAAGGAATTGAGGTTGATCCTAAGAAGGTCCAAGCTATAATGGAAATTCCACCTCCAAATAATATCAATCAAAAGAGAAGCTTACAAGGATGTCTCCAGTCAATCAGACACTTTATTTCTCAGCTAGCAGATAAAGCTCAACCCTTCACAAAAGTATTAAGGAAATGAGTAACATACAACTAGGATCAGGAATGTAAACAATACCTTCAGCAAATCAAAGAATAGTTGTCTAATCCACCAATATTGATGCCGCCAATTCAAGGTAAACCATTGATTCTATACATATCAGCTACTGATTCATCACTGGGGGTACTTCTGGCACAACAAGATGAAAATAAAAAGGAAAGAGCTATATATTATATAAGCAAAACTTTGGTGTCTTGTGGAATGAACTATACTAGAATAGAAAAATCTTGTTTGGCATTACTCTTTGCATCACAAAAATTGAGACACTACATGTTATCACATTCAATCAAGATAGTAGCTAAGATTGATCCGCTCAAATATCTTCTTAGCAAAGAAACACTTACCGGGAGATTGGCTAAATGGGTCATGGTTCTTACAGAGTTTGATATTGAATATGTATAACGCAAAGCCATCAAAGAATAGGTCACTATAGATCAACTTGTTGATTCTCTACTTGAAGACACTCAACCTTTGCATATAGTATTTCTAGGTGAATCTATCATGCATCTTACTCAATAATCATGGAAGATGTTCTTTAATGGGTCTTTCACTCAACATGGTTCCAATGCTAGAATACTTTTTATTACTCCTAAAAAATATTCAATCTCGACGGCTTACAAGACTCTCTTCCCTTACACAAACAACATTGCAGAGTATGAATCTTTGGTAAACATGATCAAGTTGGTTATCGAATGGAAGGTTGTGGAATTACACATCTATGGAGATTCTCAGCTAATCATAAACCAAATCAATGATACATATTAGACTCGAGATGAGAAACTAATGCCTTATAAGAGAATGGTTGATGACCTCAAGAAATATTTTACTTTTGCATCATTTCAGCAGATCCCCAGATCACCAAACAGAGCAGTTGATGCTATGGCCACCTTGGAATCAATACCAGAGTTATAAGAATTTAATTTTTTCTTTAAATTCCTGGTGGAAGAGTTACATTACCCAGCCTATGATTCTCCTGAGTCCCAGATTGTCTATTCTATTATTGGACATGACTCTATTATTGGACATGAGTCCAAGATGGACATGTTCTATTATTTTCTAAAACTTGTGAGAAGTGTCAAATACATGGGAATCTCATACATGCTCCAGCAAGGGATCGCATACCCTTCATTACACATTGGCCTTTTTAGCAATGGGCATTTGATCTCATTGGCCAAATATATCCTGCATCATCTAACAAACATGAGTTTATCATAACTGCCACTGAGTACTTCACTAAGTGGGTAGAAGTGGTTCCACTCATCAAAGCAATTGGTAAACAAGTAGCTTTGTTCATCCTTAACTATATCATCTATAGGTATGGGATTCCTTCATCCATTGTGACTGACAATGGAGGGCAGTTCAAGGACAAAGATCTAGACGAGCTCTATGAAAAATTCAAAAGCAAACAGCACTAGTCATCCATATATTACCCTCAAGGTAATGGACAAGATGAAGCATCTAATAAAAATTTGCTGACTATCTTACACAGAACAGTAAATAAATCTAGGAGGGATTGGCATCTGCAGCTCAATCCTACATTATAGGCTTATAGAACAAGTATGAGAACATCTATTGGGGCTACACCTTTTTCTTTGGTGTATGGATCTGAAGCAGTTTTACCTATTGAGGTGGAAATACCATCTTTAAGAGTTTCTTTGCAAGGTCTTGTTACTGATGAAGAGTACAGAATATCTAGATTGCAAGAACTCGAGTTGTTGGATGAATGTCGGCAAGTGGCATTTTATGATCTAAGAGTGTATCAAAAGAAAATGTCTAAAGGATATAACAAGAAGGTTCGACAACAAGAATTTCAAGTTGGTGACCTTGTTCTGAGATAAAATCCTAAAAATCAACAGTTTTAAGACAACAAAGGGAAGTTTGAAACCAGCTGGCTGGGTCCCTACATCATTACTGCAGTCTTTGGCTCTGGTGCCTATCAACTCTCAACATCAAAAGGAGAATAGCTCTTTGAATCTATCAACACCATCCACTTGAAGAAATTCTTCACTTAGTATTCTTTGCTCCAACAACCTGTACAGCTGAAAAAGTCTTGGAGAAAATCCTAAAAATCATAAAATGTCCTGAAAAAAAAAAAAATCTTTGCCAAGCACGTGAAAACCTAGCAAATAGGCGTCTCTTCTACTCAAGCGCTCCATCTATCAATGCAACATTGGCATTTCATGCTTTCCCGCATCTTTGATATCGCTTGTACATATCTTCTAGTCACTTTTGTGACATCGTGGTTCTTTTAGAACCCTCATGGCTTGAAACTGATCAATGTCCTAGTCTTAGGGTAATCGACTGAGTATTTTACGTGTCCTAAGAAGTATCAACCAAGTCATCTTTATGTCAGTGATATCTGGTCATTCAATGTGAGTTAGTCACTTGTCTCCTAACTACTGAAGAGTTTTATCACTAAGTAAACAAGCAAAACAACATTACTGAAAACAATCACTAAACAGTTTGAGATATGATTGAAATTTTCTTTGTGTTGTCTTTTATATTGGTTTTCAATTATTATTCCCTCTAAGTAACTGGAGGAAGTCTATCTTGACAAAGAGGAGAAAGGATTGGGGGCATAATATTTTCTTTGTTTTCTGCTTGTAGGAATGATTCTGATGAGCTAAAAACATCTAATCAGCTGGGTGTCTATGATAAGTGCCTTCACATCAAGGTGAAATCGCCACAAATACCTTGACTTCGCTTATTTGTATGCTACAGGGAGGTTGGCATCATTTCTTTGTCTGTTTTGAGGGAATTTCTTTAAATGTGCAATCTAGATGCATGCGTACTCTGTCCAAGGATATGAACAAAAAAAGGTTCATTGCAGACAAGATAATTAATATTGCACATGAAAGGAAAGGAACTCTATTCTTCTTGCTATGTTTGTAAATGCTCAGTGATGAAAATTAAGCATTCCAAATCCAGTGACTAGGTTTAGTTTGCATTCATTCTAAATTTTTTGCATTTCCAATGATTTTTGCATGATAACAATGATCTCTTTATCTTCTGAATGAGAGTTTGAAGTGTCATTAATTCTCAGCTAAGTGATATCTTTTTCATCATTTCTCCGATCGAGTACTTATGTATTGAGATGTTAGCTGCATACATAAGAATCTTATATAGATCCATACATTTCATTATACACATTCATTTGCATCCATATTATCGCATAGAAAATTAAAAAAATGCATTACTAGTTACTCTTTTTCATCATTTATTTGCATATGAAAAGAACACAAAAAATAAACATCCATATTCATCTACATTACATACATCCATACTAAAGAAATATGCATACATATAGAATAAAGCATATAGAAAAACATCTCATAATCAATCAACACAAGTACGATGAAATCAAATCAAGATCTCGTATATATCATCATAAATATCTCGGAGTACAAATAAAAGTTTCAGGGTACAAATGATATCAACTGTCATCTACAATCTCCCATCGGAGTAAGAATTGTATGGGCTACAAAAAAAATGGGTATATAACAAAATATAAGCTATAAAAATCTATCTCTCTACCTCTCCCTCATCGGCAGGTGGTGGAGGAGGTGGAGCTTGTTGACCAGCATCTTGCCTAGGTGCCCGAGTTCCCTTAGATCACACCATATACTGAGAATATGGGACAACCTACTGTGCTACAGGAACTGCTACACTATAAGCTAAAACATAATATGTTGTCAGACTCATCTAGTGCAAAACCTCCCGCTAGAGAGTATCTCGCTCTACCTTGACCTCTACTAGCTGTCGGTCTCGCTCTACATGTTGTGTCTGAGCCACTATCAACTATGACTACAAACCTGCTAATTTGGCTCTCATCGACCGTAGTTGGTTTGTTGCTCCCTACTCTCTCATAGGCTCTCTACCTCCATCTCCACCCTGCTCATCCCTCCACTATCGCACCTGTCTAGGAGCTACTCACTCCTCCTCTCCTCCAGCCTCTGCTATCTTGGTACCACTAGCCCCCACACCAATAGCTCCAAGGGATCTGCCCTCCCCTCTCTACTGTTGTCTCCCCCCAGCTGGTACTCTGTTGTTGCTAGCACCGGGATCACCACCTGCCCACCTAGAACACACTACTCTCTATCCCTGTGCATGTCCCTATACAGGGGCCTCATCCTCAGCCTCCTCTATGAGAGGTGCATGCTCAGCCTGATCCATAAATGTAGGGAATAAATGACGCTAGAACCAATCCCTGTACTGGGGCAATACCACCGCATCTGCAATATCCTCTAGATAGTCCCATTGAAGTCACTACAATCTGGCAAGATCCTGCATGCTCAACATGTATGACAACCTAGGAGCCCATCCTCGTCTCTCCTTGTCCCCATAACAAGCGCAGGTGATGAAATCCTGTGAAATCCCCTGAGGCTTTCCATAGTGCCTCATAACCTGAGATACAAAAAATTGCTCAATAATGGTAACAGATATGCCAATAAGAGGAAGGGTCATGAACATATCTCTCTGTTGAGCTCTCTTGTCGTCCCACAGCTCTAGACCCCTGTATGGTCTCCATACAACAATGATCAGATCATCAAGTTGTCATCACCAATACTCTATCTTTACAAGATGGGGCTGAGTAACGTATCCAAAATATCTATAAACGATCAGCTGGTGTGGATCTCTGGCATCATCCACAATAGGTCTACAAACTGGAATATGCTCCCAGGCCCAAATATGCAGAACCAACACTCCTGCTGCCATGCTCTTCCCGTCCCTACATGCAATCTCATGCACCTTACGATACATGTGGGCTAACAAACAAGATCCCCACCCTAATCTCTCAAGACGAGTCAGTAGTCTCTCGAGCATCCTAGCCCAGCCACATAAGAAGCCCTGTTGTCCCCTGTCTGGCATAACAAAACAACCAATGAACCCTGCTAATACACATGCCAACGGAAACTGCTCACTATATCTAGCCGTCATATCATCCCAACTGATAGCCCGCTCAAGGATGTCCTCATCCTGAAAAATGCATCTCAAGGCTAAGATACCAGGACACTGAGCAGAATCCTATTCAACCTTATCCCCAACATACAGAATCCTCAAAATCCTGTACACATCCTCTAGAGTAATAGTCACCTCTCCCACTGGTAGATGAAAGGTGTTATGCTCTGAATGGAACTACTCCACAAGTGCAGTAAGCATCCCGTGATTCACACGAATATCAGGCATATGTAAAAGGTGAGTAAAGTCGCACAAATCAATATGTGCTCTATCTATATCTAATAGCTCACGAACTAGCCTCATCGTAGGAGGATAGACAAAACAAAATAGGATATGTGGTAGTCAAACCTGCAAGAATCAAACAACAGAGCATCAGCAAGTCATTCAAATTAGGCTATACAACATGTTAAACATCACACAAATCCAAATACACCAAATGCCAAATAAAAATTTCATGTTTTGACCCTTAAAAATGCTCATTGTTTTCCATATGACATTTCACAAAGTAAGCAGAAACTCGTACAAGTCAAGAATTCATGTAGCATGATAAAAGACTCCCATACGACAAAAGACATGCACTCACATGATAAAATGGGCTCTCAAACAAACTCTCGTACGATACATGGGATGACCCCAGATGACAAAACATATGGCCTAATACGATAAACCACACAAGGATAGTTTATCATATGAGAGACAGTATCATCTCACATGACAAAACGATAATGACCGGTTTTGAACAACATTAAAAAGAAAAAAATTCAACCAAAATTCAAAATAGATGAAATGTGAAGGCATAACATTGATTACTTACCGTTGGCTCATAGTTTCGCGGTTGATTATGACATCTCTGGCACTCGAATCGATGCTCTTGGATCAGAATGACCATTTTTATTCGCAGAAGGCTTTTCAAATTTCAAACTTGGAGAGGTTAAAAGGAATTGAAAATGACACTTGGACCCCTTATATAGCCAAAACCCTAATTTTTCAACTTGCTCCGATGGACATGAAAATTGTACCCTTAGCTAATTTGCTCGTCTTGATTCCATTTTTGGGATCGATATCAAAATACAAGATCATTCGCCTAGTCAATTTTGCAAAACTTAGATCACTTAACGCTTTCATAAAATGCTCATTCTTTTCTTCAATTTGCGCTCAATTTCTCATTATTCAACGCTAAATCTTCAAATATTCCTTTGAATCATTCTTCGTGCTCAAATAATTATAATCGCCAACAATTTCCTATAATCATCATGTACCCTCACTATCTTTCGATTTCGTTCCCGAGGAGGCATAATCATGACCTCATGACCTCACATCTTCAAAGTCAAGAAAAATTCAAATCTTCATCAAAAGTCAAGCAAAAATATTTTCAACTAAAGAAAATCAAACAGATTATTATCACTAAGGGCATCTCATCTTCATCGCTTCATATCAAGCTGATATTTCTTGATCATTTGAATCAAATAAATCGCTAGGGGCATATCGGTTTCATCGCTTCAATTCAAGCTAATATTGCCTTCATCTGAATTAGTCTCTTAACGTTAATCAGTTTCATCGCTTTTCATCAAGCTGATTATTCATTTAAACTCAATCAAAAGTTTAAATAGTATCTTTGATCACACGCTCAATCTAAGCAGGTGTTTAGTTGTATCGCCTCAAATCAAGTTGGATAGTTTATCTTCGCTCATCTTGTCTTGATCCATCAAGTTCAAGATTGATTTCATCTTCGCTCACTGTGTCTAGTTCAATCAAGTTCTAGATCAGTAAGATCCGCTTCTTGATCAATCAAGTTCAAGTTCGGTATCTTTGCTCTTCATCGGTCCTAGTTCAATCAAGTTCGGGATCGGTATCACTTTAATCAACTTTGTTTAGTTTAATCACTTCAAAATAAGCTAAACACCTCACTCTTCATCTGGTTCATGATCAATCAAGTTCAGAACGAGTATCTCCTAGACATCAACTATTCTTTGAACTGACGTGTTGCTCGCACATTAATTCAAAGAGGGGCAAATGTAATGCCCTAAAATTGGTTACCTAAACCATGGGCCCCTAATCTCGACAACATCACCAAGGTCCTAACCAAAGGCAATTAAATCAACTTTGAGCACACAATTAATTAATTCTTCAATCATTAAATGTCACATGGCAAGTGAATTATTCTATATTAATTAAATATTTATTTAATTAATTAAATCATTCCAAGAAAATTATTTTTATCAATTATCCTATTTAATTTATTAAATATCCTAGCATATTTAATTTATTAAATATCCTAGCATATTTAATTAATTAATAAATTTGACATTAATCATAAAAAAAGAATTAATTTATTACAAAAGAGGAATTAATCACAAAGCAAGAGTTAAATTAAAAATAAAATAAAAGAATTGAATTGATTGAGAAATCAAACTTGAGATATTATTTCTTCTTCTAAATTGAGATAACTTGAAATCAGAAAAGCAATTAATTGAATTATTAAACATTCTCTAAAATTGGAACTCAAAGCGTTTGAGAAGAGAAGTTCAATTGCATTGAAAAGACTTTTTTTTCTTGAATAAATCAAAAAAATCGAATGGAATCACCTATTTTTATCTCAAGTGCATGGAATTAATTGAATTTTATCTCCAATGCAAACTCAAACTTATAATCTGAATGCATTTCAATCAAACTATAATTGGAATCTATCTCAAGGTTAACTAAATCTGATTTCTTAATTATTTCAATTATCCTAAATTGTGTTTTTTCTTGAATAATCTCAACCGCTCATTGCTAATTGATCTTGATCATCGGTCTCTCTTGTGATTCTCTATAAATTCAGCCTTCATCTCTCATTCAAAACACCCTGGAGATTTATTGTTATTATACAGTTTTTGCTCTTGAGTCATTGATGATATTGTGCTTGCTTTTTTTGAGATTATTGCATCTTAGTTTAGCCTTTTACATATTTAGTTCAATTATGATTGCTTGAATTCATATAGCTTACTATTCATCCATCTAGCATAATCTTGAATCCATTTAGCTTAATATCATGCTCATATAGATTAAATCCTTCATCTTGGTGTAGTCTAGTCACTAGTATTGCTTATACAAATCTGAAAGCAATTCTATACTCACATCTTTTAGAAGGCAATTGGTTGATTTGTTATGGTTTTATTATTCATGCTTATATCTTTCTAACCACACATGTAATGATTTAATTGAAGTGTTCTGTCTTACAGCTTGCATTTACTTATTCCACTTTTTAACACACACAGGTAGACCTTGGCAGTATGATTGGCAGGCAATACATGATGGAAGGAAGAACATATACACTATTGTTGCAAATGGGATGAAGAAGACCTTGTTGCCCTTGGAGGAGCCTCTTAAGAGAGAGATTTGTACAAGTGCTAGGATTTGTTTGGTGGAAGGAAAAACCTAGATGGGATGAGACATGAGAATGTGTGTTTTGCTTTAGTCCCTAAGAAGATTGAGAATCTGGGGCATGAAGAAGAACAACTGGAGGATATAAAAGAGTTGCTGATAGAATATGGACACATCATTTCAGATAATGTACCTGATAGATTACCGCTTGTGAGAAGTATCTATCATTGCATGGACCTGATTCTCAGAGCTATTTTGCCTACTAAAGTGGCACACTAGATGACACCAGCAGAAAATGAGGAGTTGAATAGAAAAGTACAAGAGTTATTGCAGAAAGGTTTGATCAGAGAAATTTTGAGCCCTTGTATAGTTATAGCAGTATTAGAACCTAAGAAGAATGGAGAATGGAGGACGTGCACGGACTCTAGAGAAATCAACAAGATCATAGTGAAGTACAGATTTCCCTTGCCTAGGATGGATAATATAATGGATTGTTTCAGTGGGGCCATATACTACACAAAGATAGAATTGAAAATTAAATACCATCGTATCAAAATCAGAGAAGGAGATGAGTGGAAGACAACATTCAAGACAAATGAAGGACTCTATGAATGGTTGGTGATGCCTTTTGGACTGACTAATGCACTGAGTACTTTCATTAGGTTGATCAATGAGGTATTGAAGAAATTATTGGGTAAGTTTTCTATTGTGTACTTAGATGACATTTTAATTTTCAATAAGACAAAAAAAGAACGTGTTGCGTTCGAGACAAGTTTTGCAGAGATTGAGAGAAGAGAAGTTGTTTATAAACATTAAGAAGTGCAGTTTCATGAAGGAAGATAGTCTATTTGGGATTTATGATATCTGCGGATGGATTGAAGATGGACCCTGAAAAGGTAAAAATGATTGTTGAATGGCCTACACCGAAAAGCATTGGGGAGGTAAGATCATTTCATGTATTTTCTAGTTTCTACTGGAATTTCATTAGAAATTTCAGCTTGATTTGTATTCCTATGACAGAAGCAATGAGGGGAGATAGGAAGGATTTTAAGTGGACATCTAGAGAAAATAAGAGTTTTGAGTTGTTGAAGTAGAAGGTGACAGAGAAGCCTATCTTGGCTTTATCGGATTTTATAAAAGTATTTCAAGTGGACTATGATACAAGTGGGAATGCAATTGAAGCAGTGTTAAGTCAGGAAGGAAGATCGGTACCTTATTTTAGTGAAAAATTGAATGATGGTAGAAGGAGATATCCGGTGTATGATCAAGAGTTAATGCCATAATTCAAGCAATGAAGAAGTGGAGACATTATTTGTTGCCTAAAAAGTTTGTGATGTATACCGATCATCAAGCTTTGCAGTACTTGAATAGTCAACGTAAGCTGAATTAGAGACACATGAGATGGGTAAAATTCTTGTAGAGTTATACTTTAGTTTTAAAGCATAGAAGTGGAAAGTCAAATAAAGTTGTTGATGCCTTCAGTAGAAGGAGGAACTTGTTGACAGAGATGAGAATGGAGGTATTGGGTTTTGAGGGATTGAAGAATTTGTATCAGGATGATCCAGATTTTGCAAAACCTCGCAAAGCTTGTAAAGAACCAGTTATGGTGGACAGGAGTAAGTGGCTAGATTATTTCATTCAAGATGAGATCTTGTTCATAGGAACTCAATTGTATATGCCTAGGAGCTCTATGAGGGAGAATATGATAAAAGAAAAGCATAGTGGAGGATTAGCAGGACACTTGGTGTTGATAAGATAGTAGCCTTGGTTAGTGAGAATTACTTTTAGCGTCAGATTCATAAGGATACCAAGAAATTTGTGCAGAGCTATATAATTTGTCAACTTGCAAAAGGTAGCAGTCATAATATTGGATTGTATAAGCCTCTGACATTTATGAAGAGACCTTGGGAAGACATAAGCATTGATTTTATACTTGGATTTCCTAGAACACAGAGAGGAAATGATTCTATATTTATGGTGGTAGATATATTCTCAAAGATGGCACATTTCATACCATGTAAGAAGACAATAGATGTCATGCATATAGCTGACCTATTTTTCAAAGAGGTGGTGAGACTACATGGATTACCTAAGAGCATAGTTTCTAATAGAGACACTAAGCTTGTTGGATATGTTTGGAGGACACTTTGGAAGAAGATGAAGATAGATTTGAAATTAAGTTCTAGTTTTCACCCACAAACTAATGGACAAACAAAAGTAATAAACAAGAGTTTGGGAAATTTATTGAGATGTTTAGTTGGAGAAAAAACCAGAAATTTGGACTTGGTCCTTTCACAAGCAGAGTTCTCCTACAACAATTCAGTGAACATGAGTACTGGAAGAACACCCTTTCATATTGTTACCAGAATGACCCTAGAGGCATATCAGAGTTGAGAGATATCGGTAATGAAGATAAAAGGAGTGCAGAAGTGGAAGAATTTGTAGAACATATAAAGACAGTACATACTTAGGTCAAGAAACATTTGGACATGAACAAAAAGTATTAGGAGAAAGTATATGAAAAGAGGAGACACAAGGAATTTAAAGTTGGAGATAAATTAATGGTTTATCTAAGAAAATAAATATTTCCAGTTGGAAACTACAATAAGTTAAAGATGAGGAAGTTTGGACCTTGTAAGATCTTGAGGAAATTTAGTTTTGAAAATGCATATGAAGTGGAGTTACCGAATACTTTGGTTATTTCACCTAGATTCAACATTGCAGACTTACATCAGTATCATGAGGTAGAATTCAGTGAAGATAGTGTAGCAGACTTGGAGAAGAAGATGCCCCATAGGGTACCACACCAAATTTAAGACATTTTGGATAGTATAATTGGGTGTAGCACTCGAGGCAAATAGTACAAAGAGTTTCTTGTGAAGTGGAAAGGCAGACCAGTTGAAGACTCAGCATGGATTTCTCAGGAAGAGGCAGAACATCTTGGTTTTCCTCTGACCCCTACAAAGTGAGGGAAACACTTTTGCATCGACCCCGGATGTCTGATGTAGGAGTTGTTAGCACTTCCCAAAAATTATTTGATTCTTGGGATAAAGTCTTGGAATTATAGTAATTTTCCCACTACTATCCATCAAAATCTTCCTCACTGGTGTCTCTTTATCTATCATTGTGTCCATCATGAATGAATGAATTATTTTCCTACAACTGTCTACATAGTTGTCACATCTCAGTATTCTTACATATACATTATTTTCCCACTGCTATTTATCAGTCTAGTTTTTGTCTATGTGAGAATTATTTTCCCTCTACTATCTTTTAAATATGACCTACACCATGTGAGAGATATCATAATTCAATGTGTTTTCTAGACTTCTAGATCAGATAGGTTAAAGCCATGATAGGATTCTTGCGCAAGGATGAATTAAAAATTGGTATTGGAGTGATGTAATGTTCAAAATCTTAACATTGTGTCAGGCTAAAAATAAGTGTCACAACAAAAATCATCTGATCGATGAGGCTGAGTATGTATCCTAGTGAAACAAAGGTTTCGACATAACACTGAAAGTTTATTATACTCTCGAGAAGTTTTACCGAAAGAAAAGGTTACATCGAAAAGCTATATTATTGGTATGACTTACTTTGAGTTCCACTAAAATACCTATGTCGGTATAGTATCGCGAGATTGCCAGGCCAAAAGGAGTCTTAACGAAAGAAGGAGCCACACCAAAAAGGGGGTTTATCAGGAAGATGTACCAAGAGTTATGATGAAACATAAAGATTGATGGGGAACATAGAGGGTGATTTTGGTGTGATACTCAAAGCGCAAAGGGGATGAAATAATTCTTGCTAACAATAATTCTCCTATCGAAAACATGAATATCGGAGAGACGCATAAAAGCTTACACCGAAATCCCATCCATTGGTATAGTCATGAATACCAAACAGGAGGAAAAGAGGGTCTTACTGAAAGAATTATATCACGTCGAAAAGTACAGCTGATAACAAAAAAGTAGGTTTGAGTCATCCCGATATAGGAGTATTAATGTCACACGAAATTAATTTCACTTACATATGAGTTTGAATTAAATGACTATTCTATAACGCTTCTAAAATGACATAAACTGCTTGATTGAAATTTAAAAAGGCATATCCTGTGTATGAATGATCATAGCGATAAATCCAAAAGGTGGCTAGGAAAAAAGCAAGAATACAAGAGCTAGATAAAGGTAGAGGATTCAATTGCGGAAATTCAAGTAAGTATTGTATTTGGGAAAGCATTGTGTACATTCAGTTTGCTCGTTTCATTTTAAACAATGGAAGGATCTTCAAAGAAACCTAGGACAAGGAAGCAAAAGGAAAAGACCACAGAAGTAGAAACCCCATAAGAACCTAAGCTGAAAAAGAATAAAAAGGAAGGGAAACATTTGAACCAGGACTTAATAGATCAATTCCCCAAATCTGTCCCAAAATCCAAAAGATAGGCCCAATTAAAGCCAGATGTAGAGAAATTAGGTGATAAGCTTGAGAACTTGGTGGATGTGTGGACTCCGTAGAGGGGATATGAGTTGTTTTCATATAATTTCAAGAGAATAAATAGATCAGAATTGATTTTCAACCCATGGATGAATAATCTAGGGAAATTGGTTGTTCCAAATGTCTTCATCAATGTGGACATAATGATAGAATTGCCCAGAAATTATGAGACTCCAACACAAACCATTTGTGATGCTTCTGGCCAACCCTTATTACCAATAACTAGGGATTATGCCTCTAGGATATTTGACTTATACCTTACCTATGATAAGTTGATAGATGCGGTCCACTTGGAAAATGAATACAGCAAATTGGAAGTAGTGTATAAAAGATGGAGATTACCAATTCACAGGCCCAGAAAAGAAGATAATCTACAGATATTTGAAGAGGATGGCAAACCCCCATTTAGTGCAGATCAATTTGAAGAATACTTCAAAAATACCTGTTATGTCATTTGCCAAGTCTTTGGTATGGAAGCCAAACCTTTTATGGATATTACACCAATGGTGTTGGTCGTAGACATCCAAACACTAGATGCTAGACCTTTTGATTATGTTTCTTATATTGTGGACAAAATTGATCATAGTTTAGGGGCTATCAAGAATAAGCTGAATGAAGTCTACTTCACACATAACTCTTTTCTTATGCACATGTTCTTACATGTTGGTCAAATAATAGGCCTATGGGCTAATGATTTGAGGATTCAAGAATATGATAGGAATGGGATGAGGAAGCCCATACAAATGTGACACCTATATGGGATTATAGATATCCCTGGGCTCAATATGCATACTTTGAAGAATACATTGTCCAACCACTTCTTAGGCTTCTAGGATATCCCTGTCACCAGACTTTCTCTTTGGAGATCAAGAAGTTTCTTCATCCCAAAGAGTATGATGAAAGACAAATTATAAATCATAACTCCAAGTTGACTGGTATGCTTTCAAAGATTACCAAGATCAAAGTTTATGGTTATGAAGGTGTTCCATTTTTACTTCCTATAATAGTGCCTAATAGGATTGCTTATCTTGAAAATGTGAGGCAATTGGCTGCGTCAAGCTCTTCACATTTAGGATCACATGGAAAGCAATCTCTTATGCCAGGGACATTGTGTTTTGGAGAATTCACAATATATTCAACCAAAGGATATGGCTTGATTGAATCAAAACTAGCCCATTATGGATTATAACATGGAGTGCCTAGGGTGAACTTTGATCCTAAAAATTTTATTAGCCAGGCCAGATAATCATAGAAGCTACTAGCCTATGAACATACGCCACTGGAACAGAATAAATTGATCAGGAATATGGAAGAGACAACAGCTCTAGAGACATTAGATGCACTTGACGAGCTCATGAGGGCAGAGGATTGGAGAAAAAAACATAAAGTGCTCAACCATGTTTCCTTTTCTGATATTCAAGACCCTATTGAAATAATATATAAATTAATCGCTCACGTAGATCAATTGGTTGAGGGAGTTTCATCCCATATCTTCAAAAGGAAGTTTAGAGGACCCAGAGGACATAGTGCCAGGATTGTGACACCCCTTATGTAGTTATCACCACAGTCAATAGTAGACTTGTGCACCGAAGGTAGCGAACTGCCAAAAGAGGGCACTGGTAATACCTCCCAAAACAAGACGATCATAGAAGAATAGCCTCTAGGGGATGAACAT
The DNA here is from genome assembly GCF_030272615.1 of Cryptomeria japonica. Lineage (NCBI taxonomy): Eukaryota > Viridiplantae > Streptophyta > Pinopsida > Cupressales > Cupressaceae > Cryptomeria > Cryptomeria japonica. Next base: position 507,308,043 of record NC_081407.1, read on the forward strand.
GGTGATATGAGGGAGATGGTCAGAAGGCAATTTGTTATAGATAATGAGTCCATTCATACCCCTAAGTTTAAAACATTCTTGTATAACTATAAAGGGAAATTGCTGAGGAGAAATCTAAGTGAAATTACTATAGAAAATTAAAATGTCGATAAAGAAATGAGTAGCATGACCCCTATAAGAGGTAGACAGTTATTATAAGAGGTAGGGATTATGATAATTCTGAAATGGGATATGAGTTCTTCAATTGTTTTTGATAGTTTTGTGAAAAATCAGAAAACAAAAAAGAAACTGCTACCCCAAGATGTGGATAAAATCTATTTTGGCTTAGGATTTGATCCTGAGTAGATGGCCTTATTACAGTGGGCCTTATATCCAAAGAATATAATTCCTACCCTTGTTGATATTGATGCAGTCTTCTAAAATATGATGGTGTAGAGGATTGGAGAAACTAATCCTATGGCCAATGTTGATCTAAATGTGAACGTAGCCCAGTTTCATAGAGCATAGACAGAACACTTGTTCTGAGAAAGAGATGAATATAAGGCCAAGTATGAAAGGTCAAAATAGCTTAGGCTGCAGAGTGATGAAAAATTGAAGGCATTAGCTGACAGGGAAGAGTTCTCATTCAAACATGAGCAGCAAGTGGTGGAAGCAATATAGAACACAAATTACAAGAGTTACCAGCTAAAAAGCTTCAAAAAACAATTAAAAAAAAGGGAGGAGCAAAGAAAAAGAACCATATATGATATGATGGCAAGGCTGATTACACACATATTTAATGAGATGATAATCCATGTTAATGATTATTGGAGCACTTATGCAGGTACTTCTAGAGTTTTGCAAGAAAATGCTAAACTCATAGAAAGAATAAAGGAGATAGTTCACAAAGTGCAAGATCATGAATCTTCCAAGTTGCCTAAGGATATTAGAAGGTTGTGGTCTAAACATTGGGAGCACCATGAAGATCTTGAGGATGACATGAGTCGACTGGACACGGAGGATAGAGAAATCCTCCCTACCATAATGAATAGCGAAGATGGTTCTTGTTGGTTACTTTAATTCTATCCTGACCTTGGATGAGAAGAGGGGGGGTTTAGCTTGGTCCAGCCCTTCTTTTGTTCTCTTTGAAGACAATGTGAGTTTTCTTGGCCTAGTTGATGTCAAGCCATCTAATGGATTCTTTACTTGGACTAATCAGAGGTGTGGTGAGGATGCTATTTCAGAGAGATTGGATAGATTTTTAGTCTCAAGATATTGGGTTGGAGATAGGTTAATTTCTAGTGTGGAGATTCTTGATTGGTGAGGTTCTGATCATTGGCCAATCAAGTTTTCTATTGAGTTGGTTAGTGGTCCTAAGAATCCTTATTTTAATTTTCAGCTCATGTGGCTTCAAGATGAATCTCTTCATAGTCTCATGGCTCAGTGGTGGCGTGATGGGGGCCCTGCCTATGCTATGACAATGTATACCTTTGTTAAGAAGTTTTAGTTCATGATATACCAACTTAATAAATGGAATTGGTTGTGTTTTGACAATCTTTCTCAAAGGAAAAGAAGTTCTCAAGAATTTCTATATGTCATTACTTGCCAAATTTGGGACTTTGGCTTCTCTGACGGGTTGGGCAGAGCTGAGTCTCGGACCTTGAAGGATTTGGAGGAGTGGGAGCTTGGGGAAGAGATCTTTTGGAAGTAGAAAGCTTGGATGGATTGGCTTCATTGTGGGGGACTAGAATATAGCTTTCTTCCATTAGTTTGTTTAGGGTCGTTATCAAAAGTGTATTATTTCTCCTTTGATTAATCCTCAAAGTATTCAGTTGACCTCTCTCCAAGCGATGACACATGAGGATGTATTCAGCTGACCTCTCTCCAAGAAATGACACATGAGGCAGTCACTAATATGATGAATGAATCTCTCCTTTGTTCAGTGACTTTCTATGTACTTGAAGAGGCTATTTTTGGGATGGCCAAGGGCAAATCCCCTAGTCCAAATAGCTTTCCAATTAAATTTTTTCAAGAATTTTGCGATATTATCTAGTCAAATTTTCTTGCAATTGTTCAAGAATCCCATAATAGAAAGCAAATACTTCATACCTTGAATTCTACCTTCTCGGTTCTTATCCCCAAAAAGGAGGGTGTGAATCAACTGGATTTCTATAGACCCATTGCCTTGTGAAATGTTGTGTATAAAATTATCACTAAATTGATTGCAGAAAGACTTAAATTTGGCTTCCTTCATTGATATCTAATGAGAAACGGGTTTTTGTGGTTGGCAGACGAATTCTGGATGGGGTTGTTATTACTTCTGAGGCTATTCATTCCATGGTAGTATCTAGGGAGAGATCTATGTTTATCAAAATGGACATGGCTAAAGCTTATGATAGGGTTAAGTGGGGTTTTATGCACAAGACACTCTTGGCCTTTGGCTTCAGATTGGAGCGGGTCAATTGGGTAATGAGTTGTGTGACCTCTATTTCTTTCTATGTTCTTATCAATGGCGAGCCTTCACGGTTATTTGGAACTTCCAAGGGTTTGTGACAAGGGGGCCCTCTTTCTCCTTATTTATTATTATAGTTGAAGGCCTGGTCTGATTCATTAATTCCCAGGTTTCTCAGGGTGTGATCCAAGGTTGGAACTGGGGCACTATATTACTTAGGATTTCACGTCTTTAATTTGTGGATGATACTGCTCTTCTTGGGTTACCTCGCCTTCATGAAGCCAAATCCTTCAGGCATATGTTGGATGTTTATTTAGATGTGTCAGGTCAATGGGTGACTAATCTTAAGTCCTCTATCTATTTTTTTAATACTATTGTATCCATTTAGATAGGAATCGCCAATATTTTGAGGTTCCAAATAGGATATCTCCCTTTCATCTATTTGGGTATTCCTCTCAATGTTAGTCGGACACTTAGACCTTTCTGGTAGGACCTATTGGATAAGCTACATCAAAAGGTCAACCATTGAACTCATAGGTGGCTTTCTATGGTTGCTCGAGTTACTCACCTTCAATCTATGATTTAGGCTCTTCCTATATATAGGGGTTTTGTTCACATTGCTCCAAAATATTTCCTTGAGGAATTTGATACTTTGTCTTGCCAATTCCTTTGGAGTGGCAACTTGAATTCTTCTAAGTGGAGCTTGGTTAAATAGGATTCAGTCTACTAGCCTAAATCTGAGGGTGGCATTGGCCTTCAATTTGCGATTTTGAATAGCCAGGTTCTTGCGGCTAAGCTATACTGGCAATGGTGGAGCTTGAGGATTTGGCATACTTTCAAACTTGGAGTGCATCTTATCAAGGAAGATCTTGTTTGGATTTATAATAAAGGTGTAGAGGCTTTTTTCAAGTTGGACTCCTAGGATGGTTATCCTCCTATTCTATATAGTATCCTTATTTATAGCCTATTTATGATATCTTTGTGGCTGTTGGTTGGACTATGATTGATCATTACAAAATTATTCAGAATTTGGGGTTGGTTATTGGTTATAGATGGAAGAGTCCTGGTGAGTGGCCACCTAGGGGTTTGGAGGACTCTTGGCAAGAGTTGGCTTGTATTCTTTCTTCTCGAGAGTGTAACTACCTAGAGGGATTAGATATTTTATCTTGGGGCAGTGATTCGTATCGAAAATTTCAGTTGTTGTGGGCTACATGAAGCTTGTTAGCCAAATTCATGGTGTTGAAGAGGTGCCTTGGTGGAAACATGTGTGGAACAAATTTTCCTAGCCAAAATATAAATTGTTTCTATAGTTGGTGGTTTAGAAACGATGTCTTACTTGGTATAATTTGTGTAAGAGATGTTTTTATGGGCCTTCTAGGTGTGTTTTATCTAAAAATAGTGAGGACATTGCCTCCCATATTTTCTTCCAGTGCTCCTTTGCTAGATGGATTTGGCATTCCTGGTGGGATTGTTGGAACTGTACCTATTGGCATGCTTCTTCTCTTGTTGATTTTTGGGGCCATTGGGGTCAGGCTTCGATGTATATTCATTTTCTTCAGGTTCCCTAGGCTTTAGGATGCACATTTATTATCTTGCACATTTATTTGGAGCTAAATCATCAAATTTTTTAGATGTCATATTTGTTGCTCAACACATTTGGTCAAAAAAATTGCATTCTCTTCGGGAGGCTATTTCGGCTAAGTGTGATCTTGATAAGGGTGTGTCTCCTAGGGATATTGAAATATGTATCAGTTTCAATTATTCTCTTCAGGGGGATTCTCTTGTTCCTAGTCCTGGGGTACATGTGGCTTGACAGCTTATGAGAAATAGGTGTTGTCATCCTTTACCGAGGATTTCTAGAACAGGTCATTGGAGCCCTCCTCCTCTTAGTGTTTTGAAAATTTAATATGGATGTGTCTTCTAGAGGCAATCCTAGGCATGCTCGTATTGGTGGAGTGGGGCACGATAGTTCAAGGCAAGTTCAATTCCTTTTTTCTATCTACAAAGGTTTCCATACAAATAATTTTATGGAAGCCCTTTCTATTTTAATTGCATTGGAGCTCTATTGTTCTCTTCACTAGAAATAAATTGTTGTTGAATCTGACTCCTGGGTTGTGGTGTTTTGTTGAATCTGACTCTGCAGACAAATGGGAATTTCTTGCACACAACAATGCAAGTGTTAAGAAACACTAATACAAAGTTGTGGGTTCGTGCAAGGAAACCCTCAAACACACTAATACCTCTTGTACACGAGAAGGTAAGTGTTAATAAACACTAGTACTCGGTCACTGGTTTATACAAGAAGGATCCAAAACATGCCATACTATGAAATATGCCCCAGTATGCACCTATCATAACATACCTGGATATGGAAGAACCCAGGCAGTCGTAAATAGTGGCAGTCATAGGGTAAAAGATGCAAGCCTATATGAAAAGATCTAACAAAATCTAACAAGTCTCTTCCTTGCGACCAAATGATACCTCTTGCCAAGAGTAGAACTAGGATGGACTTGGGATTGTTTCTCAAGACTTCTTGAAGCTTATACAGAGGCATAAAAGCTCAGTTTCACTGGGACATTTCTTGTTCATGACTTAGGTGAAGACTCATCATCATACGCATGTTTTATTGGGAGGTGGAAAAGAAGGAATGTTGTGCATGGGTGGGCTGGATGGCAGATGATTTGAAGTATCGACATGATAGACAGTGGATCCGGTTATTTACCTTGGCGCCTGCACAGAGGTTTTCACCAAGATACTTGCCCATAGTGCCACGAATTGTTTTTCTTTCTTTTTCTGATTTTTTCTTTTTTTTTCTTAATTTTTTTGTATCATAAGGTGCTTGTTTGCCAGGTTTGCACCAAAGTGACAATTTTTTCAGGATCCATTTTTTTTTTTCTTTTTTTTTTTTTTTGACAATTTAAGACTTTCTGAGGACTAAGCATAAAACCTTTTGAGGTGCATGATATTCATCGGATCATCCAAAGGATCGCCTTCAAGAGTAGCCAACTAATAAGCTCCTGATCCATATTTCGCTATGATTACATATGGTCCAAGCCAATTAGGCTTGAACTTGACTTTCTTTTCTCTTTCTTGTAGATTTTTCTGATTCTCCATGAGGACAAGATCACCAACTTGGAATTCTCGGGTTCTGACTTTTTTATGATAACTCATGCACAGACAGTTTTGATATACCCAGAGATGATTCAAGGCCTTGAGGTGCCTTTCATCTAACAATTCTAGCTCTTGTAAGCGGGCAATTCTATATTCTTCCTCTGGTAGGATGTTTTGCAGCAATACCCTTAGAGAGGGGATCTCGATCTCAAGGGGAAGGATAGCTTCAAAACCAAATACTAGGGAATAAGGAGTGGCACCTGTGGGGGTACGGAGGGAGGTGCAGTAGGCCCACAATGCAGGATGGATTTGGAGGTGCCAATCACGGCCCGCTTCATTGACTGTCTTTTTGAGGATTTTTATTAGGGTTTTATTAGAAGCCTCAGCTTGGCCATTGCCTTGGGGATAATATGGAGTGGAGAAGCGGTGTTGGATGTTGAATTTTTGGCAGAGTTCTTTGACATCCTGGTTTTTAAATTGTTTACCATTATCTGTGATGATAACTTTTGGGATGCCATATCGGTAGATTAGGTAGTTCAAGATGAATTTGGATATTTGCTTGTCGGTGGTGAAAGTAAGAGGGATAGCCTCTACCCGCCTGGTGAAGTATTCGGTGGCGGTGATAATGAATTTATGTCCGTTGGAAGATGAAGGGTGGATTTTCCCAATGAGATCGAGCCCCCATTGCGAGAAGCACCATGGTGTAATGAATGGCTGCAATTCTTGTGATGGTGCATGAATCTTGTCGCCATGCTGCTGGCAAGGGATGCATTTCTTCACATAGTTGTATGCATCTTCTTCCATTTTAGGCCAATAGTATCCTGTTCTCAAAAGTTTTTTAGCCAATGTGAGTCCACTTGAGTGTGCCCCATAGATGCCCTCATGTACTTCGCATAATGCCCATTCGGCTTCTTGTTTATCTAAACACCTTAGGAGGGAACCATCAAAATGCCTTCTGAATAAGGTGTCTGCAAGGATGGTGTAACGGGCACATCGGCGGATGAAAGTTTGTTGTTGGGTTTTGGTGAGATGTGGGGGAATGGTGTTGTCTTTGACGAAAGTGAAGGTTTCTTGGTACCAAGGGGACTCTGGACCAATGAGAACACACACCATTTCAGATTCTGGTAGGTCATATGCCGGTATAAACAATTTCTCGACCAAGAACTCGCACTTTTGACTGTGTGCTGGCATTTGAAGGAGGGAGCCAATGGTGGCCATTGCATCTGCAGCCCTGTTGTTTGTTCATGGGATTTGATCAAACTTGATTGCTGTGAAATGTTGCTTAAGATCTTCAACCATGGTACAGTAGGGAAGGAGTTTATCATCTTTTGTCTGGTATTCATCATTGACTTGTTTTATGACGAGCTGGGAATTGCCATAGACTTGTAATTCCTTTATTTTCCAGTGGATAGTCAAGAATAAACCTGTGATGAGGGCCTCATATTCTGCTATGTTATTAGTACATGCAAAGGCTATCTTATATGATTTGGGGATGCCATCTCCTTGAGGTGTGACCAATAATATTCCTACCCCCGATCCATTTTGAGTGTAGGAGCCATCAAAATACAATTTCCATGTGGAGGATGTGGTAACAGTCATAATGAACTCATCTGGTAATTTTGTGAGAAGAGGATGGTCGCCTAGAAGTGGAGCTTCAGCCAACTGATCTGCAATGACTTGTCCCTTGATTGCCTTTCTATCCACATATTCAATGTCAAACTCGCTTAAGAGCATGACCCATTTGGTGGTTCTGCCAGTGAGAGCAACTTTGGACAAGAGATATTTAAGTGGATCAATTTTTGCAATTAATTTTGTCTTATTATTTAGCATATAGTGTCATAGTTTCTATGTGCTGAACACTAATGCCAAACATGCTCTTTCAATGGGAGTGTAATTGAGTTCATATCCTACCAACGTCTGACTGATGTAGTAAATGGCGTGTTCCTTCCCTTGATCGTCTGTTTGTGCCAGTAATGCCCCCAATGCCACTGTAGTAGCACATATGTACAAAATGAGGGGTTTTCCAGGGGTAGGTGGCATCAAAACTGGAGGTGATGCTAGATATTCTTTTAATTTTTCAAAGGCCTTTTGATAGAGGCAATCGTATTTGAATTTTGTGTCTTTACGTAACAAATGTGCAAATGGATGGCACTTGTCGGCTAGCTGTGAAATGAAACGCCTGACAGACTGGAGTTTTCCCTAGAGACTGCATAGTTGTCTAAGAGTTTTTGGCGGAGGTATTTCCATAATAGCTTTTACTTTTGCAGGATCAACCTCGATGCCTCTACGGGAAACAATGAATCCTAGTAGTTTTCCCGATGTGACGCCAAACACACACTTTTTGGGATTTAGGTGCAGCTTGTATTTTTCCAATCTTTCGAAGATCTGTTTTAGAATAGGGATGTGCTCTTGTCTTGTCTTGGATTTTCCTAGCAGATCATCCACATAGTCCTCCATAATTTTGTGCAAGAGGTCATTAAAAATTGTTGTCATTGCCCGTTGATATGTAGCTCCAGCATTTTTAAGGCCAAAAGGCATGACCCGGTAACAGAAAGTACCCCATGGTGTTGTGAATGCAGTTTAATGTTGATCCTCATCTGCTATCCTGATTTGGTTGTATCCAGAAAATCCATCCATTAGCGATAGCATTTCATGTCATGTTGTAAGATCCATAATCATATCTATGTTTGGGAGCGGGAAATCATCTTTAGGACAAGCTATATTTAGATCTCGAAAATCTGTGCAAATGCGAATGCCCCCAGTAGGTTTGCCGACAGGCACAATGTTGGAGACCCATTCAGCGTAGTCTATGGGTTTGATAAATTCTGCGTCTAACAACTTTTGAAGTTCTGCCTTGACCAAGAGAGTAATATGTGGGTGCATTTTGCGGAGTTTTTGTTTCACAGGTTTTGCATCTGGGCGGACGACGAGATTGTGAACCACCAAGGCAGGATCCAACCCTGGCATATCAGAATAGGACCATACAAAATTGATTTTAACCTCTGTAAGGAAGTTGATGAAGTCTTGTTTCTCGATTTCGGTGAGGGATTTGGCAATGAGCACATTTTTCGGAATGACTTCGGTGCCCATGTTGATGTTGTCTATTTCTTCTATCAACAAATTTGATTTGTCCTGTGGAAGGTAACCAATGGTAGGGAGGTCAAATCCCTCATCGTCAAGTGCCTTTTCCAGGTTTTCACTTTCAGATACGCCCTTTGTTTTTATTTCTTGTTCATCCAAAGGCGCCTTAGGGAGGTTTTCACCTAGGAAATCATATCTTTTTCTTTTATTATATTTTTTGTGGATAAGGGCATTGACTTGACTACCAAAGTATCCCTTTTCGTGTAGTTGAATACCCTCAATTCTATTACAATCTTCCATATTTTGTGCTATTAGGAGAGCAATGAGAGCATTATCGTCGGCGCAGATATCTAAAGTGGGTTTGTCTCGTTGGCCCCAGTCAATGAGTTCAGGATGGACAAGATGTATCTCATGTGAAGTGGGAGGGGTTACGAGGGTGATGGTATTGATGTAAGCGTTGAAGAAGGTATCTTTCTCGTATTCATAAGGCATTTCGTGGAATTCCTCTTCGTCGACGCTTTCGATATCCGAAGGACTAGAAGGGGCACCGGCGATAGTAATCTTAGGCACCGAGGTGTACCCCAAGCCTCTGTTGTATCTATAGGAGATAGGATTTATGGGTGCTTTTCTTCCTTTCTCCTCTGGTCCCAGACCATGTCCTTTGTAACCCATTTTTTCAACTATGGCGAATGATTTTGGGTACATTTCTTTGGATATTCTTGTTGGATCATCATCCTCTTCCTGGTACAGCCATGAAGAGATATTTGCTTCGAGGTTCTCATTATCAAGTGGGCCCCATTGCTGGAAGGTGGTGTTTTGGCATTGCATGACTAGTTTCGGGTCCTTTTTTAGCTCTTTTGGTTTACCAAATGACTTAGGAGAGAGAGGGAGGTTGCCTATTAATAAGACGTCCTCCAATTTGTATTTTCCACAGCCATTGTCCAAGATCTTGATTTGATTATTTGGTTGGGATGATGTGGAGGCAACATTTGATGTGTCAGATGGAGGCATTGGCGAAGGTCTATTTAGTGGGCAATGATACGGATGCTTCCCCTCTAATAGTTTGCAATATTGAAAAGGTTGGGGATCACCTTTGACAGTGATCACTTTTCCATTATAGGGGAATTTGATGCATTGGTGATAGGTGGAGGGTACGGCCTGCAAGGAATGAATCCATGGCCTCTCGAGGAGAATGTTGTAGGGGAAATCAAGATCGAGTACTTGGCAAGGGGTTTCAATTATAATGGGGCCCACTTGAAGAGGTAAGGTGATCACGCCCTTTGAAATTCTTTCAGCATCATCATATGCCTTTATTGTGATCCTTCCTGATGTGTCTATCAGATCCTCAGAAAGTCTCAATTATTTTATTAATTTGTATGTACATAGATTAAGCCCGGATCCACTGTCTATCAGGATACGTTTGACCTTATGCTTGTGGATGAGAGCTTCGATGTGCAAAGGTTTGTTATGGTCCTCATCTGCGGGAGCATCTTGGAAGTTAAATACAATGTGTTGCTGGGCAGCAAGGTTTCCAATGAGGGTTTGAAATTGGGTGGCGTTGATGTTATCAGGAACGTGTGATTAGGGAAGGGCTTGTTCCAAAATTTCTTTATGGACCGGAGAAGTCTTGAGAACTTCCAAAATGGAGATCTGCGCAGGTCTCTTCCCAAGTTGATCAAGGAGGTCATATCGGCGGGTGGAAGACATGGGTGGGGGGTTTGGTGGGGGAGGAACTCTTTGGATGGTGACTCTTCCTCGGCCTGTAGTTGCATTACAGTCATTCTGGAAATGGGAGGTGGAAGGCGTGGCACCTTGAATGACTATTCTAGCCGGATTTGGTCTGCTTTGGGAAGAAGGAGGATTAACTCCTTGGATGGTTATGACATTGACATGATTGTCTACAGGTTCAATGCGACTTACTAAAAATTCAAAACTGGTTATGTGATTAGCGTAGTCATAATCCATTGCGTTAGATGATGAGCCTTTTCCTTTATCATGCTTTGGGAAGGGTTCCTGGTACATTTTGAGTTTGTCATTGTTATTACCAGGTTTTGCATTTGCTACCTCAATCTCACCTCTATCAATGAGATCTTGTATGTAGATCTTTAGTTTCATACACTTTCGTGTATCATGTCCCTTGATACGATGGTATTCATAATAATCATTTTCATTATACCATCTTGGTTTAGGTTGATTGGGATAAAATAGGTGAGTGATTGGGAAAACCACTATACCTACTTGGACAAGTTTTTGAAACACCACTTCAATAGGCTCAGCCAGAGGAGTGAAATCTCTTGGAGTCCTATTATTCGATCGGGGTGGTCGTCCTTGGATTGAGACATTGTTGTGAGGTTTTTGAGATTGATTTGAATTGTTTTGATTGTTGAATTGATGAATATTGGTGGTGGATTTTGGGGAGCAGCCACGGTTTGGACCCGCTTTGCATCAGTTACACCATCATTGACCACGTTTTTATTTTTAGCCCAGAATTTTGGCTTGTCGTTATGATAAGAGGAAGAACTTTGAGATGACTTCTGGTAATGTTTCAAGGTTCCTTCCTCCAACAAGACACGTTCGAGGGTGAGGCCCTTATCAGTCAATTTTTGGAAGGATTTGATACATTGAGATATTAAAGGTCTTGAAAGTTCAGGCACTAAGTTGTTTTGAAATAGTTCAATTTGATGTTGTTCTGGCATGTCCCACTGGAATTTTTTGATAAGATGTCGCCATCTTTGTAGGAAATTGGCGAAGGTTTCTCCAAGCCTTTGTTTTGTATTACATAGGTCTATCATACAAACATCATTACCCATGTTGTATGCATAGTGGGCCACAAATTTTTCTGCCAAGTCTGGAAAAGAGACAATGGAACCTCGTGGTAAAGATGAGAACCATGCCAGGGCATCTCCCATGAGACTCTTGGGAAAGAGTCTGCGAAGATAAAGGTCACTATAGGAGACTTCTTGGCATAAGATGTGGAATTCTCGGACATGGTCGCGGGGGTCTCCTTTGTCTTCATACTTGGTGAATTTAGGGATCTCAAATCCCGAGGGATATGGTGCAACTGATATAGATGGGTCGTAAGGACAAGGGAAAAACTCTTCGAATGAGTAAGCTTTCCTTTTATTAGTCTTTTTTTTCATGTTTTTGATGATATTCTTCATGTCTTGAATTTCTTTGATGAGGTCTTGTTGTGGACTTTGATATTGATAAATTGTATCTGCCCCAAGAATTGGATGAACTAAAGAAGGTGCACCACCACCAATATATTGATATGATGAGGAGGTGGGAACGTGGGATGTGATGACCGATGTCGCTGGGGTTCGTGTGATAGTTGGTTGCAGTCCGCCAACTATTGTGATGGGATTGAATGCGGTCTGGATAAAATTTGCGACATTGTTGGGAGAAAGGGAAGTTTGTGGAATAGAAATATGTGGTTGAATAGAAGGAGGTGGTATAGAAGTTTGTTGGAAAATGGATGAGATTGGATTTGATAGTGGTATGGATGGTAAGGAGGAAGAAGGTGGGATGGAGATTGTGGTGGGAGGTGTCGTGGGTGGCATTGATTGGGCTTGGATGATTGATGGGGCTGCAATTGATTGAGTTTGAATAGTAGGTGCAGCACTTTGTGTGGGAGCAAGGTCTCCTTGTGGTTGCTGGATGAGAGAAGATCTATTAAATTCATGTGGAAGTTGAGCTCCATGTTCAAGAAGAGTTTTCAGAAGTGCAGTAGGATTGTGTTTAATAAACTTTTCTATCATCTCTTGGTTATAAGAATCTGCTAGGAAAGTTTGCACTTCCGGACAAAGTTCATCTTGGTTAACCATGTCAAGATTTTGGCTTTGATCTTGATCGCTTGGTTGCCCACTTTGTGTATGATCTTGCGTGGGATCTTCATATAGGACACCAATGTCTGGCATGCCATATTGTTAATCAGCCATCTTTTTCTTTTGGGATCGAGTTGCGACCATACACGATATTTGTGATGAAAAGACTTAGGAAAAATGTGATGAAATGACTTAGAAAATTTGTGATGGGAGGATTTTAGAAACTTGTGATGAAAGGACTTAAGAAATTTGAGGATGAAAGGACTTCAGAAATTTGTGATGAAAGGACTTAAGAAATTTGAGGATGAAAGGACTTAAGAAATTTGTGATGAAAGGACTCAAGAAATTTGAGGATGAAAGGACTTAAGAAATTTGTGGATGAAAGAACTTAAGAAATTTGTGATGAAAGGACTTAAGAAATTTGAGGATGAAAGGACTTAAGAATTTTGTGATGAAAGGACTTAAGAAATTTGAGGATGAAAGGACTTAAGAAATTTGTGGATGAAAGGACTTAAGAAATTTGAGGATGATTGATGAAGAAGGTATGATAGTGATGGTTTAGAAGAAAACTTGATGACTAGGTTGTCTTTGGCATGAACATGAAGGATCTATTTAAATGGCAAGTTGTATGAAGGGATATGACCACCCTGATTTGGACGATAGTAGGTGTTTCAAAGGACAAACTTGAATGTTGACGTAGAGGATAAACTCTTAGCTTCTCTCTTAGGCTTATGAAAAATGGGACGGACGGAGTTTTGATGCAATTTTGGACTTGGTGTGGGTAATGACTTGGACAATTTGTTTGTGTCTTGACAAATATTTTTACAAAGTGTTTGGGGATAGTGATGTGTTTTTAATCTACTCTTGGCAAGTATGTATCAAACAAAGCAAACACAATTATTAAATGCATATTATCTCAAAGACACTCATGCTCATATACAACATTCTTAAGGCTGGCAAGGACAATAGTCATTGAATCCCAATTGGTTTCCCATCTACACTTACCTAGAGTGGACACTTAGATGCATGACCCCACTGGCTCCCCTCCACAACACTCACTTCTCGGGGTAGCCAAGCATCAATTCCCATGAAAACTCCTCATGGCGAACTTTGTGTCTCTACTAAGGGCTATAAGAATATGGGCTGCTTCAAAGGTCCGACCTCCTGCACCAATGACTAGAGGGTTTTTAGCCACTATGAACAAGGTGTTTAGTAAGTCTTCCCGTTAGGAGCTACCCTTCGAAGTTACGCAAGCGCAATTGAGGCCTATAGCCCAACGAAGCACCAAGAACTTAGTAGTCACGCAAGCATGATTGAGATCTCTAGGATCCTACTAAGCACCCAATGTGAGAGTGAACTCTCATATAGCCCCAACCATTAACCCTTTCGTAGTCAATGGCCTATTTATTATAGTGAGTTGGGAACCCTAGGTCCGAGTGTACTCACTTGGGTCGTTCCCCTCTTACCTTCTCAAAGAGCAAGTTGGGAGGGCAGGCCCGCTAGAGGTAAACACACAATCAAACAAGAAAAGGTTGGAGTGTCTGGATTTCTGATCGTCTAGTAAGACGAGAGCATACTTTCCTACCTTTACGCTTTTCTTAATGACACATAAGACAATGGTTCATTCCATTTTAATTAATATCTAGGTGCCTAATTTAAATAAATGCACAATATTTGGTTGAATCAGCTAGGCAACCTGCAAAACCACTTGATTAGTAGTTTGAAAAATGGAGTCTTCAAAAAGCGTCCTGCAAAACAACTTGATTAGTAGTTTGGAAAAATAGTCTTCAACAAGCGTCCTGCAAAAATCAACAAAATGACAAAAATATTAATTTTTTTTTATTTTTTGGGAATGAATAGAAAAACATGAATAAAAACTTTTTTATTAATGTCAAATGTGGATTTGAAGAAAGCTTTGATGGGTAAATGGGGTTTGACTAGGTTTTTACCACTTCCTAAGGGATAGGCAAGCGAAAAATGGGGATTTTGGAGGAGAGATGAAGGAATGGAAAAATTTGTCGAAGAGGGACAAAGAAGCAAAAGTTGAAGATGGATAATATGGGAAAAATTTGGAGGTGATTGGATGAATAGGGAAGAAGTTATGGCAAACCCTAAAAATAGAGAAATATGAGATTTTGGGCTTCAAAAAGTGGATTTTTGAGATAAGGCCTCCAAGGAAGAAAATGTGGAAAATGGCAATGTGGAGAATCTGGTGAAGTTTGAAGGGAAATGGAGTCAAGATAAAGAAGATATGGTGAAAAAACAGAAAAAAAAAATTACCTACCCTAGATTTAACGGAACAGAAACCCTAAATTTAACATAACAGAAACTCTAAATTTAACAAAACAGAAACCCTAGATTTAACAGAGTAGACAGAAACCCTAGATTTAATAGAGAAAATTGTCACACTAAACAGAATAAAATAAAATTGTCAAAGGTCTGGATTTCTGATTGTCTAGATAGACGAGCATACTCTCCTACTTTCACACTTTCCTGCGGGCAGACAGATTATATTTAAACAGAGCAGATAACCGGAAATAAATAAATTAAATGCAGACTACAGTTAGCGCCTAAAATTTTCAGACAGATTAACAGAGCAGATAGTAGCACTACACAGATAGAAAATTGTCAAAGGTCCAGATTTCTGATTGTCTAGATAGACAAGAGCATACTCTCCTATTTTCACGCTTTCCTATGGTCAGAGCATACAGTCGTGCTAAACAGAGTAGAAAAGTGAAAGGTCTAGATTTCTGATTGTCTATATAAACAAGAGCATACTCTCCTACTTTCACACAAATTATACTAAAATAGAACAGACAACAAATCAAATAACAGAGCTTTCGTGCTGCAACAGAAACATAACAAAAAAAAATAGAAACAGAACAGAATAAGGAGGAGCTGTTGCGCAGAAATGTAGAGCCGCGATTCTGGAACCTGCAAAAAAGATATATATATATATTATTTTTTTTCTGCAATCATGCTATCTGGAACCTGCGTCTCATAACTCACAAAAACCTTAAAAAAACAACAACATTAGTTCTTAGGGACGTGAGTCCCACCGGGCATGCCAAAATGAAGAGGGGAAAACAGATTTGAAAGGTAAACTGATCAAACATAACGAAATAAACATACAGAATGCTAAAATATCATAATTAGACCATTTCACCTTGCTATTTTACCTTCTCCTTCGGATTGAGCTTGATGAAGTGAAGGCGCCCCTTGATAATGCTCCACTTGATGTGCTCCTTTGATTGGTGGATGTGGATGGCTCTCCAATACTATGCACAAATGATAAGGATGAATGATAAGGATGAGATGATCAAATTGCCAAGATGATTTCCTGGGCTCAAAAGGGCAGCATAAGCTTACTGGATTTCAAGATGTTCTGAATGAAGGGATGGAGCCCTATTTTATAGGAAGAGGAGAGGAAAACGAATGGCTAGGATGAATTCAAGATGAAGGGCTACGATTTACTTGTGAGCTCATACAAGCTCCAAGAAAGGGTGTGGAGATAAAGAAATATGCCCTAAAGGCATTTCGTATCTCCACACTCTACAAGATGCATTGGAGGAATTAAAAATTCTCCAAAAATGGATATTATGGGGATTATAAGAATAAAAAGAAATTAAAAATTCCTTGGGAGAAGGAAATGTCTAGAGGAATGTGAGATTTCCAAAATCTTACATTCATCTAGAAAAAGAGCATTTAAAGCTAGTGGCTAGATGAAAGGACAAAGAGTTGACTTTGTGGCTAATCATGATGATTAGCCATTAACGACTCATTAGAAGGGGGATTAGAGGAAATGTTAGGTGGGATTTATATTTGTAGGAGAATTTGACTAGGAGAGAGAATGAGTAGAGGGAACAAAAAATTAGAAGAATAATGTTAAGTGAGTTTAGGGAGTTTCTAGAAGAATTTATTAGGTTAATGATGAATTAAGAAGATGATTTGTAGGAATCATGTAGGTTAACTAATTAATTGAAATTAATTAGCTAAAAGGAAGATTTGTGAGGATTTGATTTTTTAGAAGAATAAAGAAAGGGATTGATTTATTAAATAAATCATATGCTATAGTGACAATATTAATTATATTTAATTAATATTGAGAATAATTTTAATTAACATAATTAATTAATTAATTATGTGAGGAAATAAAAATAATTAAAATAATTATTTTTAAGTGTCTACATCAGCTTCTCTAACTAAGGAAGAATGAACTCAAAAAGTATGCATTCCCAAATAAGAAAATCAACCCAATAAAACATCTCATATGATTCTCATAAATGACTATAAATAACATGCAGAAGGAGATAATAATGAAAAACATCGCTCAAAAAGAATCCTTGAAAACTAACTATCAACAGATCAAGATCCATATATATGAAAGATAAAGCACAAAACATAACACATCTAAAAATAGGATGGTAAAACCTATTAGAAGATAAACCAGCAAGTAGACCAAGAGTAGAGAATGAGAATCCTCCTCTAGGATAACCAAGTCATCATGACTCACTCCAAGAGCAATCTCCTCTTAGGTCCATATTCAAGTGAATGCTCCTTTGTCTTAGTACAGAAACCTCATGTTAGAGTAGATGTCTCAACAAATATTATCTAATCACACGAGAAATATAGCCTCACATAAGCCTCCAAGTATCCATGAGCACCTATCAAAAA
This sequence comes from Cryptomeria japonica, assembly GCF_030272615.1. Lineage (NCBI taxonomy): Eukaryota > Viridiplantae > Streptophyta > Pinopsida > Cupressales > Cupressaceae > Cryptomeria > Cryptomeria japonica. The sequence goes on from NC_081407.1 coordinate 507,325,164, forward strand.
ACAATCCATGCTTACCTAAAAGTGCAACATTATGAAACTCTCACACAAATGACCAATATAGTCAATACCAAGAGAACCAACAAAATCAAACGTCAAAAATCCAATCGTGGAATCAGAAACAACCATGACATCATGATCTAGCATCTACTCCTATAAGATCACATGAACTAATGCACACCTTCTAGTCTCAAGTGAACTCGTACATGTCAAAAATCAAACTAGTATCTATAGTATAACAAGAATGTAATAACCCACCTTAATTAACCCAAAAAAATTGACCATTCTTTTTTTTTTGTTTAATTTAATCATTGTGTTTGATTCAATTGCATACTCTAGGCATCCATCCATTTGGATTAGGCATTCATCCATCCAGGATGAGCATCTAACCATACGGGTTAGGCATTGGTCCATACAGGACATGAGATTTCATCTATCCAATACGGGATAGGCATCTACCCATATGGGGTAGGCATCTATCCAATTGGGATAGGAGGTGCTATGGCCAAAGACTTAGACTCATCGGGACCATTCAGGTCCTGAGCCACTCACTAAGTACTACACTCTTCTAACAGAAGTGCACCGATGTCACCGTCCTTAGGAGTAATTAAATAACATAATACAAGCTTGAATTTCACCTCGAAATTTGGCTTAAAGCCTCGGGAAGTCAAGCGAATCCATACGGGATTCCTTCCGAGTATGCATTGAATTACTTTTCTCATTTTAATTATCTTTCAAATTAGGGTTCTACTCAATCTTTCCTTACCAAGCCTAGACCCTACCCAACAACGCCTGAGTACTAGGGACAAGTCCGTCCCAAGGTTGCCTACATACCCGTTTCGGCACGGGATCAAAGCGTAAAATATGTAGTTCTATTTTCTACTCTATGGTTTGATGTAAATTGATTAGTTGGTACGCAACCCTTTCTAGGGTCAATGTCCCAGATAGTTTCTCTGTGGTTGCAACCCATGATGGTAGCGCTTAAGAAAAGGCTCAAGATGGCCTATTGCTTGTGGCCTAAAACAACTAGATCCTAATTCTTATCATGAGCGTCACCCTTGATCAATTGCCAATCGACAATAATTCTTCTCGAGATTAAATCAATTCCATAAAAGCATTTTACTCATCAACCCTATAGGAGTTTACTACGGTTTAACTCAGCGGATGAAAGATCATTTCAAAATTATCCTATTAAATTATTCATCCAAGGGGGATTACCCTCCCCTTGGATTTTAACTTCCAAGTGTCCCTTATTACACCCCGACAATTTATAGGGATGATGCCATAGATGTCGTTGATGCAGCTTTATTAGGCATTAAGTGCAGTAGTTCAACATGACGGCATTACCCGTAAGCGTGACCCAGAGGCATTGTATATATCGAACGCTGCTAGGTTTTGGTTTTCCAACTTCCTTTATTTAATTTTCTAACTTATGATAAACATCATGCTTGGAAAATAATTATGAATTGAACGCGTATGCAAAGCTCAATTAATTGAAATAACTACTTGATGAATTACACGGAATAAAAACCATAACTAACATTATTTATTATTCAAAACATGAAATATAACTTGTATAAAAATGATAATCATGAAACTTGAATATTAATAATTAGAAGTGTAACTTACATGGAGATGAAAACGTCAATAAGTGAAATTAATGTGTAAGTAATTCGCATGATATGAGAATAGTGTAACTTGCATGCAAGATTTAAGCAATGCATGATTCCTATCACGGAATAATTAATTATGGTCATAGGTTCCAAAAATAGTGATTAGTTTAGACATTTGATTAAAATTAACATACGATAATTGCTTTTAATGAGTCCAAATACCAACTAAGTAACCCAACAAATTTTAAGTAGTTTTTATAAAATTCCAATTATAAAATTTAATACAATTTTAATTTGCAATTTGAAAATTGCAAAAAGGAATTTAATTATTATAAATTTTTCTAAGGGAATTAATTAATTTACAATTGGAAAAATTGCTAAAAATAAATGCTTTACGAAATTTACCTAAAAAATTTTTTATTAAACTAAAAAGTTTAACAATATCTGAATTTATAGTGGCATTTATTGAAAGTAAAGAAAGGGGAGTAAGTGGGAGTGGGACCCACGGGTCGCATCACCACTGCGGGTCTGCGGAAGTAGGCCCACAGTGGTGAGGGGACCCCGTGGTCTCCTCCACTACCCTGCGGCCACTGCCGTGACAGTGACCGCAGGGGAAGTGGAGGTTACCACTTCCTCGGCGGTTACGATAACCGCCTCCACTACCCTACACACCGCCCGATACCCCAATTAAATTTCAAAGGACATAACTTGCATATTAACATTACTTTCAATATTGAATATATTCATTTTGTATGAAATGAATTTTAATATATATATATATATTTATATGGTTTACATTTATTTAAAGGTATACAATAAAAGAGTATTTATGAAAATAGGAACAAGAGTAGAATAGAAATCAAGATATCGCAGAGGTAGATAATTGCTTTAAAATTGATTTTACAGTAAACAGGAGATCAATATTTACACAAAGAGAGAGAGAGTTTATTCCAGCATTCACAGGGAAAGAATTTATTTCCAGCATTCACAGGGAGAAAGAGAGAGAGTTTATTTCCAGTATTCATAGGGAGATAGTTTATTCAACTAATATTCACAAAGAGATCTCATTCAACTAATATCCACAAAGAGAATTTATTCAACTAATATTCACAGAGAGATCTTATTCAACTAATATCCACAGAGAGATTTATTTAACTAATATTCACAGTGAAATCTATTTTAAGAATGAGATTCAGATTTCCATTCGAAGAACCAGAGAAATGAATTAGAGGGAAGAAATAAATATTAAGATTCAAATCACATAGGGAAGAGTTTTAATCTCAGAAAAAGAGATTTAAAAATAAAGGAAATATGATTTTTGCACAGATCTACAATCTTTGTAAAAACAAAAAGCAAGATTATGTGTATATTTTCTAGGAAAAATAAAATAAATAATAATGCTATCCTTTACATGCATTATGAGAAAGTATTTTATCAATATTTATTCCTAAATAAAAATATTTAAAATAAGGGAGAATCTAGAAACTATCTTTGGATAATACCATTTCTCATATGTGAATGTGAAATAACAAGAAGAGAACCTGACTTATCGAAGCTTGATGTTGAATCCTCTAGCTATCCTTTTGATCCTCCTTTACAACTTGAGAGAAACCTTTCAAACAACAACTTAAAAATCCTGCAACGAAAAATGAGACTACCAAAGAAAAAACTTGGGAAATTTTCTTCAAAACATAATCAACTCCCTTCTTTGAAACTTGCATACAATTTTATAAGAAAAATCCGTCCATTCCACTATCTAGAAAATTTAATTAAAAAGGAGATTCTTTTCCAATATTGGACTCATGCAAATTGATTAAACTTAGTGGGGGAGTTACATGCAAGGTGGTGGAGATTCCTCTAGAAGCTTCTTATTCTTCCTACAACATGTGCCATAATTGGGAGTGGAAAATAAATAAATAAAAATAATGCCTTTTGAATTATATTCTCCAAGTGTGTGTGTGTGTTCATTTTTATTCTTTTATAACATTTATTCAATCATTTTAAATATCTTAATCAAAATATAATAGAATTGTACTTAAATCAAAAAGCGATAAAGGAGGGTTGTGACATCCTCCCCCCCTTAATTTGTGCATCGTCCCGATGCACTTATTGAATGTATCCAAAAAGAGTCTATAGTTCATGATTAGTCTAAAACAAAAAAGGAAACAACTGTTGCATCTCCCTAGTATCTTCCCATGTGGCATTCTTTTCATCATACTAGTTCCATTGTACTTTGCATTGATCAACCTCTCTGTTGCACAATTGGCACTGGCGCCTCTCCAAGAGTTTGAATGGCTCTCATTATTCCTCCCATTTCCTGGACCTGTAAAGCATCCCAATTCAAAATGTGTTTCTCATCAGGTACATACTTTTAAAGAAGAGATACATGGAAGACATCATGGATTCGGCTCAACTAGGGAGGTAAGGCCAACCGGTATGCAACTGGATTAATCCTTTCCAATATTTCAAAGGGTCCAACATAACGAGGTGCAAGCTTAGTCTTTTTCCCAAACCTTATGGAACTCTTCTGTGGCCTAACCCTTAGGAAGACTTTCTCTCCCACCTCAAACTCCCTTGGTGTCCTGTTTTTGTCTGCATAACTCTTCTGCCTATCTGAGGCTTCCTTCAATCTCTACCTAATTTCCTTAGTTTTCCTTTCCATCTCTTTCAACATATCTAGTCCAACAATTACTCTATCTTCAAGACTATCCCAACTCAAAGGTGTTCGACATGATCTACCATACAATTCTTCGAAAGGTGTCATTCCCAAAGATGTTTGACATGTATTATTGTAAGCAAACTCTACCAGAGGTAGGTACTATTCCCATTTCTTCTATTGGTCCATGCAGTACATGCGGAGTAGGTCTTCCAAAATCTGATTTGTCCTTTTTGTTTGACCATCGGTTTCAGGATGGTATGCAGTGCTAAAATTTAGTTGAGTTCCCAGAGCTGATTGAAGAGTTGTCCAAAACCTCGAAGTGAATCTAGCATCTCTATCTGATATGATTTTCTCTGGCATTCCATGCAACCTAAATATTTCCTTAACAAAGCACCTTGCTAAGGTAGGTGCATCATTCGTCATATTTTCGGGTATAAAGTGTGCCACCTTGGTGAGTTTTTCAATTACCACCATTATTGTATCATGCCTAGAAGGTGACGTGGGCAATCCTTGCACAAAATCCATACTAATAACTTGCCACTTGTGTTGAGGTACATCATGTAACTGTAACAATCCAGCTGGATGTCTATGTTCTTCCTTTACTCTTTGACACTCCAAACATTTAGCCACATACTTGACTATGTCATTCTTCATCCCTTGCCAAAAGTATAACTTCTTTAGGTCTGCATAAAGTTTGTTAACCCCCGGGTGCCCTGAATAAGGGGCATTGTGAGCCATCGACAAGACTACTTCCCTTAAGTCTCCTGAATTAGGAATATAGATTCTATTATTGTATCTGAGCAGCCCATCCTCATCCAATGTATACCCTTCAACCTTAGGATCGGTTGGATCGTGTTCTAAAGTCAATTTGACTTGCTCATACCATGGGTCATGACCCTGTTCATCCATTACTTGCCTTTTGAAAGAAGTTTTGAATGTTGCTATAGTCATCAAGTGTCTCCTCCTACTCAAAGCATCTGCCACCCTATTTTCCTTCCCCTTAATATATTCAATTTCAAAATCATATTCACTTAGAAACTCTAACCACCTTCTTTGTCTAGTATTTAAGTGGGGTTGTGTAAAGATGTACTTTAGTCCTTGGTTATCTGACTTTAACTCGAAGGGCTTCCCTAGTAAGAAGTGTCTCCATTTCTGTAGGGCATGCACAATCGCTGCTAACTCTAAGTCATGGGGTGCATAATTAACTTCATGAGTCTTTAGCTTTCTGGATTTATAAGCTACTACCCCTTCATCTTGGACAAGTACTCCTCCTAAACCTTCAATAGAAGCATCAGTTACGACTGTGAAGTGTCCATTCGGATCTGGTACTTTTAGAATGGGTGTTGAGGTTAGTTTTCCCTTGAAGATTTGGAATGCCTTATCACTTTGTTCTATCCACACAAACCTTTTACCCTTCCTTTGTAATGAGGTGATGGGGTTTGCTATCTTAGAGAATCCTCCCACAAACCTCCTATAGTAACCTGCTAACCCCATCAGGCTTCTTACCTCTGAAATGTTTTTAGGGATTGGCCATTCTACAATTGCCTTTATCTTATCTGGATCAACTGCTATTCCTTCCTTTGATATTATATGCCCAAGGTAGTGAATCTTTTCCTTGAAGAAGGCACATTTTGACAGTTTCCCATATAACTTATGTTCTCTCAACCTTTGCAAAACAATTTGTAGGTGTACTAAATGTTCCTCCTCATTCCTAGAGTAAATCAATATGTCATCCAGAAATACCAAAACAAATTTGTCCAAGTAGTCATGGAGTACACTATTCATTAGGTTCATAAATGTGGCTGGGGCATTGGTTACACCAAAAGGAACTACTGTGAACTCATAATGCCCATATCTAGTCTTGAAGGTTGTCTTCGGAATGTCCTCCTCCTTAATTTTGAGTTGATGGTACCCTGACCGGAGGTCTATCTTTGAGAAAACTGCTGCTCCTTTCATTTGGTCAAAAAGATCCTCTATGCGAGGTAAGGGATACCTATTCTTTATTGTGACCTTGTTCAACATCCTATAGTCGATGCATAGTCTTAAGGTTCCATCCTTCTTCTTAACAAACAAGACTGGTGCTCCCCATGGTGATACACTTGGCCTTATTAATCATTTAGCTAAGAGTTCCTCTAATTTCATCTTGAGCTCTTGTAATTGAGTTGTGTTCATTCGGTAAGGTTCCCTTGACACTGGTTCAGCTCCCGGTAGTACTTCGATAGAAAACTCAAACTTCCTTTTAGGAGGTAAGCCAGGTAATTCTTCTGGAAATACATCCTTGAATTCTTTTAAGAAGGGGGTATTTTCAAAGGTTGGGGTGTTTTCCTCTTTTCCTTCATCAATTTCAACCATATAGATTTGGCCTCCTCTCCTTCTTTCCTTCTTTAATTGCATGGCTGACATGGTTTCTATATTAATGGGATTAAACTTTCCTTGGATTTTGACCCTTTCTCCTCCATCATCCAAACATTCCACAACTTTGTTATCGAAATCTACATTAGCTTGATGGTCTGTTAACCAACTCATTCCAATAATTACATCATATAATCCTAGGGGTGCCACATAGAGATCTACCCTTGTTTCAAACTCAGGATATTGTACCCTTGCCCTCGGCAAACACTTAGTTACTTCCCTAGTTGCCTTATCCCCATATTGAACCGTCCATGATGACTCCATTTGATTAACTTTTAATGTATATTTTCTTACTAATTCAGGTGAGATGAAACATTCAGATGACCCAGTGTCAATTAGAATTGAAATTGGTTGTTCAAATAGTGTATCTGTAGTTTCCACGAGAATATTCTGGTATCTTCCTCTTCGATTCCTAACTGCTACATGAATCCTTTGCTAGGCCCTTATTGGGGTTGATTGGCCCTAATCTGACCTTGCATCCTGGGACACTCTCTATCAAAATGGTTTCCTCCACACATGAAGCATCCCCCTAGAGGACCCCTCCTGCCTTGATTCCTAGGGGGATCATTTCTTGTTTCATTGGCCCTGGGCGAATAAGTTATCCTGTTCTGCTAGTCATTCCTGTTATAGTTGCCTCTGTTATTATTGCCCCTATTATTATTATTATTTCCATTCCTCTGATATTGATTAGGGGGTGGCCTTCTTTCGGAAGAATTATTCCTTTGACTTTTGTTGAAGTTAGTGTTCCCATTGAATTCATGCTTCCTTTTAAATGAGTGGTTCCCATTATAGTTCCACCCTGCTAGTGTTTGAATCTTCCTCTCTTGCCTTAGGGACTTTTCAAGTACTTTGTTCATGTTTTTGGGTCCATGCATGTCGACCTCTGCCCCTATGTTGGTATTCAATCCCAAAATGAACTTCCTTGCTTGGCCTTCTTCATCTTTTTGGTACATAAGCACATACTTAAGCAATTTGGCAAACTTATCCCAATATTGTTGGACTGATAGGGGCCCTTGATGTAGATTGTGGAATTCGGTCACCTTCTCATCAAAGAACAATTGAGGGAGCCACCTTTTTTGGAAGTGATGAACAAATTGATCCCATGTGACTGTATCCCTACTATACCCATTTTGTTCCTTGGTGTTGGTCCACCAACTAGCTGCCTCCCCTGTGAGTTGATAGGAGCCCCATAAGGCTTTGGTTGTTTTGCTAAAATCTCTTAGTTCAAAATACTTTTCCATTTCATTTAACCAATTCTCAGCTCCTTCACCAATTTGCCTCCCATCAAACTTAGGAGGGGTGATTTTCTTTAAGTCCTTGGAGAGCTCCAATATGTTATTTTCCTTTCTATTACCCACCATATTCCCCTAATTGCTACCAGGGTTTCCATTTTCGATACCACTTCGATTTTTAAATTCATTCTGACTTTCCCTAAGGTCCTGCATTGATTGCTCCAAGAAGTTGATTTTATCTCTTTGCTAGGTTAGAAGGTTGATTATAGCTTTGACCCCATCTTCGTTATTTCCTGGGTTATGTTGATCCCCTTCATGGTCTTCCTCATGGTTTTCTTCATAGTTTTCCTCATGGTTTTCTTCCCTCTGACTCCTAGTGGTAGTATGTCTTCCATTACCTCTTCATCTTCCTCTTCCTCTAGCCATTCTAGGTTTTTACCTGAAAGTTAAATTATGTAGTTAGTTCTTGATTTAGGATTTTCAAATTTAATTTCTACCATTGCAAAACATTCCCTTAGTTGTATAAATTGAAGTGAGCACAAGGCCTAGATTTGAACCTTTTCTCTGATACCACATGTATAACCCACCTTAATTAACCCAACAAAATTGACCATTCTTTTTTTTATTTAATTTAATGAATGTGTTTGATTTGATTGCATACTCTGGGCATCCATCCATTTCGATTAAGCATTCATCCATCCGAGATGAGCATCTAACCATACGATTTAGGCATCGGTCCATACGGGACATAAGATTTCATCTATCCAATACGGGATAGGCATCTACCCATACGGGGTAGGCATCTATCCAATCAGGATAGGAGGTGCTCTGGCCAGAGACTTAGACTCATCGGGGCCATTCGGGTCCTGAGCCACTCACTAAGTACTACACTCTTCTAACAGAAGTGCACCGAGGTCGTTGTCCTTAGGAGTAATAAAATAACATAATACAAGCTTGAATTTCACCTCAAAATTTGGCTTAAAGCCTCGGGAAGTCAAGCGAATCCATACAGGATTCCTTCCGAGTATGCATTGAATTACTTTTCCCATTTTAATTATCTTTCAAATTAGGGTTCTACTCAATCCTTCCTTACCAAGCCTAGACCCCACCCACGAACACCTGAGTACTAGGGACAACTCCATCCCATGGCTGCCTACATACCCATTTCAGCACGGGATCAAGGCGTAAAATATGTACTTCTACTTTCTACTCTATGGTTTGATGTAAACTGATTAGTGGGTACGCAACCCTTTCTAGGGTCAATGTCCTAGACAGTTTCTCTGCGGTTGCTACCCATGATTGTAGCGCTTAAGCAAAGGCTCAAGATGGCCTATTGCTTGTGGCCTAAAACAACTAGATCCTAATTCTTATCATGAGTGTCACCCTTGATCAATTTCCAATCGACAATAATTCTTAGAGATTAAATCAATTCCATAAAAGCATTTTACTCATCAACCCTATAGGAGTTTACTACGGTTTAACTGAGCGGATGAAAGATCATTTCAAAATTATCTTATTAAATTATTGATCCAAGGGGGATTACCCTCCCCTTGGATTTTAACTTCCAAGTGTCCCTTATTACTCCCCGACGATTTATAGGGACGATGCCATAGACGTCGTTGATGTAGCTTTATTAGGCATTAAGTGCAGTAGTTCAACACGACGGCATTACCTATAAGCATGACCCAGAGGCACTATATATACCGAACGCTGCTAGGTTTTGGTTTTCCAACTTCCTTTATTTAATTTTCTAACTTATGATAAACATCATGCTTGGAAAATAATTATGAATTGAATGCATATGCAAAGCTCAATTAATTGAAATAACTACTTGATGAATTACACGGAATAAAAACCATAACTAACATTATTTATTATTCAAAACTTGAAATATAAATTGCATAAAAATAATAATCATGAAACTTGCATATTAATAATTAAAAGTGTAACTTGCACGGAGATGAAAATGTCAATAAGTGAAATTAATGTGTAAGTAATTTGCATGATACGAGAATAGTGTAACTTGCGTGCAAGATTTAAGCAATGCATGATTCCTATCACAAAATAATTAATTATGGTCATAGGTTCCAAAAATAGTGATTAGTTTAGACATTTTATTCAAATTAACATACGACAATTGCTTTTAATGAGTCCAAATACCAACTAAGTAACCCAACGAATTTTAAGTAGTTTTTATAAAATTCCAATTATAAAATTTAATACAATTTTAATTTACAATTTGAAAATTGCAAAAGGAATTTAATTATTATAAATTTTTCTAAGGGCAATTATTTAATTTACAATTGAAAAAATTGCTAAAAATAAATGCTTTTCAAAATTTACCTAAAAAAATTTTTATTAAACTTAAAAGTTTAACAATGTCCGAATTTATAGTGGCATTTATTGAAAGTAAAGAAAGGGGAGTAAGTGGGAGTGGGACCCACCCCTAGGGGAAATGGAGGGTACCACTTCCTCGGTGGTCACGATAACTGCCTCCACTACCCTGCACACCGCCCGATACCCCAATTAAATTTCAAAGGACATAACTTGCATATTAGCATTACTTTCATTATTGAATATATTCATTTTGTATGAAATAAATTTTAATATATATATATATATATGGTTTACATTTATTTAAAGGTATATAATAAAAGAGTATTTATGAAAATAGGAACAAGAATATAATAGAAATCAAGATATCACAGAGGTAGATAATTGCTTTAAAATTGATTTTACAGTAAACAGGAGATCAATATTTACACACACACACACACACACACACACAGAGTTTATTCCAACATTCACAGGGAAAGAATTTATTTCTAGCATTCACAGGGAGAGAGAGAGAGAGAGAGAGAGAGAGAGAGAGAGAGAGAGAGAGAGTTTATTTCCAGTATTCACAGGGAGATAGTTTATTCAACTAATATTCACACAGGGATCTTATTCAACTAATATCCATACAGAGATTTTATTCAACTAATATTCATAGAGAGATCTTATTCAACTAATATCCACAGAGAGATTTATTTAACTAATATTCATAGTGAGATTTATTTTAAGAATGAGATTCAGATTTCCATTCGAAGAACTAGAGAAATGAATTAGAGGGAAGAAATAAAGATTAAGATTCAAACCACACAAGGAAGAGTTTTAATCTCAGAAAAAGAGATTTAAAAATAAAGGAAATATGATTTTTGCACAGATCTACAATCTTTGGAAAAACAAAAAGCAAGATTATGTGTATATTTTCTAGGAAAAATAAAATAAATAATAATGCTATCCTTTACATGCATTATGAGAAAGTATTTTATCAATATTTATTCCTAAATAAAAAGATTTAAAATAAGGGAGAAACTAGAAACTATCTTTGGATAATACCATTTCTCATATGTGAATGTGAAATAACAAGAAGAGAACCTAGCTTATCGAAGCTTGATGTTGAATCCTCTAGCTATCCTTTTGATCCTCCTTTGCAACTTGAGAGAAACCTTTCAAACAACAACCTAAAAATCCTGCAATGAAAAATGAGACTACCAAAGAAAAAACTTGGGAAATTTTCTTCAAAACATAATCAACTCCCTTCTTTGAAACTTGCATACAATTTTATAAGAAAAATTCGTCCATTCCACTATCTAGAAAATTTAATTAAAAAGGAGATTCTTTTCCAATATTGGACTCATGCAAATTGATTAAACTTAGTGGGGGAGTTACATGCAAGGTGGTGGAGATTCCTCTAGAAGATTTTTATTCTTCCTACAACATGTGCCATAATTGGGAGTGGAAAATAAATAAATAAAAATAATGCCTTTTGAATTATATTCTCCAAGTGTGTGTGTGTTTTCATTTTTATTCTTTTATAACATTTATTCAATCATTTTAAATAGCTTAACCAAAATATAATAGAATTGTACTTAAATCAAAAAGTGATAAAGGAGGGTTGTGACAAAGAAATAATACCAAATATACTCCAAACCAAGGATCAACATATCCAATCACATGAAGATAACCATTTCCTCATAACGAGCCTCCGAATGTCAAAGAACTCCCACTATAGAAATAGAGTTCACCAGATCCTCCAAGACATCACATGCATTCAAGAATATCATCCATCACTACATGATGAATCCACATCACTACCACCAAATCCTATCAAACCATGATACTAACATACATATGGCATTGAGAAAATCCAACTTTGAATTTCAAAATCATCTAGACCCACACGCACAACTATAATGTCAATAATACTAAGTAGAACCAAGATCTCCAAGCCAATGAAATAAATGATCACAATCAAAATATTACAAAAAATAATTTTTCAAATCTATGCATGAAATCATGACAAACATGTTACAATCAAAAATAAATGACTTTTCAAGTACTCTAATCGTCCATCCTCTCATCTTAAAAAAACATAGCAAGAGAAAAATGGCCACAAACAATGCCAACTAACAAAGTCTTTATCAATAATAAATCAATCACATGGATACAAATAGTCAACATTCAAATCATCCCAATGCAAGCAAATGGATAGGTAATCCACAACTTGCATAACTAGAAGATCTCAATAACAAAACATAAAAACTCACCATCACATTACTAACATACAAACCGAGATATCAAAGAAGATAATCATGTAGACCACAAGACGTAAACACCAAATCAACCACATATCTAGTTTACCAAACTAGTCAAAAAATGAGTGACCATAGTTATGGAATCAAATAAGCATTTGAGAGATAAGAAAAACCTCCTTACATTGAACCACAACACCACCAAACAACCACATACATGATCATGTCATGTTTTTTATCAGAAAAATAGCAAGACAAGGGTGTTGGCCCTTAATACAAATGCCCTTAGGTGGCAAATGAGAAAACAAAACAGGGATGAGATCCCCAAACAAAACGAGGCTGGATAGGCCAAGAGAAACTTATCAAACCAAAAACAACCCCAAACCAAAATCAAGGAAGGGGATAAACACTCGAGACTTGACAAGGAGTTTGGGGGAGGCGGGAAGACTTCCCCTTCTGCCTACAACAAACCACAATCCAGGCCATATTATCATTAGGACCATCAAAAGAAGTATCAAGCATGGAGGACCGTGTAAGGAATCCATCAACAACTCCATCAGACAATTGTTCTAGAATAGGACTAGGGTGTTGTAGTAGAACAACATTAGGAGTTGAATTAGCAGAGGCGAAATTGAGCTTCAAAGTAGAAGCAATAGGAGAGGGATCCTCAGGGATGGAAGGGGCAACAACAATGACATCAAGAGGATCGACAATATCTTTGGCAAAAGTGAGAGGCACAAATTCAACCTAAGGGGAGGCATCATCCTCCTGAGAGGAGCCAACAGAATTTGAGTCAAAAGCATTGACAATCAAGTGATCTGAAGAAGCATCCTTCCACCAAGTTGAAGCACCTTTGTGATGTGGCAGAGCAATCCAAAGCTGGATGACTCATTGATAAGCATCTTCAACAACAAAATGGGAGGCCCTCATAATCCAATAGTTGATTCCAAGGCCTATCCCCAACCATAAGAACCAAATCCCCAAGGAGAGGCATAGATATTTCAATATCAATTAAGACACGGGAAAAGGTAGAGTGACCCATGGAAGACATGGCATCATCAACCTTCAAGAAATGACCAATAGAAATATTGATGGCCTCATAGAAAGAAATCTCCCAAAAATGAAGGGGGATATTAGGGAGGCGGACCAAAATTGGACGTAGATTAAGTGGTTCAGTAAGGGGGTTAAAAGAAGTTGTCTGAGGCTTATAAAAGAGAGATTGATCACCCCAAGCCCAAAACTTACCCAAAACCAAGTCATGATCAAAATAGAAAGTGAAAGAAGCAAAAAAAAATTCTTTAGCACAAGGGAAAACCTCAATATTGAGAAACCAAAGGCTTCCAAGAATCACTCACCCAACGATGGAGGTTTGGGAGTGAAGGCCAAAACCTAGCAAATCTACACACCAATGCAAAGTGTTGGTAGAAACCAATATTATCCAAAACATCTTGTCCACAAACCACCACAAGGGAGGAATTGGTGCAGTGAAAAGGATGAGTCCCCATGGGGGGAACAATAGTAGATCTGGCCACACGAGAAAAGATATGTTTATTACAAAAAGAAGAATGTCTAGGCAGGGCCTTAGCACCCACAATAGGGAAACCATCAAAAATAATATAGACAAATGTAGCACCACTATATTGATCATCCATAGTACCAACACCCACAGGAAGAGAACCCGTGAAGGGAGGTGGGGGCTTGACCCATCCACAGCAGCAGCCACAATATTCACAACACCTAGCACACAACCCGATTGCAACGGAAGCAAAAATGTCAATGATGCTCGCAAAATCCCCCGCATGAGGAGGGAGACCCGAGACACCCAAGATGGAGGGAAAGGCTCCATGAGGAGTATCAGAGGCAAGCATACAAGAAGTGGCATTCAAAACTTCATAGGCAGGAGAGCCAAAAATCAAAATCGCACAAACGAGAGAGTTGTTATCCATCGGCATGAAGCGCAAGGCTCCAAGAGTAGAAATCAAATGTATATGCATATCCATGACACTATAATGGTTACGATCACTATACCTGAGCTCAACTCTTGTTGTATCTAGACTCCAAATATCCATGTATGTCAATCCATGTCCTCAAACTAAAAGATAACCTACATAGTTGTTGTCCTCAAAGTCCAACTCAAGAAAACACCTGTAAACATGTACCCAGAAGCACCAATAAGTTGTACCAACATAAATATAAGATCAAAATATGTACTACTTAAAATTTTTGTCTCTTGACACAACTAGATACTCACATAATCACACGCATAATCTCATGTATATGCAAGTAATCAACCAAGTACCAAACTCATTCTACATTTTAAACTAAAAATCTACATGATCTACTATGTAATACACTATAAATTCTCTCCAATGCCTACTCAAAATCAAAAATTTGATTTTGTATGCAAAAATATGAGTATAATGTATTTTGTAGAAGCATATGACTTTCAATCCCTAAACATTGATCTAACTAGAAAAAACATGAGACCAAACCTATACCACTACATAGTGCTCAATGATAAATTTTTCTCTACTATCGAAATTCACAAAAACAAACATTCTAGGAAAACATTATGCCCCCCAAAAACAAGTGTTGTTATGGCTATAAACGGGCTAGGCAGGGCCAATTGTATGATTGACCATACAACTTTTAATTTTTCATGCACACTAGAGTGTCTTGATTAGAAGAATGACTATTTAGGAAGGCGGCATAAGTAGTAGGTGTTTTGCAAGAATGAAGAAAAGTGAAAGATCTTCTAGATACCACTACAAAAGGAATATAAAAGATCAAATGTTTATTTAATTGAACTTATTATCTTTTCTCTTGTGAAATGGGATGATTTACTTAGTGCATGTTGGTTTAAAACTTAGAGGCATATAATTTCCATGATAGGGATCCTAGAGGGACACATGGTTCTAAAAACATAGTCATAGGATTTAATATGATGATGCCATTAACAAAAAGTACACAAATGAGATCATTATCATCACAATCTATAGTCAACAACCTGAATAGGTAATGGTATTTTTCATCATAAAGTGACAATAAGATAAAAGCATAGTAATGAAAGGTGCAATGCCATGCTAGTGAGACAAAAGAAGGGTAGAGCTAATGTTCATTGTTGAGGCTCCTAATTCCAACTAAGATTCGGTGCTGGTCTAATAGTTTTCCTAACTCAACGATAGTTATAAAATTTTAGCAACCCTGCATGCACTAGAAGCTACATTCAATTGTCAACCCAAGGATGTGTACTTGAAATGGGCCAACGTTGTATGTGCATTGTGGGATACTCTAACCTATTCAATCAATGTGTATATGAAATCAATTCAAAGCAATAAACTAAATTGAAAACATAACATTACTGAAAATAAATCCAATTGTACAATAGTGGTTGTAGGGAAGTGTGTAATAACATAGTGATTTGTGAAAAATATCTTAAGTGACCCTTGCTTAGATAATTTACACTCTTGGCCAAGTACTCAAAACTCATACACATTTAACTTTCTTTGTTGAAAACACAATTTGCTACTTCTATTAAAATTGGTGTTTCTACAAAATGACAACTCTCCAATCCTAATTATCAACTTCTACCTTTTTCTTGATTATAAATTTGAATATATAAGCTAATTGAATCTCTAACAAACATATAATCTGTATCCCTTCATTACTTTAAACAAGGAAGAGACTTATTCTTCTAAGTGACAACAAAACAATGACTAAGAAGTAGATTCCTATTACAACTTGTCTTCTGACTAATTGGAAAAAGAGTTTGTTTGGATTCTATTATGACAAAGCTGATTTGTTGGAGATGCTTTTTTATATTCATAATATTAAAATTAATATACAACTTATTTTCAAGTTAAAACTAAAATTCCAATAAATGAAAGAGGTTTGACTAAGTCTATTGCCTTTCCTATCGCCATGCCAATTTTGTCTCAGTCAACTTCTGGTGAATGGTGCCCCTTTATTATTGTGAATCTCTTCAAAATATTTAATAATTTTGTATGCCTCCTTTTTATTTTTCTAAATCATTTTGAAAATCTAAATTTCATTTAGAAACGAGTGATATATGCTCATTTTACTGAAACTGGGTTTTGATTTTTGATGCACTTCCAATCAACAGCTTCATGGTGACAACTATCAACTTGTTTCTTCTTCTTGCTAGTTGCATGAATGAAACACAACATAAAAAACTCAATGTGATGTAGGAAATACAGAATCAAACTTTGTTATATCAAGGAATTTAAATACAACTGGTCGGAAACATGCGGGCTTACAAGATTCAGCACACAAGCCTAATTACAAACATGTTCAAAATATAGTATCCGGGCTCAAGCAAGAATGCGAACCAACTCCGGATCTCCTAACCTTCTGATTGATCTTCCATATTCCCATATGCTACTTCCATATTCCTAATTACATCAATTTATATTATATTCGTAGCTTTAGGATGATCCACGTCGGCCCAAGATGGAACAATTGTCGATGAAGAAGATGTAACATGTAAAACAACAAGGTCAGCCTCTACTAAAGGAATCCCTTTAAAAACAACATAATGATGTATGGACCCCAAGGGAAGGTCGGCCACAAGCCAAGGAACATTGGAAGCAATGAAATTAGGCTCCACAAGCTATGAAAATAATCCACAAGATTATCCATTAGCAAATAGGTCTAGGTGGTTCCAGTACTCTGACTAGCAAGATTGGTAGATATTCTGGAAGCGATAACTTGTCAGAAAAAGATCCAAATTTCCTGTGGACTTGGTATAAGGTAGATGAACATGTCGATAAGAAAAATCTAGCTCCCCAAGATCTAGTGTGCAAATGTAGAGAAATGCAAAAAGAAATGTTGAAACTGCAAAATAAAAAGCAAAACAGAAAGAAAATGTTTTTTGTTGATGCAAGATTACCAAGAACCAGGGATGCTCCTACATCAAACATCCAGGGTTGATGATAAAATGAGTCGCTCACTTTGCAAGGTTTAGAGGAAAACTAAGATAGTCTACCTCTTCCTAAGAAATCCATAACGAGTCTTCAACTGGTCTGCCCTTCCACTTCACAAGATATTCTCTTTATTATTTTCCTCGGTGCTATGCCCAATTCTACTATCCAAAATATCTTCAATATGGTCTAGTACCCTCTAGGGTATCTAATTATCCAAGTTTGTTGCACTATCTTCACTGAATTCTATCTCATGATACTGATGTAGGTCTGCAATGTTGAATAGAGGTGAAATACCCAAAGTATCAGGTAACTCCACTTCATATGCATTTCTAAAACTAAATTTCTTCAAGATCTTACAAGGTCCAAACTTCCCCATCTTCAACTTATTGTAGGATCCAACTAGAAATCTTTCTTTTCTAAAATACACCATTACTTCATCTCCAACTCCAAATTCCTTGTGTCACATTTTTTCATCTTCTTTCTCCTTATACTTATTGTTCATGTCCTCCAAATACTGCTTGACCTAAGTATGTATTGTCTTCATATGTTCTGCAAATTCTTTCAATTATGCACTCCTTTTATGTGCATTATTGATGTCTCTCAACTCTGATATGCCTCTAGGGTGTGTTCCGGAAACAATCTCAAAGGTTGTTCAACCAGTACTCTTGTTCACTGAACTGCTGTAAGCGAACTCTTCTTGTGCAAGGATCAACTCCCAACTTCTATTTTTCTCTCCAACTAAACATATCAACAAATATCCCAAACTCCTATTTACTACTTTCATTTTTCCATTGGTTTTTGAGTGAAAAGTAGAACTGAATTTCAAATCTATCTTCATCTTCTTCCAAAGTGTCCTCCAAAAATATCCAACAAATTTAGTGTCTTTGTCAGAAGCTATGCTCTTAGTTAATCCATGTAGTCTCACCAACTCTTTGAAAAATAAGTCAGCTATATGCACATCATCTGTTGTCTTCTTACAGGGTATGAAATGTGTCATTTTTGAGAATCTATCCACCACCACAAATATAGAATCATTTTCTCTTTGTTTTCTAGGCAATCCAAGTATAAAATCCATGCTTATGTCCTCCCAAGGTCTCTCTGGAACTGTCAAAGGCATATACAATCCAATATTCTGACTGCTACCTTTTGCAAATAGACAAATTCTAAAACTCTGCACAAATTTCTTGACATAGAGCTAATATCTTAGGCTTATGAATCTAAGGCCAAAAGTAATTCTCACTAACCAAGGCTACTATCTTATCAACACTAAAGTGTCCTGCAAGTCCTCCACTATGCTTCTTTTTTATCAGATTCTCCCTCATAGAGCTCCTAGGTATACTCAACTGGATTCCTCTGAACAACATATCATCTTGAATGTAATACTCTACTCATTTTCTCCTATCCACCATAACTTATTCTTTACAATATTTCCAAGGTTCTGTGAAATTTGGGTCATTCTAATACAAATTATTCAATTCCTTAAAACCTAATACCTCTACTCTCATCTCTATCAACAAGTTCCTCCTAGTCAAGGCATCAACAACTTTATTTGACTTTCCACTTATATGCTTCAAAACAAAGGTATAACTCTGCAAGAACTCCACCCATCTCATGTGTCTTTGATTTAGCTTACCTTGATTGTTCAAGTATTGCAAAGTTTGATAATTGGTATACAACACAAACTCCTTAGGTAACAAATAATGTCTCCACTTCTTCAATGCTTGAATTATGGCATAAAACTCTTGATCATACACAAAATATTTCCTTCTTGCATCATTCAATTTTTCATTTAAATAAGCTACTGGTCTTCCTTCGTCACTCAACATTGCTCCAATTGCATTCCTGCTTGCATCACAATCCACTTGAAATACTTTACTAAAATCTAGTAAAGCCAACATAGGATGCTTTATCACCTTATACTTCAGCAACTCAAAACTCTTATTTGCTCCTGATTTCCACTTGAAATCCTTCATATCTCCTCTCATTTCTTTTATCATAGGACTAAAAATTAAATTAAAGTTTATAATAAACTTCCGGTAGAAACTAGCCAATCCATGAAATGATATTACCTCCCCAATTCTTTCCAGTGTAGGCCATTCAATAATTGCTCTTACCTTTTTAGAATCCATCTTCAATCCATCTGTAGATATCACAAATCTCAAATAGAAAAACTCTTCCTTCATGAAATTGTACTTCTTAATGTTTATCAACAACTACTCTTCTCTCAATCTCTGCAAAACTTGTCTCAAATGCAACATATGTTCTTCTTTTCTCTTAATGAATATCAAGATGTCATCTAAGTACACAATAATAAACTTACCCAATAATTTCTTCAATACCTCATTCATTAACCTCATGAAATTACTCAATGCATTAGTTAATCCAAAAGGCATCACCAACCATTCATACAGTCCTTCACTTGTGTTGAATGTTGTCTTCCAGACATCTCCTTCTCTAATTTTGATCTGATGGTATCCACTTTTCAAGTCTATCTTTGTGTAGTATTTGTCTCCACTTAAATAATCCATTATGTCATCCATCCTAGGCAAGGGAAATCTATACTTCATTGTGATCCTGTTTATTTCTCTAGAGTCAATACACATCCTCCATTCTCCCTTCTTCTTAGGTACTAACATTGTTGGAACTGCACAAGGGCTCAAACTTTCTCTAATCAAACATTTTTTCAACAACTCCTACACTTGTCTATTTAAATCCTCATTTTCTATTGGTGACCTCAGGTGTGTTGCTTTCTTAGGCAAACTAGCTCCGGAAATCAGGTCCATGCAATGATTGATACTTCTCATAGGCGGTAATTGTTGGCATTTTTGATGATGATGTTGTGATTGTCATTTATGGACACACCCTTTCTTTGAGATCACTTTTTGTATGTATGAGTTATGTTCAACCGGTATTTGTTCCAACCAGTATCATGTATTATAGTCTTTAGACTATCGGTGTTTTGCATAAAGTGTTTATCGATCCCAAGCGGTTCGAGGATCCCAAAGCGGTACGAAGAAACAAAGTGGTTGTTATCATATTTCCCAGTCTTCATTTTGGCAAACCGGCAATTGGTAAAATGTGTGAACCGGTAATCGGTAAAATATGTGAACCGGTAATAGGTAAATGTATGAACTGGTATTACTCTGTGATGAGTTACCAACTAGTATTATTTTTGTGATGAGTTATCATCCACCGACACTTTGGCGGTGATTCTGTGTTGTGTTACCAAATGTGTCCAAATGCACTGAACCTAGGAGCTTGCAATGTAATCCTATTGGACCGACATGAAATCGGATTCCTTTATAAGGACATCATGTCTAGGGTTTTAGAAGAGAGTTAGGGTTTTGTTTGGTTGATGAAGTTTTTGGATGTGCGATCACAGAAGAAGATTAGGTCTGTGTGAAGAAACAGAGTGTGAAGATTTTGAAGACTGAAGTAATGTTGAAATGCATTAACAATGAGCTATCAAGGATCTAACCAAGCATATTGTGCTAGTATTTAGATCACTCACTTGTTGATTACTCACATCTTCGACAAGTCTATAACCCTTAACTGGGTAGGCCTAGCAAAGCCTTTGTAAATCCTCTAACAAGGTGGTTCACAACTGTGGATTGAAATCCTCTCACAAGGTAGTCTTTAATTGGACTTATCGCCTAACAGAGATTGAGATTCCTAACAGGATCTGTTCTAGTAAAGAACATTGTATGACCTTAACCGGTCTCGTTACTATTCTGTAGATAGTTACTTGTGAGTTTCATCTCACCGTGGTTTTTCCCATTTGGGTTTCCACGTCAAAATCTCTTGTGTTATGGTGATTGTGCTTCTGTGGGTGAATGCCTTATTTGCTGTTTGGTTTGCATTTGTGTTAACCAGTTTGTTAGTAAAATTGTTATACCAGTTTATTGCTAAATTGTTTAAGTGTTTAAGTTTGGTATTTATCGGTATACTAATTCACCACCCCCCCCCCCTCTTAGTATTCATCAATTGGTATCAGAGCCAACCTTTCTATAAGTTAAACCACTTGGAAAGAGATATGGGGGAATACATTGTGAGGGAACTTACTCATCATCTCACTCAGACTGAGAAAGCCTATGATGAACTCAAAGTCAAGTATAAGGCCACTCTGGCAAAAAGAAGAGAGCATGTTGAGAAACTGATGGAGCTTACTAAAAATAGTTCCTCTGATGAAGCGGGAATGGAAGCCCTAGTTGAAGAAGTTGAAAAATTGAATGAGTCTAATGCCAACCTAAGAAGGGAACTTGAAGGACTTACTATTAGGATGTGTCAAGAGCTTGAGAACTGGAGAAAAGTTGAAGATCTGGTAAAAGACAAATATCATGAGATCTCCAAGCTGAAGCAAGAAATTAGTGCACTTACCGCTCATCTCCAAGAGAGTAAAGTGGAAAAAGAGGAAATGCAAGGTGAACTAAACATGGCTATTTCTGAGAATGCAACTTTGAAGGAATCTAATGCTACTATTTCCAAAGAACTCACTGAGTCAAAGGAAATACTTTCCAAATCCAATTAGAGTGTTTCTAAGTTAGAGAAAAAGCTTGAATCAGCTAAACCGGTAAAGAATACTAATGGACTTGGTTTCTCTGGGTATGAGGAAGGTGAGACCTCTGGAGAAAGAGATGTAGCATCAAAGAAGCAACCAACATCAAAGGATAAAGGTAAGAAAAATTTCAAACCTGTTTGCTTTAATTATCTCAAGGACATACTGCTAATGTATGTAGAAATAAGGCCTACAATAAATTTCCTTACTTTCTAAACAATAAGCCTAGATCCAATAGATTCAATGGAAATTGTTATGCATGCAACAAGTTTGGGCATAGAGCATTTGAATGCAGGTCTGTCATGCACAACACCTGAAGGTATCCTCAAAGGAGTCAAGGAGTTCTTCCTGAACCCTCTGGGAATCGGATTCCAAACCGGTTTAATACCTATAATCATCAGTCAGGTAGCAGTGGCTATCAAGTGGCAACCAGATGGAGAGCAACCTATTTAATCTATCATGGTATTAGTCACACTACTACAACATGCAGAAGGAAGAATGGAAACATGAATAATGGACCTTGGAGAGCACCTGGATTGTTTGCTATCATTGCAACAAATCGGGTCACACAACAAGATTCTGCAGAATGAGAAAGAATATATCAGATGATATACCGGTCACTCTGGAAGGAAAGATTGATGTTGAAACCATTCAAGCGCATATGAAGAAAACCTAGAAAAAGAAGCCAGAAGAAGTGACTCAAGAAGAACTGGTTTCTGTACCTAGTGTGGAAATCTCTGAACTAGCAAACTAAGCTACAGAAAAGTTTAGGGGGAAATAAATCGGTAAAATGTTAAAAACCCCCTGGTTTACACCGGTAAAAGACCTTAACTGGTATGTGATACCTGTCAATTGGCAGAAGACCGGAAAG
Organism: Cryptomeria japonica; assembly: GCF_030272615.1. NCBI lineage: Eukaryota > Viridiplantae > Streptophyta > Pinopsida > Cupressales > Cupressaceae > Cryptomeria > Cryptomeria japonica. The sequence continues at coordinate 507,348,023 of NC_081407.1, forward strand.
AGTAAAAGGTAAATTAGGGTTTACGCCGTAATGGTGGAGCATTTATTATGGTAGGTGAAGAATTCATTTAAAAGGGATTTTCAAGTCATTTTCACTTATCAATTTGCGAGCGAAGAAGTTTTCAAGTGCAAAGTGGCAAAAGGTGATTTGTCTTGCGATTCGGAGAGATTTCAAAACTTTGATGAAGAATCAGAAGATAATATCAATCAGTCAAGTGTAGAACTCAAAGCGGTAATCTAGCAACCAAAGTAGTGTGTGGCGAAGCAAAATTTGCAAGCCCTAAATCTCAACTTGCAAAGGTATTTTTTGAGTTTCTCTGTTTATCATGGCTTCTGCATCACACTCTAGTTCTAGTGCACCCGTTGATTTAGTAGATTTCATCCAATGGAAGGCAAAATATAATGCCCTATCTCAAATACCCGTTGGTGTTATAGTTGAGGAAGGTATTACAGATTATATTGACTGTAAAACTGAAGACCTAGGATCTCTAGCGATCCATTCTCAGTTAAGCCTATTATGCGGGAAGGACAAGAATATCAAACTGGAATATAGCATCTTGGAAAAGAAGAAGCTTCACAATGCAGTCTATTTCCTTGAAGAATTTACAGATGATCACATCTACATCTTTCTAAGCAGAGTGCACGGTGACAAAATTTATCTTGAGCGCACACATGACATCACACCAGAAGCTATTCATGTCGTCACCAGTTTCTGTAATGTTGGAGATGTGCCAACCTTAAGGAAATTCATTAATATGAAAATGACCAAGCTCACCAGTTCTATGAGTGACCAATGAGGAATGACCATCAATACCATCAAGGACGATCTGGTCAAATATGCCTGCATGGTGATAGGTTACCGGACATTCCATACTAGCAGAATTAACTTTGTCTCTACTGCAGCGGTAAATGCCGCCTATAGGATGATCATGGAAGATGCCTCGTTTGATTTATGCACCTGTATGTAAAGGCAACTTATGGTGAATCTAAAGTCAATTAAATAGGACAATGCCTTGAAATTTAAATTTAGACAACTATTGGTCGGATTGTTCTTCTACTTCGGAGGCTATTTCCCAGGAGTCAATGATATTCAGTGGTCTGCTGACCAACTGGTTACCAAGCAAATCAGAGAAAGTCTTCAAGTGGTTGGAACCAGTTATCCTGAAGTCCTGAACAAATACTTTGATGAGTTTAGACGTAAGATGAGCCAAAGGGTGAGAATATCTGATGATATTGTCAAGAAGTATGAAGAGGACATCTGCTTCACCATCAGAGTAGATGAGTGTATAATGGAGGCAGTTGAGCCTAGAAAAGAAAAGGTGGAACCTATGGGATATGAGGTAATGTATGATATGCAAGATGGGTATGCTTCTACCCTACTTGCCTCACCGCTTGATCCTAAGAAGAAGAGAATCGGCACCTATTTGGAGAGGGTTACACTAGTTGAAGAGCCTTCGGTAAAGAAGGGAAAGGCAGTGCCATCTGTATCGGAACCGGTTACTTCAGCAAGTCCTAAAGTGACCAAGCAGACACCGACAAAGAAGAAACCAGAAGTTGCACCCGCCAAGGTATTTGAGAGGAAGCGGAAGACAAAAGGCAACACACCGGACTCAGAGGACACAGAATCTAAAGAACAGCCTAAGAAGACTAGGCAAATGAGGAAGAAGACAAAGACAACCAGCAATGAACCGGCATCATCAGCACTAGTAAATATTGATATTTCCTCTTACAAACTTAAAGAAGAAAATGTCACCCTGGATACAGCAAAGGACAAAGCTGACAAAGAGAAAGTGGACAAGGAGGAATAGGACAAAGAAAAGGCTGACAGAGAGCAAGCGGAGAATGAGAAAAAGAAATAAGAGGAGGAAAAGAGAAAACAGGAAGAGAAGAGAAAACAAATAGAAGAGGAGAAAAAGAGAAAAGAGGAAGAGGAGAAAAGAAAAGAAGAAGAAAAGAAACAGGAAGAGGAGAAGATAAAAGAAGAGGAGAAGAGGAGGCAGGAAGAGGAGAAGAAGAAACAGGAAGAGGAGAAGAAGAAGGAAGAAGAAAAGAAAGAGGAAGAGGAGAATAGAAAAGAAGAGGAGAAGAGGAAGTAGGAAGAGGAGAAGAAGAAACAACAAGAGGAGAAGAAGAAGAAGAAGAAGAAGAAGAAGAAGAAGAAGAAGAAGAAGAAGGAAGAGGAGAAGAAAGAAGAAGAGAAGTGGAAAGAAGAAGAAAGGAAGAAGGAAGAAGAGAAAATAAAAAAAGAAGTAGAGGAGAAAAAGAAGGCAGAAGAAGAAAAGAAAAAAGCCAAGGACAAGGAGGAAGCGGCAAAGAGCGTACAAGTGGAGACCCCAAAGGAAACCAGTAGTCAAGCCAAATCGGCTAATATTACCAGTCCCAATTACCTCCAATCTACAATTAAATGGAGCTTCAGCAAAGCATTAAGCTTTCCCATGAGCAACTAGAAGCGCTAAGGAGGAAGAAGGAGCAAGATGTTATTCAAACTGCGCTGGAAACTCTAACTAGTTTGATTCCCAATACCAACCTCCCAATTACTGATTCCTCCCTAGCTCAACTGAAACTCTTATGCACAGTTGTAGAGGAACAGATGCAATGCCTGGAAGATGTTGCTGAAGCCAATGCTCAAAAGAAGCATCAAAAGGCACTGAACACTACCTTAGTGAAGAAGTTAAATGAGCTCCGGTCTGAACTACAGAAGGCACAGAAGGACATAAGAGATGTTATGGATGATGGGAATCTACTGCTCAGTAAGATATGTTAACCCCATCTATTATGTGATGATGTGCTTGCTCAGAAAGACAAACTATAATCTGATTTGCAGACATACATAAGCACCTTCAAGACACCCTATGATTCCTTCACCACATATGGGCAAACCATTCACCGATTTCAACTCCAGAATGCAAGAATAGAGTTAGAGATCAAAAACCAAACACAAGATTTGCAGGAACTTCAACTGGTTCTACTACCAAGACTGCAAATACTTCAGAAATGCTATCTCAATCTAGATTCCTTAATGATCACTCAAGAGATGAGTACCTTGGATGCCATGGAGGAACGGGTTTTCTAGATGCAAAGGAAAAGTGAGGTTGCTACCTCATTGCTTGAGTCATGATCTTTATCCATGAAGACATTTATGCAGGACTTTAAATCAGTTTTTGACAAGTTTCACTCTTTATTGTCATAAACACTTATGATTTTAATGATAATGGAAACAGGGGTTATTCAGCTGTACTTTGTCATTGTTGGCAAAGGGGGAGTAGTATTCTTTATTTAAAATTTTGATACATGTTATGTATACTTTCATGTTTATCTCTGTAAGGGAGTAGTATACATTGTAGTGTATATGCTTGGGGGGAGTATAGTGTATATGCTTAGGGGGAGTAATTTTGATTATGGCATATTTTTGTTATCAACACTTAGATGTCAAAAAATTTCCTAATTGTTGCCATCAATGCCAAAGGGGGAGATTGTTGGCATTTTTTTATGATGATGTTGTGATTGTCATTGATGGACACACACTTGCTTTGAGATCACTTTTTGTATGTATGAGTTATGCTCAACCGGTATCATGTATTATAGTCTTTAGACTATCGGTGTTTTGTAGAAACTGTTTACCGATCCCAAGCGGTATGAAGACCTCAAGCGGTTTGAGGATCCCAAACCGGTATGAAGAAATAAAGCAGTTGTTATCATTTTTTCCATTCGTCATTTTGGCAAACAAGAAATTGGTAAAATGTGTGAACCAGTAATCGGTAAAATATGTGAACCGATAATAGGTAAATGTATGAACCAGCATTACTCTGTGATGAGTTACCAACCGGTATTATTTTTGTGATGAGTTATCATCCACTAACACTTTGGTGGTGATTCTATGTCGTGTTACCAAATGTGTCTAAATGCACTGAACCTAGGAACTTGCAATGTAATCCTATTAGACCGACATGAAATCAGATTCCTTTATAAGGACATCATGTCTAGGGTTTTAGAAGAGAGTTAGGGTTTTGTGTGGTTGATGAAGTTTTTGCATGTGCGATCACAGAAGAAGATTAGGTCTGTGTGAAGAAATAGAGTGTGAAGATATTGAAGACTGAAGTAATGCTGAAATGCGTTAACAATGAGCTATCAAGGATCTAACCAAGCATACTGTGCTAGTATTTAGATCACTCACTTGTTGATTACTCACATCTTCAACAAGTCTGTAACCCTTAACTAGGTAGGCCTGGAAAAGCATTTGTAAATCCTTTAACAAGGTGGTTCACAACTGTGGATATGAAATCCTCTCACAAGGTAGTCTTTAATCGGACTTATCTCCTAACAAAGATTGAGTTTCCTAACAGGATTTGTTCTGGTAATGAACATTATATGACCTTAACCGGTCTGGTTACTATTCTGTAGATAGTTACTTGTGAGTTTCATCTCACCGTGGTTTTTCCTATTTGGGTTTCCATGTCAAAATCTCTTGTGTTATGGTGATTGTGCTTCTGTGGTTGAATGCCTTATTTGTTGTTTGGTTTGTATTTGTGTTAACCAGTTTGTTAATAAAATGATTATACCAGTTTACTGCTAAACTGTTTAAGTGTTTTAAGTTTAGTATTTATCGGTATACTAATTCAACCCCCCCCCCTCTTAGTATTCATCAGTAATCCATCAGGTACATTATCTAAAATGATGTCTTCATATTATGTCAACAACTCTTTTATCTCCTCTGGTTGTTCCTCTTCATGCTCCATATTTTCAGTCTTCTTAGGAACTAAAGCAAAATGCACATTCTCATGTTTCATCCCATCTAGGAATTTCCTTCCATCCACCAAACAAATCCTTGCACTTGTACAAACTTCACTCTTAAGAGGCTCCACCAAGGGCAACAAGGTTTGTTTCATCCCATTTGCAACAATATTGTATATATTTTTTCTTCCATTATGTAATCCTTGTCTATCATACTGCCAAGGTCTACCCAACAAGATATGGCATATCCATAGGCATAATATCACACAAAACTTCATCGTGATAAGATCCAATCTTCAATTTTACCAAACATTGTTCGCTTACCAGTACCTTATGATTATCCTAAATCCATGCTATCTGATAGGGCCTAGGGTGCTCCTATCTCTCCAATTTTAGCTTATTCACCATCTCATATGAAACAAGGTTATATAAACTACCACTATCAAAAATAACTTTACAACACTTACAAGCTACTTTACTTCTTGTCTTGAACAAATTTCTCCTCTACAAGGTCTCTTGATCATCTTCGATGTGGCACAATTCTCTCCTCATCACCAATAATTCTCCATCTTCTTGTCTATTAGCTGATAGGATAGGTTCTTCTTCCACCAATGTTGCTCTTCTATTTCTCTTTACCTTCTTACTTTCAAAAGCACAATGTCCTTCTCCTCCACACTTAAAGTAGGCTCCTCTAAACACTCTTTTATCCTATCTTGTCTTCCTTCCATAATCCTCATTACGGTATCAGGTTCTCTTCTCCGTAAAAATTTATTGCATCCCTCTGGTATGAACTACCATCTCTACTAGATTCCTCCTTGAAATATTCCTCCCTTAAATAGTCCTCTTCTACCTCTTTTCTTCTACTCATGTCTTTTGTTTAGCTTCTCTTCTCCTTTCAGGGCATATTGGTAAGCTTCCTCAGCACTCTGCAACTTGATTAGACTGAGTTCATCCTGTATAGACATTCACAACCCATTCAGGTATCTAGCAACTTGTTCAATCTCATCATCAGTATTTCCAAATCTGATATTCAACTTGTAGAATGCTTCTGTATATTCCTTCACACTAGATTCCTTTTGCTTCAAGTTATACAACTTCTAGAATAGATTCACTTGATAATCAACAGGCATGAATTTTTATTAAAACTTGTTAACCATCCACTCCCAAGATGTAATCTTCTCTTTACTTCTTCTTTGTCTATCTAATTGCAAATGTTCCCACCAAAGAGATGCATGTCCTTCAACTTAGTACAAGCATATCTCACTTTCTTGTCTTCAACAGTATTCTCAAAATCAAAATGTTTTACCATCTTCGTAATCCAATTGAGGAATTCATCTGAATCTAACTTACCATCATAATCTGGTGGCTTAAAATGTGGTATTGTATTCACTCTTGTCAAGGCTCTTATGAACCTCTCTTCATCTGGATCATTCGCCGGTGGATTCACTCCTACTTCTCTCACTTCCACTTCTTCATCATCGCTCACATATTCGACATATTGACCTCTTCTCTGGGCCATTTCAACAACTTGCAATCAGGCTACAATTCCTCTCAACATTTCCATCATAGTAGGGTCTGCATTTTCATGTGCTCCACCACCTCTAACATTTCCTCATTGGGCCATGTTTACGCAAGTCCTCTATAGTTGCAGGTCAGATCCTCAATCCACCACCCCACAACAAAAGTATTATAGGACTTCCCAATCTTCGTAATGAAAACTCGCTCTGATACCACTTGGTGCAGTTATAGAAGGAGTAAGTCCTCAAAGAGAACAGTCTAGACCATGTAGAAACACAACACAAACAAATCAAAGCGATGGAGGAAATGTAGAATCAGACATATTATATCAAGAATTCAAATACAACTGGCTGGCAACATGCGGGCTTACAAGATTCGGCACTTGGTGCAGTCAGGGCATGAGTAAGTCCTCAAAGAGAATAGTCTGGACCATGCAGCAAACGAAACACAACACAAATAACTCAAAGTGATGAAGTCAATGCAGAATGGGACATTATATAAAGAATTCAAATACAACTGCCCGGCAACATGCGGGCTTACAAGATTTGGCACAAAGGCATGATTACAAACATGTTCAAAATACAATATCTGGGCTCAACCAAGAATGTGAGCCAACTCTGGATCTCCTAACCTTCTGATTGATCTTCTATATTCCCATATGCTATTTTTTTGTATGCCTAATTACATTGATTTATATGATATTCGTAGCTCTTGAATGATCCACGTCAGCCCAAGATGGAACAATTACCAATGAAGAAGATGTAACGTGTAAAACAAGGTTGGCCTCCACCAAAGGAATCCCTCTGGAAATAACATAGAATGATGTGCCAACCCCAAGGGAAGGTTATCCACAAGCCAAGGAATGGAAGCAATGAAATCAGGCTCTGCAAGCTACGAAAATGATCCACAAGATTCTCCATTAGCAAATAGGTCCTAGCGATTCTGGTGCTCTGATTAGAAAGATTGACAGATATTCTAGAAGCGATAACTTTCCAAAAAATGATCCAAACATCCCACGGACTTGGGATAAGGTAGATGACCATGTCCACAAGCAAAATCCAACTCCATAAGATCTAGTGTACAAATAAAAAGAAACGCAGAAAGAAATGTAGAAACTACAAAACAGAAAGCAAAACAGAAAGAAAATGTTTTTGGTTGATGCAATATTGCCAAGAACAAAGGATGCTCCTACATCAGAATGGAAATATGAAAATGTTTAAATTTACATATTATAGGCTCATCACTCCTCTCATCTAAAATCCTACTTGTCCTCAAGCAAGGAATGGACATTGGTTAATCATGAAGGCTACCAACCTAAAACCCTATGATTTTATCTTGTCCTCTTCTTTATCAAGATAGAAACATTAATGTATATCCATTTTCTCTTCACATTCTCTTTTTGAGTTGTTCTTTTTTCCCATTGTGAATATATTCTTTTCCTTTTCTTTTCACTTATATGATGATTATTTTAAGGTTTGTCCACTAAGCCTCTTAGACAGGCATCAATAGACCTCGTCCATCATCTCTTTTGTTATATGTATAGTCAGATGTTGTCTTGTATTCTTAACTTTCTCTATCTTTGCACTATAAATGACTCATTTATGTTAATGTGCATGAATTTATCACTATCATAATTACAAACCTCTTGATGTTCTTGACTTTTTTTAGGTCTAGGACTACCATAAATTCCTAAAAATATTCTCATGATGGGTTAGCTATACTTTTAGGTATATTGGCATGCATTTTCATAAACTCAATAAACATAGGCCTATTTTCTTTCAATTGCAGAGTGAAATTTATATATCCTTATGAGGCAAAACATCCTATGACTATCACATTAGCATTCATTAAATGATGACATGATCTTGAGACCTATGCAGCCCCTTTTTCTCTCACATCCTTCATATCTATTGTCTTGGATGTTCTTATCCATTGTGTCATGACTATGAAAACCATAAAGCCTATGACTATGGTGTTCATTTCTATTTATTGGATTACCCCAAAATCCACTCTATGTTCTAAATCAGTTCATGTACAATCAACAATAAGAAGATGATTTTGATAATGAAGCAAACACAATCATGAATATAAGGGGTAGGCATGAAAATATATGTGATATTTTTCCAAGATCAAGAGCTCAATGAAATGTACAAATAGAGATAAAATATAGGACAAGAATAAACTATATTCTCATCAATATATAGATGATCAAAAGATCAATAGTTATTCATACACTGAATATGAGCCTACATATATAGGCAAGGCTATATGGATATGTGAGCACACAAACATGACATGTGGCTCAATAAGAAACAAGGGTAGGTAGGAAATAGGTGTGGTAGGTAGGAGAAACAATAAAATATTCCACATGAGGTGGATCACCCATCGAAGGTGGAATTATCACTCCACAATAAGTGGATATGATAGAGTAGTAACAAGATCACACCATAAAAGGTGGAAATTCTCCTACACACACTATCCCAATATGGCACAAACACCCAAGTGTCTCATACCCAAAATACTATGAAATGTGTTATCCTAAGTAAACTTAAGTAAGGTGTAATAACATCCAATATGAACAATTAATTATACCAACACCCCCCCTTAAGTGCAACTTAGGGGAATCCACTTAAGTCCGCAATGCAACTAAGCAATGCAAGATGGGTCTCGGCTACTAGGCCATGTTAGGTACCCATGTACAAATGCAAAATGCAAAGAAAATCAATGCAATGAAATCTCTCATAAAGCAGGGAAAGAGAGAAAAACCCAATGGGAAAAAACCCTCCTCCAAAAGAGAGATGAAATATAGACAAGATAACTCTCATAGAAGTATGTGAGGAACAAAACCCCACGTGAGGAAAAAGTCCCCCCATATGAGAAAAGAAGAGAAGCTAGGAAGCCCCCCCTCAATGTAGAATTTTTACCAATGATAGAAGCTTGAGAATGAATGAATAAACTGCTCCACGAATGTCAAACAAAATTCCTCCCCTTAGGAAGAAACAAAACCAAAGGTGTATCAATGAAATCTCCCCAATCATGAAGGGAAGAGGTAGGGAAAAAACTCATGATGAATGAAGTCTTTGAAAACTGCTCAAGTGTCCCCATGTCAATGTTAAAAGATACCCCCTCCAAAGGTGGTGAACTGCTCCACACTGATGAAAAAGGCACTACAAGATCTAGTGGAGATGAATGTAGAACATGATCCAAATACTCACATGTCTCCTCTAAACATAAAGAGACCTTCTCCAACTGTTGTACATAAGTATCCACAATCATGTCAACCTCAAAAGAATGATCATGTAGAGAATGAATGAGAGGGTCAGAGTGTTCCCTCACAACAATCAAAGAAGGTTCATCTCCATCAAAGAGAAGATTAATATCATCAATGGTGTCTCCCAATTCTGCAATGTAGGATTCGACAAACAAACCTGCAATGTCTGTCAAGTAGTCATCCCATAAAACTGAAGCTGGAAGACAAGGTATATCCTACTACACTAAATCACAAGAAGGCAAAATTATTGTACTATCTGCATCATCAGGTGCAATAGGTGATGTGATATTAATAGGAGGAGATGAAACACAAGGCTCAAGAATGGGGTCACATGTGAGAGCCCCCAAGTTCAAGTACCCAAATTTCTCAAAATCTGAATCGTCACAAGAAGTGTGATCATCATGTGTAGAATAATCATATGTGAAATCATCCTAATCAACAAAATTTGAAAAGGATTATAATCAAGATGCATGATCCACCACCCCAGTCGCAATGATATCTCTAGTCTCCGAGTCTCTAATGAAAACTCATGTGTGAACTCCACAATTCTCTTAGTTGCGCCATGTGTGATTTGATAGATGGAAAGGAGATTGTTTGTCAAATGGGATACACACAAAACATCATTGAAGGAGTTATCCCCAATGGAAATAGATCATTTCCCAATCACATCCATGTATGTATGATTGCTCATTAAAATTTGCGGCATGGTGCAAGGCTCAAAAGAAGAGAACATAGACTACGAAGATGACATATGATGAGAAGCACCTGAATCTAGAAGTCATCTCCCTGAATCATGACTTGTAGTAGCACAAAGAGGTTTTCCTTTTCTTGTCCCAAAAGAGTGAGTCTTCCCACTTGTTGAAGCCATGAATACTTTCCCTTTTCCTTATGAATGAGAGTAAGTGGAAGTTGATGAATCCTCCTTCTTGTAGGCATTAGGCAAATCAATGTTGTGTTTTTTGAGGATATGTGTGAGCTCGTCAATATTCTTAGAATGGCAACGACGCTCCTCATGACCAACCTTTTTTATAGCTAGAAATCAAACCTAGGACCTTCCATATGCTACTAGAGTGCTCTACCACTGAGCTATTGGCCCCTCTTGGACCAGTCCATCATCGGTCTGGGTGTGGCTTATTTCCAACACCAACATCTCCCTCTTTGGTGAATTGTCCCTCTTTGAAGAGGATGAATCTCCTTGTTGTGGAGAAGGTGGTGCTTTGACCTTAGGCTTTGATTGCCATTTCCTCTTGCTTGATTTGTCCTTTCCTTGATTTCCTTTGTTCCCTTGATTTGCCACTAATGCTTGAGACTTAGAAGTCTTAAGAATGCCCATGCTTATCACTTTAGTTTGTTCCATTATCAATATTTTGGCGAAAGCATCAAATATAGACATTGTGTAGCTTTAACCCATTGTCATCCTAATGCAGAGGGTTTAGGGTTCAAGATGACTTGTGACAATTTGCTTATTAAATGCTTCAATCTTCTTGATTCTTCAAGATCTTCCAAAGGCACCTTAATGGTTCTAAAGGGAAAATGTCAAACTAACACTCAACAAAGACTCCCAAGGCTTCCAAACACCTACACCAGCCTACTATTGTGAGAATCAACTAATTCCAAAGTCTTAGCCAACCATTAGGCATTCAAACCCTCCTAGGCCTCTACTAGACCTACTAGCCCTAATTAGGCCTCCCGAGACTGTTTTAATTGGTTTTCCCCAAACTTTCCCAAATAAACCTCCAAAAAAATTATCTTTTTAGACACCCATTTTGGTGTATGACAACATATCAGAGGCTCAAGTATTGTTGTTTTGGTCCCAACCTGTTGTCTTGAGATTGTAGATTGTTTTTAGGTGCAATTTACCCCACTTTTGCAATGGAAGTATGACAAATACTCAACCCCCAACCTCACAACTCTCAACAGTAGTGTAATATGGCTCAAATCAAAGGAAAATCAGGTTCATTTGGTTCTATGAACTTGTTTGCTATGAAAACCCCAAAACCCTCAACAACTTGCTTCAAAACCAAGTGTTTATTGGTTAACGCCTCTCCCAATGCTTCAAAAACTAGTTCACGGTTCCTACACCTTCTCCTAGGTCATATGAGACACCTCCAACCATTAAACTACCCCCTTGTTAAGGTAGAACTCCTGCTGCTATAGGCCTAGCATGAAAACTAGTCACTCTTCTTCATACAACTCACGGTGATCATGTGCAAATCCATTCTTCCTGCAAATTAATTGATTAGTATCATATAGTACATGTTAGATAGAACCCATTCTATGAGAATCAAAGTCTTACATTCATAGAATGGCCCTAGAATGCATTTTTGGCCTTCAAACCAAAGATAAAACTCAGAAATGAAAGGTACAACCAACAATAAATGGAAAATTCTAATCAAAACTCCTACCAAAGCATTCAAACAACTTATATCATATATCAATAAATGCATAATTCTATCACCATGCAAATCAACACTTCCAATCAATGAAACATCAACCAAAACCAACGAAATGCAAGAAAATAACTGTTTTTATTCACTTTGCTATTATGTTCATACAGTAGTCGTATTGTTCATCAACCCCAATACAAAATGACTTCAAAGGCTTTATATCCACTTCTCCTAACTACCCCAACCATTCTCCATTAAGTTTGGAATGATTAAGATGCTAAGTAACTCCTAAATCATCTTTCCCGCCTAAAGACCTATTTGACCGTTGTGATTCAAAATTTGAATTTCAACCTTTGGCTTTTATTGATTCCTACTAACCTATCACTCTCCCCATAATTACATTTGATCCAATTAGGATAAATATATCATTGTTGACTCTTTATACCTATTTTAACTCATTGGGGTGCTATTGACCCATTTTACAAAGATTTGGTCCTAGGATCCTTATCAGGACCCTCAGGACATTTAACCATTACATCATTCATATTGCCTCCAAATGACATGATTGGCTTCAACACATTCCAATTGAATTGTTTTTCTTCATAACTCCTTCCATGCATCTCCAGTGTCTTCAGGGTCCTGATAGCTTGCTTGGGTGCCCCTGCACCATACTCCCCACCAAACAAAAAACTCTTGTCCCAGGAGTGACCAGTCTTGTTCCAACCATCAAACAATATTATCTTCTGATTTTTGATAGGGTATATGTATTCTCCAAATGTTATCTTCCTCCTACCACAACCTACATTCATCTTACCAAAGACATTAGTATCAAAAAGCATATTTTTGGATCCTTGTCTAGGAACTTGGTCATGCCACTCTCCTTGCCTCCCCATGTCACAGTTCTTATTTTTTTTCATCTAAAAACTCAAAGGTTTAACTACATTTCTCTGCTCCACCACCGGGCAATCAATATTCCCAACCTTTATGCTCTTGAAGTCCCCATCTTGCTGCTCTTTAGGACTGCTATTCTACTGCAACTTTGTTTGATCCACCCATCCAGTATCCTTTATCTCATTACCTTTCATGCACATTCTAATTTTGTCTCCAAAGCAGATCACATTGTGTTCATTCTTCTCCTTACAAGGCAAAGGTGTTAAACTATATCTTTTGTTGTCCTTGTGCACCAAGTATATATTTGTATATCCATCATGTATAGTTCTCCTTAAATGTTGCCATGGTCTACCCAATATTATATGCCCACAAGTCATTGGTATAACATCACACAAAACCCTATCATGATATTGACCAATTCAGAAATCAACATATGCCCTCTGACTAATCATTACATGCTGCTCTTGACTAACCCAAGTGGCATGATAAGGATTAGGATGATCAAATGTCTTCAATCACAATTTGTGCACCATATCATAAGAAACAAGATTATCATGTGAACCTTAATAAACAATCATCTTGCATATCTTACCTTTGCTCAAACATTGTGTTTTAAAAATGGATACCTGATTTGATGCTTGTTGCTACAACTTGCCTTTACTAACCATGAGGAAATCTCCATCTAGCACTAGTTCTGCTCGCAATGATTGCTTCTCTTCTTTCCTTTCTTCTTCTTCATATGTCAAATGTACTCTTTTATCCCTTCCTGTATTAGCTTCATCCCATTTAGGACATTTTAAAGAGGGATGCCCAACTTCATTACAATGGTAACACTTACTTGTGAATACATGTGATCCTCTTCCACTACTAAATCTGCCTCCTCCTCTATAACTATAACCCCCTCTTTGCTCTGATGTAGAATCTTTATCCTTGTTATCTTGTCCTTGTGAATCATTTTCAGACCTTCCCCCTCTTCCTCTCATGAATCCTCTACCTCTATTTCTACCTCCTTATCTTTCTTGTTTTCTCTTCAACTTCTTCTCAGACCTTATTGCAAGTTGAAAACAATCTCCCAATGTTTGTGGAATACTCAATCCAATCTCATCCTGCAATTTGTACCTTAACCCATTCAAATACCTGGCTACATGTTCTTCTTCATCCTCTACTCCTCCCCTAATGCTCAATTTGTGAAATTACTCTGTGTATGTCATCACATCCATGTCTCTTTGTTTTAAGTTTTGTCTCATCCTCTTTGTTTGTATAGTAAAATCTGATGGTAGAAATTGTAATTTCATCATTGCTTTCACTCTCTCCCAACTTGTAATCTTGTTCAATCCTCTTGCTGCCCTCTCAGCCTACATACCACTCCACCATGTCAAAGCGGTTCCTCTCAATTTTGCCTTTGCAAATCTCACCTTCTTATCATCATCGGTATCTTCCAACTCAAAGTATTTTTCTAGGGCCTCTATCCACCCTAGCACTTCCTCACTATCCATCCTTCCCTAGTATATAGGTAAATCAACATGACCTTTTATTCCACCACCTTGGACTACCTTCAGTAATCTTACCAACCTCCTCTCTTTAAGGTCCACCACCTCTTCCCTGTGCTCTTCATGCCTTTATCCTTAATCATGTGCTTCCACTTCGTCACTCGCCTCCTCTCTTTTAGATTCTCCCCTTTCTTTCTCTAAGGCTTCAATCCTTGTTAGTAGTTGTAATCTCTCTCTCCTTTGGTGTCTATCCTCCCTATCCTTTATTGCTTCCAACTCCTTCTTTTCCCTCTTCTCTCTTTCAAGGGCTTCTCTCAACTCCTCTATCTCCCTAGCCATTTGATTTTTAGGTGTCATCTTATCAAAACCTTCCCTCAAAGATCTACTCATGGCTTTGATACCAATCTAATGCAGAGGGTTGAGGGGTCAAGATGACTTATGACAATTTGCTTATTAAATGCTTCAATCTTCTTGATTCTTCAAGATCTTCCAAAGGCACCTTAATGGTTCTAAATGGCAAATGTCAAACTAACACTCAACAAAGACTCACAAGGCTTCCAAACACCTATAGCAACCTACTATGGTGAGAATCAGCTACTTCCATATTCTTAGCCAACCATTAGGCATTCAAACCCTCCTAGGCCTCTACTAGACCTACTAGCCCCAATTAGGCCTCCCGAGACTGTTTTAATTGGTTTTCTCCAAACTTTCCCAAATCACCCTCCAAACAAATTAGCTTTTTAAACACCCATTTTGGTGTATGACAACATATCAGAGGCTCAAATATTGTTATTTTGGTCCCAACCTATTGTCTTGAGATTGTGGACTGTTTTTAGGTGCAATTTACACCACTTTTGCAAAAGAAGTATGACAAATACTCAACCCCCAACCTCACAACTCTTAACAGTAGTGTAATATGGCTCAAATCAAAGGAAAATCGGGTTCATTTGGTTCTGTGAAATTGTTTGGTATGAAAACCCCAAAACCCTCACCAACTTGCTCCAAAACCAAGGGTTTATTGGTTAACGCCTCTCCCAATTCTTTTGAAACTTTTTTAAGGTTCCTAAACCTTCTCCTAGGTCATATGAGACACCTCCAACCATTAAACTATCCCCTTGTTAAGGTAGAACTCCTGTTGCTATAGGCTTGGCATGAAAACTAATCACTCTTCTTCATACAACTCATAGTGATCACCTGCAAATCCATTCTTCCTGCAAGTTAATTGATTAGTATCATATAGTACATGTTAGATAGATCCTATTCTATGAGAATTAGATTCTTACATTCATAGAATGGCCCTAGAATGCATTTTTGGCCTTCAAACCAAAGATAAAACTCAGAAATGAAAGGTACAACCAACAATAAATGGCAAAGTATGATCAAAAATCCTACCAAAGCATTCAAACAACTTCTATCATAGATCAATAAATGCCTAATGCTATCACCATGCAAATCAACACTTCCAATCAATGAAACATCAACCAAAACCAACGAAATGCAAGAAAATAATTGTTTTTATTCACTTTGTTATTATGTATGTACAGTAGTCGTACAGTTCATCAACCCCAATACAAAATGACTTCAAAGGATTTATAGCCACTTCTCCTAACTACCCCAACCAGTCTCCATTAATTTTGGAATGATTAATATGCTAAGTAACTCCTAAATCATCTTTCCCGCCTAAAGACCTATTTGACCGTTGTGATTCAAAATTTGAATTTCAACCTTTGGTTTTTATTGATTCCTACTAACCTATCACTCTCCCCACCATTACATTTGATCCAATTAGGATAAAAATATCATTATTGACTCTCTATACCTATTAGAACTCATTGGGGTACTATTAACCTATTTTACAAAGATTTGGTCCTAGGATCCTTATCAAGACCCTCAGGACATTTAACCATTACATCATTCATATTGCCTCCAAATGCCATTATTGGCTTCAACACATGTCAATTGACTTGTTGTGCTTCATAACTACTTCCCTGCATCTCCAGTGTCTTCAGGGTCCTGATTGCTTGCTTGGGTGCCCCTGCACCACATCCTATGGCATTGGAAACTAGAAACAAATGTTGCATATTCTTGTGGAAGTTTGCCCATCAAATTGAATATCAATTGATTATCCTTCTTATCAATGCCACAATCCTTGAGTTGTGCCCTCAACTCTTTTTCCTTAGTGACATAATCTTTTATAGTATCAAAGTTCTTGGGATCTAACATGGTGAGATCACTATCAATCTAATTTCCCCTAATCTCATCAACTTGACCATACAAGTCTTGAAACTCTTGCCAAGCATCCTTGATTAGAGTACATTTCTCAATATGAAAAATCAAATCCTTTGATACATACTTTCTTAAGGTACTAATTGCCATGATATTTTTAGTGATCACATCCAAATGACCAATAGGATCAGCCTTAGGATCAGCGGGAGAAACAATAGTTCCATCAATATAATGAGTTAGTCATTTTTCCATAAGTTTCCTTCATACATCAATTTTCCAAGTAGCATAATTATGAGGACTTAAGAGAGGAAACTTAGGAGAACACATAGCAGAAAAAAGGAATGAACACAAGAGCACAAAATCACAAAAGACACCCCCCCCCCAAATTCACTCAATCAAAGTACCCCCCCCCCCCCAAACAAAAAAAAATGATGTTTTTGGCACTTTATATGTAGTGCGTGTACAATAGACCACTTCTAACAATGGCAAGGTGGACTTTTGATTTTGTTTTACAACTGCCCCAATAGGCTGAGAACTGCAATGCAAAATACCAGCAAGATAGATCTATGCAATACAAGTGCCAAATTGGCCAAAAAAGACCATATGCTGAAAGTACAATTTCTACTCAAAATCAATGAAAACTAATAGAATATTATGAGAGTAGATGAAAAATTATGCAATTTCAAAAAAAATGGCACCTGAAAAGGAGTGCGTATGAGCCCAAACAGAGTCCTGGAAGTTGTAGAAATGGAAATTGGACAGGTACATTCACCAAATACTGAGATTTCTGAAAAATTTGTCCATCAAAATCAGAAAATAATGCCACCACGAGACAGTACATAAAAAGCTAGCCTATTTAAAAAAACATTGCACCCAAAAAGGAGCAAAAATAAGCAAGATATGGCCTTCCAAAGTTGGACTGCAAAATCGAAAAGCTCAATGGAGGGGTCTACCAAATTTTCAAAAAAATGATAACATCAACAAAACAAAAGGCTAAAATTGACGGTCATCTAGCCGTCGTGAAAACTTCACCTCCCTGCTAACTGGGCATCCGCACTATACGAATGGATGATGTGTAGGACTATGTGGCGATAAGGATTGTTGACTGTTTAGTCAACTATGCAAGTACGATGATGATGTGTCACACCACATGGATGGTCACTGACGTGGCTTTGGTGGCACCCAGGGGGTGACTATGTGGCATGATCTGCATGGCAAGATCACGTGGTGTCGATGTGGCAAGGTTGTGTGGTGCCTATCGGCAAAAGTCATCGGCGGCAATGGACAACAGCGATAGAGGATCACGACAGGCGGCGGTCGGCAGAGAGTGCAAGGGACGTCGAATAGTAGAAGTGGTGTCGAAAAGGACTGTCGGCGGCGAGTGGAGGGCACAACCAGAGATGTTGTCAGTGGTCGGTGGGAGGACAAGCGAGCGGCGGGGCCGGGAGGAGCTTAGGGCCGACAGGGAGATGGCACGGGCCCGGATGGGAGGATGTCAGCGAGGAATATGCCGAGGTGTCGGGAGGATGAAGGTGGTATGATTACTAGCAAAAATTGCCGACTAAATCTGCAGACCCTGCCAAATGCGCAGGGGTCGTACGGTGGGGGTGAGGTAAATTAACCCCCCCACAATACAAATGTATAATTTTCTATTTTTTAAAAAACTTTTTACTAAAGAAAAAATTCTGCAAATTGAAAATGAAAAAAAAAATTGCAGGAAATTCTTTTTTAATTTTCAAAAATTCGTACCGTACCGACCAAATTGGGCAAAAGTTTTCTCCAAGCCGAAAATCTAACTTTCACCCAATATAAGCGACTTTATAGTCAAAATTCATGGAAACGGCCACCCGGACGCAATGGTGAGGTCAGATCTGGTCTAGGACGCCTCTAGAAGATGTTGCTTCTCAGATCTACCTCTTGACGTCGCAATAATGCCTCTCAAAGATGAATCAATGATGCTCTAATCGCTCTGATACCATGTGAGATTTTGCCAAGATCAAGAGCTCAATGAAATTTACAAATAGAGACAAAATATAGGACAAGAATAAACTGTATTCTCATCAATAGATAGATGATCAAAAGATCAATAGTTGTTCATACAATGAATATGAGCCTACATAAATAGGCATGGCTATATGGATATGTGAGCACACAAACATGACATGTGGCTCAATAAGAAACAAGGGTAGGTAGGAAATAGGTGTGGTAGGTAGGAAAAACAATAAAATATTCCACATGAGGTGTCACCCACCGAAGGAATTATCACTCCACAATAAGTTGATATGATAGAGGAGTAGTAACAAGATCATACCATAAAAGGTGGAAATTCTCCTACAGACACTATCCCAGTGTGGCACAAACACCCAAGTGTCTCATACCCAAACTACTATGAAATGCATTATCCTAAGTACACTTAAGTAAGGTGTAATAACATCCAACATGAATAATTAATTATACCAACAATATACAACTATGGTAAGGTCATCTTCCTATGGTCTATGACAACAATACAAGGCATGCACACTTCTCCCCAACTAAAAGGTCATTTATCCTGAAATGAAAAGGTATGGATGAGGGTGGTAGAAAAAATTATGTATGAGGCATATAATTAAAAAATGATGATTGATAAAACATTGTAATGCATAGGTAAGTAATCAATTAAAAATGATAAATATTACTAAGGAGTGGATAATCATAAATGCAAGTACCAGTTGTGATGTTTTAAAATTATGAAAATTTGTTGACTAGCTAGATGTCTTTGAAGAGCTGAATGAATAGGTCCCTAAATAACTAAATGAACAAGCCCCTGAATAGCTACATGTTTATCATCTTTTATGTCACCTCATCATTTGAATATTCACTCTACACTCTAGTTCATTTGGTTACAAGAACCATTTTAAGAACTATTTTTAATGACTTCAAGAACTGTTTCATGCACTGCTATTAATAGCTATAAGAATAGTCACAGATACTAATAACAACTGCAGGAACAATCTCAAAAACTGTTATCAACAGCTACAAAAATTGTCAACTATTTTTTGTAATAACATAGTAGTAGATAGAAACATAGTTGGGTAGTTACTATAGGAAAGTCTCTCTATCCAATGACTTTTGATACAAAATTAGATGGTCGTTAACAAGAAAACACCATTTGGATAGACATTTTTTATCTCATAAAGACACAACTTCCTAACAAAAAAATAATTTTAAAAAATTGACAACACATGCTAAGACTTCCTCCCAAAATTGAAGACATGACCCAATTGGAATACAAAAGACTACAATATGATCAATCATCTATGCATACCTCCAAACATAGTCATTTAAACAGAAGAACTAGGGAAACAAACTACACTAGACAACATCTAACTATGCTTCAACATTGAAGAAACTAACCTAAACTAACTAGTAAAAAGGAATTGCTTAAACAAAAACATTGGTTGGTTCTATAAAATAGCTTCCTTTTTCTCAGAAACTTACAACTCTTCACATCTTTATGAAAAATCAAAAGTAGTTACAAAATCACTATAAACTTAATAAAAAGTTGCAATAACTTTGGAAAGATATAAACAAACTCACGTACTAGTTCATATTAACAATAAATACTATTTGTTTGAAGTACATGAGTAAGTTGAAACATTTTCTCTTCAATTGCAATTACAAATTCGGCATCATCTTCAGTTGTAACTTCATATTTGGGTGCACACACAATTTGTGATTCTTTGTGAGCCTCCTTCTCAACTAGATGTTGGATAGGACATCCTCATGAAATAACAAATTTAGAACCCTCATTGTTGCCTTTGTGTCGATGAGATTCCTTTTTATCTTCTTGAATTGCAAGGTCCATTTTGTGTGATTGATTTGATGAAAGTGCAAAAAAATGTGCACCGCCTTCATGCTACTCATGATTTTTCTTTATAAGAGATATTGGTTTAGCATTTAAATTTGAAAAAGTTACCTCAAAATCAAGGTCTCCTTCAACATCTTCTTTACTTTTTTGCATGGGAGGATTGATTTTGGCTTTATGGCAGCTCTCTTCTTAAAATTGAAGTTCTAATTTGATATCATATTCATCTTGACCAACAACCTTGTGTATGTTAACTTCTTTGTTTTGCAAAATAAGGTTGTATTCATTTTCCTCCTCATAAATCAATACCTTGTCATCAATACATGAACAAAATTCCTCTATGATGTTAGATAGCATGTTCTCATTCATTTTCTAAACTTGCTACAAATGACATTGGCTCTTGGTTGTTATAATTCATGGATCCAAAATCCACTTTTTTCAGCTAAATTTAATTATGGTAACTTACAAAATTTCTCACAAACCTAAGTGTTTTGAAAGAAAATTATAATTCTAGAAAAAATAGAAAGAGATTCTAATAAACCTAGAGACTCGCATAGCTATTATATCGATGTGTATAGGAAATCAACTAAAAGCAACAAACTAACTAAAAACATAACAATGCTAAAAATAAATCTAATTGTACAATAGTGGTTGCCGGAAATTGTGCAAAACATACTAGTTTGTTATGGGTTTCACTACTATAACTATTTGTAATGGTTGGAAAATAATGAGTGATAGATCAAGAGGAAAACTAACCCTTTCCCTCAAAGAGAGATGAGAGTTTCACTATTGATTACCCTTCAAGCATTTTTCACCATTACATTAGGAAGATGAGGGATAATTCACTAGATTCGATCTCCACACAAATGTGATAGATTGAATTTTGAATGTATTAAGAACGTGATGATGATCCCTTCTTCCTTTGTTTGATTTGGAAAGGAATTGATTGAATTATGAAGTGTAAAAGTGACAAAGAATCAATTATAACTTGATATCTGAATATGGGATAAATTTGTGCACCTGGATTTGGTAGTAAAATGTTGAGACGAAGTCGCCTTACAAATTTGACGAAAATTTGTCTGAATTGTGGCGGGAATGTACTCGGTCCTCCGAAAAAACCACGAAATGAAAAGGGTTTTTCCACCTCTGCAAATGAAGCCCGAATCCAAAAGTACAGTTGCGCACTTGCAACCTACACATAGAAAAGAGAGGGAAATGTGTTAGGATTGGGGGTTTGCCTTTAGGTCAAACCCCGGTTTTGGAATTAACCAAGTAATGAAAGAAAGTACTTGCAAGTAGATGTAAATGAAAGGCTGAATTGTAAGTCACCGCAAGGGAGGTTGTAGTAGCAAAGTTGATAGAAATGCTAGTATGGAATTGAATGTTGAAATAAATCTCCTCTTCAATGGTTGAATCCTTCACTTGAATGCAACACCTAGCCTTGAAGGGAGACTTGAGAATGCTCAATGCTAGAAAAGAATGCTTGAATGCTCTTGAATTCTTGATCACTTGTGAATTTCACACTCATCCAACTTATACAAATGAGAGGACAAGTTCCCTCTTAAATACATGTTTGAAGGATTTGAATTTCATCACAAGCTGACATCAGGGATATTTCCCGCTCACTGCACAACCCACAAGGCATGCTCTAGAAAGGTCATGCCCCAAAATAGGGCAGGGACAGGGGTGCCACGTCCCTATCCTGGGAGGAAAATGGTGTCGCACCCCTCTCCAAGGGGGGATAGGGGTGCCACACCCCTGTCCTACCCCTTTCTCCAGGGCAGAGTGTGGACAGAGTTATGCGGAGGCCAAGGAAGAAGTTGTTTTTGCAAGATGGGCACTCTTCAATCTCGAATTAGACTAGAGGATTCGAGTTCGCATGCGTGAGGACCTTAATGCAGTTGTAAATTGATAGGGTCGCAATTTTATGACACTACACTATCAAAGGTGCAAAATATCTTAAGTGGCCCTTGATTAGATAATTTACACTCATGTCCAAGTGTTCAAAACTCATACACAAGTAACTTACTTCTTTATAAATAATATTTGATGTGTCTATTAAAATTGATGCTACTACAAATATGTTGCTATAGAATGACAACTCTCTAATCCTAATTATCATGTACTACATTTTGCTTAAAACATTTTGAATATATAAACTAATTAACTCTTTAAAAACCATCTAATTTGTGTCTCTTCACTTCTTTAAAAAAGGAAGGGATTTATTCTTCTAAGTGACAACAAAATAATGACTAATAAGTAGAGTCCTATTACAACTTGTCTTTTGACCAATTGGAAAGAGTTTGTTTGGGCTCTATTATGACAAAGATGATTTGTTGGAGATTTTTTTAATGTTCATAAATATATTACAATTCATATACCACTTATTTTCAAGTTAAAATTCGAATTAAAATAAGTGAAAGAGGTTTGACTAAGTCTATTGCCTTTCATGTCGAAACACTAGTTTTGTCTCAATCAACTTTCGATGAATGGTGCTCCTTTATTGTTGTGAATATCTTCAAAATATTTAATGATTTTGTGTGCCTCCTTTTTAACTTTACAGATCATTTTGAAAATCTAAATTTCATTTAAAAACGAGTGAGATATGCATGTTTTGTTGAAATTGGGTTTTGACTTTTTACATCAACTTCATGGTGACAACTGTCAACTTGTTTCTTCTTGTTGTTGGTTGCATGAATGAGTCAAATCTCTCAAATAACATGCTAATACTTTTAAAATACTTTAATTTAATAATCACCATTCATATAATAATTTACCATTATTTAGTCATCAATCACTAGACATACAAATGTTTATTAATCATCATTTATCATAATCAATGCTTCGTGAAAATAAGGTAAAGTATGGAAATGTATTGGAATAGAAATATGAAAATGAATTAAAGTAACATAAATAATGGAATAAATAGGACAAATTATAGGCTCATAATTCACCATATATTTAGGCAAGGGAGTAGTGACAACTACCTCATATGTATGATAGTCTTAAAAGAAGGAAAACAAGTTTCTATTTATCGCAATGTCAATATTGTTGGCAATATATGTTGTCATTGATGTCAACTTGATATCTAACAATGTATATTGTCTTATGTTTTCCTTGTTTGGTGACATATTTTATGGTGTCATTGATGATATGATAATTGTTCGGAAAGATTAACTATGGCAATCTGCTTGTTGAAGTAATTGCATTGTGTCCTTGATCATATGAACATTCTATGAAGGATTGAAAAAAATATTGAGGATAGACTTGCATTAGGTTGATGATTATTTTCATGTTTGTTACTAACATTTTGGTGCAACTGAATGGAGACTATTGGTTACTGGCAGGTGACTATGGATAGTACAGAATGTGACTAATATAATTAATTTAGATGAATGATTCAGATTGTGAAAGATCTCAAGTGTGAGTTGAGCAAATGGCTTATACTTGATATTCATCCTATTGGTGTGGATATCTAGCATACTATGGTGACATGTGTGACAATATTGATATTGCGATGTTGCTTTGACAATTATGCATTATGGAGAGAATTGATAGTAATGTTGAAATTCTCCCTAAAATGATTCACTAATATTTTTTATTGTTTACCACCAGTTTAGTGCAATGAAAAATAAGTATTATTTTAGTTATTAGGATGTGATGACAAGATTGCATTTGTTATTGTTCCTCAATTATTGTCATGATTTGTATCACTGGTATGAAGAGGATGATATGAAGAACGAATGAATATTGGTTGCAAAAGGTTTGTGGATGTCCACTTTCTTAGTTTCTAATGTCTAGATTGGTTATATTGTACTAATATTATTGATAATGTTGATAGCAGCGATATCATGTTGAATTTCATATGTGTTGAGACATTAGGATGATGATTAGATGCATTACAATATGATGAATATAGTGTACTAAATGAGGAGGTCATGTTTTCATATTAGTTTGGTCCCTAGAAGCCTGATGAAGCAAGTTGGTGCAAAAGCATGTATTAATGTGTGTCTGGAAGAATGCTCCATGTTCCTTTAAATTTGCAAATATGGTCTTACGAACTTGGATATAAATTTTATGCTCTATGGACATTGTACTCCTATCTTTTCAGGTCTTTTGAGTTGCAGCTGATATGGTTGGTGATTATAGTCTAATAGTCTGGTTCTCTATCAAAATTGGTCCAGGAAATGCTCCTCATTTCTCTGCATTGATGTTACAAATGTTGTAACTTGGAGGACATATTTACAACATTTGTGTCTTGTCTCAATTCAACTTTCAAATATTGATGTGGTTTGCAAGTAGAAATAATGTGTTATGTGTTTGATTGGATCTTCGAAATGAAGTGTTTAACATCAGTTATGCAATGCCAATATGATCTTGAAAAGGAAAGATAAAAGAATAATCTGAGAATGTTGTTGGATGTTCATGGAACGTCCTAACATGCTCCGTGTGATGTTAGATGATTTGTATGATGATGCATTGTGATTGGAATCTTTGTTTTAGGGTAATTGCTTTGGTTTGTTCGACAAGTGTTATTATTTGGCTTGTGGTGAATTCATAGATGTCTCCACCTACCTTGAAGATTGTGTTGCATTTTGGTTCCTACCTTTGTGTGTGTGGATCCACATTGATTTTTTTCATCTGGAAGACATGGTTTGGGCCAACTTGTGATGTACCATTTGGTGTATCTACAAGTTATTTGTTGCCGACCTTAAAGGAAGTGTGATATTGTGTGAATTAGTTCTAAGTACCTAGAAAGAATGGATATTTTGTTTTTAGGTCCTCTCTATGTTGGAAATTTGGAGGAATTAATTATGTGTTGCATTGATGTTTTGTCATTGATGGCAACACTGGTTGTTTTGGTTGTTTACCGGTTTTCGGTTGGTTCCGGTAGAGTGGTTGTTTATGTTATTGATCTGGTAGGATCCGGTATGCTTCGGTTCGTGGAATTGGTTTGGATATGTTATTCATGCTATTCAGATGTGTATCATGATCAGTTGGTTCGGGATTTGATGACTCGGGAGCTATCATTTGTTCTAGTAAGCCTTTTGGTCACCCGTAAGGGTTTTACCAGCAGAGCTTTGTTGAAGATATTTTGATGCACATGATAAGTGGTGTTGGTGCAGCTTCTAGATGGCTTTCAGGATGTTTTTAGTTATCATGTTCATGTTCCAGTTCATCGGTGGTGTTGGATTTGGTTTATGGCGACCTATTTTGGGTCCGGTGTTATCTAGGTATGGACTAGTTTTTGTAACGTGTTGGAGGATGTTCCTGATGCGTTATCAACGGGATTAAATGATTGGTTTACATTGTTTTCAGCCTAAGCCGACTTTGTTGATCATTGGATTGTGGGTTTATATTGTGAACTTATTGTATTATCATTTTGGTGGCCAACCTAATTGTTTTGGTCTCTGATTGGTATAAATATGATGTAAGATCTCTATGTATGATATATAGGTCAAGGTTATAGGTTTATGTATGTGCGAATAATATTTTAATCATATGTAGAAGGTTTGGTCGATCATAGGTGATCGAATTGGGTTTGTAAGAGAGGTTTAAGGCCTCTGGTATTGAGCTTAACCGGAACTCTACTCAGGCAGAGGAGATTCTATACTTGCAGTACACTCTTTTTTCCACATTGTAGTCCGATGTTTTTGTAGTCAATGAGGCTCCTTTTTGTGATGAGAAGTGCACTCTAGGCTGTTGGTATTAGAGCTTGGTCCTCTTTGCAGAAGCTTAACCACTTGAGGAAGATCCTATGGCATCTAGTAGTACAAGTTCATCTAATTCATCTGTTGTTGTTTTTCGAAGAGAAATTCCTAGGCTTGATGAAACAAATTACAGGGTATGGAAGATTTGAATGGAGACTCATCTGAGGTGTCTTAGAAAAGAGATTTGGGAGATCACTAAGAATGGTGTTACATCATTTAATCTGGAATCTGGAAATCCTCCTCCAGCAGGTCTAGATAAAGAGCTTGAGAATGATTGTAGAGCTAGAGAATCCCTTATGTGTGCACTTTCTGATCAGCAAATAATGAGACTAACTGACAAATCAACTACAAAGGCTATATGGGACAAATTGGAGACTAAATAAAGGTGACCCTATTGTTAAAATTGCTAAACTTGATGGTTACCGGGTAAGGTATGAGAACCTGAAGATGGAAGAAGATGAAAGGATTACTACTTTTATGGAGAGAGTTAATGAGATTGTTTTGGGAATTCAATGTTGTGGTGGATCTCTGAGCAAAGACAAAATAGTTTCTAAAGTACTAAGAGCTTTGCCACCGGCTTATAAGATGAAGGCTACTGCAATTAATGAGTCGATAACTATGGAAAACACCTATGTTAATAGGGATACCTTGGTTGGGAAATTATCTGCTTTTGAGCTTGAGGAATTCCGACCTTCTTGAGCTGTGAAATCTGAACCTGTTTTTCATGCATCTACATTATCTATCGGCAAGAGTGATTGGAAAGCTTTATATGTGAAGGAACTAGAGGATGTGAAGAAAGAAGATGAAGAATTTGAGTAACTTGAAGCCTTATTTTCTATAAGAGTACCTAAAGGACTGACAGGAAGTAAGTATGAAGGAAAATAACATTTTAAATGCTTTGCATGTAATAAAATAGGTCATTTTGCATCTAGATGTCCTAAAAGGAATTCAAAATTTGAAGAAAGAGCTAGAAGATCTTTTAGGCCTAACCATGATTATCAGAACAAGCATAAGTACAGGAGAAACAAAGACAAATCATGCTACTATGTGGATGAGGAAGGTGTGACTGATTCTGATGATGAACTGGCACAAGATTCAACTAGTGGATCTGGTAACGGAAAGGAATGGGTATTTTTGGCTATCAAGGAAGATGATTCGGTACCTGAAGAGAAGGCCCTTGTTGCTAAAATTGAAGACAAGGATGAATGGGTAATTGGCAGTGGATGTTCACATCATATGATTGGAGATAAAAGGAAGTTCTTATCTTTGCAAGAATTTGATGGTGGTCTAGTTAGATTTGGAGATTACAAAGCATGTATGATCAAGGGAAAAGGAACAATATCATTGGATGGTAAGCACAACACCAATAATGTTTATTGTGTTGAAGGTTTAAGGCATAATCTTTTGAGTGTAGGATAGTTGGTGGATAAGGGATTGCAGTTACAGTTCAAGGATGAAAAATGCAAGATTATCAATAGATCTGGATTGGAAATTGTAATCGGTACACAAACTAAAGGTAATATCTTTCATTTGAACTCCGGTGAGAAGACATGTTTGATTGCACAAATTGATGAGAGTTGGCTATGGCATAAGAAGTTGTCTCATGTGAATTTTGATTGCATTGTGAAGATTAGTTCTACTAAAGCAGTTAGAGATATACCTAAGATTGTAAAACCCTATAATATGGTATGTAAGGAATGTTAAATGGGAAAGCAAGTCATAATTTCTTTTAAGAGTATACAAGAAAAATCTAATGGTGTTCTTGATCTTATTCATACATATTTGTGTGGTCCTACTAGAATCAAAAATTTTCAGGGTGATAGATATTTCATGCTAATCATTGATGATTATTCTAGAATGATGTGGGTTACTTTTCTAAGTGGGAAGTCTGAAGCATTTGCAAAGTTTAAAATATTTAAAGCTAAAGTTGAGATTGAGACAGGTTTGAAGATTAAATGTTTAAGGTTATATCAGGGTGGAGAATTTACATCCAGTGAATTTAACAACTATTGTGAGAAGAATGGGATAAGGAGACAGTTGTCTGCACCCCAGACACCTCACCAAAATGGAGTTGTGGAAAGGAAGAACATAACTATCTTGGATGCAGCTAGAACCATGATGATGGAAGCTAATATGCGTCATATCTACTAGAGAGAAGTTGTAAGTATGGTGGTATACACATTCAACAGAGTTCATATCAAAGGAGATACTGGTAAGACACCTTATGAGTTATGGTTTGGTCATACACTGACAGTTAAGTATTTCAGAATCTTTAGTAGTAAATGTTATATCAAAAGAGATGATTCTATTAGGAAAGTTTGATCCTAGATGTGATGAAGGAATATTTCTTGGTTATTCTAATGAAAGAAAAGCATATAGAAGCTATAACAAAAGATTGCAAAGAATTGTAGAGAGCGAAAATGTCAAAGTGGATGAGCATAACAGAAGTCAAATCAAAACTTATGAGAGTGAACCAGCAGTGGAAATGATCATAACTGAACCGGTAGCACCTATACCAAAACAGAATGTTGAACTAGTTATTTCGGCAGTATTAGAAAATTCAACAGTAACTAAAGATCAGGACAGAGAAATAGAAAATCAGAAGACTCCTAGGTATGTAAGGTTGAATCATTCTGAATATTAGATCATTGGAGACAAAAGCAAAGGAGTGATGACAAGAAGAAGGTTGGCAGCTGATGAGGTATGTTTTATTTCTCAAATTGAACCGGCATCAATAATTAAAGCTTGTAAAGATGAATATTGGATGAAAGCTATGGAAGAAGAATTGGATCAGATAGAAAAGAATAACACATGGACTTTATTTCCCCGGCCTAAAAATAAAAATGTTATTGGAACTAAATGGGTTTTTAAGAATAAATTGAATGAGGATAGACAAGTTGTGAGGAATAAAGCTAGATTAGTTTGTAAAGGATATTCTCAGAAGGAAGGAATTGATTATGGTGAAACCTTTGCACCGGTAGCTAGGATTGAAGTTGTGAGATTATTTCTTGCTTATGATGCTCATAAGAATAAGATGGATGTTAAGTGTGCATTTTTTAATGGAGATCTTGAAGAGGAAGTTTATATTGAGCAACCTGATGGATTTTCACTTTCAGATGACAAAAACATGGTTTGCAAGTTAAAGAAAGCTTTATATGGATTGAAACAAGCCCCTAGAGCTTGGTATGCAAGACTGGATAAATATATTTTGAAGCTTGATTTCACTAAAGGTAATGTTGACAGTAATTTATATTATAAGATCACTGATGATGACATATTAATTATTGAGGTCCTTGTTGATGATATTATTTTTGGAGGTGAAGATAAGTTGTGTATGGAATTCTCTAACAATATGAAGAATGAATTTGAGATGTCTATGATTGGGGAGATGAGATTTTTCTTAGGTTTGCAGATTACTCAAACTGATAAAGGTATTTTCATCTATCAAACTAAGTATGTTAGAAAGTTGTTGAAGAAATTTGGTATGGAAAATTGTAAACCGGTTAGTACCCCTATGGTTACAAGTGAGAAATTGACAAATAATGATGCATCTACAATGGTAAATCCTACTAGGTACAAGTCTATGATTGGTGGTTTGTTATATCTGACTCAGACTAGACCGAATATAATGAATGTGGTTTGTATTATATCAAGATATCAGAGTGATCCTATAGAAAATCATGAGAGTGCAGTGAAAGGGATTTTCAGGTATTTGCAGGGAACAACTGAGTATGCTTTGTGGTATCCTAAAAATGATGACTTTACATTATGTGCATATACAGATGCAGATTGGGCTGGAGATGTTGATGACTAGAAGAGCACATCTAGCGGATCTTTCTTTCTTGGAAAGAAGCTTGTTTCATGGATCAGCAAGAAGCAGTCATGCACTTCTTTATCTACTGTTAAAGTTGACTATGTTGTTGTTTCTACTAACTGTACACAAGTTCTATGGATGAAGTAAATGTTGAAGGATATAAAGGTGGATTGTAATGAACCGGTAGTTATTCACTGTGATAACTCTACTTCTATTGATATATCAAAGAATTTGGTATTTCATTCTAAGACAAAGCACATATCTATCAAGTATAACTTTCTGAAGGAGAAGGTGGAATCAAATGAAGTCAGACTGGTTTATGTGAACACTAAAGAGCAGATTAAAGACATTTTCACTAAGCCTTTGCTTAAAGAATCATTTGAGTACTTCAGAGACAGATTGGGGGTTTCTGCCCATCTGGTAGAGACCTAAGTGATGTTGACTGGAATAAGTCTGGTATGCATTATCAGAGTTATTACTCATTCTGGATTGATGTGGTGGTGCTACTACTCAGGGGGAGTAGTCAGCTATAAGATTCAAAGGATTTATGATTTTTCTTTGATTTTTATGTCATATTTTTGGCATTGATGTCAAAGGGGGAGAGATATATGTGAAAACAGAGCTTAATATAATATCAGTCAAAAGAGAAATTGGTTCAGAACTTCATTGCTATATCATTTTGTGGGAGATTGTTGGTTGTCTTCCATTAGGGGAGACTTGTTTGGCATTTCTTGGCACTTGGATCTTTTTCCATCAATGTCAAAGGGGGAGATTGTTGGCAATTTGGAGGAATTGATTATGTGTTGCATTGATGTTTTGTCATTGATGGCAACATCAGTTGTTTTGGTTGTTTACCGGTTTTCAGTTGGTTCCAGTAGAGTGGTTGTTTATGTTATTGATCTAATAGGATCCGGTATGCTTTGGTTTGTGGAATTGGTTTGGATCTATCATTCATGCTATTCAGGTGTGTATCATGATCAATTGGTTTGGGATTTGATGATTTAGGAGCTATCATTTGTTCTAGTAATCTTTTTGGTCACTGGTAAGGGTTTTATTGGCAGAGCTTTGTTGAAGATCTTTTGATGCACGTGATAAGTGGTGTTGGTGTGGCTTCTAGATGGCTTTCAGGATGTTGTTGGTTATCATGTTCATGTTCCAGTTCATCGGTAATGTTGGATTTAGTTTATGGCGACCTATTTTGGGTCCGATGTTATCTAGGATATGGACCAATTTTTGTAACGTGTTGGAGGATGTTCTTGATGCATAGCCAGCGAGATTTAATGATTGGTTTACATTGTTTTCAGTCTAAGCCGACTTGGTTAATCATTGGATTGTGGGTTTATATTGTGAACTTATTGTATTATATTTTTGGTGGTCGGCCTAAATATTTAGGTCCCAGGTTGGTATAAATATGATGTAAGATCTTTATGTATGATATACAGGTCAAGGTTATAGGTTTATCTATGTGCGAATAATGTTGTAATCATATGCAAAAGGTTTGGTCGATCACAGGTGATCAAATTGGGTTTGTAAGAGATGTTTAAGGCCTCTGGGTTTGGTCAATCATAGGTGATTCCTTTTAAGGACATCATGTCTAGGGTTTTAGTAATTGTTAAGGTTCAAGGTCATTGTAGAGGTTTTTGCATGTGTGATTACAGAAGAAGAATAGGTCTGTGTGAAGAAACAGAGTGTGGAGATATTGAAGACTGAAGTAATGCTAAAATGCATTAATAATGAGCTATTAGGGATCTAACCAAGCATACCATGCTAATATTTAGATAACTCACTTGTTGATTACTCACATCTTCGACAAGTCTGAAACCTTTAACCAGGTAGGCTTGGCAAAGCCTTTGTAAATCCTCTAACAAGGTGGTTCACAACTGTGGATCTGAAATCCTCTCACAAGGTAGTCTTTGATCGTACTTATCTCCTAACAGAGATTGAGATTCCTAATAGGATCTGTTCTGGTAAAGAACATTGTATGACCTTAATCGATCTGGTTACTATTCTGCAGATAGTTACTTGTGAGTTTCATCTCACCATGGTTTTTCCCATTTGGGTTTCCACGTCAAAATCTCTTGTGTTATGGTGATTGTGCTTCTGTGGGTGAATGCCTTATTTGTTGTCTGGTTTACATGTGTGTTAACCAGTTTGTTTGTAAAACTGTTTTACCGATTTACTGCTAGATTGTTAAAGTGTTTGAGTTCAGTATTTTTGTGTATACTAATTCACCCACCCACCCCGCCCCCCTCTTAGTATTCATCAATTGGTATCAGAGCCAACCTTTCTATAAGTCTAACAACTTGGAAAGAGGTATGGGGGAATACATTGTGAGGGAACTTACAC
Organism: Cryptomeria japonica; assembly: GCF_030272615.1. Lineage (NCBI taxonomy): Eukaryota > Viridiplantae > Streptophyta > Pinopsida > Cupressales > Cupressaceae > Cryptomeria > Cryptomeria japonica. The sequence goes on from NC_081407.1 coordinate 507,380,254, forward strand.
ATCGGCTCACTCAGACTAAGCAAGCCTATGATGAACTTAAAGTCAAATATAAGGCCTCTCAGGCAAAAAGAAGAGAGCATGTTGAAAAACTGATGGAGCTAACTGAAAACAGTTCTTCTCATGAAGCAGATATGGAAGCCCTAGTTCAAGAAGTTGAAAAACTGAATAAGTCCAATGCCAACCTAAGAAGGGAACTTGAAGGACTAACTATCAGAATGTGTCAAGAGCTTGAGAACAGAAGGAAAGCTGAAGATTTGGTAAAAGACAAAGATCATGAGATCTCCAAGCTGAAGCAAGAGATTAGTGCACTTACCACTCATCTTCATGAAAGTAAAGTGGAAAAAGAGGAAATGGAAGGTGAAATAAACATGGCTATTTCTGAGAATGCAACCTTGAAGGAATCCAATGCTGCTATTTCCAAAGAACTCACTGAGTCAAAGGAAATACTTGTCAAATTCAATAAGAGCTCTGTTAAGCTAGAGCAAAAGCTTGAATCAACTAAACCGGTAAAGAATACCAATGGACTTGGTTTTTTTTAATATGAGGAAGGTGAGACCTCTGGAACAAAAGATGGAGCATCAAAGAAGCAACCGGCACCAAATGATAAAGGTAAGCAGAAGCTCAAACCTGTTTTCTTTAATTGTCTCAAGGAAGGACACACTGCTAATGTATGTAGAAGTAAGGCTTACAATAATTTTCCTTATTTTCTAAACGATAAGCCTAGACCCAATAGATTCAATGGTAATTGTTATGAATGCAACAAGTTTGAGCATAGAGCATTTGAATGCAGGTCTGTCATGCACAACACCGGAAGGTATCCTCAAAGGAGTCAAGGAGTTTTTCCTAAACCCTCTAGGAATCGGAACCCAAACTGGTTTAATACCTATAATCATCAGTCAGGTAACAGTGGCTATCAAGCGGCAACCGAATGGAGAGCAACCTGTTTTATTTGTCATGACAGTGGTCACACTGCTGCAACATGTAGAAGGAAGAATGGAAACATGAACAATGGACCTTGGAGAGCACCTGGAATGGTTTGCTATCATTGCAACAAACCGGGTCATACAGCAAGATTCTGCAGGATGAGAAAGAATATATCGGATGATATACCGATCACTCCGGAAGGAAAGATTGATGTTGAAACTGTTCAAGCGGATATGAAGAAAACCTGGAAGAAGAAGCCAGAAGAAGTGATTCAAGAAGAACCAATTTTTGCACTTAGTGTGGAAGTCACTGAACCGGCAAACTAAGCATTAGAAAAGCTAGGGGGAGCAAACGGTGAAATGTTTCGAACCCCCGGTCGACACTGGTAAAATACCTTAACCGGTATGTGATACCTGTCAACTGGAAGAAGACCAGAAACGGTAAAAGGCAAATTAGGGTTTATGCCCTAATAGTGGAGCATGTATTATGGTAGATGAAGAACTCGTTTAAAAGAATTTTTCAAGTCATTTTTCACTTATCAGTTCTCAAGCAAAGAATTTTTCAAGTGCTGAGCGATGAAAAGTGATTTGGATTGCGATTCGAAGAATTTTAAAAACCTTGAAGAAGAATCAGAAGCTAATATCAGTCGGTCAAGTGTGGAACACAAAGCAGTATTTCAGCAACCGAAGGAGTGTGTGGCGAAGTGGAATTTGCAAGCCCTAAATTTTGATGTACGAAGGTATTTTTTGAATTTCTTTGTTTATCATGGCTACCGCATCACACTCTAGTTCTAGTGCACCCATTGATTCAGTAAATTTCATCCAACTGAAGGCAAAATATAATGCCCTATCTCAAATACCCGCTGGTGTTATAATGGAGTAAGGTATTTCAGATTACATTGACTGTAAAATTGAAGACCTAAGATCTCTAGTGATCCATTCTCAGTTGAGTTTGTTTTGCGGAAAGGACGAGAAGATCAAACCGGAATTCAGCATCTTGGAAAAGAAGAAGCTTCACAATGTGGTCTATTTCCTTGAAGAATTCTCAGATGATCACATTCGCATCATTTTAAGCAGAGTGCGCGGTGACAAAATGTATTTAGAGTGGAAGCATGACATCACACCAGAATCTATTCATGTCATCAGCGGTTTCTGTAACATCGGTGAAGTGCCAGCTCTAAGGAAGATCAGCAAGACTGAAATGACCAAGCTCACCAGTTCTGTGAGCGACCAACGGGGAATGACCATCAATCCCATCAAGGATGATCTGGTCAAATATTTCTGCATGTTAATAGGTTACCAGACATTTTATGCTAGCAAGATCAACTCTGTCTCTACTGCAGTGGTAAATGTTGCCTACAGGATGATCATGGAAGATGCATCATTTGATTTATGCACCTGTATGCAAAGGCAACTTCTGGTGAACATGAAGTCGATGAACAAGACAATGCCTTGAGATTTAAGTTTGGACAACTATTGGTTGGGTGGTTCTTCTACTTCCAAGGTTACTTCCTAGGAGTCAGAGATATTCAGTGGTCTGTCAACCAACCGGTTACAAAGCAAATCAAGGAAAGCCTTCAAGCGGTTGGAACTAGTTATCCAAAAGTTCTGAACAAATACTTTGATGAGTTCAGATGCAAAATGAGCCAAAGAGTGAGAATATCAGGTGATATTGTCAAGAAATATGAAGATGACATGTGCTTCACCATCAAAGTTGATGAGTGCATAATGGAGGCGGTTGAGCCTAGACAAGAAGAAGTGGAACCCATGGGATATGAGGTAATGTATGACATGCTAGATGGGTATGCCTCTACCCTACTCGCCTCGCCCCTTGACCCAAAGGCAAAGAGAACTGACACCTATTTGGAAAGGGTTACACTAGTTGAAGAACCTTCAGTAAAGAAGGGAAAGGTAGTTCCTTCAGTATCGGCACCAGTTACTGCAACAAGTCCCAAAGTGACCAAGCGGTCACTAGCAAAGAAGAAACCAAAATCTGCACCCACCAAAGTGTTTGAGAGAAAGCGGAAGACAAAAGGCAACACACCGGACTCAGAGGACACTATGTCTGAAGAACAACCTAAGAAGACTAGGCAAACGAGGAAAAAGACAAAGACAACCAGCAATGAACCGGCAACATCTGCACCGGTAAATATTGATATTTCCTCCTACAAACCTTTGACACGTTGTCAAATAACTATTAAGAATATTAGAAGAAAAGTGCTTGGTGATTTGAAAGAGTGCTTTGATGATTTTAATGATGATGAAAAGGAAGAAGTTGAATAGGAAGTCATTAAATATTTATGTATTAATGACCAGTGGCCATCAGAAATTAAATCTGAATCACCTAATTCTTTATATAATTATTTAGATAACAAATGGCACATTGCCATAGAGAAGGAATAGGAAATAAGAGAGGAAGTATTTGCACAATACTTTCCTGGTGTGCCTAAATCAGAACTTTATGAAGTGGTGGAAAGATATAAGGGCCTCTTCTTCATGAGAAGAAGGAGACTCCTGTTGCTAGAAGGAAAAGTCCCGGAAGTGGTAAAAGATACCCACTCCCTTGTTCAATCCACTCTAAAGTTGCACCAAGTGGCAAAAGCCAACAGGAAAGCTGAGGAAGAACCGGAAATCAATAAACTGGATGAGGTGTATGACAAAGAAGGATTACCGGTCACTGATCAAATGGAACCCATTGATGTTGATGCCTTGAACGGTGAAGATATTACTCCGGCTACATCAACAGAAGCGGCAAGACAGGAAAAACAGGCAAAGGAAGAGAAGAAGCAACAGGAAGATGAAAAGAAGAAACAGGCAGAAGAAGAAGAAAAGAGGAAACAAGAAGAGGACAAGAGAAAAGAAGAGGAGAATAATAGACAAGAGGAAGAGAAGAAGAAGAACGAAACAGAAAAGAAAGAAGAAGAGAAACGAAAGGAAGAAGAAAAGAAACAGGAAGAGGAGAAGAAAAACGAAGAGGCCAAGAGAAAGGAAGAGGAGAAGAGGAAGCAGGAAGAGGAGAAGAAGAAGAAGGATGAAGATGAAGAGAAGCGGAAAGAAGAGGAGAAGAAGGAAGAAGAGAAAAGGAAGACAGAGGAAGAGGAGAAAAGGAAGGCAGAAGAGGACAAGCTAAGGGCTAAAGAGAAGAAGGGAGCGGCACAAAGCATTCAAGTGGAGACCTCAAAGGCAATCGGTAGTCAAGCCAAACCGGCTGACATTACCAGTCCCATTGACCTCCAATCTACAAACGAATCGAAGCTGCTACAAAGCATTAAGCTTGCTCAAGAACGCCTGGAGGTGATAAGGAGGAAGAAGGAGCAAGACGTGATCCAAGTTGTGGTGGACACTCTTACCGGTTTGTTACCCGGTACCAACCTCCCTAGTACCGATTCCTCTCTGGCTCAATTGAAGCTCTTATGCACAGTTGTAGAGGACCAAGTGCAATGTCTAGAAGATGTTGCCGAAGCTAATGCCAAAAAGAAGCATCAAAAGGATTTGAACATTGCCTTGGTGAAAAAGTTAAATGAGCTTTGGTCCTATCTGCAGAAGGCACAGAAGGACATTAAAGATAATTTGGATGAGGGGAATCTACTACTCAGCAAGATTTGTCAACCCCATCTATTATGTGATGATGTGCTTGTTCAGAAAGACAAACTACAAACTGATTTGCAGACATTCATAAGCACCTTCAAGATGCCATATGATTCCTTTACCGCTTATGGGCAAATCGTTCACCGATTTCAACTTCAGGCTGCAAGAATTGATTTGGAGATCAGCAACCAGATCAGGGATTTGCAGGAACTACAACTGGTTCTACTACCAAGACTGCAAATACTTCAGAAATGCTATCTCAATCTGGATGCCTTGACGGTTACTCAAGAGATGAGTACCTTGGACGCCATGGAGGAACAGGTATCCCAGATGCAAACGGAGAGTGAGGTTGCTACCTCATTGCTTGAATCATGGTTTGTATCCATGAAGACATTTATGCAAGACTTTAAATTAGTTTTTGACAAGTTTCACTATTTATTGTCATAAACACTTATTCAGCTAATAGAAACAGGGGTTATTCGGCTGTATGTTGTCATTGTTGGCAAAGGGGGAGAAGTATTCTGGTATTTAAAATTTTGATGCATGCTATGTATACTCTCATGTTTATCTCTGTAAGGAAGTAGTATAAATTATATTTTTCTGCAAAGGGATAGTGTATATGCTTAGGGGGAGTAATTTTGATTATGGCATTTTTTTTGTAAAACACTTAGATGTCAAATTTTTTCCTAAGTGTTGCCATCAATGCCAAAGGGGGATATTATTGGCATTTTTTATTAATATGTTGTGATTGTCATTGATGGACACACACTTGCTATGAGATCACTTTATGAATGTATGAATTATGCTCAACCAGTATTTGTTCCAAACCGGTATTATGTTGTAGTCTTTAGACTATCGGTGTTTTGCAGAAAGTGTTAACCGATCTCAAGCGGCATGAAGACCTCAAGCGATTCGAGGATCTCAAGCAGAATGGAGCAAAGGAACTAAAGCAGCAGTTATCATTTTCCCTGTCTTCATTTTTGTCAACCCGTAATTTGTTTAATAATTAAATTGGTATTACTCTGAGTTACCAACCGGTAATCGGTAAAGTTGTATAAACCGGTAATACTCTGTGATGAGTTACCAACCGGTATATTTTTGTGATGAGTTACCATCCACCGACACTTTGATGGTTTACCATCCACCGACACTTTGATGGTGATTTTGTGTCATGTTACCAAATGCATCTACATACACTGAACCTAGGAACTTGCAATGTAGTCCTATTGGACCGACATGAAATCAGATTCCTTTTAAGGACATCATGTCTAGGGTTTTAGTAGTTGTTAAGGTTCAAGGTGATTATAGAGGTTTTTGCATGTGCGATTACAGAAGAAGAATAGGTATGTGTGAAGAAACAAAGTGTGGAGATATTTAAGACTGAAGTAATGTTGAAATGCATTAATAATGATCTATCGGGGATCTAACCAAGCATACCGTGCTAATATTTCGATCACTCACTTGTTGATTACTCACATCTTCGACAAGTCTGAAACCTTTAACCGGGTAGGCTAGGCAAAGCCTTTGTAAATCCTCTAACAAGGTGGTTCACAACTATGGATCTGAAATCCTCTCACAAGGTAGTCTTTGATCGGACTTATCTCCTAACAGAGATTGAGATTCCTAACAGGATCTGTTCTGGTAAAGAACATTGTATGACCTTAACCGGTCTGGTTACTATTTTGCAGATAGTTACTTGTGAGTTTAATCTCACCGTGGTTTTTCCCATTTGGGTTTCCACGTCAAAATCTCTTGTCTTATGGTGATTGTGCTTCTGTGGGTGAATGCCTTATTTGTTGTCTGGTTTGCATGTGTGTTAACCGGTTTGTTTGTAAAACTATTTTACCGACTTACTGCTAGACTGTTAAAGTGTTTGAGTTCAGTATTTTTTGGTATACTAATTCACCCCCCCCCCTCTTATTATTCATCATCTATCTCCTAGATTGGACTACATTCACCATAATTATGTGTTGGTGGCCAACTTGATAGGACCTATGCTTGTCTTCTATTATGGTTGACCTAATTGATATTTGCAATGAAGGAGATGGTATATAAAAAATATTAAATTGATTTTGATGGTGTACATGTGTGTGGATCAATGTATATATTGTGCCTACATGATTATATCATTTGCAGAAGTCAATTGTGAAAAAGTCAGTGTGTGGTGATTGTTATGGAGTTGGTTGTTTGAGATAAATATTCAAGGAAAACTTCATATCTAGAGATTGTCGGAGGAATTGTTATTGAAGGCCTATTTATTCCTAATTTATATATTCATTTTACTTTGCTATGGAGAAGTGATCTTTATATTCCAAGCATTGTATCTTTCCCTAGGAAAGTGTGCTCTACTATGCAATTCCTTCAAGGAGTAGTGTACTTCCTTAGCAATGAGCCTAAAACAATATTGTAACCATTTCATATATTGTGAGTTCTCTCTCGCTGTGGTTTTTTCCTATTTGGGTTTTCCACGTAAATCTAGTGTTATCTTATGTATGGTGTTTTATTGTTTTGCATTTCATTATTGTTGATAATTAAGGTTAAAGTGACTGGATTGAGAAATAAGGTTTAAGATTTGGGTAGTGACTAATTCACCCCCCTCTTGAAGTCCTAAGGTGTGTTCAACAAATATGGAAAGACAAGTATAACAATACAATGTAATCATATTAAGTATGAGAGATGGTCTTGAGACCTTTTGGTAGAGACTTGAAAGTTTCATAGGTTTTCAAACATAATAGGGGTTTCCTTTATTGATAACACCAAGAAATGAGCAATGACAAGAAATATGGTGGGACAAGATGTGAAGCCTTTAAGGCTAGAATGAAAAATAATTAGCAAGGGACGGGATAAAGATAACTCATCCAACAACATTCATAATAGTATGGTAAGCATGAAACTTATTATGGTAATCCATGCACAAAGGTAAATCCTAGTACTATGGAAAAGGATAGTGAAAAAAGTGATAGCAATACATAATGAATGCAAAAAAGAAGTCACTAAATGGCTTAAGGAGTCCTTATGAGAAGTATTTAAGAAGATAGTGATGTTCAACAACAATGGAGATGAAAAGTTTGAGGATGATATGCCCAACATAGGCAGACATGTAGCAAAACTAAAATATTCTTTGTCTATAAGGCAATCCTTTAGTCTGAAGAGTCTTCTTGTAAGGTTAGAACAATGAAGATTACAAAGGATGGCAAGGTTCTTAGACATTAATATGATAGTCAACACCTTGTTCACACAAAAGAAAGAATGGTAGCAAGGAAAATGGATACATGATTGTCAAAACCAATATAAGATTGTCCTTGTAAAAGAATACATGCACAAGAGATGATAAGGATTTTGAGATCATGAGTAAATGCATCATGAAGAAACAATAGAGAAAAATTATCATTAATATGCAAGGAAGAAGGATGAGATTTAAGAAAACAATATACACAAAGCATATATGATAGTCAAGTGCATAGCAAGCTATTAAATACAAAGGAACACTCATAACTATGAAGGACAACCTTGAAATAAGAAGTACTAAATAATCAGAGACCATTCACAAGCAGTTAAAGAGGACAAACAACAGTGCAAGAATGTCACAATGTCATTTAAGGTGCGTGCAATGACAAGCCTTAAAAAGTGAAAGTGTTACAAGGTAAATGACAATAATGACAATAATCACTGAAGATATCTCAAAATCTACTCCAAAGAAAGCACAAACAATGATAATGACAATGCCAATAATGAATTAAAGAGGCATGCTAATTGGATCTTTAGAGAGGTTTTCAAATGAAAGTAGTCACCATGATGTGACAACATCAAATCATGTGTGAAGGGTCATGATGAGAATATAGTCACGGAACATAGATTAAGGAAGGAAATGGTAAGAAAATAAATACTAGAACATATGCATAAAGATAGTCATGTGATTATGAAATGTGGCAACAAGTAGGTGACAAGACTATGAGATGCTAGGAAATTAAGATGCAAGGGGAGTCCCCATGGAAAACAATAATGAAGCACAATACCATGAAGTGATTAGATGATGGGTCTTGCAAACGGTCTTCTAAAAGGTATGCCTTGTATTGTGTAGTACAAGACATAAAAAGTCGGCAATATGACAATCTTAAGGAGCATTGAACAGTGACAAATGGAAGGTGTCTCGCTACACATGAAGAGTATAGATCATAGCCCACACAAAAGAAAAAGATTATGTATAGATTAAGAGAACAGTATGGATAAGAGTTGTGACAATCCCTTACAAAAAGAAAAATAATATTTAAGATAGTTCATGCTAAGTTTGAAATACGGCAATCCCTAAACGTGAAATAGCAAGGAATTGATAAAGTAACTGTGAATAGTGAACATGTGAACATGTGATTTGTAGCACACACTAGTTAAGAAAACTCTAATGGATAGTGCACAATGTGAATTAAAGATAGAAATAGGTATTTTCATGGAGGTCACTACAAAAAATGAAGAGAAAAACAAGGTATGCTACAAGATAGTGAACTTGGTAACATTATAAAATATGATGAGTATGGTGCAAGTAATGAAGAGAGAAATAATAGTGCATATCATCAAGAGCATGGTGTCTTAAGAGTTAGAATATATATTGAGTATGGTGCTAACATCTAGAAGTAGACTGCAATCTAGATTAAGGTATGTTAATCCCTTAAATCTCCTTGACTAAAGAACAACATAGTTATGAGCACTAATAGCCCTAAAGGGAAACCATAATGGGAAAGTAACACTCCTTTTCAAAAGACAGATAGAATAGAAAGAAAGAGGACAAATCTTCAAGAAGATAAATGTTCTATCAAAGTCATGAACAATGAGGTATAAGACACAAGGTAAAAGGTGAAAATGAACATGAAACCATATGCATGGCAGTGGTCTCACTTGTAATAAGCATGATGAAAAGAGAGTGACAAAGCAAGGTAAAAAACAACTTGATGAAGAATAGTTCATGGAACAATAAAGATATAAGACAATCAACTTGAAACATGGTTGTCAATAGGGAAGTTAAAATAGAGATGAATATCACAGTGCCATATAAAGAGGATGGAGCTAATAGAGAAGAGAGGTGAAAACTTTCAAATCAGTCTACGTAAAAAGGAGTACTTTATGACTCATAAGTAACCAATTTCACATGCACAAACACCTCTCAAAGATAGGAGTACATTCAAATAATAGTTGAGTCATTATGATAATATTTGAAGCAATTGGGAGGATCTTCAATGACTCATTTCAGTTTCATCCGACCCAAGACACTTTCAACTCAAGTAAAAATGCAAAGCACATGCCCTGTTACTTTTGGAAGCTGGTTGAGAAGTTTGAGAGGGTGAACCAAGAATATAGAGACATAAGGAGCATATATAGAGCAATATTCCAAGGCTTTTTACTTAGTTTGAGCATCATCCAAGCATCTAGACGCAATTCCAAGCCACATCAGCCTCATCCAAAGTGAAAGATGTCGCAAATGAACTCGAGGCAATGAATACACTTCAACCACCACTCCTCCTATGTGCCTAAGCAAGTGGACCTAGTCTTTCTTAACATTTATTTCCTTCAAATATGTTTTCCTATATTCTATGTACTATTTTAAGATGAATAATAGGACCTCTAAGATCAGTTTTAGTTCAATTGTTGTTGCAATTTCCCACTAAGTATTGTAGCTCCAAAAGTTCTTCCAACAAGATACATTGTTATGCAACTCAAAAACTAATCATTGGGACTAAAAATTTTGTGTAATCTTTCATTTTCGATGCAATAATAGTTATTGTCAGACTTATGCTATTGTAAACACACCTTTTGTAGCAACAAAATCATATTTTTGCCTTCTATATATGTTGTTTCATTGTATGTGAATGAGTGATTGATATATTTTATTAAATTTCGAATGCAAAAGATCTATCATATGTCTCATTGTTAAACATCTTCAGGCAAAAAAGCTTATTAATTATAGGTCATAAGTTGTGTCTTTGTTCAAACGGACTTGTGAAAAAAAACATATTTTCCTTCTAAAAAGTTGTAGCAAACTAAACCTTCTTATGAAACACTGATGCATAAGTAAGTAAAACATTGAGTTGTGCAAGTAGAATTTTGTTATTAAGTAATTGTGTGTAAGAATAACAATAGTATAGATTCAAATATTCATTTTGGTGCATCACCACCTGTAGCGTCCTAAAATTGCGACACTTGCAATTTTGACTGCATTTGGGTCTTCACGATGGCGATGCAACGTTAAACCTGAATGGAGACCCCGAAACCTGCTTGTGACACCAAAAACTGCATTTTTCTGCACCTTGGCATGATCCCTCCTTGCACCTTGCTGTCCCGGGAGGTGGGACCATGGCGCCCAGCACCTTGGTCCCTGGCCCTATTTTGGGCCCGGTCTCTTTTGGGGCATCGAGTCTTTAAGTTTGCAATTCGGGAAATATTGTTTCCTGGTCGGCCTAAGGTTGGGAAAATCAGTCTATCAACCCTAATTGACAAGTATATAAACTACATTTCCTCTCTCAAAAAGGGAGGAGGAGATATATGTGCAAAGACGCGGAAGCAATATTCAAACATTCAAACATTCAAGCATTCAAGTATTCCTTCAAGCACTTGAGCATTCTAAGTCTCCATTCAAGGCTAGGTGTTGCATTCAAGACAAGGATTCAACCATTGAAGAGGAGATCACATACAACATACAGCATACTACATACATTACACCTTCGCATGTAAGAATACAAACATTCTTACAACAAGGTATCAGTACTTGTTTACATTACAAACATTTACATTTACAGCATTCTCATTTCTTGGTTAATTCCAAAACCGGGGTTTGATCTAAAGGCAAACCCCTAATCCCTAACCCCCCAATCGTCCTCTCTTTTCTGTGTGTAGGTTGCAGGTACGCGGCTGTAATTGAAGATCTGGAATCCTTGTGCAGAGACGAACGGATCCCCCTTCGTTTCGCGGATTTTTCGGAGGACCGTGTGCACGCCGGGCGCCATCGTCCCGTCAACTTTCGCTCAAATTTGCAGAACAGCACCGTCTCGATATTTTACTGCTAATTCCAGGTCCGCAGCTTCATCCCATATCCCTATCTCTATTTATAAACGAATCTTTCCTACTTTACATGCATTCTTAGTCCAATCATCCTATCTACATTCTTTACAAAAGAGGGTATCCTTGATGTCTTAACCCTTGAAACTCATTTAGAATCCAATCCTGCATTGTGTGGGATTGGATCTTGTGGGTTTCAACCCCTCTTTTGAATGTAAAGTCCCTCCTAAGTGAAAACCATCAACCCTAGTGACCTCCCTTCTCTCTCCTCGGAGTTGGGGAGGGGAGAACGATTAGGGTTCAATTTTTCTGCTTTACATTTTGGTGAACCCGACGTGAACATCCTAATTCTGATTATTCATGGTTAGATCTGAAAAATTTGCTTCCTTAATTACATTTTTCATGTTTGATCTTGTGCCAATTTTAGAGGTTGATTGCATAAAAACCCTAAAATTTTCTTTTTAGTAATTAAACTTGTGAAATGTTTAATTGTTAACGCTTGTTTCAGATCTATCCTTCCATTGCAAATTGTCAATTCATAGTTGTGCTTTAATTCTGAAAATTAAGTGGTTAAGTGTCAAAACCCTAATTTTTAAAACCTTCTTGATTCAACCTTTGACTGATAATTTCACTGATCAAAACACCTCCAAATCGGCTGTAACTTTGGATTCCGCAATAAAATCACAATATCTCTCATCCCTGAAAATTTGGAAAAAAGTTGCGAGGACCGTGTGCACCCCGAGCGCCATCGTCCCTGACATTTTTTCCGAAATTTCGGGAGCTAGATCTTACTGTATTTTTCTGCTAAAATCCAGAATTTTGGCTGATTTTATCAATTTTAACACTTTCAAAATTACAGTCAAAGTTGGTCTAGCGATTGCTTGGATTGAGGCTTCTAATCATTCAAAAATCATTGAAATTGAAATTCATATCAAAATTGTGTTTCTTACAGTCCTAAATCTGAAAAGTGTGTTGGCATTCATTCGAAATTTCAGTCCTTTATTCAAATTTTTGCAGTTTGTGACTTTTGAAATTAAGTGTCTAATTGCAATAACTCTGATTTCCGCTTTCAAAATTGAATTTTGCGTGAAATTGAGTCAATTTTTTAAATTTCAAAACTTGCATTGCTTTTAGCATTCCCTCTAAAATCATAAAATTCAAAATTTCAGTTTCCCCCTCTTTTTCAAAATTCAAATTTTACATTTTTCAACAATCTTGGTAGGGTTCAATTTTGAGATTGGAACTTTAATTTGGCCTATCTACAGATCGTAAAATCACTCAATTTTTTCAGATTAGCTTTAAAATCATCATAACTTTCATCCCTGAAAATTTCGAAAAAAGTTGTCAGGACCGTGTGCACTCCGTTCGCCACGGTCCCGGACATTTTTTCCGAAATTTCAGGAGATTGTCCTGATTGTATTTAATAGCTTAAATCTAGGAGTTTGGCTGATTTTATTGAAATTCGCTACCCATAAAATTCAAAATCTTCTCTCTCTCTTTAGTGCATGAGTTTTACAACAATAAGCCCTACTTACACTATTCCCATTAGACGAAGCCTTAGAATTAAGTCGTTCCAAGGTTTAATTACTGAGGAGATGGAACCTAATTTGAATGGCCTTTTTAACGAGGACATGGGTAATTCCTCTAATCCTCTTAATGATGAAGAAGCTCTCCATGAGGTTTCTGTAGAACAACTTTCGAAATTGGATAACCAATTTGATGATTTTCGACAATGGATGTCTCAAGAATACCCCGATAGCGAAGCTCTTTCATTAATTGAGGGTCTAAAACGTATGGTTCAAAGTGATAAGAATGGAATTGATATTTTGCGTGGTATTGCACACATTGTGGATTCGAATGTGATGCCTATGAAAAGTTGTGCCGAAACCTTAGGTTATACACAACCTCCTACTCAAGTTAATCATTCTATTCCTTTGACAACTCCTATTACTAGTATACCTACTTTTACATCAAACATAATGACTACTTCAACACAAGACATTCCGCCTATGATCACCAGTCATTGGGGCAATCCCTCTTCTTCAATCAACCCTCTTCCTTCATTCAATCCAACTTCTTCATTCATTCCTTCAATGAGTGTTCCTATTATATCACCACAAATGAACATGACGCAAGGGGGCAATTCGTTTAATCATTCTATTCCTCCTTGTAGTGTTCCTCCTTTCCAATCATCTCCTATGACTAACTATCATAGTGTCCCACCACCTTACTCTCTACCTTCTTTCAATAACATAACACCTCCATCACAATCTAACACGTCTAATATGAACTCTTCGACTGAAGCGACCATTAACAATCTTGCACAAACTGTCTCTTCTTTACAGCAACAAATTGCCTCTATGAATCAATCTAAGTTTAGTGTGCCCACATTCGATGTTGCGAGCCCACTTTCTCTTGACATTGTTCGAGCTATCCCCCCTAAACATGTCGAAATTCCGCATTTGGAGCTTTATAATGGTAAGGGTGATCCTCTAACACATGTTAAGACCTTTCAAACAATATGTACCGATTTTGCTTATGACCAAAGGTTGCTTGCAAAACTGTTTACTAGAACATTAAGAGATAAAGCCCTACAATGGTATTGCTCGTTGCCTTCTTATTCTATTTCTTCTTTCGAACAACTTGCAAATGCTTTTATTCAACAATTTCAAAACAATATAAGTCCTAAAGTTACTTTGATTGATTTAATGCATTGTAAACAAGGTGTTAAAGAAAAAGTGACTGATTTCATTGGTAGATATAAGCATTTGTATGCTCAAATTTCCTTTCCAGTACCTGACAATGATGTTCAAAGAATCTTTATTTCTAATTTACAAAAAGATATTAGAGAAAAACTTCTGTTTTCTGAGTTTACTTCTTTCCAACAGTTGTGCGCAACTCTTCACAATTATCAACTGACTGTGAGTCAAATGGAACAAGCAAATCCTATGGCTCCGAGTGATAAGGGTGATAGTAGTCAACAACCATTTGGGAAGTTTAAACCGAACAGAGAGTCAATTAAATTCAATGAAAACATCATCAACAACAATGTGAATGCAGCATCAGGTGTGCCTCCTATTTCTAAGTTTTTCAAGAAAGAAAGAAAGTTTACTCCTTTAAATGAATCATTGCATAGTATTATGAATAAGTTATTGGAACAAAATGTGCTTACTCTTCCTCCTATAAGGCAAATAGATCCTGCAAAGATTAATTCACCCTATTTTGATAACAAATCTTTTTGTCAATTTCATTGTCAACCTGGGCATGATACTGAATAATGTTTTGCTTTAAAGGGTAAAATTCAAGATTTGATTGATAATAATACTATCTCTGTTTCTGGTGTGAATGATAAAGGCAACACATCTGTAGCTCCTCCTAACCAAAATCTTAAGATTTTTACTGATCCATTGCCTTCTCATACCTCTAATGCGATTGATACTACTGATTCCTCCGTCTCACCTGATGATCTTGTGTCCATGACTCGGAATGTGATTAACTTTGTAGAGCAGCAGAAAATCCCTAAAGAACCTTCCATCACCTTTGATTCCAGTGAAACTATCAGGGCACCTGATGGTCCTTTATATATAGTTGCAAAAGTCAAGAATACACCTTGTCGTGGAGTGCTTATTGATCCTTCTTGTATGGTTAATGTCATTACTGAAGAATTTCTTTTTACTTTGCAATTGAATCAAGTGATCTATGACGAAACAAATGTGGTTGTGAAACTATTTGATGCATTTTCTTCTCCTGTAATTGGTTCTATTACATTACCTATTGAGGTCCATAACAAATCCCTTGATGTGGACTTTGCTATTATTCCATCATCCGAACAATTTCGTGTGAAGCTAGGCTATCCTTGGCTATCTTCCATGAAAGCTATTGCTTCTCCTATTCACAAGTGCTTGAAATTTCCCCATAATGGTGAAATTGTTACTATCAATCATAGCCTCTTTAAACCTGCTGAAAGAACTTCTAGCGTTCCTATTGATTACTTTTGGCCTAAACAATTCCAATCTCTTCCTCCGCGAAGTGATCATCTTTTCAAATCTTATCAAAGGTGGAAAAAAGATATGATCCTATCTCTAAGTGAACCTAGAACACCCAAACTTGACATTCCTATCATTCTTGAGAAGGAAGTTCTTCCTTTGAAAGATAAAACTAATGTCTTTCCTCAAGAAGATTCCCAACCCATTCCCATGAATGTGACTATGCCTATATCTAATAAACTTCCTAAAAGTAGACCTATACCTCCTCGTCATGATGGGCTTGGTCTCCTTCCTAAACCAAATATTCCTCCTTTGTATGGAGCAGTTCCTCCTCCTTCCTCTTATGGAGAGAAGAGACCTTCCTCTTCTCCTATTATTCAACCTAAGAGACCACAACCTAAACACCCAAGTGATAAGGATGAGAACATTCCTCCTCCTCAATCTTCTCAACTTCCTACTAAGACTAGACGAAATTGTTCTGCACGTGAACGTCGACGAAAGCGTCGTCTTAGAGCTTAGGCAGCTGCTTCTCAAACTTTGCAATCCCCAAAAACACCTTCAGCTAGTATTAGTCCATTTTCTCCTCAGTCGGAGATTGAGCCTGTTGGGAGTATTTAAAATTGCGTCAAAGTTTGTAGGCCTATTTCAAAATTTTGCTCAGTATGTCAGAAAGGCACCCAAATAAGTCAGTCCGAATGGCCTAGTTAGCAAGGGGGTAAAATGGAGCCAGTTGATTTTCAAAGGGTAAGGCTCAGGATTCATGTCCCACACCTTTCATTTGGCCTATTTAGTGTGTGGCAACTTTCAAAATTCAGTTTGGATAAGTTTATGAGGTACCCGTTTTGAGGGGTGAGTTGGAAGTGCATTTTAGGCACAAATGCAGATTTTATTGAGTAGCCTACTTTGAGCGATTACATCTTTTGCCCTGTTGATCGTCATGAAGAAATTCAAAGTGGATTCAATTCTATGCATAAATGTGAGTGAGCTCGCAAATTTTCAAGTCTTAACGAATCCATTTGCTCAGTTTTTGAAGCCGATTCCGTTTGCAGTTTCTATGTTTTGGCAAGTCTCTGTTTTGACAGCTAGTCGGAGCCCTGTTTCGACTAAGTGTAAAAGTTGCCTCAGTAAGCGTCATGCCCTAATGTTTGTTCCAGGCTGATGTTGGTATAAATGATGAGTTACGTTTCAAATTTCAAGGCCCTACCAATCCGTTTGATCGGTTCTCAAAAGAGCTCATTTTGCCATCAAATTCAGTTACCGCACTCCAGTGTTAGATCAGTTAATGTTGCCATTTTTGTGTGCATGCCATTTGCATCCTGTCAGTCAAGTGATCGAATTGAGAATTCAAAGATTTAATATGTACTTAAAGGTACCTATGTTCCGAATTTGAGGACCCACGGAGGTCGTTTGATATTTTTGAGAAAGGCGTCATGTGTTGCTAGGACATTGACTTCATCAGGTCCGCAGTGTTGACAAAGCCAGTTGGGCATTTTCGGAAATTAATATCTCTTCGCTCGGGACTCGTCTTGAGAAACCGTTTGGTAAATGTCATCCTTGTATATCAAAGTGCATGCCTGTCAGATGGCGAGCTCCAGAAAGGTGTTTTGACAGGTTTGAAAATTACGTCTTCGCGATTAAATGCGAAAATTGTGGCGTAATTGCCTGAAGGATGTAAAATGCAATTTTGTGATCCCAGAATGGTGCCGATCGATTCCAGAGGTCTGTTTGAGGTCCGTGAAGCTTTCCAGGGGTCTGTTGCATGAAAACGAAAAAAATTTTAGTCGGACCCACTTTGGGGCCCGACCCGGCTCGACTGCAATTTGCCAGTTGGACAGTGAAAGAGCCGAGAAAGTTCAAAACCAAGTGCAAATTGATATGTATGTCAGGAAATGTAGTTGAGAGGATACCCTTGGGAAGGCCTTGGCTAATGATCAGTGTTAATAATGACACAGATTTTCACTTCCGCAAAGCTCAATTCGATCCAAGAGATTGTCCAATTGATTGTTCAAGACCATGTGAAAGAGTTTGCCCTGCTGGTGCAAGTAAATTTGAAAGCTCAATTCATTACAATGATATGCCTCTTAATGCTAGCTCTATTTCCAAGTTTCCAGTTTTTCCCAAGGCAAGAGTAATTAGTGAACGTTGCTATGGTTGTGGTCGTTGCTTTCCACTTTGTCCATATGGCAAAATCAGAGAAAATACATATGTTAGAACAAATGGTTTGGTTGATTGATTTCAAAGGCTGGACTGCAGCTAGTATATTTGTGAAGGTAACACATGAAACAACTAAAGTTTTACAGAATCATTATCCAGAAAGGCTAGGCGTGGCCATTCTATACAATCCACCAAAGATCTTCGAGTCATTTTGGACAGTGCTAAACCCATTTTTGGAACCAAAGACATACCGGAAAGTAAAATTTGTATATTCAAAAGACTCAGAAAGTATGAAGATTATGGAAGAATTATTTGATATGGACAAAGCAGAAACTGCATTGGGTGGGAAATGCCTTGTAGAATTTAGTAAAGATGAGTATAGAAAACGCATGGGAGAAGACAATGCCAAAGACTTCTCTGCAGCGTGGCTGATAGAATGTACTAAAATTCTGGTTAATGGCCCTGTGTAAAAGCCTCCGGAGCAGCGTATGAGATTGGGGAGGGACATGGAAAACAACAATGGCATTGAAATTCCAACGTTCTCCCTCCCTATCGTAGCGTGGTGTGTGGGGTTCTCCAGCGGTGGTCCCAATTCACACTCCCCCCTCGCACTTCATAGCTCTTCCCTTGCGTGGAGTATGGTGGGAGAAGACAATGCAAACTACATCCTCTACGTTGCTATGGAGTGTAGCCGAGCCTTGAATATTTCCTCTGCGTGGAGTTAAGTGGTGAGCTGTGGGGAGTTTAGGAGCAGCATTAGAAACCATCAAGCAAATTCATTGGCAAGTCTAAAGCATCATGCTCCCTGCGTGATCATTAGAAGGCGATGTTTTCTTTAAGAACAAAGTTTAAATTACATTGAACAGGTGTAATACCAGTCAAACTTCCTCTATGTGGCTAAAAAAAATATAATTTTTTGCTGTAGCGTGGTAATTACATTGTTCAAAGAAGCAAAAGCCGGTAGCACTGATGTTAAAACCACAGCTTCTGCATTCAATTTGGAGAGAGAGAATCCTTTCCTGTCAAAATCTATTCAACTGAATTCATCGCCTTCTGTGAGCTTGTCCCTTTTTCCATCATTAAGTGATCCGGTTGTTTCAAGTGGTTCCGCATCTCCAGCATCTGAAGTTATAGCACCTAGATCTTGGCTGCAAGATGCTACAAGACAAAAAGAGATCATCAATGGTATTTCTAGAGGATCAGTGAATGAGAACAAGCATAATTTACCTTGGACTTCATCAGATAAGCCAGTTGAGACGGTATCTTTTGATCCAATTTTACCTTCTACCAAACAAGGAGCAGATAACCGTATCATGCAACAGCTGCCTGCATTTTTCCAAAACGTAAAAGATCTTGAAGAAGGTCGGCAGTCCTGGTTAATGCACAAAAAGGAGGCTAGTTGGAGACTCAATCGACTCGAACAACAGCTTGAATGAGAAACACGTAAGCGGAGAGAAAAAATTGAAGAAATGCGTGCTAAAATTCGGGCCCTTAGAGAGGAAGAGATGACATATCTTGATAAATTGGAGTCTGATTGCAGAGAGCAACTTTCTAGTTTCCAAAGAGATGCAGAAATCAAGGAAGCCAAGATGATGGAACAGTGGACAGCCAAGCATGTACAGTTGACAAAATTTCTTGAGCAGATGCTTTATCAGTTTCCTGATGCTCACAGATTCTTTAGCAATGACATGAGGTAACATGCTTAGTAAAATGTAAGCCAAAGACTCCATTGCGGGGCAAGGAGGAGAGCAAATACAACCAAATTGCCCTGGCGAGCGAAATTTATAAGCAGTCACCCAGAGAACTCTTCAAAGATGAAGCTCCAGGCTTAACATCATTATCCCACATGCACTGGGAAGTGTTCTTTTTTAATGTTTATATGCAAAAGCGCACAGCAATATAATGTCTAAGCCTTAAAGGCTTTTGACACAAGGTGCCCATGGGTGCCCAAGGCGGGCCCATGCGCGAGCACACTTCTTGAGGCGAAGGAAGAATTGATTAGACGAAAACCAAGTGGACCCCACTCAGGCACGCTTCCCAAGACAACTAGGCAAAATTTTGCAGACGAAGGTCGGGTTAACGAGCGAGCAGGTTCGAGAGAGATCAACGGCTCGCGCTATTTCGCGAAAGGAAGATGCACATGAGTTAAACCCGCGAAATAGCGAGAGTGAACGAGAGCCGTCCATGTGGCACGTAGGTGGCAGGTACAGTCAGTGCTCCAGCAGGCGGGTCCCGGTGAGGTGGCACACGGTTGGCGCACAGGTGGCAGTCCAGTGGCAATGACGTGGCAGCCAAGTGGCGGTGACGAAGCAGATGACGTGGCGATGATGAGGTGTCATCTCAGGTGGCGTCCGGTCAACCCCATCGACCAATCAGATCCTGCCACGTGGCAAGGCGTCAGAGCACAAATGGAGGCAAAAATTTAAATTTAAAATTGTTTATTATATAGTTTAGACTATATTAATAAATGAAAAATTTAAATATTTGAGCACATTGGGGAATTAATTCGCCCAGGACTCAATTTTTGGCCAAGGTATAAAGTGTTATATATTTTCGGAAAGCTCTCGGAGCGAGGAATCCAACTATGAGGTTAATTTTGGCAAATGTGGGATATTTTGGATGCAGTTTTCACGGGAATAAAATTCAGTTAGAGAAGGGACACTTGGCAATTCAGTTACAGATTTGATTTGGTTCCCTCTCTCTTTTTATTCCCCATTCTTCTCAGTTGTAAGGGTTCCAGAAATTTGGAGAAATGCTCCAGATTTGATGGCTTCCATTTCTGAATGTCATGACCAAAATTTGTAATTGCTTTTGGTTTGTTTTCAGGGTATAGAGATTGCAGGGCAATGTTGTAAATGTGATTCTAGTTGCAGGACTTGCTTGTGTCAGGCATGAGTAAATTCCTCATAGTATTGTCTCTGTGTAAGTATTTCATTATTATGAATTGAATCCTCAAGGAGGATAAGATTTGTCAATTTCAAAGAAATTGTGTGATTGTTTATAGGTATCCTTCAAGGAAGGTTTCAAACTCTGTAGTCAATCATAAATGATGAAATATATTTTCCAGATCTGATAAAATTGTGAATGAATCAAATAGTGCATTAATATAAGGTATTGATGCATGAATATCTTGTTTAAGGAAAATAAGCTTGCATCTATGATTCATATTTGTAGTTATGTCTGTGACTCTGTTGCCCAACGAACAAGGCAGTGGTCTTGCAATTTTGGGGATGTTTTCAGATATACATTTAAAAGATAAATCTATTCTCCCTTCATTGTTTAAGGGTGTTTGTGTTCCATTCTTTCCAAGCTCTGTTTCATCCTATTGTTTGTATAGATCTAGCCAATCTGTAATGTTTCCTAATATGTTGAGCTTGTGAAATGATTTGTCTGCTCATTGTTGATGCAGTCTTATGTTTGTGATTATTATATTCAATGCATCAAGAGGGTGTCCCCCCCTAGGTCTAGCAGAACCTGAAGTGCAGGAGGATCAATTAGGATCCTATGTTATGTTGTCCAAGCCCTAATGTGTTTTGTAGACTGAAATTGGCCATTTCATAGAAAGATTTGCAGGTGTTCTTGGGTTATCACTTTTGGTGAACAACAGAGCCGAAATCTCCTAAACATAAGATGTATGATGGTCTTGATCCTGTGCGAGTTAAAGATCCTATTTTTATAAATCTTGATGATGATATAGATGAAAATGTTATTCATGATGAAAATGTTACTCCTGTTCATTCTGATAGTGAATATGAATATGTTGATGTTGATAACCATTTATCTAATGAATTTTCTAAAGCACTTATCCTAGCTCCTAGACAAGAACAACGTGGCTCGGAACATGAACATAGCCCTTGTTTGGATCTTGTGATAGCTCCATCTGCTGTGTTGGATGTTCCTCCTCTAGCGTGTTTCCTACCTTCCCGAAATATTGATCAGCATGATCGGGGGGTAGATGACATGCTAGACTAGTTCATTAGCATAGCAGATTCTCTCCTCCTCTCTTGATCTTTTGTTACTTCTTCTATGTGTTATTCTCATTCTTCTATTTGTTGTCCTTAGTGTTGTCTACTTGAGGACGATGCAAAGCATTGAGATCTCTTTTGGTCTCTCTCATGTTGACTCAAAAGACACATGTGTTCCCTTCTTCTAGGTGACCTTCCTTGATTGGGGAATGAAGAACAATTATGCATACATACATATGATATACATGAATTATCATACAGCATACTGACCCCGAGGAAAGCGAAGTCACCTTGTGCTTTGTGTTTTGTGTCTATTATCCTTGGGCTTATCTCACACTTGGGGGCTAAATCCTTGTGATAACATGCTCCTTTCCCTTCTCATTCCTTATATGTATCACTACCTTAAAGCAATCACCCCCGATGAGGCATGTGCGATCGCTTTAACGTAGGGGGGCATACACCCCGTCCATATCTCTTCAAGATACTTGAAAGTTTCTTGGCGAACTTAGCTTTGCCTTGAAAATTTTTGGTATTTTTCTTACATGACTCATAGTGAGGGAACCTTACTACTGACAGTCATGGTTCTCCCTCGTGATCTTCCCTTTTACTTTGTCAATCGAATTCGTAAGATCCTTAGTCCACTGGGGGCTTGGTGTATCTTGCCTCCTTGACGTGGTGAAAGTTTTTCAATGTTGTTTCCTTGTACTTTACCGGAAGTATGAGCGTACGCTTATACTCCCGCTAAAGTGGGGGCTAAATGTAGCGTCCTAAAATTGCGACACTTGCAATTTCGACTGCATTTGGGTCTTCACGATGGCGATGCAACGTTAAACCTGAATGGAGACCCCGAAACCTGCTTGTGACACCAAAAACTGCATTTTTCTGCACCTTGGCATGATCCCTCCTTGCACCCTGCTGTCCCGGGAAGTGGGACCATGGCGCCTTGGTCCCTTGCCCTATTTTGGGCCCGGTCTCTTTTGGGCATCAGGTCTTTAAGTTTGCAATTCGGGAAATATTATTTCCTGGTCAGCCTAAGGTCGGGAAAATCAGTCTATCAACCCTAATTGACAAGTATATAAACTACATTTCCTCTCTCAAAAAGGGAGGAGGAGATATATGTGCAAAGACGCGGAAGCAATATTCAAACATTCAAACATTCAAGCATTCAAGTATTCCTTCAAGCAATTGAGCATTCTAAGTCTCCATTCAAGGCTAGGTGTTGCATTCAAGACAAGGATTCAACCATTGAAGAGGAGATCACATACAACATACAGCATACTACATACATTACACCTTCGCATGTAAGAATACAAACATTCTTACAACAAGGTATCAGTACTTGTTTACATTACAAACATTTACATTTACAGCATTCTCATTTCTTGGTTAATTCCAAAACTAGGGTTTGACCTAAAGGCAAACCCCTAATCCCTAACCCCCCAATCGTCCTCTCTTTTCTGTGTGTAGGTTGCAGGTACGCGGCTGTAATTGAAGATCTGGAATCCTTGTGCAGAGACGAACGGATCCCCCTTCGTTTCGCGGATTTTTCGGAGGACCGTGTGCACGCCGGGCGCCATCGTCTCGTCAACTTTCGCTCAAATTTGCAGAACAGCACCATCTCGATATTTTACTACTAATTCCAGGTCCGCAGCTTCATCCCATATCCCTATCTCTGTTTATAAACGAATCTTTCCTACTTTACATGCATTCTTAGTCCAATCATCCTATCTACATTCTTTACAAAAGAGGGTATCCTTGATGTCTTAACCCTTGAAACTCATTTAGAATCCAATCCTGCATTGTGTGGGATTGGATCTTGTGGGTTTCAACCCCTCTTTTGAATGTAAAGTCCCTCCTAAGTGAAAACCATCAACCCTAGTGACCTCCCTTCTCTCTCCTCGGAGTTGGGGAGGGGAGAACGACTAGGGTTCGATTTTTCCGCTTTACACCACCATAGCTTTAGCTCTTATTTTCAAGCTTTTTTTCTCTTTTCATTAAAAACAATAGTTTAGAGTTATGTAATATTCCCTTTTTAAATGGGCTTTACTAATAAATTATTATTATTATTATTATTATTATTATTATTATTATTATTATTATTATTATAAAATATAAATGAATGGTCAAAGGGCATGAAATAGAGATTTCTGAATTTTAGTCGATCATTGTATGTATGAACTTATAAACTTCAATCTTAAGGACATATTCAGATATATGTATTTATCAATTGTTGTTGTGTGGAGTTGCTTGTGTAGATACTATATTATATTCTATGATATTTATCCAACAAATAATAAATTATTCCATTATATCTTCTAATGATTCATTTGACAACACTTTATCCTAATATATGTATTTTCATTAGTCATCGTTGCAGTGCAATATTAATACATATGATTCATTTATGAACATTATATCAATTGGCTCATTATTTCTTTATGTTGCCAGTTGTACACTTCCATAAAGGAACCCCCATGTTTAGAGGGGACAATTTCTAACACAAATATTTTTGTTTGGCGTTTCCTCTAACTGTCATACATGTTCTAAAGAGAAAAAATGTCATGCCTTGCAAAGTTAGTCACAGCCTTATTGGGATTGCAAAGATAATAATGGCATTTAAATAAAGTTGAATTAAGAAATCATTGGAAGCAAATATTAAAGACATGAAATCAAAATTAAAAATCCACTCAAGACTAACAATCAAGGATGGGGGGTTGCACTCTTTCAAAAGGGAACATATGTGAAAGGTTGTGACTCCCTCAATGATAAGGTATAAAAGGGAGATCAATTCATTTGAGATGGGGCTTCAATTTATCATCACAAGCAAGAAAATAATTAAGGATCAAAAGTGAGTAAGAGCAAAAAATAAATATATAGTAGCAGCATTTGATTTGAATTCAAGAAATAGCAAAAAAGAGCAGAAATCTTATTTATTAGAATCAACCTAGAATTAGTAAGTTTATGTGTGAAAATATGATATGTGTACGAATGCAACATATATTATTTGTTGAGATTATATAGGGATAATTTTAAGTAAATTCATTATTTTCTAATTTGAGTAAAGTAAAATTAATTATTTTTATTTGATAAATATGCTATAATAATTCATATAGTTAATCGATTTTGGAATGGGTAGAAATGGTTGCAGAATAGGAAGGTCGATCAGCCTTTCAAGCTCACAAGAGGTGAAGACCTAACCTATCTTTAACCAGGTTTGTTGCCCCAAGATGGAGTGCTTGTGGGCTGGGATCCATATGTGTGCTCACAGACTCATTGGAGAGGGTAGTCTCATACTCTTATCAAGCACGCCACCCCGAGATGGAGCGCCTATGGGCTAGTAGGTTGATTAGTGCTCCTAACCTTGATCGAGCAGGATGGAGCACCTCCAAGGTGGACTAAGAGATGGAGTGGACCATTTTCCACCCATGCTCTTGCAATACAAGGATAATCCTTGAGATTGCAATTTGCAATGTTTCTATCTAATTCATAATATGGTTACTATAGGAATATGCTTTGGACAATTATTTATTTTATTGATTATATAAGCAATAATATGTTTGTGGATTCCTAACCCATATGAAAATGGTTGGTCTCATGAATTATGTTTCAAGTGTTGACTAATGTGATTGCAAGGCCTAAACTAGGATTAATCTTGTTAAAGACATTTCAAATGGTGTGTATTCTTAGTTGTATTTTATCTGTTATTTTTATTGAACCTGTGATTTTAGGTCAAAATATAGTAATATCCCAAAGAGGACATTACAAGTAAGAATTTAGGTGATAAACGAGGGATCCTACTCTCTATAGAGGTTCATTTTCACAATAGGTGACCCACAACCTGAATATGATCCAATATTTCACTAGGTTGAGTTAATAGCTTAGTAAGGGGTTCGAACTTTAGTGACAATACTCTCCCAAACTGAAGTGGCTCCTCGCAAGATGTTTTACCTACTTCAGCACATCGAATTTTGATTGCCAAGCATCTATCATCCAATTCTTTTCTTTTTACTTCTTCTACAACACTTTTGCAAAATTGGTCTTCCACAAACTTCTTTTGACATATGTACAAGCTTGTGAACTCACAATATCACCGAAACATTGAACCAAGGAGTTTGTGGATCGTTTTTGACAAAACAAATGGTTTGCAGACTAAATTTTTTACTAAAAACACAAACTTTCTAACTCTTTCTTCCTATTTTGGTGAGTTGACGAAATTGCAAACATAAGAACTTTTTTAACAAATTTGTTGATTTGTAAACTTGAAAAATTGTCGAATCAAAGCTTTTCGATGGAATGAGAGGTTTGTGAACCTCTGATTTTACTGAAATACTTTAACATTTTCAAAAGACTTCAAACTTCATCAAAGTGATGTTTTCACGTAGCCAAGTCAAATTCTTCTAAGATAAATCATCAAAAACCAACCAAAAACACAACAAAACTGAATCAAAATGGAAAACAAAATAAGAAATGTTTTTGGTTGATGTTGAATCACTTGTGGGCCTAAATGCTCTCACATCACCTTAGCTAAGTGGAGCCATGTTTACCTTATTGATCAAAATTTTATGGTCCATTTATAGATCACACCAACCCCATTAGGAGGATTTTAATCCCCCAAAGATGTAGGAATCAATAAATGTAAATTGAAGAATCATTCATTTTGCAAAGATGTCATCTTTCCTTAGACCACAATATGAGAATCGTCTAAAAAATAGCATATTTGTATCTCTCACAACCTTGAAGCACATCCCTAATCTCAACTTCCTTTTGAAGGACAATCCTTCGATTGGCACTAAAAGCAACCTCCTACGCTTTGCGTTACTCAACATAGAGACCTTAAACTTGCTAACATAAAATTCAAAATGAGGTGTTTCTCATTCAACTATAGCTTATACTAACTCTTCATGTTAACGTAAACAAGATGGTCCCCTTCTAATCTAGCTCAAAGTAGTGCAACCCTGTCTATACCTTGTAGCTTGGCCATTATGACTAGTCTTTTGAAATAATCACATAAACCACAAATGTATTTTATCAATATTTAATAGTCTATAATATGTTTATCAAGTTTAAATAAGCTCTTTCTAAATCCACTTGTATAAGCTTACTTTGCCATTCTTCTTCTTTCAAATGGTTCTATCATATCACCAATTATAATTCATGGAATATATCATAGAACTACTTATATAGTGTCTAAACAAATATCTCACTTAGTGATGGGTGTCACTTTTATAATCTCAAAAGATTGAGCATAGCTTTCATACCAATTTTAAGTGTACCTAGACAGTTTTAACCTAGCAAAAGAAACTTGTTTATCAGGAGATAATTCGTAAAATCTTTAAAAGGCCATCTCCATCTTAGGCACCCATTGATCAAGGTTATAGATGCTAATCTCTACATCATAGGGTTATATGTCAAACTATTCTTTGAAGAATCTTCCAAATGAGGTCTATCCTTACCCTTCTATTAGTTTCTCTTTTTCCTTCCTCATATTCTTTTGGATTCCAACTAAAGATCTCAAGACAATTATCATTCTCTTCACTCTATTCACCCTCTCTTCTACTATTGAAATCCTAGCAACATCTTCTGACTTCTATAAATGGGCTTCTCCGTAATCTTCCCTTGCCTTTATCATTGCCCTTAACCACTCTCTAGTATAAATCTCAAACTCATAACAAAATAATTTGTAATTTCCACTCAATCTTGTGGAGAGTGGAGAGCATACCACTATAACATACCAAAACATTAATTTTTGAAAGGGAAAGAATTACTTTGTTGGCACTTTGATTCACAAACAAGAAGTGTTTCCCTCATACAATATTCATCAACTACACCTTTCTTAATGGCATCTCTACTCCTTCAATATACATTATATTCCATCTCTAATAAGTGTTTATCTCAATCAATTGCATTCATTCAAGTGTCAAGCATAAGAGAAGTTCATCACAAAAGGAAGACTATGCAAAAAATTAAACATAAACAGGACAACACAAAGACTATCTTGGAGAAATATTTCAATGGGTGAAAACTATAGTAAGAGAGGTTTTATCTTCATTCCACTATCACAGTGATGCACAAGAGGTCTTACAACGTCACATGAACATATTCAAAACTCTAGAATAATGAAACGACATAAAACATATGCAACCTTCTTTGTAGCTTCAAAAACCTACATCCCACTTTCTATCACCAAGATCAACATGAACATGAAGTTTCCACAAGAATCAACATGTCTAAACTTGTCATCTATCTTCACTTGCCTATTCCATTGCCTCTCTAAGCATGGAAAAGGAAGACTATGCATCCTCCAAAAGAAGACCAAACAATAAAACTCTTCATATTTCACATTATGCCTATGCTAAAGCATTTTTACCACTTCCAATGAACTGATCTTTGTGCATTCACTATAATCTAATTACAACTACCACAATATAAATGCATTCATCATAGTAGTGGTAAGTTTACCCCCTCTCAAAAATAGTGAGTTCACCAAAATAGGTTCTTTAGATCATTCTAAGGTCTACAACTTGTTTCCAAAGACTCCTAGAGATGTCCCATACCCCCTAACAATTTCCTAACTTCTTTGCAATCTCTCATGCTTTACAACACTACATTACATTTATTTACAATCTATCATGCTACTTTAGGTCTTCCAAAAACAATGGAACCTATCAAAATTTAATATTAATATCTACTAATAAGCATTAATATCCCACTAATAGGATAGTGGCAAAGAACTAAGAGAAGTAAAATCAACCTAGGGCCTCACGTAGTAAACACCATTTTCATCATATTGCGTCCACATAAAATATAGAAAGTTGCATGTATGCAACTAATTCATTCAATATTCCCTCTCCTAATTTTTTTGGGCTAGATTTTTTCCCAAATATCTACTATTTATTTGTACTTCACGACAGCTATGTAAACTAATACAAAATACACACTACAATCATACTTATGCATTGGCCTAAGGTGTGTTATTCTAATTCATAAATGCACTATTTATTTAGTCAATTTGACAAGGACCAACAACCTACAAGTTCCTAAGTGATCAGCTATGTTTCCATTGAAAGTTATGATAGCAAGGTTCACATGGTCCTCTAACAATTACATTTGAAAAATATTTTCTTCTCGTGTTAATAGATAGAGAACTGCTCAAACAATTACACCATTCATATGGCATACTGACCCCGAGTAGGAGTTTCAATTATGATCAAACCTACACCATTCATATGGGCTAATTCGCATGTCAGATTCATGTTCATGTTTATAAATCTTAGGAAATGAAATTTACTTTCTACATCAATGGGTTCTTGTTCTACTAGTGAAGTTGAAAGGTTCTAAATGAGTCAACAAGGGATCAAGTCTTGTTGAGTGCAAGGCTCTGATATCATAAGGGATGAGGTCGGGATTGTGCCTCGGACCAATTTGATGGAATGGATACCCCTTGGTCCTTGGCTCTTAGATAAAGAGGATGATAAATCTTCCTTAAAAAAAAATTAAAAAGTTACTTTCTACATGACTTCCACTACAACCTAGATTTATGATTAGTTGTGCATTCAGCAATTTAATAGATTAGAATTGTAACTTTGGTCCAATCCTACTCCTTGTTAACTTTTTATTGCATTAGATTGCTATTATTTGGCTATTTTATGAAAAACTAGACAATTAATATAATCCAAAATATATAACACTTGTTCGGATGCTAAGTGATTTCATGGTAAATCAACCTTTAACATCATTTCTATAAAGATGATTTTTTATTGTGAATTCCAAGGTATTATGGCAGTGGTTAATTGTGCACCGGTGAGGCTTAAAGCTCACTTGGGCTCCAGCTCTTCAATAGAATGTAACACAGGGAGTTTCAAGCTATGTTTTGTCCCCATCCTCGTAAGTCTCCTCTTTCCCAAGCTCCAACCCCTGCCATTTTCATATTCAACTACTATTTCTAGGAGTTTACGACTGCTTCTAGGCATCCCCAATTGGGGTTCCCACGTGGCCCTTTCCCTTAAATGGGTAATTGATGGCAAAATCTTGCATATCACGAATCCCAATAAGTTTTGATAGAATTTGGCACACTAGAACTGATATAATCGCACAAAAACTATGTTGGTTGAAAATTTTGTACACCTAGGAAGCTGTGCAAAATTATGGTTTCAACCACAGCATGTGAGTTAAAAACTCTCCTAATTCTAAGGGAAGGCTCCCCCTTTCCTACTATTACAAATTAACTATTACATATAAACACTAATCTAACTTGGGTGTGACAACATCTTTTTCTCTATTTTTAGAAAAGATAAAAAAAAAATCTTTTTTCAGAAAAGTAACTATAACTGGAGTAACAAATACAAAAACTTAAGAAATTCCAACAACTGCAAAAATGCTTATATAAAAGGAAGCAAAGTTTCCATGAAAGTGCAAAGTCTTTCGTCACTTCCCGAGACGGGAATGTAGAATCAAAACTCAAAGTCCTCACTTTTCTATTATCTTATCTACCTTCCAAAATGATTAGTACGATAACAATATACAACATACAACAGCTCAAAGTCTTGTAACTTTTCTTTATTATGAACACTTAACTATGCTAATTTAATCATCAATATCTGCAGCACAAAGTCTACAAGAAATTATATCAAAGCTCCTTCTAACAACCTCACTAAAATCTCAAGTATATGCAAAAAAATATATCACTATGACATAAGAACACAATGAATATATGAACAAAGCTTCAACACAAAATCTGAAACTCAAACATCCTCTTTATATTGCGTGAAAATCTAATTTACAAGTATAAAACACAGTTTTTATGGCTGTAAATTTCTACAAAGTTTTCTTGCTTGCCAAAAAGATAAATTTCATAGAGCACCCTCCAATATATATAGGAGAGGAGCTAAAAGTAAAAAGTGGGAGAAGTCCAACTAACTAAGACTTATTCCACAGCTAACTATGACTTATTCCAAATTACAATCATATTGTCTTTCAACTTGTAATTTGTTTACATGTAATTACAAGTTACAAGAATACAAGTAATGTGACTACTTGTAATTACAAGTTTTGATATTACATGTAATTTGTCTAAAAATGGAAAAATATTCAACAACAAAACAAAGACATAATTTAAGTGTCAAGAGACACTTCTTGTTTTTCTCTATTCTTGGCCATGAAAGCTTGGAATTTGCTAATTGATTCCTACAATTCATCAAGATCTAGACTTGCAATATTTCTTGCAATAGCGACTATTTTGATGATAACATCGAAATACCTTATTGTTGCTACACTATATTCTTCAAGAACAGTTTGCATTTTATCTAGGAAAACTTGGCAATTCACAAATCTATTGATTGAAGCCACTATAAACTATTCAGATTCAACCTCCTAATGAAGCCTTGACACCAACTCAGAGATTATCACATTTTCAGGAAGCAACTCTTCATCTTGACTTACCATCTTGTAGGGCATTTTCTCAAAATTGGAGATAATATCCTACTCCACTTCAGTACTCATTTCTAGAGCAACTTCTATATCTTTAATCAGGTCCTTGACAACTAATGATTTATTGATCATAAGTTCTTCAAATTCAATGTACCTTTCTCTATTTGGTATCATGGTGTTGTTGCACAGAATTTCCAACTTGACTTGATCCATTTCATGCCAAACTTTTAAATATTTTTCAATGGTTTCCAGACTTTGTTTAAAAGCTTCTTAAGTCCGATTTTAACTTTATTTTTGTTGCTCTCACATTGCTCAGCACCTGTAAGGCTTTCTTCACCACTTGGGTACTTTGATCTACCAGTTGATCTACCCAAGAATCAATAGCTTTAGCCTTTTGCGCAGCTCTCTCAACCTGTTTGATAGATTCCTCGTGGAGGAAGTCAAGGGATCAACCTTTTCTGAAGATTTAGTGATCTTTTGGATCATTGTAATGAGTTGTGCATTTTTTTCTTTGAGCTTATCATTTTTTGCTAAAAGCTCATCATAACTCTGAACTAATGAAGCTACAGAGTCCTGAGCATCATGCATCATTCCAGCATGTGTCTGCTTTCCTAGTTCCACTCTTGTGAACCTATAATCAGATAGTTGCAATTCTCCTTGTGGTTTATCAATAAGAGGTTCCACCACCTTTGCATACTTCATCTTGTTACTATCCACAACCACTCGTGAAACTGTTTTAGCTTTCTTGGCAGCCTTTGGCTTGGATTTTCTAAGTTATTGAAAGTCAAACACATCAAGAGAAATCTCCTACTTTTTCTTCTTAGGAGTGATTGAGCTCAACCATGGGGGTAAATCTAATGAGCTTGTCTCAATAACAGAAACTATAGTTTGTGTACAAACAGACTCGATCTATACTTCAGTTGTTATTCTAGGGGAGGCCTCAATCTAAACAACAACAATTGTTTGCTCGGATGACACGTCACAGCTGGCTTCAGACATGAACTTATAGAAGCTTATAGCAGAGGTATCAATCTCGGGAAGTGACATGCTCATTAGAATAGCATATGAAGGATTTGCATCAAAAACATTCTCCAAGTTCTCATGTGAGGCATCCATAGATATCTTTGTTGTTGATAATGAAAACAACAATACAAAAGGATACACTCGGTACAACAGGATCATCATGAACCATAGAGAAAGAATCAACATCTGTGTCTATTGGAGACATAGGGAAATCCAAAGACAATTGGGAAAAGACTGTATGAGGAGAATCTGAGTTCAAAGTAGTAGGAGATTCTGGAGCACCCTCTTGTTCATCCTCAGGGTCAATGACCTAAATTTGCACTTGAGGCTTCTCTTTTCCTTTCAATGACACGTCTTCTGGAGGAATAACCAAAGATCTAGTGACTCTTAGCTTGATTTTGGTGCTGAAAGAAAAAGCACCCTCTTTGGCTTTAACTCTCTCTTCAGACTTATGTCCAACAGGTCCCGTTGAATCATCCTTTATTCCAACTTTAATCTTTATAGTTTTAACATTAATGCTTTTCAACCAAGCATTAGTGTTGCCAAGGATAGACTGAAATCTATCAAAGATTGAGGTACATTCCTTCTGCAACCATTGTACAGATGGAAGAGGAGCCTCTGCAACCCTTTGTTATGTATACTCTGGATCAAGTATTTTACTGTCATCTACCATGCCTTCTGGAATCTTGGTTAGATTCAAATCTATAATTTGCTCCAAGGTAAGTCTGCTATAGTCCATCTTCCTGATGTCTTCCTCTGTATGAAGATCAACCCAAATATCCTCAAGGCGATGAACATGAGTAAAAGCCCTCTTGATTTTATCTTTCATCACTTGATAATCATTTTTTTTCCTTACATTGAACTTCTTCAACTTGATTTATTGAAGCTCTGTCTCCATCACTTTGGCTCTTGTTGAAGTGGTCATGGAGTATCTGCCAATCTGAAGTGGATTATGTGAGGATATATCGATCCCTGATTTATGTTGAGCTAATTGGACTGCATGAATTGTCATTAGTTGTTTAGCCAACTCCATCAGGATAATCTTGTCAGTAGGATATCTTGGAAGCATGTATGGATGGCCTTCAAAACAACCAATTCTCATGTAAGTGAAAGTTGGGA
Source organism: Cryptomeria japonica (assembly GCF_030272615.1). Taxonomy (NCBI): domain Eukaryota; kingdom Viridiplantae; phylum Streptophyta; class Pinopsida; order Cupressales; family Cupressaceae; genus Cryptomeria; species Cryptomeria japonica. Next base: position 507,413,482 of record NC_081407.1, read on the forward strand.
ATTGAAGGAACAAGTATATGTACTCATTCACCTTCTTCCAAGCTACTTCAGACACTCTCTTGTTCTAAGTGTCTTATCAAACAAACACATGAAGTGACCAAAGAAGGCATCCTGCACACTCCTATAGTGAACCCTACTAGGTCTCAAGGTGAGTTGATCATAGTATTTCCATACTGGAACCAGCGACCTATCACCTTTGGTAGATAGACTTGGAAACTATCTTAGTGACGCTGCTATATATACCAGATACGAGTTCATATAGAAAGTGAACGTGGTTGGAACTTGTGAAAGCTACTCGTATAAAGTACCACTGATCACTTCACCCGAGAAAATATGTGACTAAGCTTTTCTCATGAGCACAAAATATTTGTACATCCAGACCTCAAACACATTAGATTGCTTCAATCCCATTATTCTGCTCAAGAGTGTGACCATGTCACTAATTTCTTCAATGAAGTTAAAGCGATACAACTTGGGCCTTAGAGACAAACAAGTCTTGGGAGTCTTAAGCCATTTCCAGTTGATATGCCTTATGCAATCTGTCTTTTTCTGGTTATAATAATCAAGAGCAAATGGCATAAGACAGATTGCATAAGGCATATCAACTGCAAATGGCTTAAGACTCACAAAGATCTAAGTGAAGCTTTAAAGATCTATCCAAAGACTCGTAAAGATGATTTGAAAGTAGACTCCTACAATGCAACCACCGCACCATTAATGAAACTCCACCCCAAAAATGTGGGTTTGCATAAGAGGGAGAGCAAATCGGGTTTTAGGAGCGCCAATAAAACTACAAATTTTAAGCAAAAATTTGTAGGGGTTGTCAATTTTTGAAAATTCAAAAATTAAGACAACAAACTATATACGATACCAATTTTTGTGTAGGTTTCAATTCTAGGTATGTTTACATCTGCTCTAGTAGAAACTATGTAGGATACCAAGATTGGCTCAAATTAACCAAAATACTGGCAGTTGAGTGAATCTTTATTTGTGCATTTGATCTCAACAGCAAACTTACAAATGATTATTAATATAGTAATATTAATTGTTAAAGACCATAAGGAGTATACTTCAACTTACGGTTTGGTATGTTTCCAAAAATGCATGTGCAAATTCCATTTGCATCAGTTCCCCCTGATTAAGTAGATAAATATTGTGCGATAAGAAGACTTGGAAGCTTATTTCAGAATGCCTGCAAATTCGACTTTCTTATTTAAAACCAGTGTTCCACGGGGATGCATCCTCCCACCGCACCCAACTCTTGCAGAAATCACAACCTGCAACCTTTTCAAATGCAAATTTTTGAACAGAAAATTGTGGGAAAGATGCATGGAAGTCCTTTGTGATTTCTGAGCTGAATGGTTTACAATTTCTGTACAGCTATAGCTAGGGTTCTGTAATTCTTAATACCTCAGCCTATTCTGTAACCTATGCAAGTCGAACGTGATCTGAGATCTCCATGTCTTAGTTTTTCCCCAGCTTCTGCAGTTTCAAGATGGCCTCTATATTTCTCAGTCTATAAAATGGCCAATAATATTAAAATATTTGTTATTATTATATATTATGAGTGCTGACATCCCCATATTTAGGTACTTAGACCCCCACACCTGACACTGATCCCATTCAAAAACTTTGTGGAACTATTGTTTAAAACAGAGAGATCACCGACAGCGAAGTTTAAAATGAAATCTATTCAATTTAAGAATAAAATTGAACGCTAACATGGCAAATCAGAAACAAAGCAATATAAAACATAGAATAGGGCATTTCTTGTGATGGAATAGAATTACATAGCCATGTAGTTAGTTGGATTTCAGATTGCATCCAACTGCAATCCACATGGACTTGTCCCTGAATTAAGATAATGTGTGACTTCTTAATCTTGCATTTGCCATCCATAGGATATTGCACAAGCTTCAATTGTTTAAAAGATTTTATTTTATGAAGGTGCTGTATTGCAGCTATGTCATCCATAGCACCCATCCCCATGAAAACAGTAGAGAGGCTGCAAGCAATTTGATTGGCTTAGCCTGTGAAACAATTGTGTTTGTTGTGCATCTTAAGTCAGTTTACAAATTCTAAAGATCGTGATCTAGAGATCAAAATTGTGTACATAGTTTATCCTTCTTACCCTGGTATTTGCTTGCCAACTTGCTCAGACCATTCCATTTAAAACTACTGTATCTGGTGCCCCCTTTTAGCCTTAGCACAGGGCACAACCCAAAACAGTAAGCCCGGTTTCCTTCGAGGTCGTCTCCTTTGCTGATTTGCCCAAAAACAAAAAATATAATCATGATTTCAGTAAACAGCTAGAACCATCTGCTCATTAAAGCAACTCAAATGAACACCAAAACATTAAATGACAATTGAGAGAGCTAGAAGAGATTCTGATCAAAAACCTTTTCCTGATCATATTTGAGTGCTTTCCAACAAAGAATACCACTAGAATTTGAGTCAGATCCATATGCCCTATTTAGTGTAGCATGGACACAAAACACGAAAAAAAAAATTATTCAATGTAATGATAATATATGAAATAAAATTAGACAAATGCAATGCCATAAAGAAACCATGAAATATACACAATAATGACAACATTGGCCAAATAGACAAAACAGTATGTATCTCCTAAAATGTAAAACAGGGGGGGAGGGACTCCAAGTTGATTATTTCTGCTAACACATTCATTATTACAAAAATTGGCATTTCCTGCAAGCAAATCATATACTACTGTTATCTCACATTGTTGACAGGTAATTATCAGTCATCCATGTTTCAAGTCAAATAGATGTTCTTCAAACAAATTCTGTAGATAGGTACCAAATACAGAAATAAGCTAAGTCACAAGGTTCGAATTCGAGTTCAAGTTCGGCAACAATAAAATTCGAATGAAGTTCGGCAAGGGAAAAAAATTGGAAAAAAAATTGACGTTAAATTTGCCTTATATATATGTTCTTTAAATATGATAATGTAAATATTAAAATAGCAATTTAATTTAAATAAAATGATATTTGACAATTACAGTGTTGTAAACATCTATCATTAAAAAATTTAAATACATCAATAATTGTTTGATAAAATATTATAGATGAAAAACAACCTAAATGAAATAATAAAAACAAACAGCCGTAAAATAAAATTCGCGGCCTATCTGCACGCCCAGAGGCTGACGACTTGGTCGCAACTCAACTGTTGGAAGAATAGGAGTCGCAACGCATGTAGCTTGATGGTGCTCAACTCTCAGCAGTGGCCTCACTCAAAATCGTTGCTAATGTTTTTCAGTGACCTTTCTATGATGGATAATGTGTGCTCAGATTGACAATTATTAGTGTTTTAGAAGAAAAATAGCTCAAAAACCTTTAAAACACTTTCCAAAAACACTAAACAAATGATTTCCGAAAATATATATTAATAAACACATGCTCCATGTTTTTCGTACGGATCCCAAGCGAATTCCAACGAATTTTATATAGAAGTTTAATGTTTGCTGAAATTTGAATTTCTTGCTTGAAATTCGGCGAATCTTGTGACATAGGAAATAAGTATAGCACCCAGCGAACCCACAGTTGTAGAGAATTCGCAAGCAACATCAAATGTGTGCCAAAAGCATTCTGCATAAAATGAAAGAATAGAAAAGGCATTTCACATGAAAAGACACAATTGACATGAATAGAAACAGGAAAGAAATTCTGATATCTGTATTATATATAAACCTGAAAGAGTGCATAATTCTACGGCTCTTTACATGTCGCCTTGGCTGAACATTAAGAAGGTATGCACCATAGTTTTAAAACTCACTATGTGGCAACACTTAGCAGACCAAATTTTGACTTGGACTGAACAACTCAGTAAAAGATCGACAAATTAAAAAAAAAAGTACTTAAATTCATTAACCCAGGATGTTTCCTGCAAAAAGAGCCTGATCAGGGATGCAGCAGGGACATCCCCGGGATGGGGATGGGCTTTTTAGGCCCATAGACGCATCCCCGAATAACATAGCTTTTTTCCAATTACATCAAGACAGTCTTTCAAACACAACAAGACTGATGAAGTCAATTTGTGCCACCTCCCTGATGAAGTCAATTTGTGCCACCTCCCTGATGCTAAGCACCATCACTATTTGCTAAGAAAATGCAAATCTAGTTTTGAGTATTGAAATTTCTGAAGGAGATTGTAAAACAAAAAGAAGACTATGATGATTGTATTCCTTGTACTACTGTGACAATTGTTGCTGCAACTCAATAAGAATGTTCACGAATGTTCATTATTTCTGTGAATTATCTGTATGACTGAATTGTTTTGGATGCTAATCCCAATGTTCTGATAAGTCATTGTGATTCAATAGAAATTGAACCTAATGTTGACTTCAGTTTATTGGCAATTATGAGTATCACTGTTTCTATGGTCTATAATTTTAATATTTTGTATGTTTGTATAAATACCCGCACTCACCCAATCATACCATACCCAAGAAAAAAAGTTTGACATACCAATGTACCTAAACCCTGTACCCATTGATAGAACCACCAACTTAGCCTATTAACTATATCATATAATGGTCAAAAATAACACTTAACACAGAATCTTATGCACAGATTGCTAATGGAATCAGAAATAAGAAACAAAAGGTAGAGCTAACATGAATGTTGGAAAAGACTTGCACTGATGGAATCTGCGTTACCAAATTGGCAGGAAAACCCCCACATATCTGCGCATGATTCGACTCAGAATCAGATTTTAAGTACGAAACACTTACAGAATTGGAGAGGGTACAGCCTTTTGGGATCAGAATCATTTTGAGTCGTTGACACATGCACCCAGGTGATTCCAGAGGTTGGACATGGCATTTCCACAGCAATTCTAGCAGTGGGCAAAACATCTAATGCATTTTATTTGATTTTTTTACCATAAAACATGCACTTGAAACCCTAACGACAGTCATTAACTTTTAATGCATTTTGTTTGCTTCACAGCCCAAACTTTTGACACAAAGAGCAAAGGAGTTGCAGCCCTAAACCCAATACTGTCACAGCGAATAGGGAATATTTTATGCTTACATTTCCCATAACAGATAGTCTTGCTGCTCAAACTTATATCGTATATGATAAATCCCTTACAATAAGTTTTAAATCAATTTACAAATGATTCTGGATTCAAATTTACTTTATTACAGGTTATAAATTCTTACAATTTTGAAAAAACATAAACGATAACCTCAAGGTGCACATATTTATGGTAGTTTAGTTGATAATATACCCTGTAAAAATATTATAAATGATAACAAAATGAGAAACAGTTTATGATATAACATATATTTAAGATTTATTAACGAAAAGTCAAATTTGGTATAAATCATAAATTTAGAGTCTGTGGTATATTTAGTATACGATACAATTTAGGATTTATATTTAGTATAATTTTGTTGTATAAATTTATTTTAATATTGAACAATGAATATTTATCATGACAATCAAGTTTGACCAATTGATACTGAATTAATATAATGAATTTTAAATTTCAAATATTTGTTAGCATATACATGATATGCAGCATTAATAACTTAGTTCCTGTTTTTAGGCTGCAAATATCAATATGTATATATTTATGACTTTTATCTGTTTTCTTGCACAGGTGTACCTAACTCATACCCAGCTCAAAAAAATCATCATTTCAGCATACAATACCCAAAAACATACACCCAAACAGAATCCTGGTTTGTGTAAATTAGATAAAAACCGTATTAAGAGAAGAATATTATAAAAGTTTTCCAGAGAAGAAATCAATAAACACATTTTCTATCAGCATGCCATATTACTTGAGAATTTAGAGCTACAGAAGAATTGAAGGCATCAAAGGTACAAGACATTCAAAAAACTGAACTTACAAGGTTTCCTCTTCAAAACTCGTTACAAAAGCACCTTGATCAAACGAACTAGAACATAGGCACTCTTGGTGATCAGTCCTTGCACATCGAAGTTTCCGAAAGTCAATACCTCCATTTGACTTCACTGTTCTCATCTCATGACATGATCTCCCTTCTTTCTGCTGTAATGCAACTCCTAGTGGCACAGTACCGATACCACCAGAAGATACAAATCCATTTTGAAGATCGATGACATCTCGAGGGAGCACTTGGTTCTTCTCAGGCTTTAGAATATCCTTCAAGCCAGGAGCACATTTTTCTACTGCTTGCAACCAAGCACTCTCTAGTCTCTGTTCATCTGTTATTGAACTATTTCCTATTTTTGAATCTTCCTCTATTCCACCATGCACAACAGCTGGACCACTGTTTTCCCCTGTAGTAATAGTTCGCAATTCATCTGCTTGAGCACATTCTGCTGGCATCAGTAATCCTTTATGGTATCCTTCAGAAATTGCTGAAAAGGATTTAGTTCTACTTATTGCAGAGTGAGCTTCCATACATGTTTCTCCACATCCCGTTCTATGATCAGAATTCAAGGCAGTGCTCTCACATTCCTGGTCTGCTGTACTATTTATTACGACATCCCTCTGTTCATTGGCTGAAGACTTTGACAGCTCAATTGAGTTTTTTCTGGATTTAGTATTCTCAATTTCAGCTGTGAGAGATGCCAGGTTAATTCTTATCTCCACATTGCAGCCTAGAATGAGTGAAACTGAACTTGCAATACTCTTGACATATCTTTCAGCCAGGGATTTTGTATCTGGATTCCAGAATTCTAATTGAACAACTGCAAAACCTACAAGTGGCCACTTATCAGTTCAAACTTCAACACAATGTGTGCAGCATAGGTAGTCCAGTTTTTTTATTACCACTTCAACAGTTACACAAGGCTACAACAATGAAAACCTTATGTAAACAATTTATGGCACAAAAAAACTTTTCAACACTAGTGTGCACCATAAGTATGATGCATATATTTCACAGCAGTGCAGACACCGTTCAAATAATAAAAAAAATAAAAACCAATAATCACTAAATCAAAACAATATTGATGACCAAATGAAACATCACTATTTCAAAACTGCACTTCTCATTCCAGAAAAGATAACTGATTAAAATTCCCACCAATTCATGCCTAAAATCATCCTGGCAATTGTTTATAAAACCCAATATTTTAAGTAAAAAATGTTTTGGACATTTCCTGAGCAAATCCATTATTTGAATAGAAAAAACAACTATGGACTCTTATTGGAGAAAACGATATGCCTACCTTTTCCTATAGAGACTGACACTAACTTTCCTTGTGTACACAACTGCCTTAATGTGTTTGAGCGGCATTCTTCTATTGTTCTCCTCCAAAGCTCATCCAACTTACTTGGGCTCATACAGCTGAATTCTGGTTGAGCTGAATCATTGTTATCATTGATGTCATCTGAAAAACTCCTCCCATAATGACCCGACCCAGGTGAATGACACAATGAATGAATCTGTGACTTGATCTTGGACACCGGTATTCCTTTATTTGAATCATTAAACAACACAATGTGTCCTTGATTCAGACTGCCATTTCCATTCCCTACCACAGACTTTGGCATTGCCATCGAATCCGAGCGCTCAACGGATGGTTCAATGAGTTTTTTATTACCTAAAAGTTGTCGGGATGATGAACCACTGTACAATAGTCCATAATTATTCCTTTCTTTTACAGCTGCAGGACTTTGTGTGGCACTGGTACCAGCAGATGTGGGAACCAGAAGAGACCGTCCAGAACCAAACTGGAGAAGAGCTGCTGTCAGCCATGTTGTCTGGTCATTTGAAACCCTCAGCTGTTTTTCTGCTTCAGAAAGAATTTTCAAAGCCCGTCTTAGTCTCTCTAACTCCTCTTCTGTTACTGCAGAAAGAGAGAAGTTAGCAAATTCAAGGAAATTTACACAGCTCAAATCAAAAAACTTAATATCTTAAAAAACTAAACAGTCAATAGGATAACCATATAATATCAAAGATAAGAACCAGCATGCTACCAGTACTCCTATGCAAAAGTCATTTTTACCAGGACCCAATAGATAAGAGTTGCTATTCTTGCTAAAGCTTCTGTTCCAAATAAAATAAACATATGCAGTTTCTTCAGAAGTGTACAAACACTTACAAAACTAACCAATGCTTAATATCCTTATTAGTTTTAAGAACCGCACATGCATTAGTTTAGTTGACAATGAACAGGATAAATGCAATAAAGTTACCAGAACTTCACTCAACAAATGAGAGATCTGGAAACCTGACAGATTGATGAGAGCTTAGTTTATACTCTTAGAGGATTTGACAGACAAACAAGTTTGAAGGAAAAAACATAATGCGTATTTGATAATTTCAAGTCAAAAGCTAAGAGCACAAAACATGCTTGATATCAAGTAATGTTTCAAAATTCTAGTCAGGAAAATTATAAGAAAATCGAGCGTGGAGACCACTTGATAAGAACATTAAATTTCTACTCATAATCAAATACAAAAGGTATCAAATACAGATGCTTCTAACTTCAAGTTTCAAAAATTAACTTGGCAGCCATCTTGTACTGAACTAGAGCAGTCAAAGCTTCCCTTATTTATTGAATCCTATCTTTCAAGGTTGGTCAGACACATGCATGGATGCAGACATACATTCATTTGTGCACTGTTTTATAAAATGGAATTCAAAAAGGCAAACATGGAGTTCAGAGTGACAAAATACTGTGTCTAAGTCGAAACAGTAAAGTTATAGTATCTTCTCTTTCTACATCAGATTTCTTGGAATTTTGCTTTTAAATAAAATTTTGAACTTTTTTGAAATATTGTTGGAAAGTGCACAAATATAGCTATTACAAGTAGCTCATAAGAATATAACCAAAACAAGCTCCCACAGAGCATAAGTTCAAACAATAGTAGTGAGACCAGTAAGACCAGCTCCTGCAGAGCTAACAAAATGACCAAGACGTACATCATATCTGGCAGATTTACACAAAACAGCAAGAAACTAAAAACCAACAAAAGTAGTAACAAAAAGAGATATCCTCCCTTCTTTTTCTCCTTGGCTTCTTCCTTCTTATGAATTGCTTCGAGTAACTTCAGCATTTCATTCTCCAGAAATTTGGTTCCAACTCCATACACTTCCTAAACCACCTCTCAGGATAGATGTTAACAGAGACATCTGGAAATGGAGTAGATGCATCATCCATGTTTTCATTCTCTGAGGAGCTGTCTACTAAAGTCTGCTGAAACTTAACTGAATCAGGAATACCCACATCACCAGGAGCCTGCTGGTTATCATCTTAAACAGACTCTGACCTCACCAACTGGAGTAAATCTGTTGGGAAGGCTTTTTATCTTCAGAATCTACTTCATGCATAGGCTTCCCATCTGATTCATAACTCATGTTCCCAGAATCAGCTACTCAACATCATTCCTCTCCTTTGGAATGAAAATCTGGAAAAGAAGGTCCCTCTTCAACAAACTTCTCCGCATCTTCATGACATCTTTTAACCTGCCAAGACATCATGGAATGATAACTTCTCTAGAGAAGTCACCGAGCTAGGAAGTGATGGAAAGGGCAAAATATATTAGAAAGAGCATTGTATAGTACTGCCTAACTTTAAAAAAGCCTATTACAAAATTGAATGGCCTTCTAGCACATTAAGAATGAAAGCTTTGGATTTTACAGAGATTTTCTGCCAGATAGCTGAACCTCTCTTTCATGATGCCTTTGCACATGTCAAAGTTAATAGAGCCATCTCTAAACCCTTTGCCCTTCAGAGATCTATCAGACGGGACTGTCCCCTAGTTCCTTCTCTATTTGTTATAGTTATTGAAGCAATACACTATCTCTTAGAGACTCACCCTTTGGCCCCAGTGTTAAAGATATTTCTTTACCTGATGGTTTGAAGTTGGTTGATTTTCAGTTTACTAATGAAACTTCCCTTTTTTTCTTATTAGGATGAAAAATAACTTTTTCTAATGTGATGATCAAACTTCAGTTGTATCACAATACGTCCAAATCCAAACTCTAATCTTAGAAATTTGTAGATCTGAGCTTGACGGTTTCTCCTTGTTTTAATAAAATTCGGTGGGAATGTGGTAGCCCTCAAAAGAATAGTTAAATCCTATGAATCCCCTTTGTTTTATCCCCTTCTCTTGGTGATATGTGGACCTGGGTGTTTCATAAAGTTGACTAGAAGGTTGCAACAAAAACCCGAAATGGAGATAAATCTTGGATGTATTGATAATTTAAAATATTAGTAAATTTTGTTCCCAAAAACAAAAGGAACAAGAAAGGCCTGCATCCTCCTGACTCCTTTAGAAAATTCTATATTAAGCAACAAGGTCCACTGTATTCTGTAATATCTAAAAGCTTAGGAATCTGTCAAACACCTTCTCACAGTGCATGTATTTATATTCAGAATTTATGGCAGCATTCAGAATTTAGTATCTTTACGGTGGAATTTACCTTATAATGGCAAACCTCTATGTCTCTTAAAAAGTTGCTTGACCAAGGCCTAGTTTTTAAAAGGTAAAAGCAGGGAAACCCAACGCATCCCCGGCATTTTTTGGGGGCACACCCATTTCTGAAACTTTCCAAGGCTAAAGGGATGCCTAGGGAACGCCCCTGAACCATCCCCAATTTTTGAAAAAAGCAAGGGATGTCCTGGAAACTTGGGGATGTCCCAGAAAACAAAAGGGGAGGTCCAGCCGTCCCCAAGACAGACAAGGACCTCTGTGACGTTCCCCAACCATCCTGGGGACAGCTGACTGTCCCCATAAAAAGATAACATGTCTGCATTCAATCAGCTACACAGATAGTTGTGTTGACCCTCACCAATAAATAGTTTAACTTTCTTTTCAAGATAAAAAGTTGATTCCTTCACCTTTGCTGTAATATTTTGAAATGATCCGTGTTCAGAGAAGAGCGGAGTAGCTGTAGGTAATCAGATCCCACTTAGTAATGAGATTGACATGACCTGACCTGCCTTGTGCTTGTCCTATTACTCACTGCCAATACCTGTCCCTGACTCCTTAATCAAGTAACATGCAACACTAGGTGTTTGGCTTTTTTTGGAAAAAGAAACTAAAAGCTTAAACAGTGTTGATGTGTACAGTGGATTGGATGGGATCTTTGTCGGCCCTGCAGTTATGATAACCTAATACATAAGTTTTAATTTTTCTTTCTTTTCAGTAATGGTTGTATGTAGTTGTTAATGTGTTTGCTTCATGTAGTTGTTAATGTGTTTGCTTATGTTGGTGCCTGCTGAACTCCTTTGGGAGCAGTTTATGCAGGTATTTAGTGTATGTTTTAGCATGTATTTACTTGCTTGAAGCTGCTGGGCTGGGGCACCATAATAAAACCCTGGAATTATATCTAAAATAAAAAAGAAGAATCAAAGACTAAATATTTATTTACTATAATCCTTTGGACTTTCACAGCATGCTGAAAATTCTCCCTTTCATTTGATAAAGCCTCAAAACAATTGATTTTATTTTGTTTGGTGCATGAACTGGTACTCATCATCAGCTGTTTAATAAATGTTAGATAAAGAAAACTGACATCATATGCCAAAAGCCCCCACACCTCAATTCACCCTAAATGAGGAGGAAATCAAATGAAACTTTGTTTTTGTATTTTCATATTGTAGTAGAAAGTACAGCCTTTGGGAATTTTGTTGCAATTTGTATACAATTTTTTAAAATCACATGCATATTGACAATGAATAATGAAAACAATTAATTTTTGGCATTTGCTAATTTGTTCAATTCTTCTGTGACCTCTCAATTTAAGACAAATGTTATGTATTAAAGATCTATAATGTATACGATGAATGGCTTATCAATGTTATCATATGAATATTTGAAATTTCCCTATATATTTTAAATTTTCCCTATCTTTTGTATAGCCATCCCCTTCTGTCCCGTGCTGTCCCCGTCCTGGAAACTTGTGGTAACATAGGATACAAGTCTTTGGAGACTTGTTCAGAAATGGGTTCGTGCTAGCTTCGGATGATGTTAGAACTGAATTTTTGAATTCAGACTCTCAAATAACATTTTCTATGGGGACCAAGACACTAGAAATTTCCCAAAATAGATCAAGTTCTCCTTCAGTAACACTGAGATATGGAACAATATTTGAAGGAAGGATGGGCCTCCTTTAAAAAAATCTCCTCCAAAAGCTTTTATGATATGTTATCTTGTACTCGAGGTGTTTTTCAATACCTTACCTTAACCTCAAGTAGGGAATTAATTTTTCTTCTAAAAATTGAACCTAAAACAAGCCTGCTTTAGATGGTTCCTTTCTTTTAATAAATTAGTTGGCCTACACGTATTCAGAAACTACTTGGGTTATCTTAATAGAAAATTTTTGTTTTCTGTGCTTGTGTGTTCTTTATAAGTGTTAAAGAAAGATGCATTCATCTTTTTTTAGTGTTCTATGTCTAAAATCATTAGGCCTTTGTTCCTTGATGATGTGATGGGCTTAGAAAGATTCTTTTGAACAGTTTGAAACTTTCTTAGATCATATCAATGGATTGACTAAGGATAATTGTAAATTTTGGCTTGCTTTATCTACTGACATTTTGTGGGGCATCTGGAGAGCTAGGAACAATAAGTTGTTTCAAGGTAATAGGAGGCTGCATACTATGAAGTCGTCTTATCCTCTGTTTGCAAGTTGCAATGCTCTTGAATATCCAAAAGAATAATTTTTTCAAACTGATGAATTAACTAACTGTTTTTGATTAAGTAAAAACAGGTTTTAGGGGACCCGAAACCCTTTTACAATTCGAAAGATAAGCATTAAAGAGGCAAAACAAAACAACTGCAAAACACCAGCACAAAAACCAGCAGCTAAGAAAAAAGACAGCAAGAAGCCAACAAGATGTTGGCTCCAAACCCAGCATTACAAATTAATTGAAAACTTTAATAGATTCCTCAACATTTTGAGCCAAGAGCATCATCGCCTTGGCCGCTTCCCTCAGGTCGTTGTTTTCCTCTCTCAGCTGGCTATCTTTCGTATTGATCTCCATCCTAGTAGTGTTCTGCCTTGTTTTGCGCCTGGGAGTCTGGTGGGTGGTGCTGGAAGTTGGAATATCATCAATGACAACCAGATTCTTTTCCTGATTTTTCCTTTCCAGATGGTCCACCAAAGCATTCATGTTCTGTGATGAGACTTTGAGGACCTAGAGGCTATGGTTCATGAAGTTTTTTAGGGCCTTCTCGATACAGGCGACCCGGGAGTTAATGTTGTCTTTATCCTCTTCAATCTGTTCTTTCAAGGTTCTTATAACATCCTCCAGGTGTTTCAAATCACCTTTGATCAAATCTTTTTCCAGCCAATCCTCCATCTCGATTTCCTCTTTAGCTTCACTGGTTTCCATCTCATCATTCTTTTTCCCAAAGTCCTTAATCAACTTATTAATCTTGTTTTCCAACTCCCTCTGTTTACTTTGCATGCTAGTAATGTTGTCAACAACCCATTTCTAGAAGTTGAAGGACTCCAGAGTACAGTTACGGGTAGTATTCAAGATGGTGGTCGCAGAATCCCTACCCTGTTCAGTGCCCACAGAGTTGGGATTGTCATCCTCCTTAGCATTCCGAGCAACATTCCTGCTGTCCGAGCCCATAGGGTTAGAATGAGGGTTTTCAGAGTTACCCCCTTCATCCTCTTCACCAATGTTCTCATCCTTTTCATACTCCATATCCGTTTCAGAATCCTTACCCTTTTCCTCCTCCACATCATAGTGCAGCTCCGTATCCACATTATCTGTGTCAACTCTCCTTTTTTGGTGGGTCGAAGCATTAGGTTGTTCCTCTTCCGAATCCGAATCTTTGTCGCTCTCAAAGATATGTGCATTCGTGATCAGAAGGTCATCTTTGGTCGCCCTAGCCTTGTCCTTCAGATGTTCATAAATGAGCAATATAAGCCCCTGATGGGCTATAGGGTAGGAGTTAGGCTTTTTAGCGTGGTCAGCAAGACTCTCATTCAGAGAGGAAGCTAAATAAAACGGTAGGGATATTTTGGCCCCATGACGGAAGTGGTTCAAAATAGCAAAGTGATAGTTATAGATTTTTGTAAATCTACCGTCAACAGTTAAATACTCCATTAAAACCCTTAAAACTTTTTGCCAAAAGGGCTTTACCTGCTGGGGAATGTAGTAGGAAATGTTGTCTTTCTTCACAAGCTTGCCCTTCTCATCCTCCGATTTCGTGAAGATTTTGAACGCCTCAGCTGCATACTTCCGATCTCTGTAAAATTTGGTGCCCTCAGTCTGTAGACCCGTGACCTCGGCGACCAGGTTCTCATCAATTTGCCATATCTCCCCGAACAGGGTAACTCTGTTGTTACTCCAGCCTCTGGCAAAACCATGAGAAACAGAATTTTGGCTTCCGTGAAGCTTTTCCATATAGTCAGTAAAGCCATATCTGTGAAGTCTTCTCCAGACTTTTCGTTCACCCTTCCAATTTTCGCAACCTGGGGGCTCGATCCTGTTTAAATTACCACCCATTTTGAGCTCCAGGTAGAAGTACCAGCAGCTATACTTCACAGACCGCAGATGAAACCCCAAATGCTTGTAAATTCTGGAGTTACTGAACAGAGACTCTTTGGTTGTTTTGAAACTTATGTTTATGGCTGCACAAACCCAACAATTATGATTATAATCTTCCTCACGCATATGATCATGGAAATGATGCCAAAAAGCACTCATTAACTGGCAGTTAATCCGCCCCCAAAATCTGTCTTTGGAAATCGTTCCCCCAAATATAATCATGATATTAACTTGACCCATTGATACGATCAAAATATAATTGCTCTTTAACCTCCCTTTTACAATGAGTTTCTCCAATGTATTTAACATCATTCTCTAAATTGACCCCTTCATTAGCTAAGAGATCCGCTACCTTATTACCTTCTCTTAGAGTATGAGTTATGCTAACACTAACATAGTTATTTAACAAATATTTAGCACTTTTAACTAAGTTAGTAATATTCCAAGAAACAGAGCTTGTACCTTTGAGGGCTTGGATGATGTTTAAGGAGTCCCTTTCGAGCCAGATTTTTTTGAATTTGAATCCCTAAGCAAGCTGGAGGCTTTTTAGCATGGCCAGAGCTTCAACCACATGATTATTTTGGACCCCAAAAGGAGAGGCAAAAGCTGCAATGCAGACTCCTTGAGCATTTCTGATAACTCCTCCACCACCAGACTTCCCAGGGTTGCCCTTAGCCGACCCATCGAAATTCACCTTTATCCAATCATGATCAGGAAAACGCCAAACAATATTATCTCTCCTATTCTTATTGTCAGATCTGCAGACTTTATGTATTAGGTTCCATTCAGTAACGATGTCTTTTTCCATATCATTCATATCAGTAACAAACCATTGCTTATTGTTCTTGTGAGGAATATTGATGTTCTCTTTTATGGCCCTGCAAATTTTTTCAAAAACCACCTGAGAGTTGCACTTAGCTTCCCTAAATATTTTGTTATTTCTTTCTTTCCAAATGCTCCAGCAAATCATGGGGAGGGTCAAGGACCAAAGGTTCTTGATAAGCTGGCATTTAGTGGGGAAATTCCATTGCCAGATAATATCCTTGATACTCTTGTTCATAACCCAACTAACTTTCCATTTCTCCCACATTTTACACCAAATTTCCCAGGTAAAGGAGCAGTGAATTTTTACACAAGACGTATTTAAAGCATGCATTATAGTGGCCATATTTTGAAGTCCAAAATAATCCTCCAAATAACACAAATTATGAGGTTTATGATCTTTCTAATGTAGAAATTAGAACCTAACCAAGAAAGAACAAAATGATCCAAAAGTGGTAATGATGAAAAACAGTGCAAAATCAATGGCCAAAACGAAACTTAATTCTACTTTTTTATGTTTTGATAATAAAGTGGGATCCCTTTGGCTGAACATGTCTTGCAAGGAATGAGATCGAAGCAAAGAAGAGTGATGAAGAAATCAACAAAAATAATATCCATGCTCAACAATGCATCAGGAATCTCTTAAAGTAATGCTGATTCTATCTTTTTGTCTTAGAATGATTTCTCAATCAGTCATCTGCTGGCAGTTTGATTATTAAATTATATAGTATAAATACTTTTTGTATTTACCCCAGATGTGAAACTCTTTCTACTATCTTGGTGAATTAGTTATGGTATGTGTTAAGTCAAGATGGTCGATATATTGTAACTTTTTGTTAATTCTTATACAATATAAAAGTATATATAAATTAAAATTTATTAATTTATTAATATTTTTTCCTAAAATATTAATTATTACAAATGTAATATTTATGCTTTAGACTTCAGCTTTTAGTTTGAATTTTTCATAACATTTTAAATGTTTAGGACCTAGGTTATTTAATTTTTCAT
Organism: Cryptomeria japonica; assembly: GCF_030272615.1. Taxonomy (NCBI): domain Eukaryota; kingdom Viridiplantae; phylum Streptophyta; class Pinopsida; order Cupressales; family Cupressaceae; genus Cryptomeria; species Cryptomeria japonica. The sequence continues at coordinate 507,429,795 of NC_081407.1, forward strand.
AACTATTAATATTGAATTTTAGGAATTAATCTTATAACTGATTTTAAAAATATTTTAATATCAGAATAGAAGTTATTAAAATTAAATACACACAAAATGAAAATAGCAAGGTTTATATGTGGTAAATAATATAATTAAAAAACAGACATAAAAAGTATTCATACTTGATCATGATTTTTTTATTTTGTCAATAATAGAAGAGGCATTATTTAGTCACAGAGACATGTTACGATAAGGGCAAGAGACAATCATAATAAACAAAAGACTTCAGGCCCAAGATGGATCAAGTATAGTTGAAGAAATGATAAGAAGTCGTGAGTTGTATCTGCTCTTTGAGTTCTAAAATCTTGTATGCATGCTGAAAGGAGGCTTAACTGAATGCCTTCATTGGCCTTTTTATCAGCCACATGTTTCAATTTTCTCGGAATTTGAAGCCAGTTAATTTGATCAAAATTTTGAAGAACGCTAGTAATGTGGGTAAGCACAAGAGCGAGCTTAACAGATTCGACAACTTGTTTAACCCAAGAGGCATCAGATTATCAAATTACAATCTCCATAAATGTTGTAAATCTTAAGGTTTTTCTTGATTGCGAGAGAAATGGCCAAACTTGCAGGCCTTAAGCTCAGCAATATTATTAGAGGCTTGCCCTAAATTTATGCTTTAGTCAAGAATCTTAAGTTGAGGACTATGCCATAACATGCCTCGAGCAGCAGCAATACCAGGATTGGATTTAGAAGCACCATCAAAAATAAGAGCAGGGTTGATGAAACAAATATCCAAACGGGGGTAGCTGACTGGGGATGTGCTGAAGAATCCCTCAAGGTTCCATTTTTTAAGAAGATTAAATTCCACTCTAGACTGTTCATACAGATTTTGCCTTCTTTTGAAATGGGCTTTGGCATTTTCCACCATGGTGTTGATGTGTTTTTTAAGCACTTGCAAAAACAGAATAAAATACCTAAGTATCTTATCCTCTCTTGAATAAAATCTCTTGGATGCTAAAGATTAGCTTAAGGATCATTCGAGAAGACTCCAAGGTTCATGTATGTAGGATCACTACGTGTGGATAAGCTTTGTTGGTCATTGTGATTGCTGTTTCATCCAAGGGCATTTATGGTTAGAAAGATTTCATGAAGTGATTTGCAGATGATATGCAATGAAGTTCCTTCCTAACACTATGAAATGATTACCAAAAAAAAATGGCAAAAGATAAGGGTTTAGAGAAATTCTAAACTATTCTAAGAATGGATGGATGAAGAATGACACAAGTGAAACTCAACCAGTTATAGATTTGCCATACATGAACAACTCCACTAGAACTAGTGCAATCTTCTAAGGGTGTTTGGGAGATTTTCAAATCATTAATAATTATAGACACCATCAATTGAATGCATATCAATGATTAAACAATAATCAAACTTAAACACTTTCAAATGTTCCAGTTGACCACACAAGGCTCACTTCCAATCAGCAAGAAAGCTAGTGGTATGGATAATGAGCTTCACAATATATCAAGTGCAACATTCCGTCATTCAATCTAAACACTAAAACTAACATCAAAGATTGGCTTAAGAAGATAAAAGAACCATGCAATAGGCTTCATGAATTGAGCAAAAACACCATAACTTCAATGTTTTATTGATCCAATAGCCAAACAACAACAATTCTTCAAGTCTCTCTCTTGCCAATATTCTAACACTATTACTCTCTCTTCTATTCTATTGCTATTACTATTGCTTATTGCTTATTAACCCTTACAAATGAAATGAGTGGAGTTTATATAAGACTCCCAAATACAATGAAGGGCCCAGATCGAATGAAGATCAAGGGCCAAGATCTTTCCACCTAAACCCTAATTAGGGTTTGATACAAATGAAAACCCTATCAAGATAATCATCATCATGAATCAACCAATGAGAAGATAACATGTGCCCACATGGAAATTGAGGAAGCATCCTCCAATAGGAAAATAGAATGCCGAGTGGGATCATAACAAACTATCTTCTAGAATCTGGTTCCTTTCCGGCATATTCAATGAATCTGGACGTCATACTTTCAACTTGAGAAATTGGAATCTCTGGTAGATTCTTCATTCGTTCCTCTAGGTGGATTACTTCATCAAAAGCTACAAGAAGTGTTATCTCACATCCACTCTCAAGTTCTTTTGTCTTATCAATAAGAAACATACTAGTATGCATATGATCTAACTATTTTTCTGTGATCAGTCCACCTTCTCCTTGAAAGATGACTTTTATCCTGTCCTCCAATTCTTGAATGTCCATATCTGTTTCAATTTCTGCCCTTTTGTCAAAAATGACGCACATCACCTCAATTACCTTGTCATGAATAGGATGGACGGTATCTTCAACTTGATTACATTTGTTACTAATGTCTTCAAAAAGGAGTTTCTTCATTTGAAGCAAAGTCAACCACTGTAACAGATTAGGAGTTGATTCATTTCTAATTACCCCTTCTTGTGCCAATATATGTCTAGGTGCCTTCCTTATTGCTTGCAATACTGGGACGGCGACATCTTTAGTATGAGTGAAGGCATCAACTGTCACCATGAGGTTATGAACTATCTCAAGAACACGAATGGCTCTACCAAGTATTTTCATCATATTTCTCACAAACTCATTGGCCATTGCGAAAGATTTGTGGACCCATGCATTTAGAAGTTGTGCTGAGTTCGCCATCATTTCCATATGGTTCACCGATTCATGAGGAAAAATTGGTGGAGGTGTGATTGTTGGATCATGTTGTCTTAGTGGTTCCTTGAACAGATGGAAATAGTTCCTCCATGCATTTATCTCTTTTTCTAACCTTTTGTTCTTCTCTATTTCAGCCTTTAGCTTCTCATTGACTGCCTTCACTAAATCGGTTGCTTCATCCATGGCTTTCTCAGAAGTAAGTGGACCTAGGTCAAATGTCTCCAAATCATATTCATTCGCCGTAATCTCATCCTCATACTTATCTACTGTCGGGGTAGCAATTTGTATCTTCCTGGAGCCTGCATTGTCTCTTATTATTTTAGACATCTTTGAAGCTTTCCTCTTCTCAATGACTTCTTGAGGTCCATTTCGAAGACAACTCAAATGCTTGTTCTTCTTCTTCTACTATTACCTCCTTGTTAAGTCTCTCCTTGAGCCAGTCGGGGATAGAAGATCTTCCTTCCTTTACTTGCACTTCTTCAGGCAATGGCTCATTTCTAGGAGGGGAAGTTACTTCATTATTATCTCCTTGTTCTTCATCATATATGAAGGGCTGGATTTGATGATTCTTGTGGCATTTTCCCTTTATCTTGTCTATTATTCCTATCATTTTGTATTGTAGACTCCATTGATTCATCCACTTTGTAGACCATGCTTTCATCTATCCTTTGATCCTTACCTTGATTCATTTCTTTCTCATGCCTAGAAGAAGCGCTAGGAGGCTGATCAAAATTTGTCGTTTGCTTCTTCTTGGACGTCTCCTTCTTTCCCTATTCATTCTTCCTCTTTGATCCTTTGGAATGAGAAGTGCTCTCACTTACACTTGCCCTTTCTTCTTCTTTTGTCCTTGTTTCCAAATTGAATGTCATGGTTACATCTTGCTCCTTCAATTTCTGATGTTGAATATCCACCAATCTGTGTCTGCAAGTTAAGACTTGATTCATCAATTCCCTCAAATCTATAACTTCCTTTTCATCCCAATTAATCTTTATTCCTTTATCTTCCATCTCGTAGGTAGATTGGATATAACTACCACTATCTTGTGCTTGATCGGCCACTCTATAGACTTTGGATTTTCTGATGAGATCAAGAGGCAGCCAGGAGTGCATCTTCTTCTTTATCTCTAAGTCATCTTGTGCATTCATCCAAAAGTCTTCTACTTGAAACACATGTTTATGCCTTCTTCCAGCCATGTCTTCTACATTACCATAGGGATCAAAGTTATCTCTAGAAGCAAATGGTGTAAACGAATAGAGAGATAACTCTGGCTCGGCACATTGAGCTACTTGAAGGGAAGGACAAACTTCTATTGAATTGCCAAGTGAAATAGAATTAGTGATGACACCTCCATGTTTGTACCTTAATGACTTGGTACATGATAATAATTGTCTTGCCACTTCAAGTAGTGCTATCCTGTTTGATGGATAACGTGGTAACATATAAGGAGGTGAAGGACATCCTTGGATCCTTATGTATGTAAATTTGGGAAATTGAATGAACCATGCACCATATTGTTTGATAAGTGATTGTGCCTCCAGAGACAATCTCTAATGGATTCCACCTTGTAGGATCCTAGTGATGTGCATTGTGAAAGTATCATTGACCGTTCTATAGTGCTGCTTAGGTGGATGATGCAATATTTCATAGGAATCACAAACCCTTATCTCTTTGGGCCTTCTTCCGACTATGCCTCTATGTGGTAGCCCCGCATATTCATAACTCCTTGCTAGAGAATATATGACATATGAGCTCATGTGGAATGACTTGGTGGTAACTAACCTTCTCAATTGTACATCTAGGCTATTACTAATGATTCTTGCCCAATTGATCATTCCTTTCCCTTGGATGATTATTTGTATGAAGAAGAACATCCATTTATCAAAACAAAACGCTTGAGGAGCACCTATAACTCGGCCAAGCATGGTGATCAAATCCCTAAATTCTTCTTGGAAGTCAATTCGGTGTGGCCCATTGATGATTGATGAGGTCTACTCTTTTGCAACCAATCCCTATTGATGATTGATAAGCATGCATCAGGATCATCTTCATATATTGATTTAGCTCCTTCTAAGCTTCTATAGATCATGTCCCTTTGTTCTGGGAGGTGGAAAGCTTCACTTATAGCTTTTTCTGATAGGTAAGCAAGAACGGTTCCATCCTTGGCCACAATTGTCCTTGAGCGTGAATCATTGTGCTTGGCACACTCAATCATTAGTTCATGGCATCTAATTGCAGGAGGGAAGTCGGCTGCCTTGATGATGCCGCTTTCTATTATCCTCTTGGCTATAGGTGATGGTTTGCCAATATATGTTGCCTTGCGAAACTTCTTCACATTGAAGTTCCCAAGATTTGTATCTCCAATGTTGCTCCACCAGGATGTGATTTTAGTCTCCAAGTCATCGTTCTTCTGATCTTCTTTGATGAGAGCCTATCGGAAGGTAGATCCACTTGCCTTGGGCGTTGCCATCATTCACCTTTCAATCAAAGGACTGATCCTAATCAATAAATTCACAGTTTGGAATGCAATTCTGATGTCTAAAGGCAAATTTGGGTTGTCTTAATGATCGAATTTACTGATTGATATGTCTCCCAGCTGAGTACAATTCGCTCCCTCTTGATTAATTCAGATGCTTCATGGTGAATTTGCCTTCCTAAAACATCAGATCTGTATCTTTGATGCTCGAATTTATCTTCTTTGATTACTAGATCTGCACTTTCAATGTCCAATTTTGTCCTTGTGCTGGAGCAATTCGCCTATATTCTGATGAAATTCACTTATGTGCTGACAAAATTTGATGCCTAGCTGAAGAAGTTCATTAAATCTGTTCCCAAATTCGCATTTGGAGAGAAGAAAATGTTTGAGTTGATGATTAAAATGAATGTTCTAACTTCTCCTTTATATGCGCCTAGGGTATAAGTCATGTCTTTTGGGGTGCAAGGCCGACTTGATTTAGCAAAAATAAAACAACAAATTACCTTTCTCATGCCGGCCGACTCAACACAAACTTTCTTCATCTCCTTTGCAATTTGAATTTTGAATATTATTTTGGCGCCAAAATGCTTGTCTTTGATGAATTCGCTCTTGGACCTTAGGGAGGTACACATCTTGAAATAAGTTCGCTCTATGTCCTTAGCAAGGACATGAATCTTGACAAGAATTTCGCTCTATGTCCTTAGCAAGGACATGAAAATTTCACTCTGGATCCTTTGGAAGGACATGACTCAAAAATGAAAATCGCTCTATGTCCTCTCCAAGGACAAGACTTGGATGAAAAATTCTCTCTATGTCCTTTCTAAGGTACGTGACCTTGTGTTGAAATTCGCTCCAAGACCTTCGGGAGGTACATCAATTGGAAATAATTCGCTCTAGGACCTTGGTAGGGTACACATGATGAAATTCGCTCTCTGTCCTTCGGAGGGTACATGACCTTGACAAAAATTTCGCTCTGTGTCCTTAGGAAGGACACGACCTTGAAAAAAAATTTGCTCTATGTCCTTAGGAAGGACATGACCTTGATAAAAAAATTCGCCCTATGTCCTTTGGAAGGACAAGTTCAAGGTGAAAAAGTTCGCTCTATGTCCTTTGGAAGGAAAAGGTCTTGATAAAAATATCGCTCTTGGACCTTGGCAAGGACAAGACCTTGAAGGTGAATTTCGCTCTTGATCTTCACTTGGAGAAATTTGCTCTGGACCCTTAGCAAGGACATGACTTTGAGTTCGCTCTAGGACCTCTCCAAGGACATGGTTTTGAGTTCACTCTAGGACCTCTCCAAGGACATGGCTTTGATTTATTCCTCTTTCTTCTACCTCATCGATTTGAGCCTTAAGTTTTCCAATCTCTCCACATGAAAGCATCATCAATTCGACCCTTAAGAATACCTATGGAGGAAATTCGCTCCATGACCTTTGGAAGGTGCATGCCCTTGGTAAAATTTTCGCTCTAGGACCTTAGCAAGGACATCAAAAAATTCCGTTCTAGCACCTAAACAAGGTACGAGGTCAAGGCATTTAGGCAAATTCGCTCCAATGAGGGAGCAAGGTACATGGTCTTGATGAAAATTTTGCTCTCAAGTTAGGACAAGGTACGTAGCTTCATGAATGACTCTTCACTTAACTCTTTCACCTGGCTTTGCTCAATTTGTTCAATCTACAAGTCCTTCATCATGACTCATTCTTGCAACACTTGTTGATCTACTCCACTCCATTCACTAGAAGAGAGCATAGAGAGACTACTCCTAGAGAAGGCAAAACCTAAAAAAAGGGGGGGTCCCCATCTTGATGGGGCGATGTGTGATGTGGTCACAACACATGGCATGTTGAATCCTACGAATAAGAAAGTTCTTCAAAGCTGTAGTGGCTTCAAATATGTTTTGTTCCTGTCAATTAAAACAAACCACATACAATAAAAATGTAAGGAAGGCCATAAAAATTTAAATAGAAGTTTGCCTTTTAACAAACTGTTGTAGCAAGAGCTCCAGTGCTGAGTGCAAGTGTCCAAACTTAATCTATTTTGAAACCAAAGTCCAAAGCTGACGGAAACAGAGATCCAAATAGAATAAGATTCTTTGCAGTCGGAAACAAATAACAAAAAATTGAAAACGCAAAAAATAAAAAATGTGGCTTGGCAGGATGGCCAATAGTTGTCAACAGGGTCACACAAAAGGAATGGCAAGAGCTGCACAAAAATATAGTAGTTTGACACCTCTTGAGTCTTGATGATGCTCTACTCTCAAAAATGGGTCATTTTTCTTTCTTCACGGCTCCCACAATGCAAAAAATAAAATATTCGGCAACAGGTACAAAACTGACTGTTTTTCCCAAACAAGGTATGTTTTGATTGCTATTGTTTCAAACTTTCAACTAACTCAGCTCCTAAACAACCTCAAATGACTCAATTCCAAATGAAGAATCTTTTACAATTGTCTTTCATAGATAGTTGCCCTCAAAAACCCTGGAAAACACTTTTCAAAAATATATTTTAATAAAAAACACACATTCGCCTTTTTCCATACAAATATCAAGAAAAAATTTAACAATTTTTAGAAATAAGTTTAATATTTACCAAAATTTGAATTTCATGTTTGAAATTCAGTGAACCCTGTGACTACTTATAATGAAAAATCTATTTCCAAAGAAACACTGGAGGATTTAAGAGGGCCCAAATAAGCTTTGTGCCAAAAGCAATGCTTACAATTTATGCTACCAGTTCTAGTATGGAAGCTGGTTTGGGTTCACGGATCCAGCAAAAGAAAGATTTGGGGCTAGTTTTGTCCACACAAAATGCATATAAAAATTGAACATGTATACATATAGACTAAAAATAGAAATTAAGTTTAGAATACGACAAAGCATAATATAATAATCAATAAAAACACCATAAACTCTAATATCATTTAAAACATAAATGATAAATATTATAAAATATTCACTGTTCAAACCTGAAGTTTAATATTACAATAATTATAGCAAGTTCAATCAATTTTCAGCATCATATGGATTTTCTAAATCATCAACACCAGCATCATCATTTGACATTAGATGTAGAAACATTTGAAGAACCACAAGCAATGCCATTGCCACTCACACTAAAAGTGTGCTACATTTTGAACTCATGTATAACATGTCGGAAAGTGAAAATATCCAAAAGTCAAGTTGACTTGGCTCCATATCCCATAACTTCATGGGGGTCTATGGGCAATGCCCATATGAAGACCTTCAAAACTACATAAACATTCATGGTGCTTACCATTTTCATAATCTTTTAAAATGCAACGCGAAAGGTGGAGAAAAAAAATTAAATAAATAAAGGCAAAAAAATGGACGGATACGCCTTAGGTTTGCCTAGGTTCCCCCAAATCCTTCCCAAGGTCATCCCAAACAACCCAACCCCACTCTCCTACATCCTGACTGTATCCACAAGTAGATCGGGCCAGATCATAAATCCAGTTCAAACCAAACCCAGATCTGGCTGGTCTATAGGTGGATGCTCTTGCCATTTAAATTTTCATTTTTTTTAATAAGAGCCTAAGGATATAAGCTGGAGGATGATAGATCATGAGTTGGTAAATACGGATGCTTGAGATAACTAATATTGCTGTTATCCACCTGCCCCCAAGATTGAGCCACTTACTGTTGAAACTTAAAATGCACTTAAAAAAGCTTAAACAACAACCAATGCTTTTTAATTTAAAGCTCATGGGTCACCCAAATATTTGAATGGATTCCCATCATCGTGAGCAACCCACGGGATCTCAAAGAAGCTTCTATTTTCAGCAGCAAAAGTGTCTATGGTGTAGAATCTGCATGTTGATACTGATAACAGCTCCAAAAGTGAGCAAGAATTTGTCAATGCAGCACTTTCATTTTCTAATATTTTGTTTGGTGGCTTCCCCAAGCAAGCAAATTGAGCATGGGTGATCTCCCTGAACCTGTTGACAAACTTAGTTCAAATGGTGGCTGATGCTCTTCTTTCAGCAGAAAGGAACCTACATAGAGCATCAACAAGAATATTGTATAGATAGGAAGATAACGGGCAGCCTTGGCAAAAACCCCTGGCCGCCTTTAAAAAACTAGAAGAGATCCATTAATAATTGAAACAATGCAAGGATCAATGATGCAGCCAAACATCCATTTCCAAAAGGATAAGGGAAGCCCAAAAGCTTCCAAAACCTGTGCTAAAAAATCTAGATTAACTCTGTCGAAAGCATTTGACATGTCAAGTTTAATGGCAATACTTTTCTTGGCTTCCTTATTGCTTGAATGTGACGCTTTATGGAGAATCACTATGTTGTCATTTGTTGAATGAAAATAGGTTTGAATCTATTTAAGGAAACAACATTCTTTTCCTTTGGCTTGAAAGGTGAAGTTTATGGCACCAATGAGCTTAACTATTTTTTGAACATATTCAAGTTTCAACAAATTTAAGTAGATCAATCATGATGAGATCAAAGAACTGATGATAGAATTAGTGAGCCCATCAAGAACAAGGGCTAATCTTTAGCTAAGCTATAAACAACCTCTTTAAGTTCCTCCATGGTGAGTACGTGACACAGTAATTTATTTAAATCCACTATAAAGATATTTAGAATATTACTAAGGACAGAGGCATAGGTGACACGATCTCCGTCCATTTTTTTGTACAGAACTTCACAGCAGTCATGAGCAGCTTTTGTACTTATCCCAAGGCCAGAGAGCACCAGAAAGCATGCAACTACTGTGAAGCTGAATTTCTCTGATCATGTTTCTTTGATACCTCTGATGGGTTTTGAGATGAAATTATCTACTGTTAACATGACCTTCACAAAGCCAAATCATGAGAGATTTGAGTCTCCATCATTGTTCTTCTTGCTTAGTTTTTTTCCTGCAGTTGTAAAAGAATAGAGTCTCTTACATTTATAAGAGCTTCCAATAGGGACTCCGTTTGCTTTAGTTCTTCAATTTCTCCAAGCCTCAGAAGAAGAATTGCTTTGAGGTCAAAAACAATGCTGTGGATAATTCTGCCATTGGTTGAAGGAAAAAGGGTGAGAATGTCTTCCTAAATTAAAAAATGATCAAGCCTTCAGAAATAAAATATTTTCAACTCTCCTATTAGCTTAAGTGTATTTACCTCAAGAGGGCTTGATACCTTCGAGACCAGCATAAGAAATGATATCTTCAACCTGCTCCTTACAGGGGCCTCTAATGTTAGAGCCCACCCTTTTTAGAAGGAAAAAGAACCACATTGAAGTCACTTGCAAGAATTGGATTACAAGGTTTGCATTCCTCAATGTAGGACAAAATAGAAAGCAAACACTGCTTTTTGTTGATAGGAGAGTTGGGAGCACAAACATTCAGATAAATGAAAATGACTCTGCCTGAACCAAACTCAAAGGTTAAATAGAGACAAAGTTTTCTTTGGTGACCATCAATCTTAGTGAGACTACTAGTATCCCAAGCTATTAGGACACCACCAGATGCTACTCTGGCACTAATTACTTCCATTTCAAATCGATTCCAAATAGACATTCAGGAATCACAGGCAACTTTTTGATGTAATTTGGTTTTTCAAACTCCTATTAGAAAAGGACTATGATCTTTGGTTTGACCCTTCAGCTAGTTTCTTCTAAGGGCACCATCGAAGCCCCGACAATTCCATGAGAGCACCATCAGATTTTAGAGGGTTCCTCACCTTTGGAGAAACCTTCCAAAGTTGCCTGGGTCTTAGCCACTATGTTGTTCCTTGTTTCTTCAAATCTAACTTCTTGATTCATTTTCCTTCTCAGTTTGGTAGATAATTTGATATGAATGTGATCAAAGCCAATTATAGGCATGTTGACTTCACCATTTTTTTTTTGCTCTACTCAATCCATTTCCCTAAGAGGTTCGAACTTTAGGTGGATCCTCAGGCAATATCCAAGTGCCTAATCCCTAAGAGATTCTTTAGGTGGATTCTCATACAATATCCAGTGCTTAATATCACTTTATGAGTTGTTTCCTGACTGATTTGTATCTAAAGTTTCTCTTCCAGCTTAAAATCAAATTACAGATCTTTTTCCTGACTAGAAACCAGAGCAGCAAATTTGTTTGAAGTCTCAGGATGAGAGTCAGCAGGCCTCGGTTTTCTACTCCTCGATCTTTTATTTTTTTTCTTGTGTTGGACTTTTTGAAATCCATCAGAATTGGGTGACTCTTTCGTAGCTTTAGCTTATTTATTGAGAGAACAGACCCTGGAGAAATGACCATATTCATGGCAAGATAGACAATTCAGAGATTCACTTTCCAAAACTTTAATGAATGTGCTTTCGTGAAGGCCTTTTTTAAGAGTTGCTTTCCAACGGATACAAGCACATGTAACGTAAAGAGATTTAGGGGTAATCAATCCCAAAGAATTCCAATTTTATTACCAATAAGCTCTCGTTAGGATTTGATCCAGAGGTGCAGAGGAAGAAAGGGAAGACATACCCAGAACAGAACTTCTTCAGGCAACCAAAAATTTAGGAACAAGGCACTAGTGCCCCTAAACAAGCGACCACCCTAAAAAATTCTATCTTGCTTCTTCGTGGACTTGAATATTAAGGAGAAGTATCTGTGGATCACATATCAGTAGCTCATAAGAATATATTTTTGAACCCAAATTGAGGTGATCCATCTTTCATGAGTGGTAGGGCTTGGCCATAATCCAATGAATTGGCCAACTAAAGCATGCTCCATTAAGGTGTCTATGGAGTGGCTGATATTTTCAACAAGAGCCTCTATCATGAGCATGCAGTCTAGTCAACAAAGGCATTTTGGGGGCAGATTTTGATCCAGATGCTTCATTGTTGATGGCTTTTGGCAGCAGTCTGAGCTATAAATCTTTAAGTTTGGCACCTTCCAAAAGCAACATTAGAGAATTAAACGTTGAAAAGGCAATGGAGCAGAGCAGGCAGCAGAAAACCTACCCGACATTGGCTATAGCACTAGAACTATCAGCAATTTGCCAAAAAGCAATCATAGACAGAGCACAAACAGCAAGAAAAAAAATCATGACTTTTTTCTCAAAGTTTAGTAATTGATGAATTTGTCCAAGAATATTTTCCTTGCCACACTCAAAGTCAAACACAAACATGAACCTTGTGAAACAGATTACAAACATCTACAATCCCATATGCATTAAAAAACCAGACTTCAAGCCATAGAGTTCTCTATGAAGAGACTGTCCATGGTTGCACCTACGCTGCTCCTGGATAATTAGCCCTCAGCTAACATACATCTCTTCTCCAAAGAGTTTCCTTTATGTTTCTTAATAATGTTCCGGAATTTCCATATTTCAACATTGAAAATTTTAAAATAAAAACAACAGAATATCATATTTCAGTTTAGGTTTTTCCTCAGTTCAGAATTTACAGCAACTAGAATGTCAGATCTTACACCAGTGTTCTTTACTCCTATATCTGATAAGACTAATACTTAGAGTAATGAACATAAACAGCAACAAATAGCAGATAGACTAAAAGAATTATATCTTTATTCAAATGAAGTTCTTTCACAGTAGTAGACCAGAGATGATCAGCCAAGGATCAGACTACTTTCCCTGCCAACAAAAAACCTATTTCAAGAATCTGATGATTGACGAGCAGAATACAACCATCAAACTATCAATGAGTGCCTCCTAACAACTACCCAAAAGCTGATAAGTAAATAATACTGTCAGATACAACCAAATTAACAAAACTTTATAAAGTAATTTTAAGCTAATTACAAATGGCAGATTTTTGTTTGATTTTAAATATAAAATCTAGCTATCTGTAGCTTTCATGGTACTTATAGCAGTTTTGCAGGTTGGAACACAGAAATTAATCTAGAGTTTTTATATCACAACAGTGGTACATGAATTACTTTCTTGGCATTGTGGAAGATGCTCTAGCAATGGCACATTTTTTTGATGAATTGAAGGATCTGTCAACTCTGATTGATCAATATCCAAGTACAATCAACTTCTTAAGCTTGAATCGCTTGCCTTATTGTCCAATGGAAACTGCTATTAACCCTTGAATCGCCCTCTACCAACGGTACATTTTGAGGCAAATTATTTCTTAGACATAGATTGCAAGTTTGGGTGTTGCCTTCCAAGCATGAAAGTAAGGGCAATTGCAGCTCCATACATATTGCAGAAATTAAAAATTACTTAAGAGTACACAATTGAAGAAGCATTAGAATCCACTATTGGAGTGGGTAATAACTCTACTTGGGAGATGAAAGCTCGATAAAATGATCTCATCTATGTGGCATTCCTATCATAACTAGTACACTATGCTTGATCATTCCGTTTCCTATTTGACCCAAGAGGTAGTGCTCACTAATAGATGAAGAAGCTCGAGAAAATGTTTAGAAGGCTTAGAAATTATTTAGCATCCAGCTCTACAAGTGTTTTGAGGAAAAATCAATTTAAACAAAGGGAATTGTTATGACCTTCATCAGTACTTAAGATGAGAAGCAAAGCTTTATATTTGTAAGGGTTAAAAGAGAATCGCTTATACTTTTCCCCTTCATTTTACGCACCTTTGTGTGTGTATCCCAAGTACATTGCCCTAGCACATGATTGTCGTCAATTTAGTGTTCCCATTGACCCGAAACAAAAATTTACATTCAAAAACAGAATCTTCTTTGCTCAGAATGTAATATCCCCAAATTTTGGTGAAGTGACTTAACTAAATTAATTGATTAAATTATCCAAAAATTAATATTATTTCAAAAGGATGACTCGTAATTGATACATTTAATTAAATATTAAAAATTAAATAGTCACTTTATTAAATAAAGTTCTCCAGCCGTGACAAATATTAAATGTGTCTAATCTTCTAGATAGTGGTTGAAGGTCTTTATAAGGAGGTTTACGGGCTGTAGTAAGGATGATTAATTGATATGATGAGTTTGTATGATGCTTTGTGATAAGCTGGATCTCTGAGGACGGAAACCTTCAGCAGATTAACAAGGTGTTGGACAAAAACCTAACTCTTTCTAAGGATGGATTTAACCAGAATTCACTTTTGGGACAAGTTGGAGACAAATTTGCAAATAAGTTTAACTGTCAGATTTATAAGTTAAAGGATGTTTGCCGATAGAAATCTTTCTGATATTAATAAGTTTCATGTAAAATTACTTTGGCATGGAGTTTGTTTATTTTGGCCGATTTCTTTAATCTTGGCATAAGGGAATAAAGCTTGGAAGTATTTTATAAATAAAGGAGATTTGATGTCGGGTTAATAATTTTCCTCAGCTATGCTACCATTGGGGAACTACAGGCAAATAAGGAGCCATTTCTGAATATTTCAATTGTGCAGTTTTTTATATTCAATATTGATATTTATCTCCATTAGTGGTATAGAATTCTTTTGAACTGGACAAATTATTATTTTGAGTAGGTACATGTTTGAAGGCAGCCTCATATTGATTTCTGGAATATTATATTTCGAAGTGAGCCTTATATTCACAGGAGCATTTCTTTGGCGATATTCCTCAAAGGCGGAAAGTTGCATTAGTAAATCGTGGGTTCTTCCCTTATTTCAGCAGCACTTAAATATTTCATGGGAGCCATATTACAGTCTTGGTCTTTCTACACAAGCGCACAGAGTCATTTATGCTGTGGAAATTATTCTCTATAGTAACCTGTGAAGATGGTCAAACCAGCGATTAGGAATAATTAATCTGCCTTTGCGTGGGAGCCTGCAAAGTCCAATCAACTCATACCTGGTGGATTCTTCCTTGGTGAGAGTGGCTGTGTCTAAGTGGAACTTTCTTTACCTTGTCCGAATTGTAGCAGGTTAGCATTCACATCATTGATATGAGCTGAGCCGTATTCTGGAGTCGGGTGCGCACAGACATCCCTTCTGTCCTGAAGCAAGCGTTTCCTGAGGTTTGGAGGGTTGATACTGTCTGTGATGCTAATTAATACTCTGTGACTTCGAATGCAGGCACTGATCGTTTTGAATCAGTCCTACCCTCAATCTGGCAATTCATAGATGTTGTGCAGAAAAAGTAAGGTGCAAGCCAATTTCTTATTTTCAGCAGTTCTCTTATAATAACCTTTGTAATCTCTGAACAATATTATGATGGAATATGATGTTATTGCAAATCTGAAACACACTCCGTAATGCTAGAATATCACTTTGTGCATTTCATTTTCCTTATATGTTGAATTTGCAATCTTGGTCAAAATAAATTACGACACTTCTACAGAATGTAAACTCTAGTGGACCTGAAAATAAACCTTAGTAAACCAATTCTAAACTGCAACACAGAGATTCCGAAGTCTGTAATTATAGAAATATAGCTTAAGGGAGGTAGGGGGGGCAGTGGTTTCGGACTGAAACTCCTGCTCTTGCCGAAGCGAGAGGGGGGACGGACAAGAGCAGCTCACCTAAGTTATGATCATAGCATGGATCAGGACCAACAAGGTCGTGGGGTTGGGATACCAGTTCGACCTGGTAATGCAGGGCCTGAGCCAGATGCTTCGGTAAACATACATAAGGGTTTAGATCTACGTAATCAGAAAGCTCAGAAACGACAGACACGACGTTTGCTGCTTCAACGGCTGCTGCAACAGCATCTGGATCAAGAACGATTGGATCAACTGCTTCATATACAACTTAATCGACTGCCCGGGGAAACTGGTGGATCAACAATATAAACAGATATTAAAGGTATACCTAACAAACTAAGATTCCCTCCCTCCCGAATTTCCATTCCTATGAACACCCGCTAAAGTTCTCCCACCCGGTTCTGCTGGGGGAGGGCCCCTACTATTCTAAGGATAGTGGTCAGTAACTCACTCTTTTGGATCTGTAGGGTATGGATCTCGATCTTGAACATCAGAATCTAACTGAAGAATATAAGCACACACATATATACATACATCTATGTATTTTAGAGACAGCAAAAAAGAGATCCCAAATTTTGGGTATAACTAAGGATGGTTGGGGAACTGCTATCAAGGTTTGTGATGTCTATATATACTCATATGTGTGTATATGTGTAGATATAGATACAAACACATAAATATATATGCATGTATGTGTATATATTATGTATATGTTTTTGTATGTCTATATATACACACATATTTGTGTGTACAACAGTACAAGTACATGCACACATGATTGTATGTGTAGATATATACAGACACATGCACATATATACATGTGTATATGTTATGTATATATGTATATACATACACATATACACATATATGCGTACATACAAATATAATAATATATACACACACATGTATGCATATACATGTATGTCTTTATATATCTATTTATTTATAGATATATGTACAAATGTGGATACATACATATGCACACATGTGTATATATGTGTAGATGTATAGTACATATATACACTGTATAATGCTTGTATGTGTATATACGTATAGATACATATAAATAGATATACACACAAATATACACAACATGTACAGACTTGTCTGGGTGATGAAAAAAGTCAACAATGTTTTCTTAAACTTAATTCTTTTTCATTTTTTTTTCCTCATTTTGTCTTCAGAATGTGCAACTGCAAACTGAGCAGTCTCAGATATTCTTATTTTGTATTGTAGACGGACATTTGTTTTGAAGACATCTGTAAAGTTAAACTATTCAGATTTCCTTGTTTTAGTGTGTGATTTTATCTTACCTAAAAACAAAATTCACTAATCCTGTAATTAGATTTCCTGGGCTTGAAAGATTTTAAAGAATTATAAGGAGCAATGGGCTTACAGCTAGGCATGGTGCAACTGCAAGGACTAACAGAATCCCTGTGGCCCATACCTGCAGTACAGTAGCTCATTTTTAGTTAGTTTTTCGAATTATGACAAATTGATAATCAAAATAGTTCTGTGTTCTCTAAATTCATTGTCTGTGTGCATGCATCATTTTTGTTCTTTTCTGTAAATATGTATTTTTTGTTTTTTGCTGAATTTTTGTCTAGTCCCGAGTTTGAGTCAAAATTTTGTTGTGCCAAGTTTGCATTTTCCAACTATGATCTCTTCAAAGAGATCCAAGCTTCTTACAGGAAGAAATCCGTACAACCCAAACAGATGGTCAATCCAAATTCTGCAATTAGATGACCAAATCCACAGGAAGAGAGATAATTTGGCTATTTTTTCTATTATATCAGAATAATAAATCAGTTGCAATTGAAATGAATCAAAATAAAAAATTATATCTTAAGAATAGTATCTTACCAAAACAAACTAATGAAGTGATTCTTCAATTAACATGAAAATATTGGCATGTTGGAGTTTTCAAGTCAAGCAACAGTTGGTAAAGTACCATCATTAAGGTGCATGCTACAAACATAATAATTCAGGAATGACTGTGCATCTTCATAAAAATTGAATATAAATGATGATAACATTGGGTTATTTCAAAGTTGAATTAATTTTCTAAACAACGTTGCATTTAAGGTACATCTAAGAGTTGCATGAGTAACACAAACTTCATTTGCAAGAAGAATAAGAGTCAAGAGGTTCCCAACCCAATCAAACATGCAAAAAATGAATGTACTTACAAGCATGCCTGTGGAAGAAGATTCCCTTGCACTTAATATCTCCAAATTTGTAGCTACCAGCAAGAATATCCATGATGAGAGTAGCTAATTGGGACATTAAAGTCATTGGTTCAATACCAGAATCAATCAACTCCCTGGTCCTTCTTACAGTTCTGGCTGTGTCAGCTGACAAGGCCAATTCTAACAAATCTAGCAATTTCTCATCTGAAACTACACCCACCTGTGGAAAAAAATCACAAGTGAATGGGAGCTTTTAATAATAAGTCAAAAAATAAATACAGGCATTCAAAGCCACTTGTAACATAGAAAGAAAGAAAATATCTCCAATTGACTAAGTAAATCACTGGGACTGTGAAGCACAACTGGCTAAGATAACACAAGGCAGCAACCATAAACAGTCTACCAAAAATAAAAAAGAATTAGAAAACATTAAAAAAAGGCAGGTTTACATCATGTCCTCGCCACTTGGGCCGATCTGATTGAAAAGAACAAGTGCAAGGCTTGATTCAAGGCTGCCAGAGCAGGCAAGCAAATTTCCGTTGTGCAGATGACTGTCCCTTCTGGACAAGGGTGAGAGCACAGATGAGGACGGCATGGCCGATGCCAGGGTTGCCAGGGGCAAGGGCGTGTGGCAGTGGTTGGTGGTGAGGTGGTTTTAATGTGGGGAGGGAAATGCCTGATGTGGCTGAGGAATTTATGTCCAGTTGTGAGCCTGCAGTGGAGATGCTGATTCTGTCCAATGCAACAGCTGCTAGGAAGGCTGATCCTCCCTCTTCTACTTACAGGAGCTAACCCCAGGTCTCAGATGTCTTTTCTGCTTTATTTTAAGATGTGGGATATACCTAAGTAGTTCATGGTAATGCAATCTATGTATTGCTATTTTCCGTATGTGCTAGCCAGCTGTAACAATGCAAAATTCATTGCTGGATTTTTCCTGGTTCATTATCTTTCAGCTCTTAAGCTGTGTGTCCAAGCTGCAGCGCATAGGGACACAATTGTGTTCTGTGAGCAAGGTACCATAGTAAAACCCTTAATCTAATAATCAAAAAATAAAATAATAAGACAATCTACTAAAAAACAAAATGCCAAAAGTCCCTGAAAATTTAAAATGTAATAAGTTATTCAACTATTTGAATAGCAACAGAGACATATTGCAATATCAAAGTCAAAGAAACCAATTTGAAATCTATATAGCCTTTACCTCTTTTCATTTGTGAATATTACATCACATGAGTGCATTACAACTCAAAGAAAGCTTGGTATATGGCACTTATTACTAATTCAGCTATCTTAATTACAGCCATCTGTTTAGTGACAAGAGTACCAACCTTGAGGTACCTATCTTAAATATTAGGTTTATGCATGACACTAAAATAAGATAGTCATCTCAAGGTTGATACCTCTTGATGATTAACAAGATAGTTGTTTTTCTGATATCTGAGCTAGTTGAGAAGACAACAAAATCAACACATTAAGATTGTTGTGATGCTCATAATATACGCCTAGGGATTTTGTTTGTTCCCACCTCACCACCTTTGAACACTGAGACTACAGCCATACCTTACTCTTATCTCATTAATGAGAGGAGGGCACTAATTTATAAACTTTTTTCCGGAAGATATGGTTTAAATATATCCTGGTGATCGTGATGGGGTTCAATGGTGATTTTTGACAGACTGACTCTGTTGAGCACAACTGTAGGAGAACCCTACATGTGGCCCGATTCAATCCACCCAACATTGAAATTCAAAAGAACAAGAGCAATGTCATCAATAAGCATGAGGCATCGTAATTGGTATGAAGACATTGTGTTTATACTTCAAATTTTAAATGTTGTAAATCTGCCTCCTATCCCACCATCCTCATGAGTTATCACATCCTTTGGGATACTAAAAATAGGGTTCGGAGACAAAAGGATGGGTTTCAGGAACCACAATTATTTTCCAGTTTTGTGTGGAGAGCATGGAGCAGCTATTAAAATAATATATAAAATTTGATATTTGATATACTACTTATAAAAAAAACAATAAAAGAAGTTGCAAATTATCATTTATGTAAACAATATGAATAAGAGAAGCTGAAATTTATATAAAGTTCAACAATTTTGACAATCATTTGATCAACTGATCAATGTCAAGCATCTATAGTCTAATATTTATATTATTCATCTGGTTCGGGATACAAAACACAAAGTAACAGTGACACAAAAAATATAATAGGTAATCTAACTCATCAGATTTAAACCTCATGGCATACTCTTAATCATTGGGACTACTAGACTCGTCTCACTCCTGCAACTAGATCCCAACCAGACCTATATGTGTAACCTAATCCTCATCAATTTACATCAGCTCCTCAAGTTATATACCCCACCATGTTGTTGGAGTCGTTGAATTCAATCGCCTATGTTCCAAGAGACACAATGGTGTACAACAACAAAATTATCTACACTCCTAGAGTTAAACCTTTTCTTCTTGGTGAGATAGATAAAATTTCATGTAGATCAAATAATCTCTGCAACAAAGGAACAACAAACCTATAATAAGAGTTCAATGCGTACCAATGATGGAAGCCTATACAAGTGTCTCGCAATTCACTAGGTGCTCCTATTCTAAATTCTCCCTATCTATTTTTGCTAGACTCATGTCACCCCTAAGTTTTGCAAATTTTCTCAACTTGTGTCAAGTCAATAGCGCTTCTTCTGCACCATGAATCTTCCTAATTGGCTTCAGAACTCTTTGCCTCCACATCATGTACAGGAAGAAGTCCAACAAGCTTCTACACATATCAATTTAGCTTCAATGCATAGATGGCCATATTTAAAGGAGTGTTGAGCTTCTCCCATCTTCATTAAATCATAAGTTACATGTGCTCATCTTCAAAACTACAAGATGAGGTCTCTATGTTGAAGTACAACAAGCCTCTACACATATCAATTTAGGTTCAATGCAGATAGCCATATTTAAAAGAGTGTTGAGCTCCTCCAATCTTCATTAAATCATAAGTTATGTGTGCTCATCTTCAAACTACAAGATGAGGTCTCTATGTTGAACAACCTTCATTTGGCCAAGTATGACAACTAGAAGTGTCAAAGTCCCCCATACCTAATAATCACGAAAATTAGGAATATTATGAAGGTCATGTACATGATTTTTGAAAAAAACGTATCACTCTTCAAAACTTTCTTCACCCTAAACTTCTATTATGTCTTTGAATCAGCCTACGAATTCCAAGGGGTCTTGCAACTAAGTCATCCTCTCCAATAGAGTGAAATAAGATGCACATTTAGTTTTGATCAGTTCAATAAATTCCTTCTTAGAGAAAGATGAAAAGAGAGCATGTGATGTGTCATAAATGTGGATAAATAAATGCACATCAAAGCATCAACTATAATCGGATCCACTCAATTAAGCCAAAGTCCTTGAGTGCATTATTCATGGCTACAGATTGAGAGGTTCACTAGATATGCTTGTAGGCACCTTCGACCAATTTCATATATATATAACCACATTGTTAGAAGCAGTCTCCTCAATGGCATCTCTAGGGATTTGAAATTGAAATTCTATATCCTTGAGGTTCCCCTAACAAATATTACCCTAAAGAAGTAAAGCCCCTCATTACATGTGACCATGATACTCATGAGTGGATTAAAAAATGATAGCAAACGTCTCCTATTTCAGAAAAGGGCCATAACAATGGAACGTCTAATTATTGTTCACCTATCCCTGATAATGTTCCACCCACATGAGGCTTGTGTAGCTTTCATTTCCACCATGCATACATTTAAATTCAAGAAAAGGGTTATCAACTCCATCTCCCTTGGTTCCACACATGAAGGCCCTACTCACACAACCTTCAACATGGCCTCCTTAAAATAATAAAGAGCAAGCAACATAAAATGGAATGCCAATTAAAAAGAAGAATTTGCCAACACTTCATTTAACTCATCTCTAGCCTATGCCTTAGACATAGCTACCACTAAATTTAGAATTGTACCCATGGCCTTACAACTCTCCCTTGGGATCTATTTGCACCTGACTGCAAAATAGGAACATGTGCATTTCAAGTACTAGAAGTTTTGGAGTAAGGTGTCCATGACATCAAGAAGTGTGGATATGACTACATTATACAATTTTATTGTTCCAATCCTCTACTCATATGAAAGCTTACCACATATCACAGCCATTTTATCAACAATGTGTAGGTGTGCATTCAATCTATGAATGCAACAAAGATGGCAATTCCATCCCCCCCTAAATTAACAATTCTGTTGGCATTCATTCTTGTTGCAAACCGCCATAAAGATATCTTCTTATTGAATGGATCCTTGGCATGCTTTGAAGACAACTTGGAAGGGCAATCAAAATTCATCACAGTCCCAACTAAACTACACCCTTGAGTGATACCTTCAACAACCCTTCCCTTCATCTACTACCACTACCAACTTTTGGAGTTCCCAACATGATAAACTTCTCGTTGTCAATTAGATTAAAGGAACTTATAGTGGCACTACAAAACAAAGTAAAACTTACTTTTTACTACATAACTAAAAAAGTAAGACAATTTCTAGTTATACACAAGGATTTTGCTTTTATTTTTCTTACTTCAAGTCACACAAGGCACAAAAGTAAAGGATATACACAAGTTGCAATCCTTCTTCAAGTTATCTAAGACTTCTAAGATAGGCAATTGCTTTTCCCAACATGTTAAACTTCTTGTTGTCATCTTAGCGAAAGGAACTCATAGTGGCACTACAAAACAAAGTAACACTTACTTTTTACTACATAAGTAGAGACATAAGACAGTTTTAACTTTTATTTTTCTTCATTCAAATCACAAAAGGAACAAATATAAAGCCTATACCATAGAAACGAAACTCAGACTCGGTGCGGACTTGGCAAGGGCGAGTTGACTCGAGACTCGAGACTCAAGACTCGACAAGTGAAAAACCCAAGAAATTTAGAGCTTTTTAAGAATTTAAAACTTGTTTCATGCACCCTTTATTAAATAAACCTTAAAGACACAATAACATCATCAAATTGAAGCTAATTTGATTACATACACAAGTATACATCAATCACATAAGTATAAATGCAAGTTGTGGTTGAAGGAAATAACACACTTAGATATATAAATATTGCCAAATGTATACAAAACTCATGGAACGTGAAATCCATGATATCAAATGTTCCAAACAAATATCAAAACAATAACTAGAATTCTATGGCTTGGAGGAGCCTACATCCCTCCTACAAAGGCATCTAAGGTAGGCCCTGAATGACGTACCAGCCTTAATATTTTTTTTAACTATGAATATGCAAAGATTTGCAACAAGTGATATGTATTATGTAGATATTTATGATCATGATTCATTACTGCCCTATTACTTGCTTAGACTTATAGTTTGATGGGGAGTTTGGAGGCAACACCAAAATGAGGTTAAGGGTAGCACCCCTCGTAGGGCTCTGAGCGTGAGAGAGAGAGAGGTAGAGAGATAGGCCTAGACCTTGGGGGAGAGAGAAGAGAGTGGGATAGAGGTAGAGAGAGGGGATAGAGGAAGAGGGATGGGGAGAGAGATAGGTCTAGAGTTCAAAGCAAATAAAGTGAGTGAGATAGAAAGAGTGAGAGAATGTTGATAGAAGCCTACTGATTACTGAAATTTGACTGTCTGAAAATTTATAAAAACTTCTAAAACCTAGAATTTGTATTATAACTCCTAGAGATTTGAAACCACTCTCAAACATCCTGCCAATCTATACATGAAATATATCTTCATGTATATATTTTGATGAAGAGGATGAGACTGACTTGAAGACAAAGATGGGGAGTTACATGTTATATTTCATGTATATTCCGGGAGCATGTCATAAACCAAAAAAGCATTTCAATTTTGGTATAAAAAAAAAATGGGTCTGGCCGAGTCTAGGAAATAGAACTCAGCAAGTTTCGCCCAAACTCAGCCGAGTCCGAGTCCAAGCCCCCAAGAATCACTTAGGGTTTCCAATATACATAAGTTGCAATCCTTCTTTGAGTTATCTAAGACTTCTAAGACATTATTTGATTACCCCATTGCTTTTCAGGAAATGTCAAACTTCCCATTGTCAGTTAAGCTAAAAGGACTCATAGTGGCACAATAAAGCAAAGTAAAACATACTTTTTACTACACAAATAAACACGTAAGACACAATTTCTAGCTCTACACAAGGCTTTTCCTTTATTTTTCTTATTTCAGATCACACAAGGAGTAGAAGTAAAGGATATACACAAGTCACAATCCTTCTTAAAGTTGTCTAAGATTTTTAAGATATAATTTGATTAGCCCATTGCAACTAAAAAAATAAATTCAATCACTTGCTAGGCAAAGAAGTAAAATAGATCTTTAAGTTATCTAAGTCTCCTAAGACATTATTTGATTGGCCGTTGCAATTAGAAAATAAATAACTACAAACAATCACTAGTTGTTACAAACACAAGTACTTTCTTTTGGTTTTTCTTAACACAATGCTTAAAAGCTGAGGATACCTAGAAGTTGCAATCTTTCCGTTGATATATCTAAGACTCCTACAACATTATTTGATTAGACCACCACAAATAATAAATAAAAACAATAACTAATTGCTAGAAACACAAGGGTTTTTATGTAGTACTACAAAACCTCAATCTACATGGAACCTTTTAAGTAGATTAGCATGAGAAATTGGCATGGTCAATTGTTATGCACATATTATTTAATTGGGAATAGGGACCACGGAATTTCTTTAGCATTTGAAGAGCCAAGATCCAATTAAATTCTTTATCGATGATAGCATTACAAGCTGTTACTGAAAATTGCATTAGTCCATGTATTTTAAATGCCGTTGCCACAATGACCAATAAACAATTTTCATAGACTTGTGCACACGAAATGTTTTCACCAAACGCTCCCTGTTCTAACATGTAAGAACCAGTTTTATAGCTCACCTCGTTTATCATTTATAGGATAATTAGTTTATTAGCGCTATGCCAGCTAACAAAAATAGAGTTGACTTACAAAACATAAAGTCGATTAGCCATTAAAGATATAATTGACTATTCATGTCAACTGACAAGATGCCAATAACAAATATTGAGGCAAATCGTCTTCAGGCATCACAACATCCACTAAACATTGTCCTTTATGAAAAAACAATTTTGGGATACTGAGGTGCCTTCTGTTCTTTGGGGAACACCGTAGATTAATATCTACAGGAGTCAAACCCTGCATATCAGATTTTAGTATTTGATTTTCACTGGTTAGAGTTCAGAACGAAGTTAGGTACAAATCTTTACAATGTACACTTTCCTGAGATAGCAAATTGAACCTCCCAATAGATTGTATCTAAGAAGTTAAATCAGTGTCAAAATTGCATATTCATCATTGAGTTAAGAACACCTCAACATTTGTATCATCTTTAATTTTGTTTTGTCGGGAACTATACTTGACAGAATTGATGGGTACCGGGCATGCAGAAAAAATTAAAAAGGCTTTGCACAAGAGGGGCAGGATCACATACAAGCTCGTGTACTAGGGAGAGAGTAATTCTTTGTCCCAGCAAGCTAAGCTGATCAAGCATTGTCTCAGCGTCTCGAAGAGAACCTTCTGATTTAGCTGCTATCATATCCAATGCATCAGAATCAACCTCCAAATTTTCTTGGATTGCAAGCTTTTGCAATCTGGTTACCACTTCGGCATCTTTAATCTTTGGGAAAAGATATTTCTGGCACCGCGAAAGAGCAGTACGAGGTAGTTTATCAGAATCAGTGGTAATGAGAATGAAGACGACATGACCAGGTGGTTCTTCTAGAATCTTAAGAAGTGCAGCCCATGTTTCAAATGCCAACATGTGGCACTCATCAATAATGAAGACCTTGAAACGTGAAAAAGATGGCACCAAAGCAACATTTTTCAGAAGGGCTTTGACTTTCTCCATACCATTGCTATTTGTGGCATCCACTTCTCTCACATCCACACTTCTCGAAGAAGCAAAATCAATACACTCTCTGCAGAATCCACATGGCCTGAGATTCTCTGGGGAGAAACAATTCAAAGCTGCTGCAAAAATCCTTGCAGTTGATGTCTTCCCTGTGCCGCGGGGCCCTTGGAATAGATAGACGGGGGCAATTTTCCCTCTTAAGATAGCACTCACCAAAGTCTGCACCACCATGTTTTGCCCTACCAATTCCTCAAATGATTTGGGTCTATATTTCTGACTTAAGCTTCTGTGCCTGTCCCCATAGATTGCCAGCTCCCCACTTCCGTGCGTCAAAGTGAGATGTCCATGTTCTCTGCTTCTGTCTCTTGACTTCCTCCACCTCTCCAATTTACAAGCTGCCTCCATGTCATAAGTCGAATATCCATCACTCGTACCTTCTCCGTCTGCTGAAGAGGCTCCGTCAGTCAACAATGGCAAGCCTTCCGCGCTATACTCTGCTTCCGCCAATTGACCATGCATCCTGTAGTCATAATTCGATAGTGATGGTGATTCTTTCTGGTGTCTTGAGACTCCATTGCCCGTTTTTCTCTTGACAGAATCGGACAATGTCGGAGAGAAAGTCCCGCATTCCATTCCCCCTCCGCGATGCTTTGGAGTTCTGGACCAATAGCAAGGGATTCCACATCCTTGGGAAGGCAGATCCAAGCCATCTACTTCGTCCTCTCCAGACAATGCCGTGCCATCCCACGACCCAACAACACTGCGTTGCTTACGATCGCCATTCCTGCTGTTGGACCGAGTGCTTGTGGGAGTGTACGACTCCATCGCATGTTTTAAAATCTGAGACCTTTTCTTGTGCTTGCCATTGCCATTTTGTTGGCGTGATTTATAAGCATCTTTGGTGAGTAAGGGTGACACTGACCTGGAGTTGCAATCCAATCCTCTATCTCCATCGCCCTCCTGCTCCTCCTGGGAAAAATCATGTGTGGAGTAATCATGCTTTGTGGCATACTGATACTTCTTAAAAACCCTATCTCGAGTTTCGTCTCCATGGCTTATTGCATTACCGAAGTCTTGTCCAGTCCAGTTGTGAAGAATCCCCTTCACCTGGTCTCCTGTGGCTGAATAAGTGGCACCAGCGATGCCATCTTTGTGCGGAACAATGCAATTCTTAGGAGACTTGAGAGAGGAGCAAGTGGAGGGATCCTTAAGCCAACGAGCTCGTCTCAGCGCAGTCAGCTCCTTCCTGATATGAAGTTGCCCAACATCCTCCCACATTTTCCACTCTCACATACCCAATGCGTGCACACACAACTAGCGAAGATCATAGATCTAGCACTAGCATCAAATGGTTGAATGTAAATGCGAGATGTAGATTGTAATCGAGGCCACTTGTGGCACGCTGCACGAGACAAATGGATTCCCTCCAAAATCCAAACCAAAACACAAAACAACGCGGTTGCAGGCAGAGTTGTCACCGCTGCATTGAATTTTCACTCAATCACACGGTTAACATCGTTGATTGGCTACTACATAATAATAATTATAAACTTCCGTACATTTTGCTGAGCGGTGTGAACTTGGAAATAAATTATAAGAAAATCTGAATGAGACAACCCCGCAAGTGAAGGAAGGTCATTGGATTCCTTACGCTTCTGCAAACACACACACAATGCAGAGGCTCTCTATTTGGAACAAGAAAAAGCAAGCATTTCATGATTTTAAAAGATATTGTTCTGTCTCTGTTTTGTCTCTCTTGCAACTTCTTTTTTCAATTATTTTGGCCTTTCTCCATAATAATGGAATGCTGCTTTGAATTTCGGAGAGAAGATAAGTGAAACTTTGCACTATTCTTTGATGTGAATTTACACATTTGTTTACCATCCAATATATAAAATAAATTTTTAGATCACACTTAATTAATATTGATTATTTATTTTTTTAAATAAATCAATAATAATAATGTTTAAGTGAGATGGCTTCATAATATTATATTTTTTAATATGAATATTAAAACAATCTTTTATATATATATATATATATATATATATATACTTTTTAGGCAACTAGCAATTGCATCTTGGTGTGTAATGGGTATCTGGAAGAATTGTGGAAGGTAATTTAGGAAAAATTATGGTCTATTTTTGCATACAATTATGTTGTACATGAGATCAATTGACAAGAGAGATATAAGAGTAGAGGGAGATGGAGATGCAAGAAGATAAGAGTTAGCGAGAGAGATGGAAGAAGAAATAGGGAAAGAGAGGAATACAAAGATAGAGATAATGATAGAGAGAGAAGCAATGAGATAGAGTGAAAGATATAACTAGATATGGAGAGAGAATGAGGGTGGGGAGAGATAGGGAGACATACAAATAGAGAGAATGAGAGATAGAGATATACATGAGATGATAGAGAGAGGGAGAGAGAGATGGAGAGATAGATATATGATAAGAGAAAGAGAGAGCCAACGATAGAGAAGATAGAAAGGGGAAAAGAAAATAGGAGGAAGAGAAATAGAGAGATTTGAAGGATAAATTAATATTAACAAATAGAGAATTATTAATTGAAGGTAAGTTTAATTAAATTGTAAATATAATAAATTTAAAAAATTCTTAGAATTTTAAATTAAATAAATTTAAAAAATAAAATTATTGTTTTAATAAAACATTAAAAATAGAAATAAACTATATTGAAATTGATCAAACTAAGATTTTTAATTTTTATATTAAAATTTACAAGTCAAAATCAAACTTTAAAAAAAAAAAAAAAAAAACTAACTAACTAACTAACTAAAACTTTAAATAAATTATAAATAATATTGGTTTTCTTAATTTTTAGGCTAATGGAGGAGGGTTAGTATTTATGGTCTTCTATTTTAGATTTCTTAACATTGTGTAGTAATTTATAAATTAATTTAGAATTATAAAAATAATATTTATTTTATCTAATAATTAGATTTATAAATAATGTGTAAATGTAATAAAACAAATTAGATACAAATGACATGATGAATAGACAATACAATGTAATGAATAATAAATATAACAGATAAATAATTAATTTAATACAATCTATTTTTAATAATAAAACTCATTTTATATTTTAAAATAAAAATATTTCATTCTTATCAAATGCTCATGTACTTAACTAAACACATTGCCATCTCTTCACCTGTATGGATGTCTATCTATATGTGCTTCTACTTCATTGAGTGCAATCCCCTTTTATGATTCATAATAGATTTCCTTTTAATGTCTTCTTACATTGTATTTCACTCACTCACTATTATAAAATCTAATAATAATATAAATAATTAAATATATATATTTAAAATTTAAAATTATTTCTAAAAAAGTTGTAATTAATTCTTCTAATTGCATAGATCAATATAACATAATATTATAATTTAATATATAGTAGACTAAATTGAATAGCATATTATATAATATGCAACAATAAATATAATTATAATATTAATTATATAATTAAATAATAAACATAAGTAAATTTATAATATATGTTATGCCCTACATATCTAGTCCCATCATTTTCATTCCCATTAAAATATGAGTCCCCCCCTTTTTCTTTTTCTGTTAAATTTCCTTTGTTTTTTTAGTTTTTGCTTTGGCCACCTCGGGAGTTCGGGTTCTCGAAGTCCCGAGGTGACCTTTTGTTTGTTTTCGGTTCCTTGTTCGGAAGTTCATTTGCTTTTGTTTTGTTTCGGAGCATCACTTCGGAAGTCTGAGTTCCCAGACTCCCGAAGTGTTTGTTTACCTTTCGTTATCACCCCGGAGGTTCGAATTCCCAAACTCCCAAGATTGTTTTTTGTTTTATCATTCGATATCCCATAACCTTGGGGTTCCAAGCTTGTCATTTGTCGTGTCATTTCAGAAACTCGAGTTCCCGAACTCGCATTTAATGCGGTGGCTGGTTGGGGGTATAAATATGATTGGAGGTCATTTTGGAGCTCATTTGTGCACTCACTCGTCCGAATTTAGAGCTCAGACCTTGCAATTTCGCATTCATGTGCGCCCGATCAAGCACCGTTTTCATTTTTCGTGCCAAGTAGGTGGATTTATCGCCTTCCTCATTCGGATTTGCATGTGTTTTAGGTTAGATTTCGGTTTTTTTTTAGTTTAATTTCTTGAGTTTTGCTTGTTTTATTTGATTTTATTTTAGTTTTTTGTTGTGTCCTAACCTCGGAATCTCAGATTCCCGAAGTTTCAGGTTAGGGATTTTTCTCGTTGTCGTGTCATTTCAGAAACTTGGGTTACCGAGCTCCCGAAATGACAGTCTTTCGGGTTTGTTGTTTGCTTTCGAGTTATTTTAGAAACCCGGGTTCTCGAGTTCCCGAATTAACAGTCATGTTTTTTTGTTTTTTTGTTTTGTATCACTTCGGAAACTCAGGTCCCCGAGTTCCCGACGTGATGATCTAAGTGGTTTTAGGTCTTAGGTCAAACTAATTCGGAAACCCGGGTTCCTGAGTTCCCGAGTTAGTTTCTTTTTGCATGTTTGTTCAACTTGGAATGTCGAAGTCACGAGGTCCCGGGCTCTTTTTATGCTCCATCTTTGTAGTTTGTCAAGACTTCGGTTTTTCGAAGTTCCGCGTTGCATTTTAGAGTCCCACCCCGGAACTTAGGGACCCCGAAGTCCCAAGTTTGTTTTCATAGTCAAGGGTCTCACCATTTCGTAAACCCGAGTTCCCAAAGTGGTCTCATTTTGTGCTTTTGGTGAGTTCTGTATCCTGTGCCACTGGGGTTCCAAGTTTGTTAGTCTAGTTAGCGGTCTTAGCTAGGGATCCCGGACTTTCGGAGTCTCAGGTTTTCTTCGTGGTTTTTGTCTTTTTTCTCCTCGAAAACTCGGGATCTCAGAGTCCCGAGGTGAGCTGTTTTTGCAATGTTTTCTCTTTGAATAGTTTTTAATGTTTGTTTGGTTTGTTTTGCAAGATTAGTTGTGTTTAATAGAATCTTCCCAAAAGACAAAAGATCTTGAGAAGCTGTCAATCACAATGAAATATCAATACCAAGGGCGAACATATGCCTCCAAGCCGAAGGATGCCATCCAATGGGTTACGGACACCAAGATCGGACACATAGATCTCGAAGACATAGAAAAGCAATTGGAGAAACCAGGGTTGAGAGCAGAATATAGGAGGATCAAAAGATCTAGTTTGGTAGAGGCGACTATTTTCCCTCAATCAATACAAGCGCTGGAATTCATAATGCAAGTTACACAATTCTATAACCCCGACACTAGGCAATGTGTCGATGTTGATGGGAAACTGGTGATTGATCTGTCACCGAATATGTTGGCCCTGGTGTTCCAGATCCCCACTAGGAGGGAAGTATTGGTCGAAGGGGAGGAAGATGGCAAAAGAGAATGGAATCAGAATATGAGCCAATGTAAGAAAAGAATGAATGAAGAATGGCTCGAGGAAAAGAGAAAAACAGGCTTGAAGGCAAATGAAATTTTGAGGCAGGATTTTAAAGAACCACAAAGGGATCTGATTATAATGGTTAGCAAGGCATTTGGCAAACTTGCATGCCGACTCTTTCAGCCATGGATGTTCTCATTCATGCTGACAATTTTGGATGGATGACAATATTACAACTGGGCTCAAATTATGACAGATAACATCAGAGACCAGCCCAAAGAAGTGCACAACATGAATATTTCTTTCTTTACATCTTATGTTATTTGCGTTGCAACTAGATCAGGTCAATTTCCAAGGCTGCGGATTGAGGGTAGATTGGGTGAAGAAGAATAACAAAAAATCATATGGGAATATTATACCCAGTTGCTAGTGAAAGAATCTAGGTTGCATTATAAGAGAATCAATGACGCATTTTTGTTTCCTATCATTATAAAGTTGACAGGTGACACTGTGTTCAAGTTGAGCAAGGAGGCAATGGAGCTACTAAAGAAGTGGGAGTGTTGGTTCATACAAAACTCTCAATCTACTTATCTGAGACTAAGTGGGTTCATTGGAGAACCATTTTTACTGTTTATATATTGTGCAAATAGAGTAATTTTGTTAAAATACGCAAGACAGATGGTGCACTTCCAAAATTTGTTGTCGTCAAGACATAAGACAGGGGTTACAGGTGAAGACTTTCCCTTAAATTTATCATTCTTTTCATGTCAGAAAATTCATGTGGCAAAGGCTGCTCAACAAGAACTGCATGACCTACAGTTGAAGCCTTTTAATTATGCTAGGCAATTTTATGATCCATACAATAAATTAAAAGGACTAATACCAAAAGTATATGAAGGACATCAGCCTGCCTTGGAGGATTTTTGGGCCAATCTTCATAATAGCTTTGAGGCAAGAGAGAAATATTACCATCACCTCACTATTCCACAAATAAGATATTTTGGTATTGATACTAACCTACTCAAACAATTGCTTGATGATGGTATATTGTTGGATCCAATGTATAAGGAAACAGGAATAGATAACAGGCCAATCCCTCCAATCAAATGGTCACAACGAGAAGTGGTAGACATTGATACAATTTCTCAAGCAGTAATAGATAGAACTAGAAAGTAATTAAGTTTGAGGATTAAACCAGCTGCCTCCAAAGGTAAACAAAAGAATATCCCGACTAACAATCCTCAATCAAGAATACATAAGGAGAACACGATCAGAGTCGAGGAAGAATACCTCTACAGATCCGGAGGAGGAAGCTGAAACTCCTTTGACTACAGAAGAATTGAAGGAAAAATTAAATTAGAAAACGAAACAAGCTAAATATATGTCAAAACAAGCAAGTTTGGGGATTACAGTGAGTCTGGGGGATAAACCACAAGCGAAGATTCATCCTGTTAGGCTTGCCATTGAGGGTGTCGTAGCAATGACAACACAACCTTCTCAAGAGGCTCAACCCTCTAGTGCCTCCACTGCTCCTACTACAACTACCACCCCAACTACCACCGCTACCACTACTACCACAACAACACCAGCCACCACATCAACTGTATCTATTGCAGCGGTTATTTCAACACCACCTCCACCCTTGGCTACAACAATTGTTACTCCATTTTCTATTGCTTCACAGATGCATGCACCTACAATGACTCCTACAACTGAGACAATAACTACTCATAATGTGGAGTCAGACTCAGACCTAGAGGAGGTTGAGCCAGCACCAAAGAAGGTGGAGCCTAAAAAAGAGAAAAAGAATGATTCCTTCTAGTGCAGAGAAACGAAAGGAGCCTGTTTTGCATAAGGTATCAGAACTTCCACAGGTAACTCCTATGGATGTAGATGGTTAAGGTCTACAGGAGCAGCAACAGGATGAAGAGGAGGAAACAGAGCAAGGAGAAGGTGAAGAACATGATGAAAGGTTGGTTCTTTCTCTACAAGATGTAGAAAACTCATTGAAAGGTGTCGTGGGTGGAGATAAGTGAGTGACGAGTTAGAAGAATATTAGCAACAACTCGATATCGATGGCGCTCTACAAGCGAACTTGGCTCAACAAATGCTTTCACAACAACAACAACTTGTCATACCAGTGCTTCCCACTCA
Source organism: Cryptomeria japonica (assembly GCF_030272615.1). Classification (NCBI taxonomy): domain Eukaryota; kingdom Viridiplantae; phylum Streptophyta; class Pinopsida; order Cupressales; family Cupressaceae; genus Cryptomeria; species Cryptomeria japonica. The sequence continues at coordinate 507,463,017 of NC_081407.1, forward strand.
GGGAGAGGCCCAAGCTCCTCTGGATACATAGGTTGGAGAAGAAGAGGAAACTGAGGAAGAACAGTCACAGGAAGCTGGAAGGGTGACAACACAAATAACCACTGAAGAAGGGGGCACAGATGAGGGGACACCACAATGGTTAACCTTCACTTTTGATAAGAAACAGAAGGTGGTGTTGCCTAAACTCACATTGCAGCAGGCTATTACGGAGGAGCCAAAGAAAACAAAGAGGGCTAAGACAATTCATCGTTTATCTAGAACTGGCTACGGTGAAGTAATTGCTAATATTGTATCCCCTGTGGAGATAGAAGGAGAGGGCCCTTCAAAATACCAAGTGTCATAGGTCAGGCTTGGAAAGCAAACGAGGTGGGGAGAGCTTAATACTTTGGAGTTTGCTACCAGCACGGTAAGGAGTAGAATGGAGAAGGAGCATAACTCCCAACTACAGATAAAGGCACAATTAGATCAATATAAACAATTGCTTGTAGAAATGGGGAAGCCTTTGAATTCAAGGACAAATGACACATTGCCATCCACATCTTCGCTGCCAAAGGGTGATGTAAGAACTTTGATTGAAATAAGAAAAGTAGCTACCACTACAAAGTCTTGGGCGAAAGAGAACGTTTCAAATGTGAAACTTTTCCTACAGCATACAACAGGTATCTATGAAAAGATCCTCAAAACGGAGAAGGTGATAAGAGATTGTTTAGCAAATTGGGAAGTGAGGATCAAAGACTTCACCAAGCAATGTAAAATTTTGAATAAAATATTGGCCTTGGGTGAAGAAGTAATTAAAAATGAGGATTTGTTGGGAGGAGATGATGTTGGTAGTTTACAATCTTATATTTTTATAATAGAATTTAAGATAGAAGCTCTTGAGCAGTGAAAGTCAAGTATATTGGAGGCACATGATCCTCTTTTGAAATCACTTGGTAAATAAGAATTTTGTGAAGAAGTTGTTAGGGGCGTATGGTCATGATATTTTGAAAGACGGTCGCCTGAAGGAAAGTGTAGTACTAGATCAATGGGATCAGTATGCGGCTCATCATTTTGTACCTACAACAGAGTTTAATATAGAGTTAATGGATAGATACTCATTTTTTACTTCTCAGTGTATACATGCAGAAGGAGTAATTGATAAGTTGTCAGTAGATGGGATAGGCAAAGCAAATTTTGAAGAAGTTTGAGTTCCAAATTTTGTATGTTGTTGATCCTCCTGAAGATGCAGTTGCATATTTTATTAGTAACTATAAGAGCTATAAAAGAAGTAAATGATGAACACATAGTTACCACACATGCAATTTTGACAGCTTTTTGAAGATATTTTTGGTTGCCACCGGAGCTAAGAGTTCATCCGTTGTGCAACATCAACTTCAAATTTTGGGCAAATTTTGCATGGTTGTAATGGCTAATTTTGGGAATGCATGTTTTGTAGTGATAGTTAATTAGTAGTTTCACTAGAGTTTAAGGCAGAGACTTGCATGTCAACTGTGACTCCTTGCTTTTGTAGCACTTAGTTCAAATAGCTTTAATTCCTAGAATTTAGGACATGAAACTCTATAAATTAGAGATTTTGATTCATTGTAAGGGTCCGAGTATTGATGATTTGAGGTCCATTTTAAATATTCTATTAGAGATTTTATGCAGATTTTTTATAAGTTTAGAAGAGTTTTTGATATTCTTTGAAGTTTAATATAAAAAGCAACTTGTGGATTGCATGATCTACTTGTGTGTACCATATGGTTGTGTTATTTGTGATCTGGTAACTTCTATAATTTGAATCAGCAACTAGTTCTTTTGGATGCTTTATTACTTTATGAATCATGTTGCGCATGTAAATGGTATATGAGGATTGAATTGATAGGGCGATTATTGGTTGGGTGATATTCATTTCTATTGGTGTGTGAAGTTGTCTGACTTTATATACTTTTCAGAGCTCGTTGTTTGAAAGTTGATTTAGTGATATTGATAATATTTGGATTACGAAATTCTAACTGTGTGGATCATTCAGTTGCTATTGTATCGATTTCATTGTTATTATCTTGTTCCCCTGATCTATCTTTTTTTGTTTATTTTGAGAGAATCTAAATCAAAAATTACAAACAAGAAATAGGCAATTCGAAGTAGTTACAACCAGCATGCCCCTTGATAGGTACAATCGCATCAGCCACTAAGTTGCCCATCACCGTCGAGACCCGACTATAGAGACCTTGGAGTAGTTAGTTTCCCAAAACTTACTGCTTTTCAGGAGAGGTGGTGAGTGTTCACATAAACTACTTGACTGTTGGTGAGTGTGTCAAAACACCCGTCAATAGAAACTGGTGCTAGAAGGAGGGCCTAGGACAAATTCTCTTAACTTTCAATTGCACAGTCACACTATGACCTAACATGGTACTCCCAGGAGATAAACTTTTACCATTCACACAACCCAACCTCAATTACGAACAAGATGAAATCATTTCTCAACTATACTCTCTTGCTTGGGATAGTAGAAGGAATCATAGTGATTAGTTACAAACACGACAAGTCCTTGACAACAAAAGGCAGAATAGAAGCAGAGGCCCAAAGGAAACTCCTTGCTCAAAGAAACCCTCAACTACCTTCTCCACAACCAAGAAATTGAGATACCAAGCTGGAGCGTATATCATCTTTCTCTCTGGAGAGGTTTCATAAGTTCTTAGGAGTAACTCTTCTCTATCAAACTTAGTAGAGTTAGGACCTACAACTAGGAAGAAGAGAAATAAAGCTAAAGGACGGTCTTCAACAGACCCACCAGTGCAATCATCTGAATCCAACATAGAAGACTAGCTAATCCTTAGTCCTCAACCCGTCGCTACACCTTTCATAACTCAACATCCACCACCACCACCTGTAATGGCCTACTTCAATCAAGATCACACACCATTGGGAAATATACCTGGAGGAATACACGACCTACCTAGGAATCCTGACAAATTATGTAGTAAGTTCTACTTTGAGGGACCTAGCTCAGCAGAAGAGCATATTGAAGCATTTAAGGACGCAGTGGTTCGTAATAACATTCAACATCAGGATGTAGCATGTAGACTTTTTCCATATTCACTTGGGGAGAACGAGTATAATTGGTATCTTACTCTACCAGCAAACTCCATTGATGGTTGGGACCTTTTAGAGAAATATTTCATGAATCAATTTCAGGTGTATGTCAATCCTGGAACATTGTACCATCAGTTTGCCTCCCTAAAGAAGTTACCTAATGAACCTCTTACAACTTTCAATACCAACTTCGAAAGGGCATACAAGAGATTACAGGCTCCTTACCAAGTGGCACCGAATGTAGCAATTGATTCCTATTTGAGAGTCGTTGACCCCTAGAGTGCGATGTTTATTAAGAAGAGTGTGCCCGAAGATCAAAGGGATACCTTGGGAAAAGTTTATGTGTTGGCAATCAACATGAATCAAGAACTAAATCAAACACCTAGGGGGATTGGATACAACTTGCCTATAGGAGTGAACCAAGGAAACTATAACCAACTCCCCAGGGTGCCTTCATCCTTACCAAAAGGATCACATGGTACCACTTTATGCACCCCAACCTCAAGCTAGTCAACAATTTGTTGTGCAAGCCCTGCAATGGTAGAACAATGCCAATGTTACCCCTATCCAAACACAGTACGTTGATCAAGTACATGGGACATGACAACAATATGGTAACTTAAACACAACAAACCAAGCCCCAACCTCGACACCTGAGAGTCAAGGGTCACACATATCCGCCGAGGTAGAAGCCTTGAAGAAGATAATTTTGTAACTTACTTCATATCTTAGTCAACTAAAGATGAATACTTTAAGAGGATACAACCAATCCCAATAATATAATAATTTGTGTGGTTATAATAATTAGAATTAAAACCAAAGATATAATTCCAAGCCATACAATAGACAATGGAACATGGTTCCAAACAATAGTGGAGTAAATCATGACCATCCTGACGCAAGAGACAACCATAACAACACGCAAAGTGTTAACTTGGTGGATATGAATTTACTAACTAATTGGTGTAGGTTGCATGATACAACATCACATTCGGAAGTTAATTGCACACAGTTCAAAAAGATGATTAGGATTGCTCAAGAGGATTCACAACCAAAGGGGTCCTCTAATGAGAAACCATAAAAAGTTAACACAACAATGTTGGTTGACACATTCCTTTACAAAGAGTTTCAAGAAGAAGCTAAAAGTGAACCATGTGTTTACGATGTGCAAGCCTTCCAAACTAGAAATAATTACAATCTCAGAAGTCAAGGAAAGGCACCATTGATAGAACCACCTCCCCCAAAAGGTGGATTTGTACCTCTAGATGCAAACGCAAGTAACAATTCTCCTCCTCCTCAAGCGTTTCAAGGGACACGTTCTAAACAGGGGCAACACCAAGAATATGTTGTAAAAGGATCTTATGACGTTACCAAGGAGATGGAGAGGACTGCAACAACTATGTCATTAATGGAAGTGTTAAGATATTGCCCTGAACATAAGAAGGCCCTTCTCAAGAGATTAGAACAATCTGAATCTTAGAGCAATGAGGTTAAGATGGCTGATTCAAATGAAGTCAATGATAATGTTAACAATGATGCCATCGAGAACCCTCCATTCCTACTCAACCTAAATATATGTGGAAAGAATTTACATAACTGTTTGGTAGATTCGGGTGCTTCTAGAAACGTGATGCCTTATTCCATATGTCAGAATCTTGGTCTTAACCTGGTGCGTGCAAACAACAAAGTGGTACAATTAGACAAGACCGAGGTGAATGTGATTGGGGAGTTGAAAGATGTGTATATTCAGTTGGGTGTTGATCCACGCATATCTCGTTATACTGACATCCAAGTAGTTGATATTATGGAAGTATATGGGATGCTTCTCAGTAGAGATTGGTCAAAGACTTTGGGAGGTTACCTTTGAACTTTTTTTACATACTTATGGCTTCCATGGAAGGGTGTAAGTAACCAGATACGGATTGACAGTGAATCAAAGTTGAAGAAACTATTTACGGATTATGGAGCTCCCAATGAGGTAGTGTATGTTGAAGTAAGTCTAGGAGTTTATAGAGTGAATGGAATTCTCACTTTCTCTACACCTCCACTTCCCAGTCCCATCAAGTTGATGTTGCAGAATATATGGTGAGAATTAAGGATTTTATTGTAGGAATAAAACAAGGGATGTGCTTGTTAGGGGATAACATGAAAGTACAAGATTTATTACTCCCGCAATGGTGTAGGATACATCATTAAGAAAACTTAGAGATATCCTGCATCCCTTGTCAAAATGAAGTTACAAAGTTGATGAGTCCAATCCTTTGTGAAGATACTGATTATGATACCACAACTGAAGAAATTGAAAAGACAAATTATGAGAGAGTAATTCTTCAAAGGGAGGAAATTAAAATGGAAGCTCCCCAACCAGAGCAATGCAAAATAGAGGTCATTCTATTTGAGGTCTTTCTTTGGGAGAATGAGGAGACCCAACCTCCCATAGAGCTTCAAACAAAGCAATTCACTTGCACTACGATCGAAGTACTCCTAGAACATGTAAATGAACAACTTTAGATACTAGAAGATATCAAACTCAAGGTTGGCAATCACTTTCAGAAAGTAATATTCTTTCGTTGATCGTTGAACCCAAACCAAAGAATATAAATAAATTAAAGGATGAAATCTAGTTTCTAAAGTTTGATGGATTCAAATCCAAACAAGGTAGTGGAGCAGGAGTTGAATTAACCAGTCCCAAAGGGAAGACCTTTCTAGCCTCCTATCGACTCCAATTCCCTTGCACCAACAATATGACTAAATATGAAGCCCTAGTTAGAGGAGTCCTCTTCGCCCATAAAAAGGGACCTAAATGCTTAAAAGTGCAAGAAGATTCTGAGTTAGTAGTTAAGCAAATAAGAAGTTAGTATGCATGTAATGATAAAAGTCTAGCAACATATAGAAACTGGGTATGGGGACTGATTGAAGACTTCGACGCTTTTGATATCTAGTTAGTACCTAGGAAAAGAAATGGAATATCATATGCATTGGTTGTAGCAACAAGTACACTAGAACTAGTAAGTCAATCTCCTTTGAAAACATTTTCAGTAGAGCTGCTCTCCACACCCATCGTACCCGATAACATCAAATGTTTCCAAGTCTTTGAAGATGATAGACACATCTTAGCTTTGCTAGCTAATTCTGGTGCTTTTGAGGAACAAATTATTGATGAAGATGATAGATTAGATATTGTTGATGAAGACTATAATGAAGAAATTGTCAATCTCCCCATGAACGTAATTCCCAAAGGTATGGTTACTTTAGAATGGCTTTTTGACTTTGATCCTAGGATAAAAGAAAGGTTGACCATTGATTCAGATGCTAGAAAATATGAACCACACAATATTGGTCAAGAAGGCCAAGAGAAGATAGTTTATATTGGGAACATTTGTACTCCCACTGAGAGGGAGAAAATCATACAAATCTTGAAAGAATTCATTGATGTTATAGCATGGGGATATGAAGACTTGAAAACATTTGACACATCTATTATTACACATGTTATACCTTTGAAATCCAACACAAAGCCATTCAGGCAGAAACAACGACGAGTCAATTCATTAAATAGAGCCCCTAATTTTTAAAGAAGTTCAAAAGTTACTTGTTGCTAGGATTATTTTTCCTGTATGTCACTCCACTTGGGTTGCTAATCTGTTGCCATTAAGGAAAAAGAATGGAGAGATTATATTTTGTGTTGATTTTCGCAACCTCAATAAAGAATCAGAGAAAGATAATTATCCACTGCCTTCCCTAGATGAGGTATTACAAATTGTTAATGGTTCACAGATGATGTCATTCCTTAATGGTTATTCTGGATATAACCAAGTATTGGTGAACCACGAGGATCACATGAAGACAACATTCACTACAAAATGGGGCACTTATGAATACCGTCGGATGTAATTTGGGTTGATTAATGTTGGGGCAACATTTCAGAGGGCAATGGATACAACCTTCAAGGACTTGATTGGTAAATGCATCATCATATATATGGATGACCTCACCATATTCTCCAAAATCAGGGGAGATCATCCAGACCACTTGCGCAAAGTTCTAGAAAGATGCCGAAAGTATGGGGTATCCCTTAATCCCAAAAAGTGTGTGTTCGGAGTTGCTGAAGGGAAGCTCCTTGGTCTCGTAAGCTCCGAAATCTCTAAAAGAGGTATATCCATCGACCCAAACCGAGTGGAAGCATTGTTGAAATTGCAAATGCTTGGGAGTAAAAAAGAAATGAGGTCTTTCTTTCAGAAGACTAATTTTGTAAGAAAAATCATCACCGGATTTGCAGAAATAGTCAAACCACTAAAAGAGATGATGAAGAATGATTCCAAGATTGAGTGGAATGCCGAAGTGAAAGAGAGGTTTTCCCAAATCAATAAGTCCATTGTAGAAGCTCCTGTACTGACTAGTCCCGATTATACTCTGTCATTTTACATAGACTCTTTTGCCTCATTGCATTCTTGTGCCATCGTTTTGACACAAAGGCAAGCACGGGATGAAAAACCAATCGCATTCATGAGATCACCTTTCAATAATGCTGAGGTACGGTATTTTTTTCTTGAGAAGCAAGCTTTCGCTCTGGTGAGAGCAATTAAGAAGTTTAGACATTATATCTTGAGGAGCAAGATATACGCGATTGTACCTGATCAAACAATTAAGTCATTGCTTATACAATCAGAGTTGGGGGAATGCCGAGGAAAATGGATGGCCATTCTACAAGAATTTGATCTAGAGATGCATCCAATGAGGCTAGTTAGAGGCCAGGGTGTGTTGCAAGCTATGACAACTGATACCCCTCATATCTAGTGCCAGTAGTATACATTACAGTCATTCACTTAGGACCCATGGTATGTTGATTGGTCTCCATCTTGTTGAATAAAAAGTGTCCTGAGGGGTTGACGACTATGTGTGTGAAAAAGTGAAATAAGGTCTGATAGCTGCAGGCACAACACTTTAATTAAGTCATTACATGTATGGTTAGTAAATCAATAATCAATAAATAATAAACCATAACAAAGCGACTAATTGTCTTCTAAAAGATGCGAGTATAAAAATTGCTCTTAGATTTTTATAAGCAATACCAGTGACTAGACTACACCAAGACGAAGGATTTAATATATACGAGCATAAGATTAAACTATATGGATGCAAGATGGATGAATAATTCAAGCAATATGGATTCAAGCAATAATGAAATAAACTAAATATGGAAAAAGCTAAACTAAGATGCAATAATCTCAAAAAAGCAAGCACAATATCTTCAATGACTCCAGAGCAAAATCAACATAATAAAAATCTCCAAGGTGTTTCTCAGATATCTCTGGGGTGATACTTCTCTTGCTTCTGGTCCTGCCTTTCCTACTTCTCCCACTGATTCTCAATCTTGATCTGCATCTGTCACTGCCTTTGCTAGGTCTTGGTCTCACTCAGATGTACCAAATTATCGGCAAAATATTTCAAGGGTGGCATTGAATGAGAGCTAAAGGCTAAATTTATAGAAATTCACAAGAGAGATCAAGAAAAAGCACAATTTAGAATTAATTGAAATAATTGAGAAATCAAGTTCAGTTAACCTTGAGATAGATCCCAATTATATTTTAATTGAAATGCATTTAAATAAGAAGTTCAAGTTGCATTAGAAATAAGAATTAATTAATTCCATGCATTTGTGATAAAAATAGATAATTCTTTGATTTATTCAAGAAAAGAGTCTTTTCAATGCAACTGAACTTCTTTTTCTCAAAAGCTTGGAGTTCCAATTTTAGAGAAAGCAATTAATAATTCAATTAATTATTTTTTTGATTTCAAGTTCTCAATTTAGAAGAAAGAAATAATATCTTAAGTTTGATTTCTCTCTCAATTTAATTCTTTTATTTTATTTTCAATTTAACTCTTGCTTTGTGATTAATTCCTCTTTTGTAATAAATTAATTCCTTTTTTGCATGATTAAATGGCAAATTTATTAATTAATAAAATATGCTAGGATATTTAATAAATTAAATAGGATAATTGATCAAAATGACATTCTTGGAGTGATTCAATTAACTAAATAAATATTTAATTAATATTGAGTAATTCATTTGCCATGTGACATTTGATGATTAAAGAATTAATTAATGTGCTCAAGATTGATTTAATTGCCTTTGGTTAGGACCTTGGTGATGTTGTCGAGATTAGGGGCCCATGGTTTAGATGACCAATTTTAGGGTATTACATTTGCCCCTCTTTGAATTAATGTGCGAGCAACGCGTTGGTCCAAAGAATAGTTGATGTCTAAGAGATGCCAGTTCTGAACTTGATTGATCACGAACCAGATGAAAAGCGAGGTGTTTAGCTTGATTTGAAGTGATGAAGCTAAACAAAGTTGATTAAAGCGAAACCGATCCCAAAATTGATTGAACTAGGACCGATGGAGAGCAAAGATACCGAACTTGAACTTGATTGATCAAGAAGCGGATCTTACTAATCTAGAACTTGATTGATCTAGACACAACGAGCGAAGATAAAATCGATCTTGAACTTGATGGATCAAGATACGATGAGCAAAGATAAACTGTCCAGTTTGATTTGATGCGATGAAACTGAACACCTTCTTAGATTGAGCGTGTGATCAAAGATACTCTTTAAACCCTTGATTGAGTTTAAACAAATAATCAGCTTGATGAAAAGCGATGAAACTGATTAACACTAAGAGACTGATTCAGATGAAGACAATATCAGCTTGATTTGAAGCGATGAAACTTATATGCCCCTAGCTATTGATTCGATTCAGATGATCGAGAGATCTCAACTTGATGTGAAGCGATGAAGCTGAGATGCCCCTTAGCAATAAGAATTTGATTTTCATTAGTTGAAAAAGATTTTTTTGCTCGACTTTGATGAAGATTTGAAAATTTTCTCGACTTTGAAGATGTGAGGTCATGAGGTCATTAGGTCATCAATATGCCCCCTCGAGAGCAAAATCGAAAGATAGCAAGGGTACATGATGATTAGGCAATTGTTTATCGATGATAATTATTTGAGCACAAATTGATTCAGAGGAATTTTTTAAATTTTGGCGTTGAAGTTGAGCCCAAAGCTGATATGCAGAATTGAATTGAGATTCAACATTGATTGATGAGTGCAAATTGAAGCGAGAATGAGCATCTGATGAAAAAATGCTAAGTTGTCCAAATTGTGAAATTGACTAGGAAAATGATCTCAAATTTTGATTTCGATCCTGAAAATGGAATCAAAACGGGCAAATTAGCTAAGGGTACAATTTTCATGTTCATCGAAGCAAGTTGAAAAATTAGGGTTTTGACTATATATGGGGTAAAAGTGTCATTTTCGATTCATTTGAACCCTCCAAGTTTGAAAATTCAAAAAGCCTTCTGTGAAGAAGAATGGTGGTTCCCACTCAAGTGCATCGATTCGAGTGCTAGAGATGACATAATCGACTTCAGAACTATGAGCCAGCCGTAAGTGATCGATCTTAAGCCTGTTAATCATTTCAATTTTGAATTTTTTTATTGAATTTTTCAATTTTTGGCACGTTGAAGTCGGGACTTCTCGTTTTGTCATGCGAAACAGGATCCTGTCTTGTACGACAAACTGATTAAGTTTGTTTTGTCGTTTAAAGTCATTAGTTTTGTCGTACTAGGCCTACCCTTATGTCATACGATAACATTCAAAAGAGCCCCTTTTGTCGTCCTAGGGCTAGTCTTGTGTTGTATGAGAATCTTTTGTCGTACTATGTCTATTTATGACTCGTACGAGTTTCTGCCCCTGTGATGTTTTGTCGTTTGGAAAACAATGAGCATTTTTTAAGGTGTCAACTTGAAATTTTGATTGTGCAATTGATGTAGTTGAATTTGCATGATGTTTTACTTCTCTTATATGCTTATTTGAAATGTTTTCTGATGCTCTGTTGTTTGATTTTTGCAGGTTTGATTGTTTCATGTTTTGTTCAGATGTGTATATCCACCGATGATGACATTAGTGCGTCAGTTGTCAGAGATTGACCGGGCACATAATGATTTGTGCCGATTGACCCACCTTCTTGATTGACCTGATATATGTGAATCATGGTATGTTGACCACATTAGTTGAGAGATTCCACTCAGAGCATAACACATTCCATTTGCCAATTGGGTAGATGACCATCACTCCCGAGGATGTGTACAGGATTCTCCATATCCCTTTTGCTGGGGATAAGGTTGATTATAATGCAGCGCAACTTCCTGGGTTACCAGTTGTTAGACATGTTTTCAGGGATCCTGATATCCTGACACGTTCTATCAGTTGGGACGTTATGATGAGCAGGTATAGTGAGGACTTTCCACTTGCTTGCGTCTTGGCAGGTTTTATTGGCTGCTTTCTGATGTCAGACAAGGGACAATAGGGATTTTTGTGTGGATGGGGCAGGATGTTAGAGAGGCTTATTGAGACCCCTCAGAGATTAGGCCGGGGTTCTTGTATAGTAGCCCACATATATCGTGAGATGCATGAGATTGTATATAGGGAGGGGAAGAGTATGGCTGCAGAAGTTTTGATTTTACAGGTATGGGCCTGGGAGCACCTCTTAGTTTGTAGGTCGATTGTAAATGACGACAGGGATCCTGGTCAACCCATTGTATACAAATATTCAGGATATGTTACTCAGCCCCATCTGGGCAAGATAGATTTTTGGAGACGACAGCTAGATGAATTGATAACCGTGATATGGAGACTGTACAGGGGTCTAGAGTCGTGGGACGATTGGAGGATTGTTTGCAAGGATTTGTTCGTGACTGGACCACTCATCGACAGATCACAGACTGTAGTTGAGCAATTCGTTGTTTCCCGAGTGATGAGGCAATATGATAGACCTTAGGGGATCTCGCAGGAGTTCACTGCATACACGCATTATGCAGATGAGGAGAGGCAGGGATGGGCACCGAGATTATCTTACACCTTGAGAATGCAGGAGCTGACTAGGTTACAACATCTCAGATGGGACTATATTGATGATATTGTAGATGCGAGGATATTGCCCCAGTATAGGGATTGGTTCCAGCAACATCCATTCTCGAGATTTACGGATTCGACTGAGCAGGCACCTCGCATAGAGGAGGTAGAGGATGATGTCCCCGCGCAGAGACAATTACATGGACAGAGGCAAGGACAGAGAGCCGAGCCTTCGAGGCGGGCAGGTGGTGATCCTGGTGCTAGCAGCAGCAGGGTACCAGCTGGTGGTAGGCAACATAGAGGAGAGGGCGGATCCCTAGGGACAGTTGGAGTGAGACTTGGCAGAGTGAGAGTGTCGGAGGGTGGAGGAGAGGAGGAGAGGAAGAGAGAGCAACGTCGAGACAGGTCAAGAAGAGGAGAGAGGAGCAGGGAGGAGCCGAAGGTGGAGATGTAGGAGGCGATGGAGGCAGAGATTCTGTGAGGGATCAGGGGGTTGATACAGCGCGGTCGATGAGAGTACGCCTAGCGGGTTTGCAATCACAGTTAACAGTGGCACAGACTCAGCTGGTGGAGTGAGACAGACGGCTACTGGATCTTAGAGCGGAGAGAGATCGTCAGCTAGCTGATCTCAGAGCAGAGTGCAACCATTAGGTCGCAGCGATGAGGGCAAAGTGAGACACTCTTCAGCAGGAGGTTCTCCATCAGATGAGTCGGGCAGCCTATTATGTTGCGACTTATAGCGTAGCAGTTCCAGTAGCGCAACATGTCGTACCATATTCACAGTACATGGATTGATCAGAGGGAGCTCGAGTACCTCGTCAGGATCCAGGTCAGTAGGCTCCACCTCCTCCACCAAGCGATGAGGGAGAGGCCGAGAGCTAGATATTCTTTTTGTAGCTCTGAGATTTTTTTTTAGACATACCCATTTTTTGTAGCCCTTACTATTCTTGCTCTGATGGGAGTTTGTACATGTCAGTTGACATTATTTGTACCCCGAGACGTTGATGATTATATATATACGAGATCTGATTGGACTTCATAGTACTTGTGTTGATTGATTATGAGATGTCTTCTATATGCTTTATTCTATATGTATGCATAAATTTATTTTTTTCAGTATGGATGTATGTAAATGCAAATGAATATGAATGTTTGTTTTTGTTTCTTTTCATATGCAATAAATGATGAAAATGAGTAATGAGTAATGCAAATTTTTTCTATGCAATAAGATGAATGTGAATGAGTGATAATGAAATGTATGAATCTATATAAGATGCTTATGTATTCAACTAACATCTCAATACACAAGTACTCGATCAGAGAAGTGATGAAACAGAGACCAGTTAGCTAAGAAATGATGATGCATCCAACTCTCAATCAGAAGATAAAGAGATTATTACCATACCGAAATCACTCTAAATTCATTAAATACAGAATGAAATGCAAAATGAGATGCAAAATGAAATGCGACCTAAACCTAGTCACTGGATTTAAAATGCTAAAGTTTCATCACTGAGCATAACAAACATAGCAGACATATTAGAGTTCCTTTCTTTTCATGTGCAATATTAATTATCTTGTCCGCAATGACCCTTTTTTCGTTCATATCCTTAGACAGATTGCGCAGGGACCTGAATTGCATGATAAAGAAATTCGCTCAAAACAGACAAAGAAATGATGGGAACCTCCCTGTAGCAAACAAATAAGCGGAGTCGAGGTATGTGTGGCAATTTCATCTTAATGTGAAGGCACTTATCACAGACACCCAGCTGATTAAATGTTTTCAGACCATCGAAATCATTTCTACAAGTAGAAAACAAATAAAATATTATGCCCCCAATCCTTGCTCCTCTTAGTCAAGATAGACTTCCTCGAGTTACTCGGAGGGAATAATAATCGAAAACAAATATAAAAGACAACACACAAATAAATTTTTCATGCATAGCTCAAACTGTTTAGTGATTGTTTTCCATTATGTTGTTTTGCTTGTGTACTTAGTGATAAAACTCTTCGGTAGCTAGGAGACAGGTGACTGACTCAGAGTGGACAACCAGGTTTCACTGACGGAAAGATGACTTGGTTGATATTGCTTAGGACACGTAAATTGTTCAGTCGATTACCCTAAGACTAGGACATTAATCAGTTTAAAGCCATGGGGGTTCTAACGAACCAAAATGTCACAAAAGTGATTGAAATATATGTACAAGCGATGATAAAGATGCATGAAAGCGGGAAATGCCAATGTTGTGTTGATAGATGGAGCATTGAGTACAAGAGGTGCCTATTTGCCAGGTTTTCACCTACTTGGCAGAGATTCTTTTTTTTTTTACTAAGGTGCCTGTTTACCAGGTTTTCACCAAGGTATTTTTTTTCTTTTTCCCCTTTTTTTTTAGGACTTTTTCTGATTTTTATGAGTTTTTTTAAGGACTTTTTCAGCTCTACAAGTTGCTGGAGTAGAGAATGCTAAGTGAATAATTTCTTTAAATGGATGGTGTTAATCGGTTCACGGAGCTGTCGTCCTTCCACTGTTGAGAGTTGATAGGCACCAGAGCCAAATACTACAATAACGATGTAGGGACCCAGCCAGTTGGGTTCAAACTTGCCTTTGTTGTCTCGAAATTGTTGATTTTTAGGATTTTCTCTCAGAACTAGGTCACCAACCTGAAATTCTCTTTGTTGAACCTTCTTGTTATATCCTTTGGACATTCTCTTTTGATACACTCTGAGATGATCAAACGCCACTTGCCGACATTCATCCAACAATTCGAGTTCTTGCAATCTAGATATCCTATAGTCTTCATCAGTAACAAGACCTTGCAAAGAAACTCTTAGAGATGATATTTCTACTTCAATAGGTAATACTGCTTCGGACCCATACACCAAAGAAAAAGGTGTAGCCCCAATAGGTGTTCTGATACTTGTTTTGTAAGCCCATAATGCGGGATTGAGTTGCAGATATCAATCCTTCCCATATTTGTTTACTATTATGTATAAGATAGTCAACAGGTTTTTGTTAGATGCATCAACTTGTCCATTACTTTGAGGGTAATATACAGATGACCAGTGTTGTCTAATTTTGAATTTCTCACAGAGCTTGTCCAGATCTTTATTCTTGAATTGTCATCCATTGTTAGTCACGATGGACGAAGGTATCCCATACCTGCAAATGAAATGGTTTAGAATGAACAAAGCTACTTGTTTACTGGTCACTTTGATGAGCGAAACCGCTTCTACCCACTTAGTGAAGTACTTAGTAGCAGTTATGATAAACTTGTGTCTGTTGGATGATGCAGGATAGATCTGACCTATGAGATCAAAGGTCCATTTCTGAAAAGGCCAATGTGTGATGAAGGGTATGAGATCCTTTGTTGGAGCATGCATGAGATTTCCATGTAGTTGACACTTCTCATAAGTTTTAGAAAACTTTATAGCATCCTTCTCCATGTCTGGCCAGTAGTAGCCAACCCTTAGTAGTTTCTGAGCTGAAGTAAGACCATTCAAATGAGATCCAAAAATACCTTCACGGACTTCTGATAATGCACGTTTAGACTCTTCAGTTTCTAGACACCTAAGCAATGTACAATCCAAACCTCACCTAAACAAATCGTTAGCAATGATGACATACCGTGAAGCATTTCGGGTTAAGTTCCTTTTCTCATTATGGGTAAGATTTTCTGGGATAATTTGGTCACGCAGATAAGAGTAAATGTGGTTATATCGAGATGAGTCATGTCCAATAATAAAATAGACTATCTGGGACTCAGGAGAATCATAGGAAGGGTAATTTAACTCTTCCACCAAGAATTCAAAGCGAAAATTAGATTCTTGTAAGTCAGGTATAGACGCCAAGGTGGCCATAGCATCTGCTGCTCTGTTTATTGATCTGGGAATCTGTTGGAATGATACAAAAGTAAAATACTTCTTGAGATCATCAACCATTCTCTTATAAGGCATCAGTTTCTCATCTCGAGTCTGATATGTATCATTGATTTGATTGATAATTAGTTGAGAATCTCCATAGATATGTAACTCCAAAACCTTCCATTCAATAGCTAGCTTGATCCCATTTACCAAAGCTTCATACTCTGCAATATTGTTTGTGCAAGGGAAAAGAATCTTGTAAGCCTTCGGGATTGAATATTTTTAAGGAGTGATAAATAGTATTCCAGCACCAAAACCATTTTGTGTGAAATATCCATCAAAGAAGATCTTCCAAGATTGTTGAGTAAGGTGGATTATTGATTCGTCTGGAAATTCTATATGCAATGGTTGAGTGTCTTCAAGTGGAGCTTCAGGGAGTTGATCTGCAATTACCTGTCCTTTGATGGCTTTGTGTTCCACATATTCAATATCAAACTCTGTAAGTACCATGACCCACTTTGCCAATCTTCCGGTGAGTGTTGCTTTGTTAGAAGATACTTGAGCGGATCAATCTTAGCTACTAGCTTGATGGAATGTGTCAACATGTAGTGTCTCAATTTTTGTGATGCAAAGACTAATGCCAAGCATGCTTTTTCTATTATAGTGTAGTTCATTTCATAAGACACCAATGTTCTATTGATGTAATATATAACTCTCTCTTTTTTATTTTCATCCTGTTGTGCCAGAAGTGCCCCTGATGATGAATCAGTGGATGATATGTATAAGATCAATGGTTTTCCTTGAATTGGTGGCATTAGTATTGGTGGATTGGACATGTACTCTTTGATCTATTGAAGGTGTTGTTCACATTCTCGATCCCAGTTGTATATTACTCCTTTCCTCAATACTTTTGTGAATGGTTGAGCTTTGTCTGCCAGCTGAGAAATGAAGCATTTGATTGATTCGAGACGTCCCTGTAAACTTCTCATTTGACTGATGTTCTTCGGAGGTGGCATTTCCATTATAGCTTGGACCTTCTCATGATCAACCTTGATTCCCTTCTTTGAAATGATGTAGCCAAGTAGTTTACCAGATGTCACTCCGAATGCACACTTTTTTGGATTTAGTCGGAGTTTGAATTTTTCCATTCTATCTAGTATAGGGCCTAGTTCTTGAATATGCGTGGATCTCTTCATAGTCTTTACTAAAGTGTCATCAACATAATCTTCCATATTCTTATGCATCATGTCATGAAAGATAGTAGTTACCGCTCTTTGGTAAGTTGCTTTTGCGTTCTTCAGCCCGAATGGCATGACATTCCAGCAAAAGGTTCCCCATGCACAGGTGAAAGATGTCTTTTCTTGATCCCCAGGAGCTATTTTGATATGATTATAGACGGAGAATCCATCCATTAATGAGTACATCTCATACCCAGCAGTCATATCGACTATCATATCAATGTTTGGCAATGAAAATTCATCCTTTGGACAAGCTTTGTTGAGATCTCTGAAGTTTGTGCAAACCCTAATAGATTTGTCTGCCTTTGACACAGGTACTATGTTTGAAATCCATTCTGCATAGTCTATAGCTCTGATAAATCCAACTTTTAGCAGTTTTTCTAACTCAGCTTTGACTAGTAGTGCCACGTGAGGGTGCATCTTATAGAGGTTTTGCTTGACTGGTTTAACTCTTGGTGTGATAGAAAGATGGTGCATGATAAGATCAGGATCAAGGCCTGGCATATCAAAGTATGTCCATACAAAATTGATCTTCTTTTCTGAAAAGAGATGAGTGGAATCTTTCAATTCTTCTACTGATAGTGATTGAGCTACATGAATGATGTGTGGTGTCTCTTGACTCCCAATGTTCACTGGTTGAGTTGGCTCAATCAATATATGGAAGTGACTTGGCAGTATATTAAGTATCTCACCTTTAGGCACCTCATAGAGGTTTTCACCCTTAGGCACGTCCTTTATTTTCTCTTTTTTAGATTCTGACACTGCCACAATGTGGTTTTATCCACCAGATCTTTTATTTTTATTTTTCGGATTTTTGCGAGTAAGATACTTGATATCCGTTTCAGTCATGTTTTCACTCTGTTCGTTGGTGAAAGAGTACATGGGTTCAACTGCATTTAGGTAGTAGGCTACTATGTAGTCATTGGAAAAAGTAGGTACATTCATGGGTTGATCTTGTAGACTATAGTCAATTAATTCAGGATGTACCAAGGATAGAGTGTGGATAGGTTCGAGGGAGTTCACGGTATTGTCATCATAACTGCGGATTAAAAAGTTGAGTTCCAAAAGGATACCTTGCGTAAATGTCTTGAGACCAAGAAGAGTCATAACATGATTATTAAAGTCCATGTTAATATTTAATCGACCTAATCCAATAGACCTACTTGTGGCATCGTTCTCTATGCTAGGCTGAACTTCATAGTGAGGTTCGACAATAACAAGATGAGTAGACAGATTCTTGCCATTTGTATTAGAGGATTCAGAGTTTGATGTTGAGTAGATATTGTCATAAACAAGACTATTGTCAGAGTCCTCAAAGTCATTGGATGAAGTTTCTGAGTCTTCTTCAAGTGGTTGAGTAAATGTATGATGGTATCAACACCAACATCTTTAATGCTATAAGTTACTTCAAGATTTGTCTCATTTAGCATTTGTATCTGACACACCTGTTGACATGATCTTGATGGTTCTGTGACTCCCTGTCGTCTACTCCATTCAGCTTCCTCTGGACTGATGACCAGTTCTACTTCTGTAGCTTCCAATTCTTCTTGTGTAATACCATACTTGATTTGTTCTATCTTTTTAGAGGGGTATATAATAGATGAAAAACTTTTTGGTATTCTTCCTTCCTTCAGCCCTTGTTCATAGTCTGCTTGTCTTTTTAGTCTGATTTCCTGTATCTCCTTTTCTAGCTTTAAGCGCATCAGCTCTTGAGTATCATTTGTGATACCACTAGACTCTTCTGGAGTTTTTGTACTGGATGTATCTGAGAGGTGGTCTGGACCCCATTCATACTTGTTTGAATCAGTCTCTGAATCGTCTACTTGTTGCCTACCAGTGTATGTGACTGGAACTTTCAGTGGTGCAAACAATTCTCTGATTCTTTCTACTTTGTCTCTTATATCCTATGGGACTTCAACTCCTTGTATTGTTGTGGTTGACACCATCGGAGCTTGAGTGCTGACTGTTTCTTCTTTCTTGATTGTTGGTTCCTCTTTTTCTTTTACACACTCTGTTTGAGTTTGTTGAGTGTTTGTTTTCTATAATATTGAAGGCGATATCCTTTTCTGCCACTTAGACTTGGAAACATGTTTTTGGTCTTATGTCTTTTTTGGATTGTACCCCAGTCCAACCTTATCATTTGTTGATTTTGTTTGCAGCTGAATCAGTTCAATAATACCCTCTTAATGTTTGCCCAAGGGACCAGTACCTAAATATCCCATGCGTTGAATCATTTTGTAGCCTGGACCATATTGTGTTGAGGAAATCTCACAATGTCGTACTTCTTTGTTTTCACTATCTTCCTTAAAAAGCCATTTTAGAACAACATCCTCTTCTATTTCATCTGCCAGGGAAGTAGAAGATTGTACAAAAAGACCATCATATATGATATTCGGAGTTGAAGTCTGTATTTTCATAGCCTCTGATGGTTTGCCCAATTGTTTCGATGATGGAGGAAGAGAGACTAATGAAAGTACTGATTCTATCTTGTATCCATCCATGCTAGTATTAGTAATTTTCAATTTCTTTTCCAAGTCTTTCATCAAGGCTTCTGAACTTTTATTTATAGAGGTTGCTCTATTATGAGACACAAAGGTATCAACACCTTTTGTCAATGCATTATAGGGGATATTTGTATCAGCAGGAATACTAACCTCAACTCCGTTATAAGGAAATTTTAAGCATTGATGGTATGTAGATGGAACTGTCTTCATTTCATGAATCCATGACCTTCCTAGTAAGATATTGTATGATAGAGGAAGATCAAGTACCTGGAAAATGACATCTCTTTCTACAGGACCTACCCTGATTGGTAATGATACCAGACAATTAGAGGTCCTTTCCTCTTCATCATAGGCTTTAATTGTTATTTTCTTGACCGGATCAATGACATTTTCAGAAAACCATAGTTGTGTAAGCATACTGTAAGTACAAATATTCAACCACGCGCCTCCATCTATCAAAACACATTTGACTCTATGTTTATGGATCATGGCTTCAATGTGCAATGGCTGGTTATGTGGATGATTTAGGGAGTTGTCATCTTCTTCAGAGAAGCTCAAATAGTGAGGTGAAGTTAGATGACCCACCATAGACTGAAACCGATCGATATCTAAATCTTTTGGAACATTAGTGGTGAGCAAGACGTTGTACAAGATTTCTTTGTGAGCAGAAGAGATTTTTAGTAATTCAAAGATGGAAATTTGAGCATTTGTCTTTTTCAACTGTTCCACAATGCTATATCCAGAGGATGATGATGAAGTTAGCCTTTTAAATTTATCAAATGTTGATTCTTTTTGTTTGTTTGATGAGGCTGGTAGGTTTGATGTTGTAAGAGCAGAAGTTGAAGAACTAGCTCCTTCGAGAGTTACTTAATTTTGAGAATGGGTCATAGCCTTTGCATATTGTGAATCATTTTGTTTATCTTGGATTATGATCACATTGCAATATTCAGATTGGGAAGGCTCAATCATGTTGATGATGTTGTCATTGCTGGTATAAGTATAATTTACTTTGGCACCTCCTTTGGTCTTTGAGGAATCACCTTGTTCGTAAATAGGTAAGGGGTCCTTAAAAGCTTTATGATCAGCATTTGTCGGGTGATTCCTGACAACAATTTTACTAGCGTCTATGAGATCTTGGATCTCATGCTTGAGCTTCATTCAGTTGTTTGTGTTATGATCTTTATTTTGATGGTAGTCGCAGTATTCATTTTCTCTCCTCCATTTTGGTTTGACTTCCAGATCATATGGCCTAGAATTATCTGGTAATGTTATCAAGTTGTTTGCCAATAGAGTTTTGAAAGTGGATTCGTATGATTCTTCTAGAGGAGTGAATTCGCATCTAGGTTTCGAAAGCTAAGGTTTCTCTTTGAACCACTCTTTTGCTTTCTTCAGAGGATTTTCTGTTGCAGTTTTAGCTGCTTTGAGTGCTTGTGTGCCACTAGCCAAGTTGAATATTGTGGGCTTTGAGTTGGTTTTAATAGTGTCTACTACTTCGTCATTAACAACATTCTTATTATTGTCTTTGCCATACTTCCAATACTTGTTCTTCTCTTTAGAGCTAGACCTGGTTGTGTTTCTTTCCAAGGCGTGATATCTCCTTTCTTTATAAGCACATCTTCCATTCGGATAGCATTATCTGCCATTTTGTTAAATGATGGGTGTACTTGCATTTGGATACTATATTTCAATTCAGGGATCATATTATTGACGAATATATCCATTTTCTCAGCATCTGGGATAGGCCGTGAATACCTAGAGAACATCTTTCTCCAACGTTGGAGGAAAGTGAGAAAAGGCTCCCCTATTTTCTGTTTGGTATTGCAAAGTTTGATTATAGTAACAGGACGTTGAATGTTGTATGAATATTGTTGTAAAAATAGTTGGATTAGTTCTTCAAAAGTTTTTATCCCCTTAGGTAGACTTGAGAACCATTCCATAGCTTGTCCTCCCAAACTCCTCAAAAAAAGGCGCATGAGATACGTTTGATCATGCATGAACTCCATGCAGGCAGCACAAAATACTCTGACATGATCTTGAGGATCTGAGGTACCATCATATTTGTCAAATTTTGGAATCTCAACTCATGAAGGGAATGGAGGCATGTATAGGTTTTTGTCAAATGGAAATGGGCATATTGTCTCCAGAGAATATTGCTTTGGGGATTTATCCTTGTTTTTCAGTTCTGTGATCTCAGTCCACAATGCTTGTAATTGTCTGTGGACCATTATTATAGGTGATTCTTCCTTTTTAGTGATGAGAGTCTGAACGTCATATCCAGTAGGAAGTTTGGCGCCTTGTTTTGCTAGTTCTAGAAAATAGTCTTCTTTTTCTCTAGCCATGATTGCCTTCGTCATTTTTTGGAAATCTTTATCCTTTTGACATTTATGAATATCTTTTTCTGGAGGTTCAGAATCTTCAGCTTCACTTGATGAGGAATCATTATCGGTTTCATGAATATTGAGGTTGTCTTCGTCATTTTGTTCTGTTCTAGGTATAGTGGGAGATAAAGGTTCGTCATAAACTGGTATCTCCGATGATGAAGGTTTATCAGTCAGGGGATCCTCTTTGTAAAATGGATTATCTTTATATGAAAAGGGTTGCCCTTTGCCTTTGGCATCTTTCTTACGAGAAATCCTGGTTTGAATAGGCATTTTTATTGATTGGTGTGACCTAAAGTTGTTTGTGATGCAAAAGTCAAGATCAAACTCAAAGCTAGTTGTTAAGTTAACGTATTGTTTGAGAGAAGCAACTAAGATTTGGTCTGGTTTCAGGAACGATCTATCCTGTATAAGATGTTTATCTAAGTTTATCCGAGAGAAGTGACTAAGACTCAGTTTGGTTTCAGGAAAGATCTATCCTGTATAAGACGTTTATCTAAGTGACTTAGGTTTGATATGTAGTTGATTGAACTAGCTGAAAGATGATCGACAAAATCGTGCAACACAAATGGTAGAGGTACATTGTTTTGATCTGTTTATGCTCAAGATGATGATAACCGGTTTTATGTTCATTGTAGACTATTTTAGGCAAGTATGACTGTTCTGGACTAACAAAATCAGAGATTCGTACGACAGGTTTCTCAGGACTAGACGACAATTCAATAGTTTTAGGACGACAACAATAGTGTTTCGTACGAGTTGTTGCCTTGTACCGTATGAAAGATGGGTATGTTTAGAACAACAGACTGATCAATGCAAAGGTTTCTCGTATGACACAAGATTCAAGATAAAATGACAATTCTTAGAACTGGACGATAGAAAATCAGGACTCGTATGACACAGGATGCAGGCTCAAACGACAGACTGTTAGGACTGATGGAATTTTGTATGACACATAATATGAAATAGAATGATAAATCAGAAGACTCGTACGACTGTTTACTGGACAAAGGTAAAATTTTGAATTTTTGATCGCTAACTGATGATGAGCAGTTTAGAGGTGGACTGAGTTTTTGACAGCTAAGGTATACTAGTTTGTAACATGGACAGAGTTTTGACTAGGATAGAGTAGTTTTGGATAGAGTTGCGACTGGGATAGACTAGTTTTGGACAGAGTTTTGACTAGGATAGACTAGTTTTGAACAAAGTTTCAACTGGGATAAACTAGTTTTGGACACGAACAAAGTTTTTGATCACTGAGTTGTTTCTTGTTTTCTCCAGTTTTGGAATTTCAGTTTCAGTTTCAGGGATGAAAACACAGAAGACACTTAATATGAATAATAACTCCAATCACAACATGCAAACCCTATGGAAATTGGTGAGAGAAGAAAACCTTTGCTTATAGACTCAGGTACACACCCAATAGCTAATCAGAATACGGCTGCTGAGTCTCATGCAATAGATTCTCAACGCCGTATTATTCGATTTCAAAGGCTAATGGGGGCACGAAATGACAAGTATCTTGGGAGAGTTATTATCTCTCTTGCACAAATATTATCCCCCCTTTTGGAGGTGAACTGGGTAGCTTCTAATTTGAATTGGAACTAGTAAGGGGTCCATTTGGCGTGTCGAGGTATAAACTCAATTAAGAGGTCTCCCAGCCTTGAAAACCAAGGTTTAATATACCCAAAGGTACTGAGGAGAGCTATTCTTGAGCATTGCCGTTGACTTGATTTTCATCAAATCACGTTTATTTTATAGTGGGTGGGAGTACTTGGCATTTAGCCATTCCCACTTGGGTCGTTCCCCTCACACCGACTGTAACGACTTTAAGAGTTATTAGCTCCTCAGGAGGGAAAGCCCACTAAAAATGTACAAATCTCAAACTTAAAGAAAATGCCTCAAGGGACTGGATTTCTGATTGTCTATACAAACAAGAGCATACTCTCCGACCTCTCAAAATTTACTTAAAACACGAAATACAGATTTGTTCTTTAACCAGATAGAAAGTTAGGTGCCTAAAAATGAATTTAAAGAATACACGATGTTTGCTCGAATCTCCTCAGGCAACCTGCAAAGACAACGAATCAATAGTCATATTGTCTTTGTGCGACAATCATATTCTTCGACAAGCATTCTGCAAAAACTGATTAGGCTGTGAAAAATTCTCAGATAGACAGATAAACAACCAGGGTCAATCGTTAGTATAATAAAAAATTGAATGATAAATTTGAAGAATGAAATCTGCTTTTTAACCAAGAAAATACAGAATTGTACGACAATTCTTATCAAGTCGTACGATAAACCGCACCAGATCGTACGATACTTACAGTTTGTCGTCTCGGCATATTGGAAATGTCGTACAATATTACGCATAAATTGTACGGAAAAAAATCCAAAAAGTCAAAATCTAAAAATAAAATAAAATAAAAATTTAGTCTTGGAGGCTGAAAAATGTAGTATCCGGCCCCACGATGGGAGCCAGAATAGATGTTCCCTTTAATCCAACCCCCTTTGCCATCCTCCTCCAATTTAACCATTGATATCTGTTGCCTGGAATAATCATTATGTTATGTTGTCATATTATGTTTATGTTGTCGTCGGTAATAATGAGTTACAGCGGTCAGTTAGTTAGCCGACGGGTAGGTAGTTAGAGTCGCGACGGTTGTGTCGCACCCCTTCGGCTGTTACATAGGCATATCCAGCCCTTGTATCCTCTGCTGCCTGCCTCCCAGCCCTCAGTGCTGTCTCAGCCTTAGTATAGCGCTGGATAGCCTGATCCCGCTCATGCTCTGTCTCCCTCAGTCGCCTCTTGAGCCTAGCGGTCTCTCTCTCCAAGTCCTGAATCTCATCTGCCTGTCCCTGACAGATCTCCCTCAACTCAACTAGCTCATCCTCCTCCGCCTTGGCCCCCTGTGCCTCTACCCGTGACTCCCCCTGTACGGGTGCCTGTCCCTATGCCGGTACCTGTGCCTGCCTCTGTCCCTATCCCTATCCTTGCACCTGTCTAGGACCCTATGCTGCTGGCACCTATAATGGCAATCCATTGTGACCCCTCACCACCTGAACTAGTCTCTCCTCTCCACCCTCCCTCCGCGGAGCCACTCTCCTCTCTCCTACCACACCTCGCCTCCTCCGTCGGCCTCTACCCCCACCATCTCTATCATCATCGTCATCTCCTCCGCCATCTCCATCTGTCAGCTCTCCGGGGTCAGTCAGTCGTGGGAAGGGATGCTCAGCCCAATATGTAGTGTACTCTGCATCCATCCCTGCATCCTTGATCTCTGGCCACATATCCCATGGCAAGGGAACCATCTCCACCAACTGCATCACGACCTGATCATATGACAGTAGTGGCCCAAAATGTGCCTGGTCGCGCACTGTCCGCGCATACATACCTGAGCCCCGTGGCATCCGCTGAATCCTACCAAACTGTCTACCCACTCTGTCCACTAGCTGCCTCTCCAATACATAGGGCGTCCGCCCAATCAAATATCTGCTTCGGAAGGTGTATGGTAACTCTACTGCATCCTCCTCCCATTACTCGCATCCAAGGTACAACCTCCATATAACAGTGTCGATCTCATCTAGGACCCAACGCCAATGCTCCAACTTGCCAATCCATGGCTGCGATGTAATCATGTTGTACAAATGCACAAAGCTGCGTCCATGCCCCCTACCCCTGAAGTGTATAGGTCATGTCACTGGCAGATGCTCATATGCCCACACCTGTAGCAATGTAACCCCATAGCCCAATCCCACAGATCCATGATAAACAAACTGATGCAGCTCATAGTACAAGTGTGTCAGCACACACGATCCCCAGGCATATTTGGTGTACTGTGTAACCAGAGTCTCCAAGGTGCTCCCTCAGCCCACAGCCAACCCTCGTGTCGCCCTATCTGGACACAGGAATCTATTGATCACTCCTCCTAGCACTACTGGTAGTGCTAGTCCTGTCGTTGTCATCATGTCCCATGCGACATGTCCTGCCCTCATATCCAGTCTTGGGTCTTGGAATACTCATCTTAGGGCATCCCTGTCTCCATCTCGATCGTAGGGTACTAA
Organism: Cryptomeria japonica; assembly: GCF_030272615.1. Taxonomy (NCBI): domain Eukaryota; kingdom Viridiplantae; phylum Streptophyta; class Pinopsida; order Cupressales; family Cupressaceae; genus Cryptomeria; species Cryptomeria japonica. Next base: position 507,489,060 of record NC_081407.1, read on the forward strand.
CTCCCCATCGATCGGTATCCTCAGAATCCGGTATACATCCTCCAAGGTGACTGTCATCTCACCCATCGGTAAATGAAACGTACAAGTCTTTGAGTGCCATCTCTCAGCTAGCGCAGTCAGCAAACCCATATTCTCCCAAAACTCAGGCACATACAAAATGTGGCGTAAACCCATACCCTCAATGGAAGCTCTGTCCTCGAATTTCAACTCTGGTCGCAACCTCTGAGTCGATGGGAATCTCTCCCGTGACTCCAGCATAGGCAAATACTTATGTAGTCAAGCAAATCAATCATGTCAGTCCTAGTGACACTCACTATTCATCACAAAGTGTTGCTTCTATCCTAGTGACACTCACTGTTCATCACAAAGTGTTGCTTCTATCCTAGTGGTACTCCCTATTCATCACAAAGTACTACGTGTTTGACACTCCCTATTCATCACAAAGTGTTGCTCACATTTGCACTCACTGTTCATCACAAAGTGCTGCTCCTATTGGTACTCCCTGTTCATCACAAAGTACTATGTCTTAGTACTCACTATTCATCACATAGTTCCTTGACCTATCCTATCCTAGGGCCTCTTCTTGAGTGAATCCTCTTGAGTAGTTTCCTAATTGGCAACGTATGTTCTATCACAGAATTGTCAATCCTAGCCCTATTTGCTATTCTAGTCTTCCCTAAAGGACCTGCTTGAGTGTATCCTCTCAGTAGCTTATCCAATCGACAACGTATGTTCATCACAAAACTGTCGATTTGACCTAAAAGACACAAATGTGCCTGCCTAGCACAAACGCGCCTGCACAATGCAGACGCAATCGCATCCTACACAAATGCCTTTTCCGGCACAGATGTACCTAGCCAACCCAGACGCGCCTGGCACCAGCACAGACGTGCCTACATGTTTTGGACATTTTTGACATTATCCTAAAAGCACATTTATTGCACTACCTAGCATGCATTTATGACAACAATTAATACAAAAAAGTACAAGGAGGTTTTGTGGTACTTACCGGCTCTCCTGCCTCTGCTGGCCTCTGAAATCGGCGAACGCGATCGAATCTGTGAACCATTGCCATCGCTGCTGACTGCTGCTGCTCTATCTCGCTCTGCACTTTGATCTCTTGGATGTGTGGATGACAATGAGGATGTATTTCTCTCGTGGTCTATCTTATAGACTACCCTAGCCCTAGCCCTAGCCCTCGTTTCCCATGTTAGTCTTCGTTATCCCGTGACTCTGTCACTCTATCCGGTCAGTCCATTCTAGGCATTCTTTCTTATCAAGAGATTGTCTGCGATCTTTTCAAACATTTTCATCCAATCTCTCGAGGGGGCATATCATTCCCATCTTGAGACAACTTTGTATCAGTTCATATTATCTTCTTTGAAACAATGCGACAAGCCGCATTGTCTCAAAGAGGGGCAAAATGTAGACACCTAAAATTGTCCAGTTTAATTAAATAAATATTTTATTTATTTAATTATCTTAAGCCTAATTCTTCTATTAATTAAATAAATCTTTATTTATTTAATTAATTCATTTATCCTCTTCTAGCCTTATTTCTCATTTAAATAAATACATTTATTTATTTAAATCATCCTTTTCCTAAATTAAATAAATATTTTATTTATTTAATTATCCCACTTCTTCTATTAATTAAATAAATATTTATTTATTTAATTAATTCATTAACCTTTTCTACCCATGACACATGTCATTCATCTCTTAATTCCTACACTACTTACCCCTTTTATTATTTTATTATTTCCTCTACCTACCCTCTAATCATAGCCGACCTCTTTTTACACCTCTCAATCTTATCCCTCCATTTCTTATAGTATCTTCTATATAAGGAGATGCTTCTTTCGTTATTAGATTCTAACTGACTACTTGATCAATTGACTACACTACGCTTTGCACCTTCATATGCGATCCTACTTGCAACCACATTTCGTTCTTTGTTGAGCTCTTGTGCACATAAAATCTGAGAGCAAATATATCAAGCAAGATCAATGGAGATAGGAAGAATGGAGATTCAAACCCTATTGGACATGTGATGGTATAATCTTTGTGATTTCATTTGATTTGCATTGTCTTAGGTAAACTTCATATGTTATGGTGGATCTTTGTCGTTGTTAGGCTAGGGTTTTGTGGTTGAATCCATTTAGTCTTTCAATATTGTTATTGTTGTTATCCATTTTCATTGTATACATTTTGGCACGCCCGGTGGGACTCTTGTCCCTTTTGCATTTAACATCTTTGTTGCAGATTTGGTGTTTTGAAGTTGCAGATCTGACATTTCCAACAACATTTCGATATTTTCGCATCTGCGTACTTTCGGATTGCGTTTTTGGTTTTCTGCCGCGTCTGCAACATCTGGGATCGCGTCTGCACCCTCGACAATTTTTTTTTTTGTTTTTTTTTGCAGATTCTAGAAATCGCGTCTGTGTTCCCTAATCACGTCTGTGGGATTTTCAGGCACGTCTGTGTCCAGAAGCCGTGTCTGCATTCCTGAACCGCATCTGTGTGATTTTCAGGCGCGTCTGCGTCTAGAAGTCGCGTTTGTGTTTATGGTAACCGCGTCTGTGTACACTTATTTTGCATTTTGGATTTTCATTGATTCAAGTTTTTTTTGTTTTTTTTTTCGATTTTTCAGATCTGGTTTATTTTGAGCTAATATATTCAGATCTAGCTAACGAAATTTGTGCAGCTTGTCTTGAAAGAAAAATCGTTTGTCGAAGGCCCCCATTTCACAAAGCCTTTTGGATCTAAAATTTACCTAACTTGTGTGCTTGCAAGAAGGGGTGATCATTTGAAACCATCCAAATTACTAACAACTCTTTGTTGCAGGACCTTGGCAAGGGTTTTGGATTTTTATTGTGTGCCTTGTTTTCATAGACTAGCAAACACTTCAATTGGTGCACTAAAACTGAATCATTGTCTTTTGTGTCTTGAGCAATAGGCTCTTTTTGTTTCATCTTTAGAGGGTCTGTCTTCCCGTGTGGTCATTAGGACTACTAGTGAGAAGAGAACGACCCAAGTGGTAGCGAGGAAAACCTACCTCTTTCGAACCACTATAAATAACTATATTCATGGTGAAAACTATGGATAACGTGTGCTGATTAGTTCATACCGACACTATGTCTCCCCATAAACCCATTTGATCAAATTTATTTGATCATTTGTAGGGCGTAACCCCTACCGGCTGGGAGCCTTCTGTATTTACAGAGCTGAAAGTGCCGCATGTATGGCCACATGAGCGGATGCCCTTACTAGCACCTTTTTGTTTTAGAAATCCAAATCCTTCTAGTTGTTAGGGCAGGAGGTCGGACCTCTGGTAGCGGCCCACACACATACGGTTCTTAGTAGAGATACAAAGTTCGCCACGAGGAGTTTTTATGGGGACTGATGCTTGGCTGACCCAAGAAGTGAGTGTCGAGGGTGGAGCCAGTGAGGTCAAGCATTTAAGTATCCAGTCTGAATAGCATAGCCTCGGGGGTAAAACCTCATGTGGGATCAACAAATATTGTCTTGGCTAGCCATAAGAATTGTGCTTGACTTATTTTAAACATTCAAAACATTCAAGACCAAACAACAAAACATTGTGTCTTTTGTGTCTTCAAGTGTATTCAAAACAATTTTACATTGAACAACACACTTTCTTTGAGTCATATTTTCGAGTCTAGACACTTGCAAACATTGAGTCCTCATCAACACGGTGTCCTCTTGTCATGAAAAAATAGTCAAACATTCAGATTTGGTCATAACAAAGCAACTTCACATATTGGAAAAAATTGCACAAATTTTGCAGAAACGCGTCTGTGTCTGACATAATAGAGTCTGTGTTGTATAACCGCGTCTGTGAAGGGCAGAAACACATCTGTGTTCTCAGAATCAACATTGCATTTACAAAAATCTCAGACTCGCGTCTGTGTTAAACAGAACCATGTTTGTGTCAGGAAATCGCGTCTGTGCAGTATACAGGCACGTCTGTGTTCAAAATTGAAATTTTTTTATAGTCCAACAAACAAACACAATCAGTTTCAGAATTCTTGAGCTTCCTAGGTTATTTCTCCAGGGTTTCATCTAGCATTCAACCTATCTTTGGGTCTCACACAGTCCATCACTGCTTTACACCTTACATTACATTCACATCTATCTAAACTTGAGTCAAAAGGTCACTTGCTTGTCCTCATCTTGCTTTGTCAACACACTACATACAACAACATTTTGCTAAGTGGTCCCTCATCAAGGTCTATCACCTTTGGGTCTCATTTGGTCTTACTTAGAGTCAAGGTCAACTTACCTCATCAAGAGAAACTATCCTCTCTTTGGAAACCACACCTACTCTACTACATACATACTTGGTCTCACATTTTGGACATTGCAAGTACACCTCAGATTCATTTACATTCCATCCAACTCTTGGTCTTCCATACTCTTTCCGTTTTCATCTAGTCTCACACATCTTGGTCAATACCTAGTTCATGGTTGAAACCCATTCCCAAAAATCTAGGAGAGAAGCTAAAGAGGCTCAAGAGTCCACAAACATGAGTTCCTATGAGTATGACAATGATATCTTTTTCAATTCTGATCATACTACATTACCTGACATGGATGCCTATAGAAACATTCCAAATGTTGAGCACATGGATACTACAAACAACAATGATACACATAATGACAATATGGACAACATTTCAGTACATTCAATAGAAGTGGAAGATACCATTATGAATCCTCATTTCAATCGATTGGTTGAGGAAATAATGAGGAGAGATAGACAATACTTTCTACAAGTGATGGCACAAAGTGGAGCCAAGATACCTCATGATTTTGACATGTCTCAAATAATGAAAAATCGACCTTTGCAACAACCTCACCTCAACATGGATCAAAGGAGGCCTAATAGTGGAGGCAATAGAGGACCACATATGGTGCCTGAATCACCATCATCTTTGTTTCAAAAATCAGAGGTCCCATACACACATGGTCAAGCATATGATACTCACCTTCGCAGACCATTATGGAGGTCTTATGCAAAAAAATATGCTCAATCACATACCAATGCTAAGGATCAACCACCAAAGCAATTGGATATTCAAAGGCATGCTCAAAATTTGGACACAAGGAAACCCCGTGTCAAATTTGGGGGCAACACACTAGAACAAACTCATGACATGCCTGTAGAGTATGGTATACATGGACAAAGCAGATATTTCGTTCCTCACCACGACTCTATACCAAGTGGTCCATATACGCAACATCATTATAGACCTCCTCCATATGAACATGTGTATGATCAATATCATCCATATATGCAACATGCTCCTCCTCCAGTTGGTGCCTCAAGCATGGGGTATGGTCCAAGAAGTCGGTCTGCACCTAAGAATAATTTGGAACAACAAATCAGGGACTTACAAAAGAAAATGGAGGACATAAATACACCAAAGCCAACATACACAATGAGAGACATATGTCCTAATCCATTTGACAAGATCATTCCAATGCCTCCATTTCCTACACACTTTGTGACACCTAAGTTTGATAAGTACAGAGGAAAAGGGGATCCTAAGGCACACATAAGATAGTTTTTCACAGCTTGCATTGAGGTAGCAACAGAAGAGACATATTTGATGAGATTATTCCCACAAAGCTTAGGTGATCAAGCTATGGAATGGTTCTCCCAACTCCCGCCTGGTATTAAGTCATGGGGTGACTTAGCAGAGGCATTTATCCAACATTTCTCATACAACATAGAGACAGACATATCAGTCACTACTTTGTGCAACACCAAGCAAAAAGATGGAGAGTCTTTTTCATCATTTTTACAAAGACGGAGGAATCTAGCCAGCAGATGCTCTTGTGAAATTCCACAAAAACAAATGGTAGAGATGTTCACTCAGAATGTTAACAAAGACATTGGTTATGACCTAAGGAAAGCTTGTTTGTCCACCTTCAAGGATGTCATTGAAAAAGGCTTAGCAATAGAGAAGGTCCTAATTGAACAAGGAGTCATCAAAATATTCAAAGAAAACAAAGATGACTTTAAAGGAAAAGATAAGCCAAGATTTTGGAATAAAAACAAGAACACAGTCAATGATGGTGTTGTTGATGCCAATACGGTGGGACCCAAATTTGTTTTTTTGGGATCAAATTCTACAAACAATCAAGTGAATACTCAAACAACTTCTAAATCACGAAGGAAGTACACTCCATTGGGAGAACCGCTTGAGTCAGTTTTCAAAAAGCTAGTGGCAAACAAGGTAATCACTATTCCAAATTTTCCTCCATATGAGCCAAAGGTGAAACCAAATTGGTGGAATGATGATGAATATTGTGAATTCCATAAAAGCAAGGGTCATAAAACAAGAAATTGTCACCGGCTGAAGAACATCATACAAGATCTCATTGATAGAGGTGACATTGAAATTGAAGGACACTCATCTAAGCAAGAACATGAGATGTTTAAGGAACCATTTCCAAAACATGACAAGGGAAAAGCTGCAGCCGCAGATGATCAAACCAACTATACTAGAGCATTTTATAACTATGATTCAACTATTAATCACATCTCGATGGACAATTATGTCTCTACTATTATCATCAAGGACAAAACCCCTGAGAATTCTACCCAGAGACCCAAGATCGTTTTGAAAGGAATTGGATCTTCTTCCAAACCTACCTCTGAATGTCATGTTACAACCCGTCGAGGTAAATTCACTTTGCAAGGTGCTCTAGCCAAGAACACCACTTCCTCATCCACCAAACCTAAGTATGACCTTGTAGAATAGTTAGGGAAGACACCCGCGCTCATCTCCATTCTTGAGCTCCTACGCATATCCCCCGCACATAAATCCATTCTTGACAAAATCTTGAGAGAAACTGTTCTTCCTATTGATCTGAACGTGGACCAATTTCAAGCCATGGTGGGATACCCTTCCATTCCACACTCCCTTACATTCACAGAAGCCGATGACACCTCTGTAAGTCAGCCACATAATGCACCATTACACATTGAAGCCTTCATACACAAACATAGAATCAAACGAGTCCTGATAGATGGAGGAGTAGGTCTAAACATTTGTACATTAAGCACTATTAAACAATTGGGATATTCTGACAAAGCTATGAATTCTACAAACAAAATTACCATCAAAGCATATGATGATGAAGAGCGTTCATCCAAGGGCACAATCACCTTACCTCTCAAAGTTGGGCCAGTTACAAAGGATGTGGTTTGTCAAGTACTTGATCTTGATCTCACATACAACATATTACTAGGACGTCCTTGGATTCATGAAATGAGGGCAGTCCCATCTACATATCACCAATGCATTAAGTTTCCCCACAATGGAGTTGAAATAACAGTTAATGGTGATCCTAATCCATTCATATATTGCAATAACTTGAGATCAAAAACTGAGATGATCATTCCAAGTAATCGCGAAGCTGTTCCTTCTTCTGCGTACATTGATCTTGAATCATTAAAACCTTTGACATCAAAACAAGGTGAGCTTAAAGGGAAATTCCAGGACAAAGGCATGGGTGAATACACTTTGAATCAAACCATGTACTTACAACAAGTCATGAATTCACCAAAAGAATATGGACGACCACATCCTACTAAGCGGGTATCTATCATTACACTTGAATGGGATCCTACAATCTTCCAAAAATGGGGTGAATTGGAAGAAGAAGACTTATACAAAATTCTTTACAAAGACCTTGAAAATGATACACAAGATCACATCAGTTTACCATGTGAGAAGTATGGCAAAGGGTTCAAGATTCTACAAAAATTTGGGTATGATGGCAAAAGTCCTCTTGGGTTAAAAAGGAAGGCATCATTGAACCTTTACAACCTAAATTGACATTCAAAAAGGAACGTTCCAAAGGACTTGGTTTCATGACTTCCAAGGTTCATACTCAAAAGACAGAAGAAGCATTACAAATCAAAGCTGCCAAAATTCAACAAAAAAATCACTATTCCACAGACTCCAATGAATGGGAATGGGGTTCAGACAAATCCTCCAGTGACTACGAGCTCACCGAGACATTCAGAGAGCCAAGTGAACCAACAGAAGAAGAGGAATTTAATAGGAAATTCAAAGTTGGTCAAGAAACAACCCCAGAGGATTCCGCACAGTCCTTGTCTCTAGGTCCTAGGTTGAAATCACATAGAATGAGAACACCTGTCCTAGAATGTGCTACTAGTGATGATAATTTGGATTTGTTCACGATCAAGACTGATGAGGAGAGTGCCAATGATGACCTTGATAACTACCTCGGCATACCAGAGTATAACTGCATCTTCACTCTTAGCCCCGCTAACTTCAAAGACATCAAAGGCCTTCCCCTTGTCCACCACCAACTTATTGACTGGGATCATGAAGGACTTGCACAGTTTGACACATTCCAAAATGATGAAGCTTTTATTGAATATCTTGGCCTACGAGATGATCTTCCCCCTGGGGACCATAAATCAGGATACACTATAGAACTCAACAGCGTGGCATATTTCGGTGAGGGTGTCGGGCCTTCCAGTCGCAAAAATATAAAAATAAAAACAAGCCAAGGATCTTATGGCAAAAACCACACTGTGGCACTGTCTGACCCCAAAAAAGTAAAAAGAAAGGATGTATCTGAGGGCGAAAACCTCTCCGAGGCACCTAAAGATGGAAGGTTCGACATTCTCCCAGCATCATATGAAAAAAATTCATCCATGTTGGTAGAGGAGACTATCAAAACAAACATTGGCACAAAAGAGGTTCCACACAACATATTCCTGGCTCAATCTTTGACAGAGTCAGAAAGGTCAAAATTCATAAGTTTCTTCATGGAATGACAAATCAACTTTGCATGGTCATATGTTGATATGCCTGGATTCGATCCGGATTTGGTAATGCACCATTTGACAGTTAAACCGGGGCAAAACCAGTGAAATAGAAATTAAGAAAGATGCATCCACAAGTGGCATTACTAGTCAAAGCAGAACTTGAGAAATTATTGGATGTCGGATTCATATGCCCAATTGATTATCCTGAATGGATCTCCAACTTAGTGCCTGTCAGTAAACCAGACCGTAGCATCATAATATGTACAGATTTCAGAGACATCAACAAAGCTTGTCCGAAGGATGATTTTCCGTTACCAAATATTGACCTGATTGTCGATCTCATAGCAGGTCATGCGATGTTATCCTTGATGGATGGATTCTCTGGTTACAATCAAATAAAAATTGCATCCGAAGACCAGCACAAAATAGCATTCACTTGTCCTTGGGGGACTTTCTGTTGGAATGTCATGCCCTTTGGGCTAAAAAATGTAGGCGCTACATATCAAAGAGCCATGACTACTATCTTTCATGATCTCATGCATGTTACTATGGAAGATTATGTTGACGACCTCTTGGGCAAATCAATAGACAGAGATACACATTTGGACATACTTTCAGTCGTCTTTGATCGGTTGGAAAAATATAAAGTAAGATTAAACCCCAAGAAATGTGTCTTTGGAGTAACCTCCGGGAAGCTCCTAGGATTCATTGTATCAAAAAGAGGAATCGAAGCCGATCCAAAAAAAGTCAAGGCCATCCTAGAGATGCAACCACCATGAAACATCAGTCAGCTTCGATCTTTACAAGGGAGACTCTAGTCCATACGAAGATTCATAGCACAACTTGCAGATAAATGTAATCCCTTTCAGCACTTGCTACATAAAAACATCAAATTCAAATGGGATGATAACCATCAACAGGCTTTCTAGATATTCAAAGATTATCTTCTGAATCTGCCAGTTTTGATGCCACCAATTCCAGATCAGCCTTTATTACTATACATATCAGCTACTTCAACAGCACTGGGGGCACTCTTAGCACAACAAGTTGCTGAGGGCAAAGAAAAGGCAGTATACTATATCAGTCGCACATTGGTGGGATATGAGCTAAATTATACACCAATTGAGCGTGCATGTCTAGCTGTGGTCTTTGCTTCACAGAAATTATGATATTACATGCTAACTCATAAGATTAAGTTGGTTGCAAGGATCGATCCATTGAAATACCTTCTCAATAAAGCAACACTTACTGGGCGACTAGCCAAATGGGTGATGCTCCTGAGTGAATTTGACATCAAATATGTGAACAGAAAAGCAATAAAAGGACAAGCTATCACAAATCAGTTAGCGGATGCTCCCATGATAGATGATGTTCCTCTAACTTCAGAATTTCCAGATGAATCCATTTTAACAGTGTCGCACGCGAAGCCTTGGCAACTATACTTTGATGGCTCACACACACAGCATGGGGCAAGAGCTGGCATCCTCTTTATAACTCCTCAAGGGGATTCTATACCATAATCATATCGCTTATCATTTCCTTGCACTAATAGCATAGCGGAATATGAGACATTAACAACAAGATTACGGATTGCAGTTCAATGGAAAATCTAGGAACTTCAGGTTTTTGGGGACTCTCAACTTGTAATTCATCAAACAATAGATAACTACCAAACAAAGGATGAGAAATTAATGCCTTACAAAAGAATGGTAGACGACCTAAAACAACATTTCACAAAGATAGACTTTGAGCAGATACCAAGAGAGCAGAATCAAGCCGCAGATGCCATGGCTACAATTGCTTCACTGATCGATCTACCTCCGAATGAGACCCGCTATGAGTTCTTGGTGGATAACCTTTTGGTTCCTTCATATGAAATCACTCTTATTGAGATGATATGTGTCGTTGGTCCTGAGTCCCAGTTATACAATTCTATTTTCACATACCTTCGTGACAATACCCTACCTCCTGATCTATCCAATAACCAACGACGCACTTTCATTCTCCAATCTTCTTGGTACATAATTTTAGTCGATATCCTATACCGTCAAGGTCTAGATGGAACTCTTCTTAGATGTTTGGAAAACGACGAAGCTCAAATTGCATTACATGAAGTACATAAAGGGATATGTGGTCCACATTCTAGTGGTCCTACCTTAGCCAAGAAACTCATCAGGACTGGATATTACTGGCCCAATATGGAAAAAGACTCATATCAGTTTGTCAGGAAATGTAAGTAATGTCAACTTCATGGAGACCTCATCCATGTGCCAGCACAAGAACTTCAACCAATTGCGACTCCTTGGCCCTTTCGTCAGTGGGGACTCGATCTCATAGGCAAGATTCACCCTCCTTCTTCCAATGGTCATAAATTCATTATCACTGCCACAGAGTATTTCACAAAATGGATCAAAGCTGTGCCTCTCATGCAAGTCACTGGAAAAAAAATTGCTACCTTCATTCTCAATTATATTATTTGTCGATACGGTATTCTTGTTTCTATTATCACCGATAACGAGCGTCCCTTCAAAAATCAGGATGTTCGTGAACTCTGTGATCGCTTCCATATTTCCCATTGTTTCTCCACACCTTATTACCCTCAAGTTAACGGTCAAGCTGAGGTGTCTAATAACACAATTCTTAAAGATTAAAAAAGATAGTCGACGACGTTGGCCGTAATTGGCATATCCAACTTAATCCCGCACTTTGGGCCTGCTGCACAAGTGTCCGCACACCTACGAGAGCTACACCCTATTCACTTGTCTACGATGCTAAAGCCATCTTGCCTATTGAGGTCGAGCTACCCTCTTTATGAGTCTCCTTGCAAAACATCATCAGTGATGAAGACTATAGGGTCTCTCGCTTACAAGAACTTGAACTATTGGATGAACGAAGACAAACTGCTTTTAATCATCTCAAGGCTTATCAACAACTAATGAGTCGCAGCTACAATCACAAAGTCAAGCCTCGCACATTTGAGGTAGGTGATTTGGTTCTCAGAGAAAACCCCGAAAATCAGCAAGACAGAAAGAAGAAGGGCAAGTTTGAACCAAACTGGCTTGGTCCTTACATCATTACAATAGCATATGGATCTGGTGCATGTCAACTCTCAACCACAGAGGGTGAACCTTTAGAGGATCCTATCAACAGCATGCACCTTCGCAAGTTTTACACATAGCTCTTCGGAATATCCTAATTCAAAAATACAAAAAAATCATAAAACAAAAAATCGTTACTTGGTGAAAACCTGACAAACATGCGTTTTGTGACACAAAAAACATTGAAAAATCAAAAAAGTAAAGAAAAATCATTTCGTCCAACAGCGAAAACCACTTCGGTGGCGCCCTGGGCAAGTACCATGGTGAAAACCGGGTCACCGACGCCATGTGTAGGGACATTGCTCCTCCCTCCTTTAGGATTCCATCTCATCCTTTCACTTTGCACACACTCACAACCTATTCATCCATAATAAAACTTACACATTCCCATCATGGCTTGTTATTGATCTACCTAAGATTGGTTCACCATTCATAATAAACACCCCTTTTCATCCCTTTCCATCCATAATAAATCAGATCCTATCTGTGGCTAAGGTAAATCCTACGTCTAGTGATGGGTGTGGAACTGAGAACATCACATGTTTCAAGGAGTACAATTTCTTCCAGTTTTCTTCAGTCTATCCGTGCACAATCCATAATAAAGTAGCATTTGCATCACAAAGCTGCAATAAAGTTCAGTCTGCTCCGCAATAAAGTATCGATTTCATGGATTCAGTCAGTTTCAGATGAGACACAACAACAACAATGGGCTTCAACAAATCAAATCTTTCAACAGACTCAGACAACATATGATTCAGTGCGATCTATCCTTTTTGTGAAAGTTAACATTGTGACCACAATAAAATAAGACTTATACAAGTGACAAGAGACACTAAATTTGAGGACTACAGTGGATGTTGGTGTCAAGTCTTGGTTTCTTTTGATTTTATCTTTTGGTGACATGTTTTTTAGCTTTTCCAGGATGTCTCTGACTAGAGATTTTATCTCCAGGATGTCTTTGACTAGAAAGGCGAGGATGGGGTATCATCACCTATTTTTATTTGCTGTCTGTGGATTGTCTCTTAGTAATGCTATGACTTGTCCAAGGATATGAGGACACTGTGAGTCTAGTGTGAACTGGGGCATTCCTTGTTTGCGATTGTCTTATCTCCATGCAAATAGGTACAATGACTTTCTGAGTCGAACATATGCCTCGATTGTCATAACCTATTTTGCCATAATAAGCTCAATGATGATAACGCACAAGAAGCTCTTTCACTTTCATATCTTCTATCTTCCATCCCCCTTTCTTGATTGACTTTCATCGTCCTTCTTGAGTCTGCGTAGCCTGCTATCACATGACTGATTATAATGACAAGCCAAATTTTTTTGCATTTCATGTAGTTTGCACCTGCATTACCAAATATAAGCATTTCATACATACATATAGATATCACAATTGCATCACATCCTGCAAACAACACATATTAGCACATTTTACATTCTCATCATATAAATAATCATTTGCATTATCATATTCATTTGCATTTCATACATTCACATTTGGCATTTGCATAACATATAAAACATAAAAGAACAAAAAATATTGCATTTCCTCATGTACATATTTGCATCCATGTCATAAGAATCACATAAAACATACATCATTAAACATCTCATCACATAGGTACACATGCATATAGCTGCCGCAAAGATGAATCATCTCATATATATATATATATATATAAAGTGTCATGATACAATGATGTCAAAATCATATGGCTACAATCACCTGAAGGTGTCTACATCATCATACAAAAAATGGTACAATACTGATACATAGGGAGCCCTCTACGGCTATGATGAACTCCCTCTCTCGGAGCCGCCTAGCCTCGATGGAGTCTGAGCCCTAGAAGGACCCACCCCAGGATCATCCCTCCCGTCACCCTTATCTGGTGGTGGTGGAGGACCCATAACCCCACCGCTGGACGCCTGTCACCTCTGGCTCCCTCTCGTAGTCATCGCTGTCCGTGATGGTCTGCGGAAGCTCCTCGCCCGCTACTCTGGTGGCACTGCCCCGTAGTATAGGTCGCACCAGTAACCTATTTCCTCCCCTGCCCGTAGAACATAGGCATATCCAGCCCCTATATCCTCTATTGCCTGCCTCCCAGCCCTCAGTGCTATCTCAGCCTCAGTATAGTGATGGATAGCCTGATCCCGCTCATGCTCTGTCTCCCTCAGTCGCCTCCTGAGCCTAGCGGTCTCCCTCTCCAAGTCCTGAATCTCATCTGCTTGTCCCTGGCAGATATCCCTCAGCTCAACCATCTCATCCTCCTCCGCCTCGGTCCCCTGTGCCTCTGCCTATGGCTCCCCCTGTACGGGTGCCTATTCCTGTCCCTATGCCGGTACCTGTGCCCGCCTCTGTCCCTGTCCCTGTCCCTGCACCTGTCTAGGACCCTGTGCTGCTGGCACCTGTAATGGCAATCCACCGCGACCCCTCACCACCCGAACCGGTCTCTCCTCTCCACCCTCCCTCCGTGGAGCCACTCTCCTCTCTCCTACCACACCTCGCCTCCTCCGTCGGCCTCTACCCCCACCATCTCTATCATCATCGTCATCTCCTCCGCCATCCCCATCTATCAGCTCTCCGGGGTCTGTCAGTCGTGGGAAGGGATGCTCAGCCCAATATGTAGTGTCCTCTACATCCATCCCTGCATCCTCGATCTCTGGCCACATATCCCATGGCAAGGGAACCATCTCCACCAATTGCATCACGACCTGATCATATGACAGCAGTGGCCCAAAATGTGCCTGGTTGCGCACTGTCCGCGCATACATACCCGAGCCCCATGGCATCCGCTGAATCCCGCCAAACTGTCTACCCACTATGTCCACTAGCTGCCTCTCCAATACATAGGGCATCCATCCAATCAAATTTCTGCTCCGGAAGGTGTATGGTAACTCTACCGCGTCCTCCTCCTGCTCGCACCCAAGGTACGACCTCCATATAATAGTGTCGATCTCATCTAGGACCCGACGCCAATGCTCCAACCTGCGAATCCGTGGCTGCGATGTAATCATGTTGTACAAATGCACAAAGCTACGTCCATGCCCCCTGCCCCTGAAGTGTATAGGTCGTGTCACTGACAGATGCTCATATGCCCACACCTGTAGCAATGTAACCCCACAGCCCAATCCCACGGATACATGATAAACAAACTGATGCAACTCATAGTACAAGTGTGCCAACACACACAGTCCCCAGGCATATCTGGTGTGCTATGTAACCAGAGTCTCCAAGGTGCTCCCCCAGCCCACAACCAACCCTCGTGTCACCCTATCTAGACACAGGAATCTACTGATCACTCCTCCTAGCACTGCTGGTAGTGCTAGTCCTATCGCTATCATCGTGTCCCATGCGACATGTCCTGCCCTCATATCCAGTCCTGGGTCTCAGAATACTCATCTCAGGGCATCCCTGTCTCCGTCTCGATCGTAGGGTACTAACTCCCCATCGATCGGTATCCTCAGAATCCGGTATACATCCTCCAAGGTGACTGTCATCTCACCCATCGGTAAATGAAACATACAAGTCTCTGAGTGCCATTTCTCAGCCAGTGCAGTCAGCAAACCCATATTCTCCTGAAACTCAGGCACATACAAAAAGTGGCATAAACCCATACCCTTAATGGAAGCTCTGTCCTCAAATTTTAACTCTGGTCGCAACCTCTGAGTCGATGGGAATCTCTCCCGTGACTCCAGCATAGGCAAATACTCCTGCAGTCAAGCAAATCAATCATGTCAGTCCTAGTGACACTCACTGTTCATCACAAAGTGTTGCTTCTATCCTAGTGACACTCACTGTTCATCACAAAGTGTTGCTTCTATCCTAGTGGTACTCCTTGTTCATCACAAAGTACTACGTGTTTGGCACTCCCTGTTCATCACAAAGTGTTGCTCACATTTGCACTCACTGTTCATCACAAAGTGCTGCTCCTATTGGTACTCCCTATTCATCACAAAGTACTATGTCTTGGTACTCACTGTTCATCACAAAGCGCCTTGACCTATCCTATCCTAGGGCCTCTGCTTGAGTGAATCCTCTTGAGTAGTTTCCTAATTGGCAACATATGTTCTATCACAGAATTGTCAATCCTAGCCATATTTGCTATCCTAGTCTTCCTTAGAGGACTTGCTTGAGTGTATCCTCTCAGTAGCTTATCCAATCGACAACGTATGTTCATCACAAAACTGTCGATTTGACCTAAAAGACACAAACGTGCCTGCCTAGCACAAACGCGCCTGCACAACGCAGATGCGATCGCATCCTACACAGACGCCTTTTCCGGCACAGACACGCCTGGCACAAACATAGACGCGCCTAGCCAACCCAGACGCACCTGGCACCAGCACAGACGCGCCTACACGTTTTGGACATTTTTGACATTATCCTAAAAGCGCATTTATTACACTACCTAGCATGCATTTATGACAACAATTAATACAAAAAAGTACAAGGAGGTTTTGTGGTACTTACCGACTCTCCTGCCTCTGCTGGCCTTTGAAATCGGCGAATGTGATCGAATCTGTGAACCATTGCCATTGCTGCTGATTGCTGCTACTCTATCTCGCTCTGCACTTTGATCTCTTGGATGTGTGGATGACAATGAGGATGTATTTCCCTCGTGGTCTATCTTATAGACTACCCTAGCCCTAGCCCTAGCCCTCATTTCCCATGTCAGTCTTCGTTATCCCATGACTCTGTCACTCTATCCGGTCAGTCCATTCTAGCCATTCTTTCTTATCGAGAGATTGCCTGCGATCTTTTCAAACATTTTCATTCAATCTCTCGAGGGGGCATATCATTCCCATCTTGGGGCAACTTTGTATCAGTTCATATTATCTTCTTTGAAATAACGTGACAAGCCACATTGTCTCAAAGAGGGGCAAAATGTAGACACCTAAAATTGTCCAGTTTAATTAAATAAATATTTTATTTATTTAATTATCTTAAGCCTAATTCTTCTATTAATTAAATAAATCTTTATTTATTTAATTAATTCATTTATCCTCTTCTAGCCTTATTTCTCATTTAAATAAATACATTTATTTATTTAAATCATCCTTTTCCTAAATTAAATAAATATTTTATTTATTTAATTATCCCACTTCTTCTATTAATTAAATAAATCTTTATTTATTTAATTAATTCATTAACCTTTTCTACCCATGACACGTCATTCATCTCTTAATTCCTACACTACTTACCCCTTTCATTATTTTATTATTTCCTCTACCTACCCTCTAATCATAGCCGACCTCTTTTTACACCTCTCAATCTTATCCCTCCATTTCTTATAGTATCTTCTATATAAGGAGATGCTTCCTTCATTATCAAATCCTAACTAACTACTTGAGCAATTGACTACACTACGCTTTGCACCTTCATATGCGATCCTACTTGCAACCACATTTCGTTCTTTGTTGAGCTCTTATGCACATAAAATCTGAGAGCAAATATATCAAGCAAGATCAATGGAGATAGGAAGAATGGAGATTCAAACCCTATTGGACATGTGATGGTATAATCTTTGTGATTTCATTTGATTTGCATTGTCTTAGGTAATCTTCATATGTTATGGTGGATCTTTGTTGTTGTTAGGCTAGGGTTTTGTGGTTGAATCCATTTAGTCTTTCAATATTGTTATTGGCTAAAGAAGATCAAAATTTTGCACCCATGTCTAACAATGATCCATCTATCCATAAGCAAATTGACTCTCCAAAGGCATCTATTCCTACACCTCCTGAAAGCTTACAAGAACCTTCCATAGCATCCTTGCCAAATAATGCATCCAAAGCTGAAGTTTCCCAAGGGATATCCATAATTGCCATCAAGCCTATTTCAGATGATCCTATTCAAAGCTCATCTCCTTCATATCCAAGCATTAATTCATTGCAGCATCCCCATAACGCTATCTTGCAAATTGAAGTCCTCATTCATAGAACGCTTGTTAAACGTGTCCTAATAGATGGGGGAGTTGGCTTGAACATTTGCTCTATGAATCTTGTTCATGCTCTAGGCTATTCAGAAGATGCAATTGATCCCCAGAAAAAGCTAAAAATCAAAGCAGATAATGAAGAAGAGCATTCATCTAAAGGAATGGTGATATTACCCATCACAGTGGGACCTTTGTAGAAGGACATAGCATGCCAAGTTCTAGATGTGGACCTACCATACAATATACTCTTGGGGAGATCATGGATTCAGGACATACAAGCTATTACATCAACATGTCATCAATGCTTAAAATTTCCATACAATGGACAAGAAATCACAATATCAGCAGACTCAAATCCATTGCAGTGTTGTAATAATCTGAAATCAGCTCAAGAGGTCATTGTTTCACATAATAGAGAGGTAGCAACTTCAAGCACACAATCCAAGGAATAATTATTTGCATTAATTTTGTCAAGCATGGAAAAACAAATGCAGCTAAAAGATCAAGGGATCAGAGAATATTTCCTATAATGGAAAAACAAACAAGAGAAACTTGAAATTGAAAGGGAAGAAGCAGATGTAGAAGTTGACGTAGTTCACACATATGCAGGACAAATGTTAGGAACTAGCCCACTTGAATCAGAATCACATTTGACTGACATGGACTAAACCAAGGACGATCAAGATTTTCTTATACGAGGTCATTCTGATGAGAGTATCGTTCTAGACATGGAAATACATACTGAAAGCTCTGACATCTCTATCATGACCCCTAATATCTTTGAAACTATTCAACCTGAAGATCCTTTATCCTTAAGCTATCCTGAACCTATGGACTGGGAAAATGAAGAACATACTGACATTGATACCTTACCTAATGACCATGCCATATCCTTATATCTAAATGAAATCAAACCCACAACAAATTTCACCAAGGATTCTGCTAACGTATCTTTGAGTCAAGTGGGTTCCAAATCTCCTATTCACAAAATTGAAAATAAAGAAAACAATATCAGGTCTAATGCTGAAAACCATTTATTGGCAACATTAGATCAGGAAAAAGTAAAAATAAAGGACACATCTAACGGTGAAAACCTCCTCAAGGCGCCGGAAGATGGGAGATTTGACACCTTACTTGAATTTTATCAAGAGAAGTTATCTATCATAATAGCGCCAACAAAGGCAGTAATCATTGGCACAATTGATCTACATCCAACAATCTCTCTATCAGAACTAGCAAGGCAAAAATACTTGAAACCATTCAAAAGATGGCAAGTCAATTTTACGTGTTCATATACAGATGTTCCAGGGTTTGATCCATATCTTACAATACATCACCCGAATATCAGTCCAGGAGCAGACATCAATAATGGAACGTAGCACAGATTAGGAGCAGGAATTCTATTCATCACACCACAAGGTCATACCATCCCAAAAGCATACAAGTTAAGCTTTCCGTGTACAAACAACATAGTAGAGTATGAAGCATTGGTAACGGTTATCAAAATGGCTATAGAATGGAACATTAAACAACTTCAAGTCTTCGGAGACTCTCAGCTCGTCATCAATCAAATCAATGATGACTATCAAACAAAAGATGACAAGCTCATGCCTTATAAAAAGATGGTGGATGATCTCAAGAAGTACTTTGTCGAAATAACTTTTGAACAGATTCCAAGAAATGACAACAAAGCAGCAGACGCCATGGCTACACTTGCTTCTCTATTGCAGACACAGGAAAATCAACAACGTTATGAATTCCTGGTTGAAGAGTTGTTTCATCCCGCCTATAATTGTCCCAATTCCTGAACCATCTGTCAACTTATTGGACACGATTCCTCTCGCTATGGCCAAACTTGCACATACCTAAAAGATAACATCTTATTTCCAGACTTATTGAAAAACCAAAAGAGAAACTTTATTTGCCAATCCTCCCATTTTACTCTCGTCGCAGATACCCTTTTTAAACGAGGTCTAGACGGTACTCTCTTATGATGTCTCGAACAAGAAGAATAAGAGAAAGACTTACATGAAGTCCATAATGGAATTTGTGGCACTCATTCAAGTGGTCTTACCCTTTCGAAAAAACTCATACGTTTGGGCTATTATTGGCCGACTATGGAACGAGATTCTTTTCAGATAACTAGAACATGCAAACAATGTCAGATCCATGGGAATTTGATCCATGCACCAACACAAGAACTTCATGCTTTAGCAACATCTTGGCCTTTTTACCAATGGGGTCTTGATCTGGTAGGAAAGATAAATCCTTCTTCATCCAATGGACACAAATTCATCCTGGTAGCTACTGAATATTTTACAAAATGGATTGAAGCGATACCTCTCATCAATATCATAGGAAAACAAATTGTTGCATTTATCTTGAACTATATCATCTGTCACTATGGAATACCAATGACCATTATCACTGATAATGGGCGACCATTCAAGAATCAATATGTACAAGATCTATGCGAGAAGTTCAAAATCCAACACAAATTCTCCACACCATATTATCCACAAGGAAATGGGCAAGCATAAGCATTTAACAAAACTATTCTGAAAATCCTCAAAAAGATAGTGAACGATGCTGGGAAAGATTGGCATATTCAACTAAACCCTGCTCTATGGGCCTATCGCACCAGTATCCGCACACTGACGGGTGCCACACCTTTCTCTCTTGTATATGGATCAGAAGCCATATTGCCAATCGAAGTAGAGATACCCTCTCTACATATATCACTAAAAGGACTCATCCCGGATGAAGAACAAAGAGTATCTAGACTGCAAGAGTTAGAACTGATCCATGAATGAAGATAAAATGCCTTTGATCATCTAAAGGTATATCAGCAAAGAATGTGTCAGAGCTATAATCATAAGGTTAAACCACAAATCTTTCAAGTGGGAGAACTAGTGCTAAAGGAAAATCCACGCAACCAGGTAGATCGAGAAAAGAAAGGAAAGTTTGAACCAAACTGGTTAGGTCCATTTGTGGTTACAATAGTATTTGAATCAGGAGCATATTAGCTATCAACACAAGATGAAGATCAGCTCGAGGAACCTATCAATAGCATGCATCTGAAGAAATTCTATGTCTAAAAAATCAGAAAAATAAAAAACAGTGAAAAAAGCAGAAAAATCCTAAAAAGTGAAAAAGAAAAAGAAAGAAAAAATCAAATATTAGAAAAAGTGCAATAAAAACAGATGGTGAAAACCTGGCAAACAGGTGCTATCTGTCTGCTAGCTCTTCCATCTATTAGTTCATGCATTCTTTCCGCTTGCATTCATTTTCCATCACTGCTGATCATCATAAAGCCTTTGTACATACGCAAGCATCCCATGTGGCTTCTTGCCATGGTTTGGATCATTGGATATATCATAACAACTTTGCTTCTAGGCTCGGGGAAAAATCCTACACCTAGCTGGGGGCAAATCTCTTGATCATTTTGAGCTTAACTAAACAGGTAGAACAAACAGTTAGACAACTCTTAACAAGTGAAAACTAAGACACATCCAACATTGAACACAAAATCAAACTATCAATTATCAAGCTATCACAAAATCAATCTAAGCACATCACACACTTTTCAGTGGATAATATCTTTTTGGATAATTATTGTAACATGATTGTTCAACTTTTCTATATTGCTTTTCACTATCATGATTTCTGAGTGACTCTAGGATGTCTTGGACTAGAGGAACAAGGAAGAAACATGATATTTTTCTTGTCTGCTGTCTGAAAATTAATCATTAATATGTGCAAATTTATCTCGGGACATGATCATCATGATATCATTGAAGACATTTCCAATTTGCATATTAAAATGATTAATACTGCCTATTTTATGCAAGCAAGACTCAGGTCATTGCGGTTCAATTATACCTCGATGTTTGTGCTAACTTGCTATATTAAAATCCAGGAAAGAAGTGCTCAGGTCATCATGGTTTAATTATACCATCAATGTTTGCACTCACTTCCCACATTTCGAAAGCTCAATGATGACAAAAACGCAAAATAATCCAGTGACTAGTCCGGTCATAGTTTGCATTCCATTGCATTTCATTTGCATTTTAGCTTGCATTTCATTCTTGCATGGGATCCTACAAGCTCCTTTTATCCAAGGTTAAATCTATCGCAGGAATCATCTAAGCATCATCACAAGTGTATACGCAATCAGACGAATGACTCATCTCTTTTCAGATGTTACCAACCTAGCCCAAATCTTTTGCTATCTCCCTCAACAGAATCAACATCAGCATATCCAAATATTTCTACAACTTGATATCAACAAACTGTCAGTTCTTTATCTAATCAACCTTATCAAATCAAATCAATCAATCAAACCTAATCGATTCTATGACGTCTTATACAAGATGAATCCTTCCTGAAACCAGATGATCTGATTCTGATTCATGTCTTATACAGGATGTATCCTTCCTGAAACCAGACGTTCTGATCATGTCTTATACAAGATGAATCCTTCCTGAAACCAGATGCTTTGATCATCATTGTCTTATACAGGATGAATCCTTCCTGAAACCAGACTGAATCTAATCAATCAAGATTTTTCAATCTTATCAATGTAAGCAATGAAGCTAATCGAAGAACTCGCACTTTCATCAAACCACAGTTGCAGAAATCAAATCAAATCTATCAGGATATCAATCTCGCAAAACTCCAAAGATCAATTATCTCAATTGGTCTTCTGAGGGGGCATCATCGTACCGGAATTTAGCAATCAAGAGCTGGGGCATCCTATCAAATCAATATCAACATCAAAATGAGATTATTCTTTGAATCAACGCGTCATCACACCTCACTTCAAAGAGGGGCAAAATGTATACACCTAAAAATGGTCTGAAGACAATTAATTAAATAAGCAATTATTTAATTAATCTCCCTCCCCAATTTAATTAAATTCACTAAGCAATTTGATTAAATTCCCCCTTTCATCTACTTATTAATAAATCTAAGGATTTATTTAACAGGTTCATTCCAATCATCCCCTTTAATTAATTAATGTAAATTAATTAATTCCCCTCATCAAAATCATTTATTCTAAATCCTTTAATTAATTAAAATAAATCAAGTTCATGAGTTGTTGAGATTAATTATCCTTTTCATATTATTTGAATTTTTAATTTCAAATTCTCTTAACTTCTACCACTCCTAAACCTAACCATTCCTAAACCTAACCCATTCTACCTACCACCATGTCCCCTTTCATCCAACCTCTTCTAGAAGTTTTGTGACAGTTGTCACTAAGTGTTCCCTTTCATCTAACCTCTTCTAGAAGCCTCTTGACACTTGTCACCATAGAGATGACAAATGTTCCCTTTAATTCAACCCCCTTTGCCATCCTCCTCCAATTTAACCATTTATATCTTCAGATTAATCTTGACCGTTGATTCTTGCCACCTCACCCCTAGCCTTGGAAATCCTATAAATAGGCCTTATTTTGGAGCTCAAAGGGTCCCAATTTCATATGATTTTTGCATATCATTTGCATTCAAGCATTGTTACTATAGGCATCTAGCTTCTAGTTTATCATTCTTAGCAATGTTATCATGCTCATTTTGGCTTAAATCCTAGCTTATTTTCTAGATCAATCATGAAATCATGTAGCTTAATCATGCTTTTCTTGATAGATCATGCATCTTCATCATTCAAATCCTCCATCTAAGTGTAGTCAAGCCACTAGAATTTGCATAATCAGATCTGAGAGTATTTTCATACTCGCATTTACTAGGAGGAAATAAGTCGATTAGCTATGGTTTTGTCTTTCATTGTTTCAATTTACTAACCATTGCTTGTAATGATTTATTGAGTGCATTGTGTTTGTAGGTATAGGTACACTTCACAGAGCACGACATTGAGAAATCAGGTTCAGTTAACCTTGAGATAGATTCCAATTATAGTTTAATTGAAATGCATTTAAATAAGAAGTTCAAGTTGCATTAGAAATAAGAATTAATTAATTCCATGCATTTGTGATAAAAATAGATAATTCTTTGATTTATTCAAGAAAAGAGTCTTTTCAATGCAACTGAACTTCTTTTTCTCAAAAGCTTGGAGTTCCAATTTTAGAGAAAGCAATTAATAATTCAATTGATTGTTTTTCTGATTTCAAGTTCTCAATTTAGAAGAAAGAAATAATATCTCAAGTTTGATTTCTCTCTCAATTTAATTCATTTATTTTATTTTCAATTTAACTCTTGCTTTTGTGATTAATTCCTTTTTTGCATGATTAAATGGCAAATTTATTAATTAATTAAATATGCTAGGATATTTAATAAATTAAATAGGATAATTGATCAAAATGATATTCTTGGAATGATTCAATTAATTAAATAAATATTTAATTAATATTGAGTAATTCATTTGCCATGTGACATTTGATGACTAAAGAATTAATTAATGTGCTCAAGATTGATTTAATTGCCTTTGGTTAGGACCTTGGTGATGTTGTCAAGATTAGGGGCCCATGGTTTAGATGACCAATTTTAGGGTATTACAACAACTACACAAAGGAGAGCCTTAAGGCTCAAGAGTGCTAATTATATGACAAAGGATTTGACACTTTACAAAAAGAACTATGAAGGTATTTACCTTCAATATCTTGGTCGTCAGGAAGCTCGTAAGATGATAGAGGAATTCCATGGGAAAATGGTACAAGTCATGGGTTAGCGGATGCAACAACACACCAGATTTTGAAGGCCAGATACTACTGGCCCAATATTTTTAAAGATACCCATGAACATGTCAGACATTGTCATACATGTCAAACGACTGCTTCTAGGGAGAGGAACCCTGCCATGCCTCTCCAACCAGTATTCGAGGTAAGGTCATTCGCCCAATGGGCATTAGATTTTGTCGGTGTTATTAATCCTAACTCGTCTGCAAGACACAAGTTCATTCTCATTGCAATGAATTATTGCACTCGATGGATGGAGGTCATAACATGTAAGAATGCCACTGCAGAAGTTGTTCTCAAATTCCTTGATGAGAATATTGTGACCAAGTTTGGTATGTTGTTCACTATGGTATGTGACAATGGCCCTGATTTTACTTTAGTACAATTGATGCAATGGTAATATGAGTACAAGGTAGTTTTGAAATTTTCATCTAATTATTATCCATAAGGAAATGGAGTAGTTGAATCCATGGATAAAAACATTTTGGATGTTATTAAGAAGCTACTTGAGAAAAACCATAGGGACTGACACAATCAATTACAATACGCCTTATGGGCTGATCGCACTAGAGTTAAAGCCGCCCTATGGACTTCTCCATACTATCTTGTTTATGGCCAAAACCCTATTTTCCCAGTTAATCTACAAATCCATGTCCTCCAACTGATGAATGAACTTGAAATTGAGGACCAGGTAGAAGTTCGCCTCCTAAATTTGTCAAAACTTGATGAGAAAAGGATAAATAATCTGTAACACTTTACTAAGCATCAAGCAGTCCTTAAACGATGGTTTGGAAAAAGAGCCAAGGTGAAAGCCTTTTGGATCGCTGACTTAGTTATTTTATGGGACAAGGCCAAGGAAAAGAAGGGTGATCATCATAAGTTTGAGAGATTGTAGTTAGGTCCTTATCAGATTGTTGAAATCTTAGAAGAGAACAACTTCCGATTGAGCTCTTTGACAGGAGAACTTGTACCATTGCCCGTCAATGGTCAGTTTCTCAAGCATTATTTTGATTAATCCTGAGTAGAGCTCGATCTTTTGTACTATACTAGTTTAGTCATGTTGTTTTGTTGGGTTTGCGTGTTGGTTGTTCAGTTTTGTTTCGACTGCTTGTTTGTTTTCCTTTTGGTTTGTTTGTTTAGTTATGTTCATTTTCATTTCGTTGTGTCAGGGCACGTGCTTATTTTCAAAGATTCTATGGGATGGATGTTCTTTGCATAATAAGTTGGAAAATATTGAGAGACTTCGACTCTTTGCTCTTTATAACTTCATTATTGCTTGGTTAATCTTGAAATCTTTGTCTACATTCGTCCAAGATGATATATAATGGTTTAATTATGCTTTGAGTTCTTGACTCCACAATTGGAGAAGGCTAACCTGATTACTCAACACCACCATCACACTAAGTTACATCAAAATTTTTTGTAAGATGTCAGAAGAACTTGTTTCCAAGTGAAAAATCAGAAGTCAGGATGTTTCATGTTGTCCACCGTGGCTCCCAACCCAACAATCGGATTTCAATGTTTGAAAGTTGTTCTAAGGTTACAAAGAAATAATTGCTCTATACTCTATGAGGTGAAATATATTTTACAAAAAAAAGAGAGGAAAAAAGAAAGAGAAAAGAAATAATTCACTTGCAGCAACTAAATTTGGGTGTTTCAAGTAATCTCCATTAGGGCTATGGACAACTGGCTGGCAGTGGAGCACTGCTTGATGGGAACCAGAGGTATCTCTAATGGGGCTATGGACGCTCTGCTGGTAGCAAAGCTTTGCCCAGGAAAACCTTGCACAAAACATGCTGATTGACTTCACCTACGTAGCTTGGGCCCAATTTCCTTTGTTTATCTTCACTATTGAAAACGATGGAGTCATGAATCATGCAGACACACTTAAGAAATGATCTTGTTTAGTTCTAGATTCAGTTGCTTATTCATGAGTTCACTCATCTTTTTCTCTTTAATATTGTTTTGATTGATAGTAGCCTTAGGCATAAGATAAACCAAAGATTTTGAAGTTAGATAGTCGCCATTTGTTATGCCCTGCATATCTAGTCCCATCATTTTCATTCCCATGAAAATATGGGTCCCCTCATTTTTCTTTTTTTTGTTAGATTTCCTTTGTTTTTTTTTAGTTTTTGCTTTGGCCACCTCGGGAGTTCGAGTTCCTGAGGTCCCAAGGTGACCTTTTGTTTGTTTTTGGTTCCTTGTTTAGAAGTTCAGGTTCCCAAACTTTTGAATTTGCTTCTGTTTTGTTTCGAGGCATCACTTCGAAAGTCCAGGCTCCCGGACTTCTAAAGTGTTTGTTTGCCTTTGGTTATCACCCCAGAGGTTCGGGTTCCTAAACTCCTGGGTTAGTTTTTTGTTTTGCCGTTCGGTATCCCAGAACCCCAGGGTTCTGAGCTTGTCATTTGTCATGTCATTTCAGAAACTTGGGTTATCGAGTTACCGGGTTCCCGAACTCGCATTTAATGTGGTGCCTGGTTGGGGGTATAAATATGATTGGAGGTCATTTTGGAGCTCATTTTTGCACTCACTCATCCGAATTCAAAGCTCAGACCTTGTGATTTTGCATTCTCGCACGCCCGATCAAACACCGTTTTCTTCATTTTTTGGGTAGGTAGATTTCTCGCTTTCTCTTTCAGATTTGCATGTGTTTTAAGTTAGAATTTTTTTTTTTTTTAGTTTAATTTCTTAAGTTTTGCTTGTTTTGTTTGATTTTCTTTTAGTTTTTTGATGTGTCCTAACCTTGGAATCTCGAATTCCCAAAGTTCCGGGTTAGGGGTTTTTCTCGTTATCATGTCATTTCAGAAATTCGAGTTCCTGAGTTCTTGAAATGATAGTCTTTCGGGTTTGTTGTTTGCTTTTGTGTTATTTCAGAAACTCGAGTTCCTGAAATAATAGTCGTGTTTTGTTTGTTTGTTTGTTTGTTTGTTTTGTATCACTTCGCAAAATTAGGTCCTCGAGTTCCTTACATGATGATTTAGGTGGTTTTAGGTCTTAGGTCAAACTAATTTAGAAACTTGGGTTGTCGAGTTCCCAAGTTAGTTTCTTTTTGCATGTCTATTCAACTCAGAATCCCGAAGTCATGGGGTCTCGAGCTCTTTTTTTGCTCCATCTTTGTAGTTTGCCAGGACTTCAATTTTTCAAAGTTTTGCGTTGCATTTTAGAGTCCCACCCCTAAACTTTGGGACCCCAAAGTCCCGGGTTTGTTTTCATAGTCAGGGTTCTCACCACTTCGTAAACCTGGGTTATCGAGTTCTTGAAGTTGTCTTATTTTGTGCTTTTGGTGAGTTTGGTATCTCGGGTCCCCGGGGTTATGAGTTTGTTAGAATTGTTAGCATTCTTAGATAGGGACCCCAGACTTTCAAAGTCCTAGTTTTTCTTCATGGTTTTTGTGTTTTCTCTCCTCGGAACCCTCGATCCCGAAGTCCCGAGATGAATAGTTTTTGCAGTGTTTTCTCTTTGAGTAGTTTTTGATGTTTGTTTGGTTTGTTTTGAAGGGTTAGCTGTGTTTAATGGAATCTTCCCAAAGGACAAAAGATCTTGAGAAGATGCCAATCACCATGAAATATCAATATCGGGGCGAACATACGCCTCCAAGCTGGAGGATGCCATCCAACGAGTTACGAACATCAAGATTGGGCACATAGAACTCAAAGACATAGAAAATCAATTGGAGAAACCAAGGTTGAGTGCATAATACAGGAGGATCAAAAGATCCGGTCTAGTAGAGGTGACTATTTTCTCGCAATCAGTACAGGCATCGGAACTCATAATGCAAGTTGCACAATTCTATAACCTCGACACTAGGCAATGTGTCGATGTTGATGGAAAACCGATGATTGATTTGTCGCCGAATATGTTGGCCCTGGTGTTCCAGATCCCCACTAGGAGGGAAGTATTGGTCGAAGGGGAGGAAGATGGTGAAAGAGAATGGAATCAGAATATGAGCCAATGTAAGAAAAGAATGAATGAAGAATGGCTCAAGGAAGAGAGAAAAACAGGCTTGAAGGCAAATAAAATTTTGAGGCAGGATTTTAAAGAACCAAGAAGGGATATGATTATAATGCTTAGCAAGGCCTTCGACAAACCTGCATGTCGACTCTTTTATCCATGGATGTTCTCATTCATGTTGACAATTTTGGATGGACGACAATATTACGACTGGGCTCAAATTTTGTCAGGTAACATCAAAGACCAGCTCAAAGAAGTGCACAACATGAAGAAATTTTTCTTTAACATCTTATGTTATTTGGTTTGCAGCTAGATCAGGTCAATTTCTAGGGCTGCAAACTGAGGGCAGATTGGGTGAAGAAGAAGGAAAGAAATTCGTATGGAAATGTTATACCCAGTTGCCAGTGAAAGAATCTTGGTTGTACTATAAGAGAATCAATGACACATTTTTGTTTCCTAGCATTATAAAGTTGACAGGTGACACTGGGTTCAGGCTGAGAAAGGAGGCAATGGAGTTAGTAAAGAAGTGGGGGTGTTGGTTCATACAAAACTCCCAATCTACTTATCCGAGAGTAAGTGTGTTCACTAGAGAACCATTTTTGTTGCCTAGATAATGTGCATATAGAGTAATTTTGTTAGAATACGCAAGACAGATGGTGCACTTGCAAAATTTGTTGTCGTCAAGACATAAGACAAGGGTTATAGGTGAAGACTTTCCCTTGAATTTATCATTCTTTTCATGTTAGAAAATTAATGTGGCAAAGGCTGCTAAACAAGAACTGTAGGACCTACAATTGAAGCCTTTTAATTATGCGAGGCAATTTTATGATCCATACAATAAATTGAAAGGACTAATACCAAAATTATTTGAAGAACATCAGCCTGTCCTAGAGGATTTTTAGGCCAATCTTCAAGATAGATTTGAGGCAAGAGAGAAATATTACCATCGCCTCACTGTTCCACAAATAAAAGAATTTGATATTGAGACTAACCTACCCAAACAATTGCATGATGATGGTATTTTTTTGGATCCAATGTATAAGAAAACATGAATAGATAAGAGGCCACTCCCTCCAATCAGATGGTCACAGCATAAAGTGGTGGACATTCATACAATTTCTCAAGCAGTAATAGATAGAATCAGAAAGTGGTTAAGTCTAAAGATCAAACCAACTGCCTCAAAAGGTAAACAAAAGAATAACAATCCTCAATCAAGAATACATAAGGAGTATACAAGAAGAACCCGATCAGAATAGAGGAAGAATACCTCTAGAGATCTAGAGGAGGAGGAAGCTGAAACTCCTTTGACTATAGAAGAATTGAAGCAAAAATTAAATGAGAAAATGAAAGAAGCAAAATATCTGGCAAAACAGGCAAGTTTGGGGATTATAGCGGGCCTAGGGGCCAAACCACAAGTGAAGATTTATCATGTTAGGCCTTCCATTGAGGGTGTTACAACAATGACAAAACAACCTTCTCAAGAGGCTCAACCCTCTAGTGCCTCCACTGCTCCTACTACAACTACCACCCCAACTACCACCACTACTACCACAACAACACCAACCACCACATCGACCGCGTCTGTTGCAGCGACTATTTCAACACCACCTCCACCCTTGGCTACAACAACTATTACTCCTTCTTCTATTGCTTCATAGATGCATGCACCTACAATGATTCCTATTATTGAGACAAAAACTATTCATAATGTGGAGCCAGACTCAGACCAAGAGGAGGCTGAGCCAACACCAAAGAAGGTAGAGCTTAAAAAGAGAAAAAGAATGAATCCTTCTAGTGCAGAGAAATGAAAGGAGCCTTTCATGCAAAAGGTATCAGAACTTCCACAGGTAACTCCTATGGATGTAGATGATCAGGGTTTGTAGGAAAAGCAACAAGATGAAGAGGAGGAAATGGAGCAAAGAAAAGGTGAAGAACATGATGAAAGGTTGGTTCTTACTTCACAAGATGTAGAAAAATTATTGAAAGATATCGTAGGAGGAGATAAAGAACAACAAAGTCAAGAGCTGACCAAGGACTTCAATGAGCAAGTGAGCGAGAAGTTAGAAGAATATCAGGAACAACTCGATATTGATGGCACTCTACAGGAGAACTTGGCTCAACAAATGCTTTCACAACAACAACACCTTTTCTTTACCAATGCTTTCCACTTAGGGAGAGGCCCAAGGTCCTTCGGATACATAGGTTGGAGAAGAAGAGGAAAATGAGGAAGAACCATCACAGGAAGCTGGAAGGGTAAAGACACAAATAGCCACTGAAGAAGGGGGCACGGATGAGGGGACACCAGTACTACAATGGTTAACCTTCACTTTTGATAAGAAATAAAAGGTGTTGTTGTCTAAACTCATATTGTAGCAGGCTATTACGGAGGAGCCAAAGAAAACAAAGAGGGCTAAGACAATTCATCATTTATCTAGAACTGGGTCCGATGAAGTAATTGCTGATATCACATCCCTTGTGGAGACAGAAAGAGAGGGCTCTTCAAAATACCAAGTGTCACAGGTCAAGCTTGGAAAGCAAACGAGGTGGGGAGAGCTTGATACTTTGGAGTTTGCTACCAACATAATAAGGAGTAGAATGGAGAAGGAGCATAACTCCCAACTATAGATAAAGGCACAATTAGATCAATATAAACAATTGCTTGTAGAAATGGGGAAGCCTTTGAATTCAAGGACAAATAACACATTTCCATCCACATCATACCTGCCAGAGGGTGATGTAAGAACTTTGATTGAAATAAGAAAAGTAGCTACCACTACAAAGTCTTGGGTGAAAGAGAACATTTCAAAGGTGAAACTTTTCCTACAACATACGACAGGTATGTATGAAAAGATTCTCAAAGTGGAGAAGGCGATACAAAATTGTTCAGCAAATTGGGAAGTGAGGATCAAAGACTTCACCAAGCAATGTAAAAATTTGAATAAAATATTGGCCTTGGGTGAAGAAGAAATTAAAAACTAGGATTTGTTGGGAGGAGATGATGTTGGTAGTTTACAATCTTATATTTTGATAATATGATTTAAGATAGAAGTTCTTGAGAAGTGCAGGTCAAGGATATTGGAGGCACATGCTTCTCTTTTGAAATCACTTGGTAAATATGGCAATTTTGTGAAGAAGTTGTTAGGGGCGTATGGTCATGATATTTTGAAAGATGGTCGCTTGAAGGAAAGTGTAGTACTAGATCAATGGGATCAGTATGTGGCTCATAATTTTGCACCTACAACAGAGTTTAATATAAAGTTAATGGATAGTTACTCATTTTTTACTTCTCAGTGTATACATGCAGAAGGAGTAATTGATAAGTTGGTCAGTAGATGGGAGTAGGCAAAATAAATTTTGAAGAAGTCTCAGTTCCAGATTTTGTATGTTGTTGATCCTCCTAAAGATGCAGTTGCATGTTTTATTAGTAACTATAAGAGCTATAAAAGAAGTAAATGATGACCACATAGTTACCAGACATGCAATTTCGACATCTTTTTGAAGATATTTGTGGTCGCCACTAGAGTTGAGAGTTCAACGGTAGTGCAACATCAACTTCAGTTTTTGGGCAAATTTTGCATGGCTGTAATGGCTAATTTCAAGAACGCATGTTTCTTAGTCATAGTTAATTAGTAGTTTCATTGGAGTTTAAGGCAGAGACTTGCATTTCAACTGTGACTCCTTACTTTATTAGTGCTTAGTTCAGATAGCTTTAATTCCTAGAATTTAGGACATGAAACTCTATAAATTAGAGATTTTGATTCATTGTAAGGGTCCGTGAATTGATGATTTGAGGTCCATTTTAGAGATTCTATTAGAGATTTTATGCAAATTTTTATAAGTTTAGAAGATTTTGTGTTATTCTATGAAGTTTAATACAAAAAGCAGCTTATGGATTGCCTGATGTACTTGTGTGTCCCATATGGTTGTGTTCTTTGTGATCTGGTAACTTCTATCATTTGAATCAACAACTAGTTCTTTTGGATGCTTTATTATTTTATGAATCGTATTTTGCGTGTAAATGGTATATGAGGATTGAATTGATAGGGTGATTATTGGTGGGGTGATATTCATTTCCATTGGTGTGTGAAGTTGTCTGACTTTATATACTTTCTGGAGCTCGTTGTTTGAATGTTGATTTAGTGATATTGATAATATTTGGATTACAAAATTCTAATCGTGTGGATCATTCAGTTGTTATTGTATCGATTTCATTGTTATTCTCTTGTTCCCCTGATCTATCTTTTGCTTTTTATTTTGAGAGAGTCTAAATCAGAAAATAGAAAAAAAAAAAGCCAATTCAAAGTAGTTACAACGAGCAAGCCCCTTGACAGGTACAATCGCATCATCCACTGAGCTGCCCATCACCGTCGAGACCCGACTATAGAGACCTTGGAGTAGTTAGTTTCCCAAAACTTACTACTTTTCAGGAGAGGTGGTGAGTGTTCACATAAACTACCTGACTGTTGGTGAGTATGTCAAAACACCCGTCAACAATACATAATATTAAAATTGTAATGATGATGATTATTACATAGTCATTATTATAAAATATATAAAAAAAAAAAATGATAATATTATTTTAAAAATTAATTTACCTTACATAAAATATAATAAATAATAATAAGTAAACACATATATTAAAAAAAATTATTAAAAAAAATTAAAATTAAAATATAAAGAAATGAAATCATATCAAATCGTAAATAAAATATAAATTCAAGGAGGAAAATATTTTAAAATTATTAATTACAAACAATTAATTCATATGAATTTATTATTTAAAATAGAATGATTAAATGATTAAAAAATTGTTTGCATAAAAATGAATATTTTTTATTCAATTATTAAATGCATTATTTATTAAATATTATATTTTATTTAAATAAATTTAATTAAATAGTTGTGGCTCATATTTAATTATGCACTTTTCTTTTTAATTATTTCGTGTAGATTTGTCTTTTTCTATAAAAATAATAAACTAAGAGATTTGTCATATAACTTTTGTTAAATACATAAATTTGTTCTGAGCGAAATTTTTCAAACAATCATATGGACACAATACCAGATTTCTAATTTCATAACTCAGAGGAATATATAAAAAAAATAAAAATATTGATTTTATATTTTTCGGCAAAGGATATCAGAATGAAACCGTTCAGGGACTATATTTTGCGAAGGCAAGAATTTAGAGGGTCAGAGGAGAGGATTTTATTGTTTGTATTGTGTAGTACAATGATTCGCTACTGGCTAGTGATTGAATTTTGTTGGTTACTGTGCAGTCTTAAATACAAGGAGTCAACTAGCCACTTTGGAAAGGAAAACAAATGGACGGTCATATTATTTGAATCGTCGTGCATCTGTCTAAGTGATTTACAATCATAAATTTAAAAAAGAAAGATATTCATTTCATATATCCAGACGCCTTTTGTGTAATTAAAATCAGTTATTTATTTATTTTTGTATTTTTATCTAGAATCTTTATCATGATATCCCAACATGATAAGTTTAACGTGTACATATTATAAAAGCACGTTACTAACATGTATTCCATGAAATTAAAAGAAAAATTTGTGCATGCACTTCTAGTACTAAAAACTCCAAAAACAAATTTATGACACCAAATGTAAAGGAATTGTACCCATAAAGCATAAATAAGAAAATATGAGTAAGATCACATATACAACAATATCAAAAGAGAAAACATGTAACACTTGAAATATATTATTCAAAATCACACTTGAGAAAAACCTAGCCTCCAAGATACCCCAATGTATTAATTAGCGACAAAATAATAGCAATGCATTCATAAAATATCAATGCTTTGTCAAGAGAAAGATGAGATCATCATTAGCTTTGGAGTCAATCTAATAGCATATCCCTCATGTCTAACACATGCTTGCCAACATTTGAACAACTCAATAGCACTTCAAGCATACATCTATGGGAATACTACAACTTCACAAACACCACCAACAACAAATCAATTATGGAGAAAATCTAGGAACTACTTTTAGTTGCATTTGGAAGAAAGACATTAAAACATTGAAACCAAAAGTATAAATTGAATGCATATGTGAACAAGACCTTATAAAAGAAACTTTACTATAACAATCTCCATAATTAGAAATTTTCAAAATTACAAGATTAGAGACATAAAATTATATTTCGACATAAGTTTAAGTACATAAGCATTTATCAAGGTATAACATAACAAAACATATTCCTCTACAAGAGACCATAAGGTTGAATACAATGTATACATAAAGTATATGGTTGAAAATAATCTTGTAGGAACTCTCAACATCTATCTCCCACAAGTACATTGCAAGTGAGAACACTGCCAGAGTGCTTATCCACCCAGCCACAAAGTATTACACTCTCCCAAAATTCTTCTTGACATGAAGAATACCCGACCTAGCATGAGCATGCATAGCAATATGAATTGAGTGGGAGTAATGGAATTTGTGCAACATGATATATCTTCATTTTAATGCTAATGTAACGATATCATGATATGGCAAAGAGTAATGAGTTAATGATTGAAATTTGAAACATAGACTAATATAGAATATGATCAAACAAATTTTTGGCAAAAGTGTATTTTGTGCTATTTATCAACATATAGATATCGAGTGATAATTTATCCTTCTCTTTTCTTTCATATTTGTCATCATCCATAAAATAATCAAAGAAGACACACAAGTAATACACATTGAGCACACAACAATGCATATAAAATCTTGTAAAAGTATTAATGAACATACAAAGTCGTACAAGGCATATAAGTGCTTACAAGAGCATATAAGAATGTATAATGCATATAAGAGAATTCAAGAGTATATATTTAAGCATGCAAGTGCATCAACAAGGTATTTTTACATGTCTACTTATCAAGACTTGAATAAACTACAACTATAGTTATATGATAAGATATCCATAAGAACCAATTAGGAATCAATGAGGTGCATGAAATTATATCAATGAAATTTGACAACCATCTACTAATTGAGTACATCCAAAACTTAAGCTATGAAATATCATAAAATGTGTAACACCCTGCCAAGGAACCTTAGAGGATATGAGCAATATGTACAAGAAATGCATGGAAATATTATTTTTTTAAGTAATAAAGTGTCACCATGCATTGCATGTACAAGCATATCGCTCAAACTCAACATAAAGTCAACCAAACATTAACCAACTATATACATGTGTGAAAGTATAAACTCTTGGAGCTCCATTTGGGTTCCCTAGCCTCACTACCTTATCAATGCATCCAAAACTGGATCAATGCCTCGTGATCCACTAGGAGAGACTAAATCAACCTCCAACACTAAACCAAACATATCTATGTTCATTTTAAAACACCAATTGAAATGTTCTTTATGATAACATCATGAAACATCAAGAATAGAGAAGCGTAAAAGATCATACTTTGTGTCCAATTCCAACACCGATGCAAGCAAAATAATAACAATACATATCCAATAATATCTATTACATCCATTTCCAATTGGAGTGTTTAATATATACATGATCAAGGATACATTATATGTTACAATATACAAATAATCACATCATACAAGGAAGAGAAGAGAATGAGAAGAATCTAGTGCTGAGGAAGGAGGTTAAATCCAACGATCCAGTCATGAACCAAGTCCTCTAATACCCAAGAGTGGTTGGAAATTCCACCCAACCATGTGGTTGTTTTCCATTTGGTAGAATTGATTATGTGTTGCATTGATGTTTTGTCAATTATGTCAACACTAGCCGTTTGGATGCTTTACCAACACCCTTCTAGTCCTGGTAAGTTAAGTGGTTTCTGGTTAACCTGGATCCAATAGGCTCTGGTATAATTTGGTGATGGAATTGTCTTATTCATAATACTTATACTCATATGTGGTCAGTTGGTTTTGGTCTGGTGATTGGATGCTATCCTGCTTGCTTAGAAGATTAGTTTTTGGTTCCGACAAGGGTTTCACCAGCAAAGCTTTTTAGTGAAGTTCTTTGATGAATTGCATAAGTGGTGTTGGTGCAGATTCTGATGGAGTTTTAGAATGTTGTTGGTGATCATGTTCAAGACTTGGCATTTGGAGATCATTGCTGAAGTGTGTGGACCTATACTTGGTCCCGGTTGATCTAGGTTATAGACCGACTTTAATGTAACATGTGGATAGGACCTATTGATGTATTTTCGGGATGTCTTATGTGTTGATATTATTTATTTGGTCTAAGGTCGACATGGTTTGTAATTATGTAATCAGTTTATTATCTGGTGGTCAACCAGATTGTTTATGGTCGAGGGTTTGTATATATAGATGTAAGATCTCATTGTAGATCATCATGGTTAATGTAAGAGGTCATGATCAAGGAATGTAATGTGCGAATAATGTAATATCATTTAGGCAAAGGAGTTGTTTGATCATTAGAGATCAAATTGGGTTTATGAAAGAGGATTTAGTCCTCCGGTATTGAGCTTAACCAGAACTGTACTCAGACATAGGAGATGATATCTTTTGCAGTTCAACACTTCTCTGGATTGTAGTCTGGATTTATATGTAGTCAGTGAGGCTCCTTTTGTGATGAGCAGGGTGCTCTAGGTTGTTGGCCTTCCTGCAAGTGCAGGCCCCTTAATTTTAATTCACATACTTACCGCAAAAGTATTATCTAACTATGGGTAGTGGTTTTTCCCTTTACTGGGTTTTACACATACAAATATTGGTGTTGTGTGGATGGATTTTATTTTGTAATTATTGTTTATACTTAATTGGATTAACTGCTATTTCGGTATTATTGTTTTGGGTTTCGGTATTAAAGTTTTAATTGTTGAATGTTCTTGTAATCTGAGACAATTGATTCACCTCCCTCTTAGTTGTCTTTCGATTATCTGAACTGTCTAACAATTGGTATCAAAGCTTTGGTCCTCGCTGTAGAAATCTTAACTGCTTGAGAAGGATCCTATGGTGACTAACAGTTAAAGTTCATCCAGTTCTTCTGGAGCTATCTTTTGAAGGGATATTTCGAGGCTTGATGGAACAAATTACACAGTATGGAAGATTCAGATGGAGAATCATCTAAGATGTCTTGGCAAGTAAATTTGGGAGATCACACAGAATGGTGTCACACCCTTTAATCCGGGATCTGGAAATCCTCCTCAGGAAAACCTGGACAAGAAGCTTGAGAATGATTGTAGAGCAAGAGAAGCCCTCTTGTGTGCACTTTCTGATCAACAAATAATGGGATTAACAGACAAATCATCTGGAAAGGCTGTATGGGATAAGTTGGAGACTCTTAATGAAGGTGACCCTACAGTGAAGATTGTTAAACTTGATGGTTACCAGGTGAGATATGAAAACCTGAAGATGGAAGAAGATGAAAGGAAGACTGCATTCATGGAAAGGGTAAATGATATTGCTATGGCAATTCAATGTTGTGGTGGAGCTTTGAGAAAAGATGAAATTGTTTCTAAAGTTCCGAGAGTCCTACCACCAGCTTACAAAATGAAGTCTACTGCTATTAATGAGTTAAGAACAATGGCTAATACATTTGTCAACATAGATATTTTGGTTGGGAAACTATCTGCTTTTGAGCTTGAGGAATTTGGACCTTCTAGAGCTGTAAAGATTGAACCCGCTTTTCATGTATCTACATCTGCAAGCGGTAAGCAAGACTGGAAAACTTTATATGCAAAGGAATTAGAAGATATTAAGAGAGAAGATGACGAGTTTGAGCAACTTGAAGCACTATTTTCTAGAAGAGTACTGAAAGGACCGGTAGGAAGTATGAAGGAAAATCACCTTTTAAATGTGTTGCATGTTGGTCATTTTGCATCTAGATGTCCTGAAAGGAATTCAAGATTTGAAGAAAGAGATAAAAGAACATTTAAACCTAACTCTAGATATCCAAACAAGTATAAATACAAGAAAAACATAGACAAATAATGCTACATAGCAGATGAGGAAGGCATTACTAACAGATGATGAACTGACAAAAGACTCTGCTAGTGGATCCGGCAATGGGAAGGAATGGGTGTTCCTGACTATCAAGGAAGATGATCCAGCACTGGAAGAGAATGTACTTGAAGAGAAGACACTTGCTACTAAAATTGAAGACAAGGGTGAATGGGTAATTAACAGTGGTTGTTCACATCATACGACTGGAGATAAAGGGAAGTTTCTATCTTTCCAAGAATTTGATGGTGGACTAGTTAGATTTGGAGATGACAAGGCATGTATGATCAAAGGAAAAGGAACTATATCATTGGATGGTAAGAACAATACTGACAATGTTTATTATGTTAAAGGTTTGAAGCATAATCTTTTAAGTGTAGGAAAATTGGTAGATAAAGGATTTCAATTACAATTCAAGGATGGAAAATGCAAAATCATTAACAGATCTGACTTGGAGATTGCAACCGGTACACAGACAAAAGGTAATATATTTCATTTGAACTCCGGTGAGAAGACATGTTTGATTACATAGATTGATGAGAGTTGGATATGGCATAAAAGGCCATGTCATGTGAATTTTCATTGCATTGTGAAGATCAGTTCAACTAAGGCAATTAGGGATATACCTAAGATTATAAAGCCCTATAATCTGGTATGTATAGAATGTCAAATGGGTAAACAGGTCAGAACCTCTTTTAGGAGTACACAAGATAAATCAAATGATGTTCTTTATCTTATTCATACTGATTTATGTGGCCCTGCTAGAGTTAAAAGTTTTCATGGTGATAGATATTTCATGCTAATCATTGATGATTATTCTAGAATGATGTGGGTTACTTTTTTGATAGAAAAATCTAAAGCATTTGAAAATTTTAAAATATTTAAGGCTAAAGTGGAAACTGAGACAAGATTGAAGATTAAATGTTTGAGATTAGATCATGTTGGAGAATTCACATTTGGTGAGTTTAATAACTTTTGTGACAAGCATGGTATAAGAAGATAATTTTCTGCTCCCCGGACACCTTAGTAGAATGGAGTTGTGGAAAGGAAAAACATAACTATCTTGGATGCTGATAGAACAATGATGATGGAAGCTAATCTACCTCATATCTACTGGAGAGAAGCAGTGAGTACAATGATTTATACATTCAACAAAGTACCTATCAAAGGAGAAACCGGTAAGACACCTTATGAATTATGGTTTGGCAATACACCTACAGTTAAGTATTTTTGAATTTTTGGTAGTAAATGTTATATCAGGAGAGATGATACTATTGGGAAATTTGATCCTAGATGTGATGAAGGCATATTTATTGGTTATTCTAATGAAAGCAAAGCATATAGATGTTATAACAAGAGATTGCAGAGAATTGTGGAGAGTGATAATGTCAAAGTAAATGAGCTGAACAAAAATCAAATCAGAGTTTATGAGAAGAAATTGACAATGGAAATGATTATATCTGAACCGGTAGCACCTTTATCGGAATAGAGAGTTGAACCAGTTACTCCAGCAACATCAGAGAATTCTACAGTAACTGAAGAACAGGGAAGAGGAACAGAGAGTCAAAAGACTCCTAGGTATGTGAGATTGAATCATTCTGAAGATCAAATAATTGGGGATAAGAGAAATGGAGTGATGACAAGAAGAAGACTGGCAACTAATGAGGTATGTTTAATTTTAAAAGTTGAACCGGTATTAGTAATTGAAGCATGTAAATATGAACATTGGTTGAAAGCTATGGAAGAAGAATTAGATTAGATTGAGAAAAATAACACATGGACTTTGGTTCCTCGACCTAAAAATAAAAATGTTATTGGAACTAAATGGGTTTTTAGGAATAAATTGAATGAGGATGGTCAAGTTATAAGGAATAAGGCTAGATTGGTTTGTAAAGGATATTCTCAGAAGGAAGGAATTGATTATGGAGAGACTTTTGTACCTATAACTAGGATTGAAGCTGTAAGATTATTTATTGCCCATGCTGCTTATAAAAACTACAAGGTTTATCAAATGGATGTTAAATGTGCATTCTTGAATGAGGATCTTGAACAACCTGATGGTTTATCACTATTAGATGATACAGATATGGTTTGTAGGTTAAGGAAAGCTTTATATGGATTAAAACAAGCACCTAGAGCTTGGTATGCAAGGTTGGATAAATATCTTTTGAAGCTTGGTTTTACTAAGGGTGGTGCTGACAATAATTTATATTATTAAATCACTAATGATGATATACTAATTGTTGAAGTATTTGTTGATGACATTATTTTTGGAGGTGAAGATAAATTATGCATAGAATTTTCTAAGAACATGGAGAAATAATTTGAGATGTCTATGATTGGTGAGATAATTTTTTTCTTAGGTTTGCAGATTACTCAGTTGACAAAGGCATTTTTATCTGTCAAACTAAATATGCTAAGGAATTGTTGAAGAAATTTGTTATGGGAGATTCTAAACCGGTAAGTACTCCTATGGTTACAAGTGATAAATTGACAAGAAAAGATGTTTCTACACTGGTACATCCTACAATATACAAATCTATGATTGGAGGTCTGCTCTATTTGACTTAGACTAGCCCTAACATTATGAATGTTGTTTGTATTGTTTCAAGATTTCAATGTGATCCTAGAGAAAATCATGAGATGGCGATGAAAAGGATTTTTAGATACTTGCAAGGTACATTAGAATATGGCTTATGGTACCCTAAGGATGATAAATTTACTTTATGTGCATATACAGATGCTGATGGGGTTGGAGATGTTAATGACCGGAAAAGTACTTCCGGTGGAGCTTTCTTTCTTAGAAAGAAGTTGGTTTCATGGATCAGCAAGAAACAATCATGTACTTCTCTATCTATTGCTAAAGCTGAGTATGTTGCTGCTGCAACTAATTGTACACAAGTTTTATGGATGAAGCAAATGTTGAAGGATATAAAGGTGGATTGTGATGCATTGGTAGTTATTCACTGTGATAACTTTGCTACT
Source organism: Cryptomeria japonica (assembly GCF_030272615.1). Lineage (NCBI taxonomy): Eukaryota > Viridiplantae > Streptophyta > Pinopsida > Cupressales > Cupressaceae > Cryptomeria > Cryptomeria japonica. Next base: position 507,530,513 of record NC_081407.1, read on the forward strand.
ATTAATATATCAAAGAATCCGGTATTTAATTCTAAAACAAAGCACATATCTATCAAGTATAACTTTTTGAAGGAGAAGGTGGAAGCAAATGAAGTTAGACTGGTTTCACTAAACCTTTATCCAAGGAATCATTTGAGTACCCGAGAGACAAATTGGGAGTTTCTGCCCCTTTGGTAGAGACTTGATTGATGTGGTTTTGCATCAATTCGACATGCACTATCTGAGCTATTCATTTCAGCACTGTTGTGGGATGCTACTGCTCAAGGGGAGTAGTCATATTTTTGATTCAGAGACTTATGCTTTTGGTTTGATATTTCTATAAGATTTTTGGCATTGATGTCAAAGGGGGAGTGATATTGATCTGAAAAAGTAAATGTCAAAGGGGGAGAGATATGAAAAGGGAGAGATATTGATATTCAGAGCTATATGCAGGTGATTGTTGGCTATCTTTCATAGGGGAGACTTGTTTGGCATTTCTTGGTACTTAGATGTTTTTCACATCTAGTGTTGCCATCAATGCCAAAGGGGGAGATTGTTGGCCATTTGGTGGAATTGGTTATGTGTTGCATTGATGTTTTGTCATTGATGTCAACACTAGCTATTTGGATGCTTTACCGACACCCTTTTGGTCCCGGTAAGTTAAGTGGTTTCTGGTTTACTTGGATCCGGCATGATCTGACAGGATCTAGTATAATCTGGTGATGGAATTGGCTTGTTCATAATACTTATACTCATATTTGGTCAGTTGGTTTTGGTCTGGTGATTGGATGCTATCCTGCTTGCTTAGAAGATTAGTTTCTGGTTCCAACGAGGGTTTCACCGACATAGATTTTTAGTGGAGATCTTTTATAAATTGCATAAGTGGTGTTGGTGCAGCTTCTGATGGAGTTTTGGAATGTTGTTGGTGATCATGTTCGAGACTTGGCATTTGGAGATCATTACTGAAGCGTGTGGACCTATACTTGGTCCCGGTTGATCTAGGTTATGGACCAACTTTAATGTAACGTGTGGATAGGACCTATTGATGTATTTCCAGGATGTCTTATGTGTTCATATTATTTGTTTGGTCTAAGGATGACATGGTTTGTAATTATGTAATCGGTTTATTATCTGGTGGCCGACCTGATTGTTTATGGTTGAGGGTTTGTATATATAGATGTAATATCTCATTGTAGATCATCATGGTTAATGTAAGAGGTCATGGTCAAGGAATGTAATGTGTGAATAATGTAATATCATTTAGGCAGAGGAGTTGTTCGATCATTGGAGATCGAATTGGGTTTATGTAAGAGGATTTAGTCCTTCGGTATTGAGCTTAACCGGAACTGTACTCAGACATAGGAGATGCTATCTTTTGTAGTTCAACACTTCTTTGGATTGTAGTTTGAATTTATATGTAGTTAGTGAGGCTCCTTTTGTGATGAGCAGTGTGCTCTAGGTTGTTGGTCTTCCTGCAAGTGTAGGCCCCTTCATTGTAATTCACATACTTACTACAGAAGTATGATCTAACTGTGGGTAGGCTTCCCATCATGGGTTTTCCCTTTATCGGGTTTTCCACGTACAAATCTTGGTGTTATGTGGATGGCTTTTATTTTGTAATTATTGTTTATACTTAATTGGTTTAACTGCTATTCCGATATTATTGTTTTGGGTTCTGGTATTAAAGTTTTAATTGCCGAATGTTCCTGTAATCTGAGACAACTGATTCACCCCCCCTCTCAGTTGTCTTCTGGTTATTTGAATTGTCTAACAATGGTACCCTTAGTTACACCCCACAATTCTTGTGGAGATAGTCACATGGCCCAAACAATCATATAGGTATACAAGGGAAGCAATGGGCTTACACAAGAGCCAAGCATGGAGCAAACACTCAATGTGAACACATCAACCCAACAAGAGTCATAAAGCCACAATGAGATGAAAATGTCAGTAATGCATCACTCACATCAAAGAGAAACAATCAAGTTAGAGATGGTGTCCAAGCAATAATAAGTAAACTCCAAAAGAACGAGGAAGAATCGTCAATCAGCAAAAATAAGGGCAAGGAGGTACCCGCAAGAGCAACATAAAATTGTCATATGGTATATATCACAATGAAATAACCAATAGATAAAGCAACAGTAAATCCATAGGGTGTTACTCAACTATAGGGACCTAGATACTAGAGTGCTAAGCGTAGGGAGTGTCATCATGTGTGCTTGAAGGGATGGAGCCACATAAAACCAAGTAGTCCTCTCATATGGATGAGGAGACTAAGTCATGCTAGATCAATGCCCCCACAAACAACTAGGCCTTCCCAATACATCCTTATCCTCATACTAGCACTCAAGGAATGCAAGGGGCTTTGTATTTTATTATCATTAATGTTTTATTTCAGCCCAAGTTTTAATTATGTTATCACTTGTCTTACTCTTACTCTCCATTGAGTTACCCCGATAGCCACTTTGGGCCTCGACCCCTAATGAGAACCACTCCCATGATCTACTTTAGTGCCTAGTCCTAAGATTCATCCCATTCAATAGAATGGGGAATCAAAATAAAACACAATACCATGTTTCACTTTCCATATGCTCAATAACATTAAATATCTCTTTTACACAATGCCATTTAAACCATATACAAAGCATACTCAATTGGTCATGCTACCAAGAGAATGGATCCACTTGATCCCACAATGAAATTCAATCACATAAGAAGATACAAGGTATTGATTTCAAAGATTTCTATAAGGCATTCAAGAATTCAGTTCAATTGCTTATATCAAGAGCTACCAAATCATTACACTAGGAAAGTCATAGGTCAAGCAACAATATCAACCTCAATGCAATTCAAGCATATTATAATGCCCACACCTGAGGCTCATACATGAATAAGAATAATGCATAGATACATATACTAATCATCAAAATAACATCTCAAGAGATCATATACACTATGCATTAGAGTGCCATTACTCAAGGGGCAACCTAAAGGTCTCCAAATAATGAATTTAATCCTGGATTAATCCCAATCCACAAGTAAAAGTGTAATTCTATATGACATCTCATAAAAGAATACCTAGAGATCACAATTCATCTCTCTTGAGGCCAATAGCACCCAAGAATCAAGGCAAATTGGAGAAACAACTCAAACAAGGCAATGGAGAAGGCTAAAACCCCAAATCAGCTCACTAATAAGCAATTGCATGAATCTGAGAGGAATTGCATAATTATTTTAGCAATTGTGTGATTCTTTCAGCAATTGTGTAAATTAGTTTACAATTGCATAATCCTAACATTAATTGTATGGTTTTGGGTGCAGATGTGTAATTTTGCCTAAAAAATCATCTAGGGCATCAAGTTCGGCAAAAATAAAACATGGGAAGCCAAATTGAGGACCAACCCATTTGAGAACTACCTCAAAACACCCTAAAAACACAAACACAACACCCAGACAATAATCCCAAGGAAAATTGGGCAGAATTTCCTTAAACAAACCCCATACGAAACCTACATTCACCAAATTTGAATCACACGTGATGCACACACAACAAAATCAATTCATACAAGGATTGAAAACACTTATTGGGCCAATACAAATCATTTACAAACTATATTAATATCAAGAAGAAGATAACAAGTGAGATGTGAGGAGAAATACCTCATTTATCCCCAAATTGGAAAAATTCAAGATCACCCAACATACCCAACCAAATTGCACACCATTTGGAAAGATTCACAACCTTTGAATTCCTACTCAAATGCAACAAACTGCATCCAATTTCATCCGCAAATGGATTTAAACTCCCCATTTAAAAATCAAACATGGAGAGGGTTTGAGAGAGAGAGAAAGAAGAGAAAAAAAAGACTAAGTGTTGACAAAATGAACTCAACTACAAAATATAAACTCACTTTTTGAGCGAGCGGTTAAATATTAATAAAGATCAATTTAAGCTCAAAATTACAATTATCAAATAAACTCCCAAAAGACCCTATGATTAATCATTAGTTCACATTAAATCGAACACAAATAAGACATATTCGACATTCTAATATTGAATTACTTCAAAAATATCAATTTATCATTAATGCATGCGATAAATGACAATATTTCTCAACTAACTAGCTATGCACAAATAGTCATTACAGGCTAACTCAACATGGTGACTAGGTTTCCAAAATCTACCAACTGCACTAGCCAAGACTCAAAAAAATAAAATAATATAAATAGTAAAATAAAGGGAATTGCCCTAATTTAAGGGTACGAGTTCTGGCTCAGGGTATTTGGCTAGTGTTCTATCTCTTTTTAACCACTATCGGGGATATGGGCACACTCAAACCTGTGGAGCTAGGTGGAGTTGATGCCCTACACCTGTAGTCACTGAAACATTCACACGCCAAGTGTACCTACTCAAGCATATATATAAAAAAACAAATTAACTCAAATTGTTGGAGGGTATTTTAACATCATATGCATTCTTGTATATTTGAATCATTTAATATCATCCCTTTCACATCTAATTATCAATTAAACTCCATAGCAAAAATTTCATCTAATTAATTGCATTAAACAACATAGTGAATATTATTTCTCTACTCGGATTTCAAACTCAAAATTTTTTTTGTCTACAATGAGTGATAGAAGGCAGCTCGGTGCTTGGGTAGATGTGGCATGGGAGGATCCGCCACATGTGCCCCAATGGGTTTTCTCCAAGGGAAAATGAGAGGATAGGGCTCCGCAGGCGTTCCAAGGCAGGCATAACAAGTTTTTTCGTCTGATTTTGAGATACTTTCAAGGGTTTTTTCAAAAATATCCAAGGCCGCATCGTCACAATGGAAGCTTTAATCTGCGAGTTCATGGTGGCAATAGACTGGAAAAGAATAATCATCTAAAAACCACAAATTAATGGGTCATTTCCGGTGGTGATAAGAGGTCATTTGCTCAAGTGGTGGGTGCGGGAAGCATGGAGACATCTAGGGCATCCGTGTCTTTCAAACCAGCGGGCACTCTGGAGATCGTTGGCAAGGATAAGGTGAATGCAGGTAACATGGTCCACTGTGTTTCGGGACTAGTAAAAGGTAAAAGGGTTGATGGAGCCTCGACGAAAGAGGTATGGTTTCCTCTTCCGTGCTTTGATTATAGAGGTTCTTTTGTGGCAGAGAAGGCTTCTAGGTTACACTTTTTTGCACTCTTGGGGGAATTCTAGGGTCCTCAAACTAATTTGTCTAAGTTGCATTCTAAATTGAGGAAACGTTGGTCTGCATTATTTTATTTTCAATTATTATCGGTGAATTCCTTTGTATTTGTCTTTGACTCCCCTCATTTTAGAGATGATGTTCTTGCGAATCCATTTCATTGGTTTGGCAATAATTTGCTTTTGTTATTTGCTTGGAAGCCTTTTTTGTCTTAGAATGAGCCAAACCTAAAAGGATTCCGGTCTGGTTTGGGTTGCTTAAACTTCCCTTTGAATTCATGGATCCAGAAGTTTTGAAATCGATAGGAGATAATTTTGGGACATTTTTGACATCTAAATCTGATTTTGTGGAAGGGAAGGTTCTGGTAAAAATTTGTGTGTTGGTTACCCCTACTTCCGTGTGCCCGATCTCATGTAATATTAAGTCAAATGAGGGTATTTGGAAATAATCTATTGACGAGTTGGATAATGACCTCATTCAAAATCCAATTGTTGTGGATGCCCCTTTGTTCTTGGACTTTTGTATTAATTCCAAATCTGTTACATTTACTAAGGGTGGCTTTGATGTCCCTTTGAATCCTGTTCCTACTAAATCTCCTTCTCTCCATGTCTCTTTTGATTCTGATTATTAGCCAAAGGAGGGTCCATAAGGGAATACTGCAGATCAGTTTATCCATAATGCTTCCTCTGGAAAGGTGGAGTGTGCTTTGAACAATTTAAATTAGGCAGGGCCAGAAGGGGTTAATAATTCTAAGCCTTCTTGTCAGGTTCAGGATGGTCATAAAAGACCTCCCTCCCCTCAAGATCCCATTCATTGTAATTCTATTTAGGAGGGTGGGCTCAGTGGAAAAATAGGAGATAAGGCCTCTGGCTCTTTAGAAGGGTTGGGTGCCTAGTTGTACATTTCAGAGCATAATGGAGTCGAAGGGGTTAATGCCCCTGTTAAGTCTACTCCCTTAAGTCATGATGATGCTCTCCTAATTAAGAAGGTAAAATAATTAGCATATAGTATGCCTAATTTGGGGTTTGGGAAGACCCAAGAGCTTCTAGATATCTCTCTAGATGAACATATTGTTCAGCAAGTTAAGAATCTGTTCAATAGTAATAAGGATCAGTTAGATAAGGAGGTTTCAGATAGGATTGTGTGCTCTATTGAGAATGATTTGAATTTGATTCATAAGAGTTTGCCTCTTTCCCCTTCCTTTAATCCTTTTGAGGCTCTCAATAATGATGTTGCTCAAGATGTTTTAAATAAGGAGGAACCTCAGGGGTTGGTGTCTTCTCCTCGGGCACCTTCAGTTAAAATGGCATCCTCTCATTTAGGCCCTCCTATTGCTCAAGTTGAGATGAAATTCCCTACCCCTCTTGTGTCACTGGGTAGGGGTAAACCTCCAAAAAACCATAACTCAATTAGAAATTGATGTAGGTATTCAGCAAGTGTTGTCTGCTTCTCCTAGGGTTAAGAAGGTTTCAACCTTGTCTTTGGACAAGGGGAAAAACGTTGGTCATTGCTTGAGTTCCATAAAAAAAAAGAAGAAGAAGTGAATAGTTAGTCCTTCAGTCACTAGATCCGTGGCTGTTAAGAGGAGCTTACATAAATTTTTTGAGGAGAATACTTCTTCCCCTAAGGATGAAAAGAGGGGAGTGTCGACCTCCCCTCAAGGGCAATGGGGATTATTTCATGGAATGTTAGGGGCTTAAATGCACCTAACAAGAGACGCTTGATCAAGTCTCAATTGGACTTGGTTAAGTGGGATATAGGTATGCTTCAAGAGACTAAACTCTCTTTGGAGAATTCTGAGTTTGTTTTTTCCTCTTGGAAGAGGTGGAAATTTTTGTCATGTCTGGCTTTTGGGGCGTCGGGGGGTTTGGCCTTGTTATGGAATGATTTTGTGGTAGATGTCGAACTGGTCGCTTTTGCTCCTAATTGGATGCTATCATTAGTGTCTAACAAAAATTCTATGTTCAAAGTATGGCTTTTCAATATTTATGCCCCCTCGGGTGTTTTGGCTAAATGCAGCCTTTGGCGAGAACTCATAAGGGTGTCATCCCCCCTTAGGGATCACTCTTTTATCATTTTTGGGGGGGATTTCAATGCAATTCTGGATTTGGGTGAAAAGGCAAGGGTATTTTCCCTAATAAGAAATCTATGGATGAATTTAATTCATTTATTTCTGATATGTGTCTTTTTTACTGTAAACCAAATAATGGTCTTTTTACATGGACAAACACGAGGAATAATTTCTCTCAAATTGCGAAGAGATTGGATATATTTTTACTTTCCTGCAATTGGTTTGATTCAGATATTGAGTTTTTTTCTTCTATCCTTCTTTTGTCAGGGTCAGATCACTTTCCTGTCTCCCTCTCTGTTTTAAAAGGTAGATCTACTCATAAGTTGCCTTTTAAGTTTGAACCTATGTGGTTTAGGGATCATTCTTTCCTATCCCTTCTTCAACAATGGTGGGGTGAGGCTCAATTTGTTAGAGGGTCTAGAATGTTTCAGATTGTTAAGAAGATCAGATTTTTAAAGAAAAATATTAGGGAGTGGAATTCTCTGCATTTTAAGAATATCTTTGAAGAAAAATAAAGGATTTTGGATATGATTGAAGTATTGAATAGGCATGTAATTCTGCATGGTATGGGCCCTAGGGTGTTTGATGAAATTAAGTCTCTTAGGAGTGAGTTAGAAGAAATTTTGGCAAGAGAGGAGGTATACTGGAGACAAAAATCTAGGGAGTTATGGTTATCCGATGGGGATAAAAATACAAATTTTTTCCATTCTTCCACTAAATTGAAAAGGGCTAGGAGTAGGATTACCTGTATTCAGGACTGTCATGGGAATATTCTATCTGAGTCAGATGACATTTGTAGGGAAGTAGTTAAGTTTTTAAAGAATTTACTTTCATTGGAAAGTAATGATGTCTCTAATAGCATCACATCTCATATTACCTCTTTAATTTCTCTTGATGACAATAGAATTCTAATGTCTCCTTTTTCATTAGAGGAGGTTAGGGGGGTTGTTTTTGCTATGAATCCGGACAAGGCACCCGGGCCTGATGGATTCACTCCATTATTCTTTCAGAAATGTTGGGAATTGTGGGTCTGAATGTTCTTTTGGCCCTTGAGGAAGCTAGACGAAATAGGTCAATCCTTAAGGAATTGAATACTACCTTGATAGTCATCATACCTAAGAAGAAGGATCCTAAAACTTTTACAGAATTTTGCCCTATAGCTTTATGTAATACCCTCTACAAGATCTTCGCAAAAGTGATTTCTATGAGACTGGCTAAACTTTTACTGAAAATTATTTCTTTAGAGCAAGGAGGTTTTGTTCCAAAAAGGGAAACAACAGAGGGGGCAATAGTTGCTCATGAGGTTCTTCATTCAATATCAGTTCATAATTGTCCTGCCGTGATCCTAAAGTTAGATATGATGAAGGCATATGACAGGGTCGAATGGAATGCGTTAAAAGTTGTCTTGTCGAGGCTGGGTTTCTCATTGGCATGGATAAAATGGATCATGTCATGCATATCCTCGACTAGATTCTCAATTCTTGTTAATGGGTCTCCTTGTGGGTTCTTCCATTCTTCTAGGGGCTTGAGGCAAGGGGATCCCTTATCCCCTTTCTTGTTTATATTACTAGCTGAAACTTTGAGTTGGGCAATTAGAGCAGTTAGATTGAGTGGTTTATGGAGGGGGATTCAAATTCAAAACCTTGATCAGAGGATTTCCCATTGCCTTTTTGCTGACGACACCCTTTTGTTTGGCAATGCATCCTTGAAGGAGGCTAGAATTATTGATAATGTGATTAAGAATTATGCTTCATTTTCTGGACAAAAGGTCAATAAGGACAAGTCTAAGATATTATTCTTAAATACTCACCCCTTGATTCAGGGTAGGCTTCAAAAATTTTGGGGTTTCCAACTTGGGGATTTTCCTTGCAACTACCTTGGGATCCCCCTTTTTGTTAAAAATACAAGGTGGGCTTTTGGGATAAATTAATTTCAGGGATATCAAAGAAAATCTTGTCCTGGAACCACAAATGGCTTACCATGGCAGGGAAAATTGTTCTGAATAAGTCTATGTTGAATGCGGTGCCAATTTACTTAATGTCAATTCTTAAAGCTCCAAAGTCTATTCTTGTTAGTTTGAAGGATACTCTGAGATCCTTTCTTTGGAATAATAGTAAGGATGGGAAATGTAGGATCCCCTTGCTAGCCTAGGATAAAGTTTGTCTTCCAAAAGAACTTGGTGGGTCAGGGATTAGAAGCTTGGATAATCAGAATCTAGCCTTGGGGGCTAAGCTAGTTTGGAAGTTGTATGATAAACTAGATCCCCTCTGAGCTAAGATTATGTTTTCTAAGTATTTTAATAATGGTGCAACAAAGTGTGTTTTTCGTGCTTCGAATTTGCCCCATGGGTCGGCTATTTGAAATTTTTTGGTTAAATGTAGAAGTGTCTTGTTGCGTCATCTTTCTTGGGTCTTGCATAATGGTAGCAAAGCTAGATTTTGGGATGATGCTTGGAATGGTTATTGTCCTTTGGACTCCATTAGGGATTGGACCCCATTGAAGTCAACCCTTTCTGTCAGATGGGGTATTTTTTTGTCTGATTATTTTGATATTGTACAAAGTGGTCATGTGAGGGTGGCTAAATGGAAATCAATTGATTGTCTAAATGTTGACCTTAGTTTAAAAATAGAATTTTGTAATGTCCTTAAGAATAGAGTTGTCATCTTGTCTGAGAGGGAAGATGAGCTTATTTGGACTAAGAGTGTATCAGGCAAATACTCTGTGAAAGATGGATATAATTCCCTTATGCCGGCTAAGGACTTTTCTTCCTGGCCCTTTAAATTGTTCTAGCACTCGACTTGCCTTCTTAAGGCATGTGCACTTGCTTGGCTTTCTATACAAGATAGGGTTCTTAGAGGGATGAGATTGGATAGGATGGATGGGGTTGACTGTTGTTTTCCCTTGTGTTTTGTGTAATAAGAATTTGGAATCTTCCTCTCACCTGTTTCTTCACTGTGATTTTGCTTTTGGTTGTTGGCAATGGCTATTTGAGAAACTAGGACTGTCCTTTGTTATTGGAAATGACCTTCTCTCCCACTTTCAAGCCTCGCCTATCTTGTTTTCCTCATCCTTTTATGCTTGTCTCCGGCTCATCTCTCCTTCGATTATCATTTGGAACATATGGTTAGAGAGAAATAATAGGATTTTTAGAAAGCAATCAGTCTCACTCTCTGACCTTTTAATCAAGATTGAGGCTTCTATCTCAAAGGTGGCTCTGTCATACATTTATAAGAATTTGGAGAATTTGACATCCTTCTCTCATTGGGATGGTAGAATTACAAGGACCTAGAAATCTCTCTGCCATCCCTTCTCATGGGTCTGTTGCAAAAGGTCTTATTATTATTAATAAGAGACTTGCTGCTTGTTGGGATCGTCCTCCTCCGGGCCATTTCAAGCTTCATTTTGATGGAGCTTCTAGGGGTAACCTGAGGTTGGCTGGGGCTGGTATGGCTATTTTTGACCACAAGGCAGTCTTAATAGCAGCTCAGTGTCATGCCCTTGGCTCTCAGACAAACAATTTTGCTGAGAGCCAAGCTTTGTCCCTAGGAATTGATTTGGCTATCTCTTTAGGGATTAAAAACCTATTAATTCAGGGGGATTCGATGGTCATTATTCAGAGTGTTTTGAGCAGTAAGAGAAATTGTTGGCATTTGAAGTACATATTAGATCACATTATGGAGAAGTTGTCATTCTTTGATACATTCTCTATATCTCATTGTTATAGAGAACTGAATAAGCTTGTAGATTTTTTGGCTAATATTGCAATTGACTCCGATGCTCATTTTAAGAATGTGGAGATAAGTGACATTCCTCAAGATATTCTTCTTGGGTATTTGATATAATCTAAGGGTATTAAGGTATTTGATTTGGGTTTATTTGCTTCTATTATCTCTTTAGGTATTCATGCTATCCTTTACTCTGATCAGATTTTATTTGCACGTGTAGATAGGAGGATGATAGGCTCTATTATGTTTTTATTTACATATGGTGCATTCTTACAATTTGCTTTTGGGATAGATGATGGTGTTCATATCCCATGAGGTAAGGTTAAGCAGGCAAATTGCATTTTTTTGGCGATTGTTGCAAATTATTCCGATGATCAATTTAAATATTGTTGAGGTAAGGGATATTCCTCAAGGTTATGTGGAAGGTAATGGGATGTTTTGTCTCTGGTTAAAAGGTTGTTCACCTTCCTTGATTGGTTAGGTTCATACTCTTTTTCACTTTATGGATGACTTTGTATGTGCCTGTTATCTGATGTAGAAACCATATTTCTACTTTAAGTATCGGTCATTTCTAATGCCATTTATAGGGTGAGGATGTGGCTGTTCATGATATTTTCAAGGGTGGTGGCATGTGTGTGTTTGATTGTTTTTTTTTCAGTCCTTCATAGGTTGTGGCATGCTTGTAACTTTTTAAATTTGTAGTACGATCCTCGGTTATGATTATTTGTTAAAGTTTGGTACTGCATCGCTGGCCGCCTTGTATGAGTTTTCAGCCTTGGCAGATTTGGTTTTATGCGTTGATCATTGTTTGGGGGTGGCGTCCTCTCCTTCTGGGTTTTCATTTATGGCTGTCAGTTTCAGGTATGTTAACCCGTGTGAAATGTTTAAATCATGGAAGTTTGTATTGGATATTTTGCATTGCTATTCTCGTCATTATGGTAAGTTAAGGGCGGTTTTTTCATTTATATATTCATGTGTCCTATTTTTTTTTATGAGTTAAGCAACATTTTATGTTTTATGGTTTTGTGGTTTAAACTGGAGCTCTTCCTCCTGCAAATATCATCTCCTTTGACCGCTGGGATTTACAGTGTTTCTAGAAGCTGGGTTATCGGAGGAAGAGAATGTGGATAATTCTGTCAAGCTTGGTAAGGTCTTTAATTTGTTTTCTCCCACGGTGGATTTTGAATTCCGCAGACTTCTGGGGTGTCGATGGAAATTTTCCCTCATATTTCTTATGTTGAGCTTCTATCTCGATTTGTTACAATCTGTTATGATGTTTTACTTGATGATGATTTGGTCTGCCTCTTGGTTTCCATGTTCATTTTTTCGACAGTATGTAATTGGGACTTGGTTTCTTCTATATTGGCTGATTATCATTTTTCTGTGGGGTCCTTTTATTATGGTGGGTTTCTTCCTCGTCATGAGCTCATGGTTAATGGTTGGTCTGGTCAATTATTGCATGAATTAAGAATGGGGTTGATATGTGATACCATGAAAGATACACGAGCTTCTATGGATTTTCTGTTGTATCTGGCTCCTGATCAGTATGTGGATAAAGCTTGGGTTGTTTTTGAGGCCCTGCATTCATTGATCACTTTGGGCTTTTTGTTCTCTGCTCCTGCCTCTTTGGCAATTCCACTAAGGGTTATTCCTCCTCCGGTCTCAGCCCAGGATCCTCCAGAGGAGAGCACTAGTCCTTGGTTTTTATATATCTGACCATTTTTTGGAGTTGGTGGTTTGGTTTTTTGATGCAGATTTAGAGGTTCTTTGGCTACTGTTATGCTTGAGTGTTTCAATATGGTTTTGGTAGGAGCTACTACATCACTATTATCTTCCTGGTGTTCCTTCAAGTAATTTTGATGGCATTTTGTTCAGCCCTTCATTTGGCGACAGTCTGGTTTTTTGTAAATGTCCTATGGGACCCTTGTAAAATTTTTAGAGGTAGGGGGTTGGGTGATCTGACTGGACAGTAACAAATGTTGTAAGGGTAGTAGATAGTTTTTATTTTTTGAAGGCTACAACCAGAGGTTTTCTTGCGGGTTCTTTCCTGCCGGTATGCCTTTTTTGAACCCAATGTAAATATTTTTATGATAATATAAGTTTTAGTGGATTCTCCACTTTTATCAAAGAATTTTTTTATATTTCTCTACATCAATGAGCATATAAATATTCTTCAGATGACACCAACATCATAGCATCGTTAGTAACATAATATCTCATTAAATCAAAATAATATGGAATATGATTTATTACTTTTAATCAAGTAATCTCGTTAACATCATTTATCTCATTCTAATCAAATCAATGTGTATATCATCATTTAACATGGGATAATACCTATAGCATTGTAAATTGTATCCACATACAAATTTGTCCTTACTTAGACCTCATCTCAATGCTTTGACTTTCATTGTCTGATGCTTTGTTCTAATTCCACTCACACCATCCACTCTCTTACATTTTCATCTCCTTCTTTGTCTTTACTCCAAGCCTATGTCCTGATTGACAAGACCAAGGTGCCCAACTCATTGGTCCTCTCAATTAGGACCCAATTTTGGTCGCCAAAAAGGTCATCTTAGATGAGTGAGAAATATGATCCTGTGTCAGCCTACTCCAAAAATTCAAATAATTTTTGGGCATTTAAGCATAAAAGGATGTCTACCCCTCTCAATTGAAAACCTAGCTTTTCCAAGAGGCAAAATTATGATCCTAATTCAATTCAAGTGAGCAAGAAATCAATCATTCATCAAGAATTGGAGAAGAAGTGAAGTCAAGTTTATGAATTCAAGATGGCATCCATGATCAACCTTATTTGAATACATTCTACAAGACATCCTAAAACCCTTGCATGAGGATCAAACAAAACTTCATTAAGATATATTTCAGTTACAAGCATTTTTACTTCAAATTTGGCCTTTCCCTCAAAAGGAAAGCATTTTCTAGTGATTTCCATTTTAATTTCTATTTCAATTTAGCGGTTAATTCCTAAACCAAGGTTTGACCTAAGGCAAACTCCTATCCACAACATCTCTATCTCTCTTTCTATATGGAGGAAATAGGTTCAGGAGCTGTACTAAGGGATTCTAACAAAGCCAACAAGGATGAACAGGTTCAACTGTGATAGAGTGAAATTCAGAGGACTAGGGTGAATCTATATTACCTGGTCCCTAAAAATCAGGCCAAACTTCTGGGACCAGGTTTTAAACATCTTCTTTTTCCCATATCTTAGTTTGTGGTTCTATGGGATATTTGTAGTAGTATGTTTTCGACAATCTACTTCAATTACTCAATGTTTTACCCTAATTTTACAATTACCTTCCAAATTCAACTAAAAAAGAGGGTAACTAAAAATAACCAGTGAATCTAATTAGAATTTCAGCTCTTTCCTTATTTGGATTATGGCTAGATTTATTAGGTTCACCCCTCTTTCAATGTGTTTGCTAATTTAGCTTGTTAGTGGTTGTATTATTTTAATTGAAACCCTAGTTCCAAATTAAACCCAATACAATACCAAATCATGACATTAGTCTATCTCCATCATCAAAGGTGCAATGGAACTACATTATAACATAAAAATGACCCAAATGAGTCAAATATCCAAATCAACCATGCAATGGTTCTAACAACCAAGCACACGAAAGCAAGCATGCATCTTAGAGTATCAATATAATCAAGGTCACCATGAAGCAATCCAACACATCACTGATCTAGAACAATCATGAACAATATCAAAATTGAGCATAAGATAAATGTTGTGTACAGTCATAAATTATACCTTGTGTAATTCTATGCTACATAAGTGCTTTTGTTGTACACCGATTGGAGATATTCTTCATCACCTCATTAGCCTCCACTTTTTCCTTTTCTTATCATGTTGATTGTTTGACTTATAGACACTAGCATGAAAAGACATCCACACGTCGCGCTAGCATCACATGAATCTGACAGTCTGAAGGTGGCCATTTGAGCATTACGCTAAAGCCTAGAAGTTTCTCGTAACGCCTCTGTGTGCATACAATGGCACCCGCCTTCATCCCAACATGTAGATCTTGCGTCTTGAAGTCTATTTTTGCTCTCTAATCACTCATTCAATCACCCTTGTTGGTCATTTGATCACTCTACTTGCTGCTCTAACTTTCTTGTTACATCTATGCTTGTTCATGCTCATTTCGAAGCTCTCTTTTGTTGCATACTTGGCTCTCACATGTTGCTTCCATTATCGTGCTTCAAGGAAGGTTGACTTCATCTTTTTCTCCATCTAGCAAGCCTCTCACTTTGGGTGTAGAAGGGGTCTTCTTCTTCCTTTCCCTTTGGTTATCTCCATAGAATATTCATTAATATCTTTGTTATTGTATCTGCTATCTATTGTTTCAATTATCTTTTCATCTATCTATCTTGGCTATTCATGGAGGTGGAAACACCAAAGCAGGAGTTTGACTGTGGCAGGCCTCTAAAACACAACCACAACCTTTTGTCTTTGTTTTCTTTGTGTGCAGGTTGCTGAGTTGATTTGAGGAGCTAGTTGGAGACTTCAAGCGTGTACCAGTTGTAAGACTTCATCTCTTTCCTTTTTTCTTTCATTACTTCATAAATAGTCGTATTTACCTTTTATATCGTTTTTCCTATTTTTTAACTATTTAGATATATTTTCGTCATTCTTTTTTTTGTACGAGCTCTGTGACTAGTTTGTACAAGACACCAGTACATCACACTATCATCTAAGACCCACGCGTGTGTCCTCATACAAAACATCATTGATTCATATCAGAAGACCTCTATGACATGCTTAGTGTCATCTAAGAGGTACCTGACGGTATTATACTTTGTATCGCATCCTAAGTGGAGAGGCTAACTAGTGAGTCCTCAACTAGTGTTCATTCACCGATCAAAGGTTCACTTTTCCCCCTCTACACACCTGAAATAACATACACCACAATAATGAAGAGTCCAAAGCAAGATCAAGCACCATAAAAAGATCCACATCTAAACTGCAAGAGATACAAACTACAACACATAGCCATGTCCACATAAATAAGTATGCAATGCAAAAAAGTAGATGGGAGGGCCATTAAATCCTCCCCCTAGGGCTAGGCTTACTCTCGAAAGCCTATAGTCAAGAAGAAGGAACCATCAATGCACAATCCAAAGAACACACTAAGAATACAAGAACAACCATTTGACTCACCTACAATTCAAGGTCAGAACACAAAAATCTCTCTCACCAACACCAATGCAACCAAGAACTGGTCCTACCACTAGGACCATAAGAGCATCAACAACTCATGAAAAAACACAACAAGCCATAACATGGTGTTAGGAACTCAATCTAGCTACCAACTTGAAGAAAAATGATACGACCTTTAGAAAATTTACCCTATCACGGGGCAAACAAGTGCAAATCAAAGCCTTCCATGGTCTCTCCTTGGACCAAGGCACAAAAATTTTAGAGCTACCACCCAAGAATAAGGGAAAAAAATCATCCCACGAGACCTAAAAGCTTCATCACAAGGGTACTAGAAGTCATGAACACTAGCAAATCACCTCTCATAATTAGGAGCACCCACAAGGGGGAAGTTCAACAACCCCGAAACTCCATAAGAAAGGTCACATGGCCACCATAAAATATAGGGTATAGGAGTAAATAGGATTTTACTGTTGTCAATTGTTCAACTATAGCTGCATTAGGGCTTATTCAACCCATCTTGACCATGATTTCTCAATCAACAAGGTGGCATTGTATCCTTCACAAGAGCTGCTGCTCCACACTCTCACAACCACGACCATCACCAGGTTAGCCCAATCTACTCTACAAAACTGCATCCTCCCCTAACCTTAGGCTACGAACAACGCAACCACTTAGGATAACTCCTTAACTCACATCAACTCCTAAAAAGGAGTCTTAGAAAAGGACAAATACGTATAAATAAAATAAGTATATATATAATCTTTAGGTGCCAAGGCACTAACTAGGGGCACTTAACATCCCTAAACTATGTCAGTAATACATGTAGTTTGGGAATTTGCATCAAAATTGGCATGGTGAGTACCCACGAACAATAAAATAACAAGATCAATGATGCATGAAGCACCTCAACAACCACACCATGAGTTCCAAGCATTAGGAACAACATGATCTCAAACATAGAAGAAAGAATAAGCATCAAATGCAAAGTACAACATCCAAAGCACACCTCATTCAAAATCCAACATAGGCATCCGTACTTAACAATATTACACAAAAGTAAGTATGAAAATTCATTGAAGACAAGGAATTTGTAATTTATTATAATTTACTTGATTGCACATTATGCAATTTACATTTGATCAATCACACATCTCTTAACAATTTCATATAACTTAAGAAACAACATTCATATTTTATCATGAAAAACATCTTTTAATTCTTCTATTGAACTACAATTCTAACAAATTAACAATCACATATACTACAATCTTCGTGATGTTCTCCCCTGTACATACTATTAGAGGTTCATAATAAACATGATAGAAACAACACATCACAAATAATAGGGCCAACAATGTCAAACATTCCTATTAGCCACCAAAAGATTCAGAAAGAGAAAACCCAAGTGGGAAAATTATCAAGTTCAACATTAAATCATAAAATATAGATAATTTTAACAATAAATCAAGTGTGACAAGAGTCACAAAATAGATAGAGAGAAGTTTGGTGACCAATCCAATCATAAGAAAGTACAAATATTTATTGCTAGCCCATACAACACATGAAACAATTCATCAATAAACTCAATAAATCATCAATCATGAAACAAATTCATAAAATAGAGTGACTAATATCAGCCACATATAAGGAACTAAACATTGCACGACACCCAAGGATACAATATCCAATATGTGTTAAAGAGTGTATGCAAACATAACAAACAATTAAATCATACTACACTTCATTCTTAAGAAACTTTTCTGCAACCATATATGCAATCATGATTTCTACTTGAAATTATTTGCTATTTTTAATGCAATGCAACCCTTTCCTTAAGCATGAAGACTTATGCAGTTAGTTATTTATGCAAGAAGACATATGCAAGGGAGAGATATAGTTCCTCACACATAGGAATACAATTATTGCTTGGATAAGGCTCACTTGAAATGTCACATTCACGAGGTAATCATGTTCACAAGGGTTCAACACAAGATACATCTTAATATCATATTCATGACTCAAGTTCCATCATGATCTCCCACACAAATAATTTACACAACGACTTGCACAATTGTAACTCATATATGTCACATAGGAGCTTCCACACAAAAGTCATGTCTATCATAGTAAATGATACCTAGTTATCAATATAAACACTTTATGGTACACTACACAAGGTAAGCACAATATATTACCATGTCTCACAATGCACGATAAGCAAGATGAAAATGAATCAAATGATCTCCATGGTGCCACAAGGCAATTAAGTCTCTTTGATACTCACACACATGCAATAAACAATGACAATTGGAGCCATGTCTCCTTAACCTAATTGATCTACTATGATAATTTGCACAACTTTCTCTTATATTCATTGATCTCACATATGCAATGATGCACTATTTCTAAAATTAATACACACTTCATTCCAATGCAAACATAAAAATTTCAAATTTTCATAAACATGAATTGATTCTATTTCTATCACAAGGAGTACAACACTCACACATAATATGATAAGAAATTCTCAATGGGAGCCAAGCATTAAAAATCCAAGTCTAATCAACAAGTAATGAATCACACCCTCTACTAGGGATATAAGCAATAGGGCCACTAAAATGCCACCATATAACCAAGAAAAACAAGAATCAATCATCGAGGAGACCATCACTCTATAGGATCTCCTCAACACGCAAGAGGGTCATATAAAATCTAAGCAACAAACACTCATCAATATCATGCTAGATCACATGAGGCAACACAACCACTATCCCCAAGGGCATCTGCACACACAAATTACACAAGGCCAACAAGCTCTCACATCAAGGAGAATCTCACCCACAACCAATCCTTAGCCCACTTAAGGGCTCTCACATAGGGGTATCTATCCATCCTTGAGAGGCATAAGCAATCTAGGAAGTACTATTCCTCCACCTCAATCTACTTGGTTCGATTCATCTTGAACTCCTAGAAATCCCACACACGACACCCAAGCAACAAGATAATGACTAACTCATAATGCAACATCCTTGCAACTGTGTGCCAACAACATAAACTTCATGGGAAACAACATAATCAGAGATCCCAGTGCTACAACTATTGGACATTGCTGCTGCTAGGATATGTTGTTGTCATTGATGTCAATATATTCCCACTCTGGTAATTGAAGATTAGTTTATTGTGATCATGGTTTGGTGTATGGAGTATTTATAGTATCGTTATATTCTTCTGTATTGGTTTTGGTGATCTGGGAAGCTTAATTGATCATATCATATGATCCTATTTTGCAGTTTGTTTTTCTGATCATTGCTTTGTAGAGTTCAATATGTCCTCCAGATTATTCTTGTGTGATCAGATCTTGAGTTGAGTCTTTGGGAGACTATTTGGGATGGACTTGTATTTCTTCATTTCAAATGGTTCATGATTTGGTTCTCCACAAGTTATCTTTCTTTGTGACAGTTGCTGTTGTTTGAGTATTCTTGAGTTTCAGACGTTGATAGATGAAGATTTGATAAGTGGTGTTGGTGCAACAGTTTCCGATGATTATAACGTGCTTGCTGGTGTTTCCTAATTGTGTCCTATTTGTTTTGATGATCCTCATTGATCATTGTGTGAGCTCTTGGTGATTTTTCTAAACAGGTGATGTTCTTCTTGTTATGCGGTTTTCTTGGTGGTGTAGCGTGTTGCGGTTGATCTTGGCGTGATTTCTGGTGGTGTTGCATGTTTAGAGATTTGAATTAGGTCCATGTTATGTTATGTTATGTTATGTTATGTTATGTTATGTTATGTTATGTTATGTTATGTTATGTTGTGTTATGTTATGTATATCATTATACTGGTTTGGTGGTCGATCTTTGTATCGTGTGATGTAATTTTGTAATTATGAGTTGAGGGTTTAGCCAACCTTGTTATCAAGGTTGACGAATTATATAAATAGGTGGTATTGTCATGTAATTTAAGTATCAAGTTTGTGTCTGCATTATTACAGAGTGGTGTATGTGCAAACAAGGATTCATATTTTGGTGTAGTTTATTGAGCAAAGATTGGTGCTGCAGAGCAGACAATTGTGCTTAACAAGAACTGTCATTAGGAATTTGTAGATGCTATTATTGCAATTCATTTCTTCTTGATTGTAGTCCAAATGTTGTTGTAAGTCAATGAGACTTCCCTGAGTTTTGTAGCCTTCCAGGTCATTATCTTTTGAGCAGTGAGATCTAGGCAGTGTGCCTGAATGCATGTGCATTCCCCATTGTAATATTTACACTTACTACTGCAGAGTATCATCTTATTGTGGGTAGTTTCCCACGTGGTTTTTCCCTTAAATGGGTTTTCCACGTAAAAATCTTGGTGTTGTGTGTTGTGTTATCAATTTCCTTATCTTTAGTTTATCTAATTTGTATTTGTGATTAATTTTGTTGATCCGGTGAAAACTGATTCACCCCCCTCTTAGTTTTCCTTCATTGTTGTTGCTAACAACAACCTGGCTCTAATACCATATGTAACTCCTTGCCAAGGAACCCTAGAGGATATTCACACAGTTGCAATAGAAATTTGTAACCTATGCCTACAATGATAATTTGAACAACCTTTATGAATTTACTTGGAATGCCTTTGTAAATTTCACAAAGAAGACATCAAAATTAAACATCGAGACATTTTTTTTAAGAAAAGTAAATATAAATTTACAGATTTAAAAAATACCACATGCCTTTGAAAAATTTAAACACCTTAAAAAAATAAATAAATCAAACCAAAACTCTAAAGTCAACCTCCTCTCTAATGCAAAACCCTTCATTGCTTCCACAACACCTCAAAAAAATTGCCACAAATCCAGGCCAAGATCTAAGAAGGGATCTTTTAAACCAGTATTCTAACACCAATAGATTGATGCCATGTAAATGTAGCTATAAAAACCAAGTAGGGTATTGGTATTGAATCAACCAAATACAAGAGATTGCAAGTAAAATTGATATATTTGTATTCGTCAAATGGTGTGTTTATAAAGGAATTTTGAGCAATTGAATTCCAAAAAATGGAGGGAAAGATTATTCAAATGTATTTACATAGTTCATTTCATATCCTCCTTTGATTAATTAATTCTAAATTAATTAATTTACCCCCATATAAATCAATTCTTCTAATCCCTAAGTAAAATAAACAAACTCAAGTTTGTTGAGATTAATTATCATTTTCCAAATTATTTGAATTTCTAAATTCAAATGAGCACATGGCTCCTAACTTTTAACCACCTAACCTAACCATCCCCTAACCTAACCCATTCCACCTAACCCTGGGTTTAACTAACCCTATCCTATCTTGCACATTCTAACCTCCTTATCCTAACCTCCCATGGTGTGGATGTTTTCCCCTTGAGACACATGGCACTTTTGCCACATGTCTCCCCCCTTGGACACTTGCCCTCTCATTAGAAAGGCTCCTTGACACTTGTCACCATAGAGATGAAAAGTGTCCCTTCCTCCAACCTCTTCTCCAACTTACTCAATCTTGGCCCTTGATATCTTCAGATTAGATCAAGATCGTTGATTTGTGCCACCTTAGCTTTGGCCTTGTAATTCCTATAAATATCCCCTATTTTGGATCAATAAGGATCCCTTGCATTCATATTTTTAACATCATTACTATAGGAATTTTCATTTCAATCATCTAGTAATTAGACTTTTGGATTAATCATAGCATGTTAATCTAGTTTCTTAGATCATGCATTTCATATCATTTGCATAATCAATCATGATCAAGTAGCTACTCAACTCTTGAGTTGCCACTTTGGAGGTCATTGCTCCGTTGAGAGCCAATCAATCCAACACCTTCACGGTCGTCAAGAATAGAGGAACATGAGACATTTCAAGGAAGGCTAATGGTTTGCATCTTTAATCTATTTTTCAATTAAGCTTTCCATTATGTTTTATTATCTCATTATATGTGTATGCCCTTCTATGTACCACATTTTTAGCATCACATTAATTGGCGCCCACCGTGGGACCTTTGCAAAAAGACACAGCATGCCAAGATCTAGACTTGGACTTATCATACAACATACTCTTGGGAAGACCCTGGATACAGGACATACAAGCTATTCCGTCCACATATCATCAGTGCCTAAAGTTTACCTACAATGAATAGTAAATCATGATCTCACCAGATTAAAATCCATTTTAGTATTGTAGTAATCTCAAACCAGCTCAAGAAGTTATTGTTCCTCATAATAGGGAGGCATCATCTTCAAACACACAAACCAAAGAAAAATCATTTGCCTCAATTTTGTCAAGTATGGAAAAACAAATGTAGCTAAGAGATCGAGGGAACAGAGAATATTCACTATCCCAATTACCACTTTCTCCTAAATCGTATGGAAAACCATTAAACTCTAAACAACAACCAATTGTGAAATATCTTCCAATATTTGATGGAGCATTTGTTAGTGCTGGGACCTTATCAGAGGAAACAAAAGACAAAGATGTGCTACAGTGGCTATACAAGGATGAAGAAGTCCAACAAGAGATCAACAATGTCAGAATACCCATTGAAAAGTATGGAAAAGGATTTAACATTCTTCAAAAAATGGGATACACTGGAACAGGTCCTATAGGAAAAAGAAAAGAAGGTATCTCAGAACCTATCCAACCTCATACTCAACAGGCTTAGGGTATGGACAAGTTACTCTACCAAAAGACACATCGTCTAGCCAATAACAAGAAGAATATGAAAATAGACAAGAACAACTTGCAATTGAAAGGGAAGAAGCATCTACCAAGCAACAAGCACAAGCAAATATGAAATGGAAAAAGAAGCAAGCATCAAATCAATAGGAAACAAACTAATGGTACCTCCCAAGCAACCTTAAATCTCAATCAAAACAAGCACAAACCTAGTAATAATCAAGGAGAGCTCATAGCAAGGTTGATATAACTCAATCTCAGTCCAGAAGAAGTTGAATATGAAAGAAGAAAAGATATAGCAAGAAAAAGAGAAGAAACAAATCAAATGCTATATGAACAAATATGTAGATTGTAAGCTACAAGTGAGACAAATTCTAATGAATGGGAATGTGATTCCTATCATTCTGATGAATCGATTGAAGAAAATTGATTTGAAGAAGATGTAGGAGTCGGTGTACTTCACACGTATGCAGGGAAAACATTAGGAACTAGCCCACTTGAATTAAAATCACATTCGACTAACTTGGATGTAATTGAGGATGATCAGGAGCTCCTTGTGCAAGGTCATTCTGATGAGAGTACCATTCTAGACATTGACATACATATCGAGAACTTTTACATATCTATCATGACCCTTGATACCCTCGAAAAATCTCAACTTGAGGACCCCTTACCTCTAATCCACCCCGAACTTATTGATTTGGAAAATGAAAGACATACTGCCATTGATACCTTTTTGAATGACCATGCCATATCCGTATATCTTAATGTAATCAAACCCGTGACAAATTTCACCAATAATTTCAACAACGCATCTTCGAGTCAAGTGGGTGCCAAATCTCCTAGTTGCAAAAAGGAAAATAAAGAAAACAATATTGGGTCTAATGTTGAAGACCATTTCTTGGCAACATTAGATCAGAAAAAAGTAAAAAGAAAGGACACATCTAATGGTGAAAACCTCCTCAAGGCACCAGAAGATGGGAGATTTGAAACTTTACCTAAGTACTATCAAGAAAGGTCATCAATTTTGATCGAACCAATAGAGGCATTTAACATTGGGACAACAGAGGAACCAAAGATCCTACATCCAACAACTTCTCTATCAGAACAAGAAATGCAACAATATATGGAATTCTTCAAACAACGACAAATCAATTTCGCCTGGTCATATGCAGACATGTCGGAATTGGATCCAAAGTTTATTATGCACCACTTAAATGTCAGTCTAGGAGCCAAACCATTCAAATAGAAATTAAGGAAGATGCATCCACATATCGCTCTCCTAGTCAAAGAAGAACTAAAGAAATTACTGGATGTAGGATTCATCACACCTGTAGCATATCCTCAATGGGTATCAAACATCGTTCGTATTTCAAAACTAGACAAAAGTATCAAAGTATGCACAGACTTCAAAGATCTTAATAATGCATGTCCAAAGGATGACTTTCCTTTGCCTAATGTTGACATCATTGTAGATTTAACAGATGGACAATCCATGTTTTCTCTAATGGATGGTTTCTCTGGATACAATCAGATTAAAATAGCACCTGAAGATCAAGAAAAGACAACTTTCACATGTCCGTGGGTTAGTTTCTGCTGGAACGTCATGCCTTTTGGACTAAAGAACACTGGTGCCACATATCAGAGAGCTATGACAACGATATTCCATGACATGATGCATACATTCATAGAAGATTATGTGGATGACATCTTGGCCAAATCATACAACAGAGAAGAATATATAGAGATACTGGAAAATATCTTTGACCGGTTAGAACAGTACAAGCTACAACTAAATCCTAAGAAATGTGCCTTTGGTGTCAGTTCAGGCAAGCTATTGGGATACATTATTTCAGCTAGAGGTATCAAAGTAGATCCAGCTAAGGTCAAAGCAATCATGGAAATGGCATCTCCCAAGAATATCAGTCAACTCAGATCACTCCAAGGAAGACTCCAGTCAATCAGAAGATTTGTTGCTCAACTAGCAGATAAATGTCAACCATTTACTCATCTATTGCACAAAAATGTTCATTTTAAGTGGGACCATCAATGTGAGGACACATTCAACAAGATCAAGGCCTATCTCATGCAACCACCCGTCCTAATGTCGCCAATTCTAGGAAAGCCATTGTCACTCTATGTATCGACCATCGAAGTATCATTAGGAGTTATGCTTGCACAACAAGATAATGAAGGAAAAGAATGAGCCATCTACTACATCAGTAGAACACTAGTGGGATACGAGCTCAACTATTCCGCAACAGCAAAAGAATGCTTGGTGGTAGTTTTTGCTTCTCAAAAATTAAGACACTATCTACTATCTCACTCCATCAAGTTGATAGCTAAAATTGATCCATTGAAGTATTTTCTCAGCAAGGCAACATTAATAGGACGATTAGCAAAATGGATCATGATCTTGAGTGAGTTTGATATTGAGTATGTAGACAAAAAAGCTATCAAGGGGCAAGTCATTGTAGACCAATTAGCCGAGGCACCACTTCAAGATGATTGCCCTTTACACATTGAGTTTCCCAATGCTAATATCCTAACAGCCACCACAAAAACATGGCAATTATACTTTGATGGTTCATATACACAACATGGACCAGGAGCATGTATTCTATTCATCACACCACAAGGTCATACAATTATGAAAGCATACAAATTAAGCTTTCCATGCACCAACAATACATCAGAATATGAAGTTTTGGTTACAGGTATCAAAATGGCTATAGAATAGAACATTACACAACTCCAAGTCTTTGGAGACTCTCATCTTGTCATCAATCAAATTAATGACGATTACCAAAAAAAGGATGACAAACTAATGCCTTACAAAAAGGTGGTAGATGATTTCAAGAAGTACTTTTTAGAAATAAATTTTGAGAAAATTCCAAGGAATGACAACAAAGCAGAAGATTTAGTGGCAATACTTGCTTCTCTACTTTAGACACAGGAAAATCAATAGCGTTATGAATTCCTAGTGGAAGAGTTGTTTTACCCTGCTCATAATTGTCCATATTCCTAAACTATATGTCACCTTGTTTGGCATAATTCCTCCCGCTATGGCCAAACTTATACATACCTGAATGATAACACCCTACCTCCTGATTTGTCAAAAAATCAAAAGAGAAACTTTAT
Source organism: Cryptomeria japonica (assembly GCF_030272615.1). Classification (NCBI taxonomy): domain Eukaryota; kingdom Viridiplantae; phylum Streptophyta; class Pinopsida; order Cupressales; family Cupressaceae; genus Cryptomeria; species Cryptomeria japonica. The sequence continues at coordinate 507,556,486 of NC_081407.1, forward strand.
TCGCCGATCCTCCCATTATACTCTTGTTGCGGACACCCTGTTTAAACGAGGTCTAGACGGTACTCTTTTAAGATGTCTCAAACAAGAAGAATTTTAGAAGGCCTTAAATGAAGTCCATAATGACATTTGTGGAACTCATTCAAGTGGTCTTACCCTTTCGAAAAAAACTCATACGCTTGGGCTATTATTGGCCAACTATGGAACAAGATTCTTTTCAGATAGCTAAAACATGCAAACAATGTCAGATCCCTGGGAATTTGATTCATGCACCAGCACAAGAATTTTATGCTTAGCAACATCTTGGCCTTTCTGCCAATGGGGTCTTGATCTAGTAGGAAAGATAAATCCTTCTTCATCCAGTGGTCACAAATTCATCCTTGTAGCTACATAATATTTCACAAAATGGATTGAGGCAGTACCTCTCACAAATATCACAGGAAAACAAATTGCTGCATTTATCTTAAACTACATCATCTGTCGCTATGGAATAACCATGACCATTATCACTGATAATGGACAACCATTCAAGAATCAGGATGTCCAAGAACTATGTGAGAAATTCAAGATCCAACACAGATTTTCCATACCCTACTATCCACAAGGAAATGGGCAAGCAGAAGCATCAAACAAAACTATTTTGAAAATCCTCAAAAAGACAGTGAATGATGCTGGCAGAGATTGGCATATTCAATTGAACCCTGCTCTATGGGCCTACCGTACTAATATCCACACACAACCAGGTACCACACCTTTCTCTCTTGTTTATGGATCAGAAGAAATACTGCAAATAGAAGTAGAGATACCTTCTCTATGAGTATCATTAAAAGGTCTTATCCCAGATGAAGAACAATGGGTATCTAGATTGCAGGAGTTAGAATTGATCCATGAACAAAGAGAAAATGCCTTTGATCATTTAAAGGTATATCAGTAAAGAATGTGTTGAAGTTATAATCACAAGGTCAGATCATGAGTCTTTCAAATTGGGGAACTAGTACTAAAGGAAAATCCACGAAACCAGTCAAATCGAGAGAAGAAAGGAAAGTTTGAACCAAACTGGTTAGGTCCGTTTGTGGTAACAACAATATTTGGGTCAGGAGCATATCAACTATCAACACGGGATGAGGATCAGCTTGAGGAACCCATCAATAACATGCATCTGAAGAAGTTTTATGTTTGAAAAAGCAAAAAAATCCAAAAATAGTGAAAAAGCAGAAAAATCCAAAAACAGTGAAAAAATAGAAAAATCCCAAAACAGTGAAAAAGCAGAAAAATCCAAAAACAGTGGAAAAACAAAAAATCCAAAAACAGTGAAAAAGAAGAAAAATCCAAAAACAATGAAAAAGCAGAAAAATACAAAAATAGTGGAAAAACAAAAAATCCAAAAACAGTGAAAAATAATGAAAAAAATATTAAAAAAAAAAATCAAATATGAGAAAAAGTGCAATAAAAATAGATGGTGAAAACCTGTCAAATAGGCGCTATCTGTTAGCTAGCTCTTCCATCTATTGGTTCATGCATCCTTCCGCTTGCATTCATTTCCATCAGCGTTGTTCATATCCATAATAAAGTCTTTGTACATACGCAGGCATCCCAAGTGATTTCTCGTCATGGTTTGGATCATTGTATACATAATAAAGTTTGTTTCTAGGCTGGGGACAAAATCCTGAACCTAGCTGGGGGCAAAAAAATTTCATCATTTTGAGCTTAATCAAACAACAGTTAGACAACACTTGTCAAGTGAAAAGCTGAGACACATCCAACGTTGAACATAAGATCAGATGGTCAACCATTAACTATCACATATCAGTCTAAACATGACAAACACATATCAATGGATGATATATCTTGACTCATGGTTTTAACACTTTGACAATAATGGTTCAACTATTTTATCTTGATTTTCGCTATCATGATTTTTGAGTGACTCCAGGATGTCTTTGACTAGAGGAACAAGGAAGGAACATGATATTTTTCTTGTCTACTATCTGTAAATTAATCATTAATATGTGCAAAGTTGTCTCAGGACATGATCATCAGAGTATCATGGAAGACATTTCAGACTTGCATATAGAAATGGTTAATACTATCTGTTTTACGCAAGCAACACTCAGGTCATATTGGTTTAATTATACCTCGACGCTTGTGCTAACTTGCAATATCAAAACCCAGGAAATTAGTGCTTAGGTCATCATGGTTCAATTATACCATTGATGTTTGCACTCACTTCCCACATTTTAAAGGCTCAATGATGAAACAAAGCAATGACTCCATGACCGGTCTGATCGCCGCATTGCATTTCATTTTGCATTTGCATTTTTAAAGTAGATTTGCATTTCATTTTTGCATGGGATCACAACACTCATCTTTTTCCAAGGCCAAAGACTTCAACATGGTGTTATCTCTATTATTACGTGATTGAGTACATTGGACAATAACAAAAAAAAAAATCAATTCATTTTATCCTGCATGATAATTTAGTTCATTTTATATAACCATTGCATACTAAGACATCATTCATATAAAGCATCCAATCATTCATTCATTTAGTTAGATTATTTCATTACATCTATTTTATCTCAAATCATATAAAGTATCATCATTGCATTGCATTGGATCCATCTCATATTAACATGCAGGAGAAAATCATAAAAATATCATAAACATACAAAGCATTGCATTGCACATACATCACATAGTTCTTATAAGCATCACCATACATATTCTCATTTGCATAACATCATGTAAATACTGCATCATCATATAAGAAGTATGCATCCATCATCTAGAATCCATAAACATATAAAAAATAAAGCATAACATCATGTAAATACTGCATCATCATATAAAAAGTATGCATCCATCATCTAGAATCCATAAGAATATAGAAAATAAAGCATACGTCATGAAAGTAACTGCACAACATAATCATATATGAAATAGTATGCATCCATCATCTCATAGGTCATGTAGAGCGAATAGGATCATCAATAAGATAAATGTCCAAGGTACAATGATATCACAAAAATATATGAGATACATCACACATATAAATCGCGAGAATCATCAATATCTCATCACAAAAGGTGTGTACACGAATGGATCAATGACCCATATCAGTGTGACCATTAGGATGCGGAGTGAAACTCTGTCCTGATGCGATGGGTATAGTAGCACCAGCTGATACCCCTGTACCTGGGTCCCCACCTGGGGGATCTCTCTGAAGTGGCCCTGTCACTCTTCGATTCTCAGTCTGGCTTTGTCTCGATCTCCTTCTCAGCTGTGAAAATCCTGGAGCCCTTCGATTAGCATGAACAATAGTAAAGTATAAGGTCCTATAATACTCGGCCACTTGAATCCCCTAGTGCATCATATTCAGGGCAGTCTTCCTTGAGCTAGACTCTCTTGGCAACTGTACCTGTGCCTCAGCTTGCCAACACCTATCCCTAGTTGCATCTCTCTCGACCATGAGAGAAGCCATCTGAACCTCTAGCTAGGCCATATGAGAGTCCCTCTTTGCTAGTTGACTCTCTAGCTACTGAACCTGAGCCTGCAAGTCCATAATATGAGCCTTCTGCTGATGAGATGACATCCTAATGAGGATCTATCGAGGTGCCTCTGCTTGTGGCTGCTCAACCTGTGATACTGTCAAAGGTACCTACTCAACCTAGGGAACCTCCTACTCTGGGATTAGATGCCCCTGATCCACTGGACCTAATCTCCTCCATCTGACCACTTGGGTCATCCAATCTGTATATACATCTCTGGCAGATCTAGAACTGTTGGCTCTCGGTGTGCTTGCCCTCGCCACTGCTCGACCATCTCCCCCATCATCATCTCTTCCATCATCATATCCAACACCATGATCTCCTACATCTCCTCCATATCCATCTATGTCATCCCCTCCATCTTTGCCATCATCTCCGCCCCACCTCCTCTCTCCCCACCATCCCTTGGTCGTCTAGGAGCTCTGCGTCATAGCCTCTCATCATCCTCATCTAAAACTGGCTCTGGCTCATCCGGACATGTCAGCCTCAGAAATCTGTGTACAATATAATATACGGTGTACTCATTTGTCATCCCTCTATCTATCACACCTAGAAGATAATCCCAATCCAGTGGCACCAATGATCGATACTCTGCACACGCTTGGTCATATGAAATAGCGGGCCCCCAAGTAGCCACATCCAGTCTCCTGCGAGCATAATGAGTTGTACCCTGTGGTATCATCTGTATCCTGCCATACTGTCTCAACACCCTCATACAAAGGAATCGCTCGATAATATAGGGTGTCGATCCAATCAGGTATCGCATCACAAATACATACGACATCTCTAATGCATCCTCGGGCTAGATCTCACAATCTCTGTTCGGTCTCCATATCACAGTATCCAGATCATCCAATGTCCGTCACCAATACTCCAATTTGCCCAGCTTTTGCTGGACAATGATACCTGGATACCCATCAACATAAGGCCTGCCTACATGTCTATCTCTGTCAGCCAATGGTTATGTGATAGGCAGGTGCTCTCAGGCCCATATCTGAAGAACGATCACCCCTGCTGATAATGCAACCGATCTCTGGTACACAACTCGGTGCAGGTCATGATACAAGTGCGCTAGCATGCATGACCCCCATGCAAATTGGGTCCCCTGTGTCACCATCTGCTCAAGAAGACGACCCCATCCAATAGATAATCCGTTTGACCTGTGATCAAGACAAAGGAAACCTCCAATGAATCCGGCAAGAACAGTGGGTAATGTGGCATAACCTAGCTCTAGCATCTCCTGCCACGCAATGTCATATCCACCTAACTCATCACCCTCAAACACTTGGTAAAGTGCATCTGTCCCACCCCACTCGCTAAGATCGTATTACACTAGCTCGCCCATCATAGGGATGCGCAGTATCTGGTATACATCCTCAGGTGTCACTGTCATCTCGCCCGTCGGTAAGTGAAAAGTGTTGTGCTCGCTATGCTAACGCTCTGCTAAGGTTATCAATAATCCCCGATTTATCAAGGGCCGGGGCATGTTGAGAAGGGAAGATAAACCACACCTGTCAATGTGGTCTCGCTCCGCCTGACTAAGGCAGGGTAGAGACTGGAGGACACTAAAGTGCTCCTGCAATCAAATCATCTCATCATATCAGTCTCTTGATTTATCTATCTATCAAATCAATCTATTTATTAGTCTATCTTGCTCAATTGAAATTTTTATCAAATCTCATTGGGCCCCTATCAATGACGCTCATCTATCATGAGGTCATTATCAATCCTATCTCATCTCGCACGCACATCGAGATAATCAAAACTCATCATCAAATTTCATCAATCAAGAGTGTCTAATTTTATCAATTAGATAGCTAATCAAATCTTACCCTATCAAAATAAAAAATCAAATCAAATCGACAACAATCCAACCTCTTCATCACACATAAACAAATGCAAAATTTTCAATAAATCGTCAAATACTCGAAAAATCATCAAACATCGAAAAACTGTGAAAAAATAAAAGAATCACAAAAGAAATAATCAAAAATAAAAAAAAATGCAAACATCATTAAAAAAAAATCGAAAAATACCTAAAAAAATAAAATAAAAATTTACGGGCCGGGACCTCCCCCCCCGCGTCGGTGGCAGCCTTGGCGTTCTCGGTGCCTATGGTGGCGCCATCGCTCCCAAAAGTAAGGAAAAAAGGGCATTTAAAAAAAAAAAATATTGAAATTTTTTTCAAGAGAAGCAAAATGCATAAATAATTTTTTTTTTTTTTTGGGATGCAAGATAAAAAATTTCAAAAAATCCAAAGAAACCCTTTTTGTAATTCAAAAAACCCATCTCAAAAATGGAATTTTTTTTCAAAGCCACATGGCGAAAATGCTAAAAATGATTTTTTCTACAAATAGCTAAATTTTTCAAAAATTAACAAAGCTGGGTTTTCTCGAAGTACATACCGGTGGACCGTAGGTCGAAAGACGCTCGTGTCGCCGAACTTGCTCGAACCTATGTTGGTGGTACATGATTGCCATTTCTTCCTCCAGAGCAAATTTTCCAAACAACTGAAGTGCACAAATGAAGAGTGGTAAAAAGAATTCACCTTTTTAAACTCACAATGGGGCATTTAAGTGGGATTTTTATTCCACTAATTTTTAATAATTTAATCAACTAATCAACTTGTCAGGGCAGTGTTTTCAAATCTCTTATCGGAAAATGAATCGGATCGACTTTGAAAATCTCTAAAAATCGGAAAATCATAAAAAATCTAAAAATCGTAAAAATTTCAAAAAAAAAAAATAGTGAAAAATTCAAAAACATTGCAAAAATTATCTGATTTATCTCCCGAGGGGGCATCCTCGCATCAATATCTATCAGTCAGCGTTTGGGGCATCATATCCAGATTTATCATCTTAAAAATCGAAACTGCATTATATCGAGATTTATCATCTCATAATCTAATCGGTATCATATCGAAACCAAATCCGCATCAAATCAAGATCAAATCTGCATCCTATCAAAAATCAATATCAACAACATCATCAATCGAGTTTTCTTTGAACCAACACATCATCACACATCACTTCAAAGAGGGACAAAATGTATATACCTAAAAATGGTCTGAAAATAGTTAATTAAATACACGGCTATTTGATTAATCCCCCTTTCCAATTAATTGAATTCACAAGCAATTTGATTAATTTCTCTATTCATCTACTAGTAAATAAATCTACATGATGTATTTACACAGTTCATTTCATATCCCCCTTTGATTAATTAATTCTAAATTAATTAATTTCCCCCCATATAAATCAATTCTTCTAATCCCTAATTAAAATTAACAAACTCAAGTTTGTTGAGATTAATTATCATTTTCTAAATTATTTGAATTTTTAAATTAAAATGAGCACATGGCTCCTAAATTTTAACCACCTAACCTAACCATCCCCTAACCTAACCCATTCCACCTAACCCTGGGTTTAACTAACCCTATCCTATCTTTCACATTCTAACCTCCTTATCGTAACCTCCCATGGTGTGGATATTCTCCCCTTGAGACACATGACACTTTTGCCACATGTCTCCCCCCTTGGAAACTTGCCCTCTCATGAGCAAGGCTCCTTGACACTTGTCACCACAAAGATGACAAGTGTCCTTTCCTCCAACCTCTTCTCCAACTTTCTCAATCTTGGCCCTTGATATCTTCAGATCAGATCTGGACCGTTGATTCCTGCCACCTCAGCTTTGGCCTTTGAATTCTTATAAATATCCCCCATTTTGGAGCAATAAGGATCCCTTGCATTCATATTTTTAACATCATTACCATAGGCATTTTCATTTCAATCATCTAGTAATTAGACTTTTGGATTAATCATAGCATGTTAATCTAGTTTCTTAGATCATGCATTTCATATCATTTGCATAATCAATCATGATCAAGTAGATACTCAACTCTTGAGTTGCCACTTTGGAGGTCATTGCTCCGCTAAGAGTCAATCAATCCAACACCTTCAAGGTCCTCAAGAATAGAGGAAAATGGGACATTTCAAGGAAGGCTTATGGTTTGCATCTTTAATCTAGTTTTCAATTAAGCTTTCCATTATGTTAAATTGTCTCATTATATGTGTATGCCTTCTATTTACCACATTTTTAGCATCACAATAATAAATCATGAGAGATAACTACCTTTCTAACTAGAGACTCGCTAGCTAAGCAAGTGATTAGCTCAAGTAGATGTAAAATAAATGACATAAATAATAGTAAAACATTAATTTTTCACCTCGATACCTCCAACCATTGCACATATACCCAAAATGCCTCTCATAAGTTTAAACCCCCAAATTGGCAAAAGGATCAAATTAAAATTTTATTTCTTGAACAATCAATTGATCTTATCATCTACCTTAGTTTTGGCTTATCAACTGTTTCAATTAGAATTGTTTATTTAGTTATTAAATTTTGTCCTATTAAATTGATAGAATATTTTTGTTTTTACTTATATTAATTTTCTTTATGTTAAGATACAAAAAGATGAATATCATTTATTGAAAAATGATAAAAATATCATCTATCTAGTTATCGATTGATTGTTTTGGGCTCTTCTTACCTTCATGCCAATTGAAAAAAATATTAACTAGCATTAGGTGATTATAAATCATTTTAGGTGAAGCCATTCAAGATACTTCATACCTAACATTTTTTCTGATAGAGGTGACCCAATTACATTGGAAGAGGAGAGGAGAATTCACTAGATTCTGTTGGCATTTTTGATGATTATGTTATGATTGTCATTGATGGACACACACTTGCATTGAGATCATTTTTGTATGAATAAGTTAAAGTTCAACCGATACATGTTCCAATCGGTATGATGCATTATAGTCCTTAGACTATTGGTGTTTTGCAGAAAGTGATTACCGATCTGAAGCGGTATGTTGACCCCAAGCGGTACGAAGGACCAAAATGATAGAACACATATTTACCAGTCTTCACTTTGTCAAACCGGCAACCGACATTTTTCTTGAATTGGTATTTTGTATGAACCGGTAATACTCTATGATGAGTTACCATCCACCGATTGTTTGACGGTGCTGACACTTTAGCGGTGCTTTTTGTGTCATGTTACCAGATATGTCTAGATGCATTGAACCTAGGAAATTGTGATGAAATCCTATTGGACCGACATGAAATCAGATTCCTTTATAAGGACATCATGTTTAGGGTTTTAGGTTGTTTCTATCGTTGTTGTTGTTGCTAGGGTTTAAGGTGGTTGAGGAGTTAGAGAGTATGAATGTATAGAAGACTGAAGTAATGCTAGAATGCATTAGGAACGAGCTATCAAGGATCTAACTAAAGCAATCTATGCTATTTGCTAGATCACTCACTTGTTGATTACTCACATCTTCAACAAGTCTGTAGCCCTTAACCGGGTAGGCCCAAAAGCCTTTTGTAAATCCTCTAACAAGGTGGTTCACATCTGTGGATCTAAAATCCTCTAGCAAGGTAGTTTTTAATCAAACTTATCTCCTAAAAAAGATTGAGATTCCTAACAGGATATGTTCTGGTAAAGAACATTGTAAGACCTTAACTGGTTTGACCTTAACCGGTCTGGTTCCTATTCTGCAGATAGTTACTTGTGAGTTACATCTCACCGTGGTTTTTCCCATTTTGGTTTCCACATCAAAATCTCTTGTGTTATGGTGTTTGTGCTTCTGTGGGTAAATGCATTATTTGCTATTTGGTTTGCATGTGTCTTAATCGGTTTGTCTGCTAAACTGCTTTACCAGTTTACTGTTAGTCTTGCAAAGTGTTTAAGTGCAGAGATTGTTGGCATACTAATTCACCCCCCCTCTTAGTATTCATCGATTGGTATCAGAGCCAACCTTTCTATAAGTTTAACCACTTGGAAAGAGATATGGGGGAATACACATTGAGGGAACTTACTCATCGGCTCACTCAGTCTAAGCAAGCCTATGATGATCTTATGGTCAAATACAAGGCATCTCATGCAAAAAGGAGAGAACATGCTGAAAAGTTGATGGAGCTGTCTGAAAATAGTTCTTCTGATGAAGCGGACATGGAAGCCTTGATTCAAGAAGTTGAAAAGATGAATGAATCCAATTCCAACCCGAGAAAAGAACTGGAAGGAGTGACTATTCATATGTGTCAAGAGCTTGAGAATCGGAGGAAAGCTGAAGATCTGGTCAAAGATAAAGATAATGAAATCTCCTAGCCGAAGCAAGAGATCAGTGCCCTAACTGCTCAACTCCATGCAAGGAAAGTGGAAAAGGAAGACATGCAAGGAGAACTGAACAGTGCCATATCTGAGAATGAAAACCTGATGGAAACAAATGCTGCTATTTCCAAAGAACTCTGTGAGTCAAAGGAAATACTTGCTAAGTTCAACAAGAGTACTATCAAGCTAGAGCAAAAGCTTGAATTTGCCAAACCTGTCAAGAATACTGATGGACTTGGTTATTCTGGTCATGAGGAAGGTGAGACCTCTGGTACAAATGCTGGAGCATCAAAGAAACATCTGGCATCAAAGGATAAAGGTAAGCAAAAGTTTAAGCCTGTTTGCTTTAACTGTCTCAAAGAAGGACATACTGCCAATGTGTGTTGGAGTAAGGCTTACAATAATTTTCCTTATTTTCTTAATGATAAGCCTAGATCCTATAAATTCAATGGTAACTGTTATGCATGCAACAAGTTTGGGCATAGAGCATCTAAATGCAGGTCAGTTATGAACAACACTGGAAGATATCCTTAGAGGACCCAAGGAGTTGGTCCTGAACCTTTTATGAACCGGAATCACAACCGGTTTAATGCCTTTAATCATCAGTCCGAAAGCAGTGGCTATCAAGTGGCAACTGGATGGAGAGAAAACTATTTGATCTGTCATTGCCATGGTCACACTACTGCAACATGTAGGAGGAAGAATGACAACATGAATAATGGACCTTGGAGAGCACCTGGATTGGTCTGCTATCACTGCAACAAACCGGGTCACATTGCCAGATTCTGTAGATCAAGAGAGAACATATCGGATGATATACCGGTCACTCCAGAAGGAAAGATTGATATTGACACTGTTCAAGCGGATATGAACAAAACCTGGAAGAAGGAACCAGTGGTGTTGCAAGAGGAACCAGTTTCTGCACCTAGTGTGGAAATCATGGAACCGACAAACTAAGCTTCAGAAAAGCTTAGGGGGAGCAAACGGCGAAATGTTTCGAACCCCCGGTTTACACTGGTAAAAGACCTTAACCGGTATGCGATACCTGTTATTTGGCAGAAGACCAGAAATGGTAAAAGGCAAATTAGGGTTTACGCCCTAATGGTGGAGCATTAATTGTGGTAGGTGAGGAATATGTTTAAAAGGAATTTTTCAAATCATTTCTCACTATTAGTTTTTGAAGCGAAGAAGGTTTTCAAGTGCAGAGTGATGAAAAAGTGATTTGTGCTGGGATTCAAAGAAAATTAAGGAACCTTGAAGGAGATTCAAATTCAAATTGCAAATGGTCAAGTGAAGAACGCAAAGCGGTGATTCTGCAACCGACGGAGTGTGAGGTGGAGAAGAATTTGAAAGCCCTAAATTCACGATTTTTGAAAGGTATTTTTTGAGTTTTCAGTTTCTATCATGGCTTGTGCATCCCATACTAGCTCTAGTACATCTGTAGATTCAGCAAGCTTTATTCAACGCAAGTTTAGATATAATGCCCTATCAGAAGTTCCAGTTGGTGTGATAGTACAAGAGGGAATCTCAGATTACATAGACTGTAAAATAGAAGACCTAGGGTCTCTAGCAATTCACTCACAGCTAGGTTTATTTTGTGGACAAGATAAAAAGATCAAACTAGAGTATAGTATTTTGGAGAAGAAGAAGCTCCATAATGCTGTTTATTTCCTGGAGGATTTCACAGATGATCACATTAGGATCATTCTGAGCAGAGTTCATGGTGACAAGATGTACTTGGAAAGAACGCATGATATTACACCGCAAGAAATTCATGCCGTCACCGGTTTCTGCAATACAGGGGAAGTGCCAGCCATAAGGACAGTAAGCAAGACGGAAATGTCCAAGCTCACCGGTTCAGTGAGCGACTCACGAGGAATGACTGTTAGTTCCATCAAGGATGACCTCATGAAATATGCATGTATGGTGATTGGATACCAGATGTTCTCTGCCAATAGACTTAATTCTATATCTGTTGCAGTGGTAAATGCTGCTTATGGGATGATCAAGGAGGATGCATCATTTGACCTCTGTACCGGTATGCAAAGGCAACTCATGTGAATCTTAAATCAATCAAAAAGATAATGCATTGAGGTTCAAGTTTGGACAACTACTGGTTGGGTTGTTCTTTTACTTCCAAGGCAACTTTCCAGGAGTAGGTGATGTCGAGTGGTCTGCTGACCAACCGATAACCAAGCAAATCAAGGAAAGCCTTCAAGCAGTTGGAACCGGTTACCCTGAAGCTCTAAACAAGTAATTTGATGAGTTCAGACACAAAATGAGTCAGAGGATGAGAATATCAGGCGATATTGTCAAGAAATATGAAGATGATATCTGTTTCACCATTAAAGTGGATCAATGCATAATGGAGGCTGTTGAGCCCAGACAGGAGGAAGTGGAGCCTATGGGCTATGAGGTTATGAATGATATGCTGGAAGGATATGCCTCTACCCTTATTGCCTCACCGCTTGATCCAAAGGCAAGGAGAACCATCACCTACCTAGAAAGGGTAACACCGGTTGAGGAACCCTCAACAAAGAAAGGAAAAGAACCTTCAGTGAAGAAGGCAAAAGCAGTGCCTTCAGCATCGACACCGACTACTACAGCCAGTCCTAAAGTGACCAAGTGGTCACCGGCTAAAAAGAAACCAGAAGCGACACCTGCTAAAGTCTTCAAGAGAAAGAGGAAGACAAGGAATACCTCACCAGACTGAGAAGAAACTATGTCTGAGGAAAAACCTAAGAAGACACGTCAAGCAAAGAAAAAAACAAAGAATGAACCGACATCATCAGCACCGGTAAATATTGACATCTCCTCCTACAAACCTTTGGCACATTGTCAAAGAACTATCAAAAACATTAGGAGAAAAGTGCTGAATGATTTGATCGATTATTTTGATGACTTTAATGATGATGAAAAGGAAGCGATTGAAAAAGAAATTATTCAGTATTTATGTGTTAATGACCGGTCGCCTTCAGAAATTAGATCTGAGACACCGGATTCTTTTTATAAGTCCTTAGACAATAAATGGCGCATTGCCATAGAGCAGGAATAGGAAATGAGAGAGAAAGTTTTTGCTGAACATTTTCCTGATGTATCAAACTCAGAACTGTTTGAAGTAATGAACAAATACAAAGGCCTCTTCTTCATGAGAAGAAGAAGACTCCTGTTACTAGAAGGGAAGGGTAAAGAAGTGCTCAAGAATACACACACCCTTGCTCTAGATGCTCAGAAGATGCATCGAGTGGCTGAAGCCAATAGAAAGGCTGAGCAAGAAACAACAATAACTAAACCGGATGAAGTGTTTGATGATGAAGGAAATACGGTTGTTGACCCTATCGACACTATTGATGTCGATGCTCTGGATGGAGAGGATATTGCTTAGGGTACACCATCGGAAGCTATAGAATAGGAGAAGCAGGTTGAACAAGAAATAAAGCAAAAGGAAACAAAGGACAAAAAGGAGGAAGCAGAGAAGCAAGCAGAGGAGAAGAAGAAGGATGAAGAGGAGAAGAAGAAGAAGAATGAAGAGGAGAAGAAGAAAAAGAATGAAGAGGAGAAGAAGAAGAAGGATGAAGAGGAGAAGAAGAAAAAGGATGAAGAGGAGAAGAAGCAGAAGGATGAAGAGGAGAAGAAGAAGAAGGAAGAAGATGAGGAGAAATGGAAATAGGAAGAGAAGAGAAAAGAAAAGAAGAGGGTGAAGAGAAAAAGAAACAAGAAGATGCAAGGAAGAAGAAAGAGGAAGGGGATGAGAAGAAGAGAAAGGAAGAGGAGAAGAGAAAGGAAGCAGAAAAGAAGAAGGAAGAGGAAGATAAGGCAGAGGAGAAGAGGAAGGAAGCAGAAAAGAAGAAGGCAGATGAGGATAAGGAAGAGGAAAAGAGAAAAGAAGCGGAGAAGAAGAAGGCAGAGGAGAACAAGGAAGCTGAAGTGGCAAAGAGCACGCAGATCGAGACTCCAAAGGCAACCGACAGTCAAGCCAAACTGGCTGACCTCACCAGTCCTATTGACCTCCAGTCTGCAAGCGAAATGGAGCTTCTACAGAGCATTAAGGTTGCTCAAGATCGCCTTGAGGTGTTAAGGAGGAAGAAGGAGGAAGATGTGATCCAAGCTGCGGTGGACACTCTTACCGGTTTGTTACTCGGTACAAACCTCCCCAGTACTGACTCATCATTGGCCCAATTGAAGCTCCTATGCACAATAGTGGATGATCAAGTGCAAATCTTAGAAGAGGTAGTAGAGGCAAATGCTAAGAAAGAGCATCAAAAGGCTCTCAACATTGCCCTGGTGAAGAAGCTTAATGAGCTCCGGTCTGAGCTGCAAAAAGCACAGAAGGATATAAGGAATGCTCTGGATGAGGGGAATCTTCTACTCAGCAAGATTTGCCAACCCCATCTGTTATGTGATGATGTGCTTGCACAGAAGAAAAAGCTTCATTTTGATTTGAAGTTATATATGAGTACCTTCAAGCTGCCATACGACTCTTTTAACACTTATGCGCAAACCGTTCACCAGTTTCACATCCAGTCTGCTAAATTAGAGTTGGAAATAAGCACCCGATCACGAGATTTGTAGGAGCTACAACTGGTTCTACTTCCACATCTGCAAATACTTCAGAAGTGCTATCTTAATCTGGATGCCTTAACAGCGACACAGGAGATGAGCACACTAGATGCCATGGAAGAACAGGTCTCCCAAATGCAGACATAGAAAGAAGTGGCAACCTTCCTACTTGAGTCCTGGTCGTTATCTATGAAACTTTATTTGCAGGACTTTAAATCTGTTTTTGACAAGTTTTATTCTTTACTGTCATAAACACTTATTATTTTAATGAAACATGGGTTAGTCCATAATATTATTTTTGTCATTGTTGGCAAAGGGGGAGAAGTATAAATTTTTAATGCTGTGATGTATACTTTCATGTTATTTCTGTTAAGAAGCAGTATACATTGTATTTTCTGCAAAAGGGATAGTGTGTATGCCTAGGGGGAGTAATTTTGATTCTGGCATATTTTTGTTGTAAAACACTTAGATGTCAAAATTTCCTAAGTGTTGCCATCAATGCCAAAGGGGGAGATTGTTGGCATTTTTGATGATTATGTTGTGATTTTTATTGATGAACACACACTTGCATTGAGATCATTTTTGTATGAATAAGTTAAAGCTCAACTGGTACATGTTTCAACCGGTATGATGCATTATAGTCCTTAGACTATTGGTGTTTTGCAGAAAGTGATTACCAATCTGAAGCGATATGTTGACCCCAAGCGGTTCGAGGATCTCAAGCGGTATGAAGGACCAAAACAGCAGAACACATATTTACCAGTCTTCAGTTTGTCAAACCGGCAACCGACATTTTGCTTGAACCGGTATTTTGTATGAATCGGTAATACTCTGTGATGAGTTACCAACGGAAATTTTGTGATGAGTTACCATCCACCAATTGTTTGACGGTGCCAACACTTTAGCAGTGCTTTTTGGGTCGTGTTACCAGATATGTCTAGATGCATTGAAGCTAGGAAATTGTAATGAAATCCTATTGGACCGACATGAAATCAGATTCCTTTATAAGGACATCATGTTTAGGGTTTTAGGTTGTTGCTATCATTGTTGTTGTTGCTAGGGTTTAAGGTGGTTGAGGAGTTAGAGAGTATGAATGTATAGAAGACTGAAGTAATGCTGGAATGCATTAGGAATGAGCTATCAAGGATCTAACCAAGAAATCTGTGCTATTTGCTAGATCACTCAATTGTTGATTACTCACATCTTCGACAAGTCTGTAGCCCTTAACTGGGTAGGCCCAAAAGCCTTTTATAAATCCTCTAACAAGGTGGTTCACATCTGTGGATCTAAAATCCTCTAGCAAGGTACTCTTTAATTAGACTTATCTCCTAACAAAGATTGAGATTCCTAACAGGATCTGTTCTGGTAAAGAACATTGTAAGACCTTAACCGGTCTGGTTCCTATTCTGCAAATAGTTACTTGTGAGTTCCATCTCATCGTGGTTTTTCCCATTTGGGTTTCCACGTCAAAATCTCTTGTGTTATGGTGTTTGTGCTTCTGTGGGTAAATGCATTATTTGCTATTTGGTTTGCATGTGTGTTAACCGGTTTGTCTGCTAAACTGCTTTACCGGTTTACTGTTAGTCTTGCAAAGTGTTTAAGTGCAAAGATTTTTGGCATACTAATTCACCCCCCCTCTTAGTATTCATTAGATTCAACCTTCAAAGAAGAAGACAAAATTCTGAGTGAAATAGGAATGATAAGCTAATCCCCCTCTTCCTATTTGAAATGGAAAGGAATTGCTTGAATTATGTAGTGCAAAAGTGACAAAGAACTGATTATAACTTGAGATTGGAGTATGGGATGAAGCTGTGCACCTGGATCTAGCAGTGATATGTTGAGACAAAGTCGCCCTACGAATTTGAGGAAAAGTTGCCCAGATTATGGCGGGAATGTACACGGTCCTCCGAAAAATCCTCGAAACGAAAAGGTTTTTTTTGCCTCTGCATATGGAGCCCGAATCTGAAAGTATAGTTATGCACATGCAACCTACACACAAAAAAGAGAGGAAAATGGGTTGGGATTGGGCGTTTGCCTTTAGGTCAAACCCCAATTTTGGAATTAACCAAGTAATGAAAGAAAGTACTTGCAAGTAGATGTAAATGAAAGACTGAAATGCAAATCACCTCAAGGGAGGTTGTGATAGCAATGTTGATAGAAATGCTTTTGTGTAATTGAATGTTGGAATCAATCTCCTCTTAAATGGTTGAATCCTTGACTTGAATGCAATACCTAGCCTTGAAGGGAGACTTGAGAATGATTAATGCTAGAAAGGAATGCTTGAATGCTCTTGAACGCTTGATCAAAATTTTATCCAACTTGACCCACTTGCCACTTACCCAAATGAGAGGGCAAATGCAACTTAAATACTTGTCAATTAGGGTTAATCAAACTGATTTTCATCACAGGCCGATGTCGGGGAAGTTTCCAGCTCACTGCACAACCTACAATGCATGCTCTAGGAAAGGCCCTGCCCCAAAATAGGGCAAGGATAGGGGAGCCATGCCCTTATCCTAAGAGGACAAGGGTGCCACACCCCTATCCTAGGGGGGATAGGGGCATCATGCCCGGCAAAGTGCAGACAGGGTGGTGCGGAGGCCAAGGAAGAAGCAGATTCTGAGGGTTGAGCAGTCTTCGGTCTTCGATCACGCTAGAGGATTCAATCTTGCATGCGTGAGGTCCCTAATGCAGTCAAAAATTTCTAGGGTCACAATTTTATGACAATAAATTTAGCCCCCACTTTAGCGGGAGTATGAGCGTACGCGAATACCGTTGGTAAAGTACATGAAAACAAGTTTGAAAGTCTTTTACAACGTCAAGGAGGCAAGATGCGCCAAGCCCCCAGTGGACTTAGGATCTTAAGACTTCGATTGACAAAGTAAAAGGGAAGATCAAGAAGGGGAGAACCGTGACTATAAGTATCAAAGTTCTGCTCACTATGAGTCATGAAAGCAAGGATACTAAAGATTACAAAGCAACACAAAGTTCACTAAGTAATTCTAAGTATCAAGAAGGGAAATATGAGCAGAGTGTATTCCCCCACATTAAAGCGATCGTGCATGCCTTATCGCGAGTGATTTATTTAAGGTAGGATACACCCAAGAGAGAGATAAGAGAGGAAGCACGTTATCGCAAGGATTTAGCCCCCAATCAAGGAATAAACCCAAGGATAATGAACACAAAACATGAGGTATGAGGTAGTTTCACTTTCCTCAAGGTTAGTATGTTGTATGATAACTCATGTATATCATATATGTATATGTGCATATAATAATCTTCATTTCCCAAAGAAGGACACTACCTTAGAAGAAAGGGAAGAGAGGATGACATTTGAGTCAACATGAAAGAGACCAAGAAAAGATCTCAATGCTTTGCATCGCCCCCAAGTAGACATTAAGGGGATAATAGAAGAACAAGGATACACATAGAAGAATGGTCACAAAAGAGCAAGAAAGGAGAGAATGAGAAGATCTACAGTGCTAATAATGCTAATCTAGCATGAAATCCGCCTCTCGATCTTGCTAATCACTATTTCAGGAAGGTGAGCAACATGCTAGAGGAGCGACATCAAGCACAACAGATGGATCTATCACAAGATTCAAACAATGACTATACTCATGTTGTAAGTCACTTTGTTCAATTCTAGGAGCTAGGATTAGGGTTTGTGAATATTTAGTTGATAAATGCTTGTCCACATCAACATATTCATACTCACTATCAGAAGCATTAGGAGTTGCATTGCCATCATGATAACATTTTCACCCATTTCTTCATCAAAGTTTAGAGAAAGAGGAGCAAGAACACAAATAGGAGTAAAACCATCACATGTTTTGTGCAACTTATGATTTGGAGATGTAGGTTGAACATCTTGCTTGGGAGAAAAGGGAATCATGTCAACTATTGGAGTCTGAGGAGATTGAATATTTTGAGGGATAGCTTCACGAGCTCGAACACGACGTCTTTGTTGGCATTCTCTCACACAAAGTCTTCGCCGAGTCTTAGTGGAAGGCTGAGAAGGAGGAGGAACACTTGAAAAATTAGGAATGTTTCTCTCCTTGATAGTTGATGGTTTAGTTTGAGGTATTTTTGGTTGAACAAGAGGAGAAGCAGACATCTTCTCTCGATAAGAGGAAGGAGGTGGAACTGGGTCATAGAAAGGAGGAATGGTAGGTCTAGGAAGAAGACCAGGTCCTTCATGAGGAGGAGGTCTAGGTCTAACCTTAGGAGGAATATTGTTGTTCTCCTTAGGAGAAGGTATAGTCACATCCATAGGAATAGGTTGACAATATTCCTTAGGAGGGAGATTAGTTCTATCCATGAGGGGAAGAACTTCATATTGAAGAATAATAGGAATGTCAAGTGTTGGGGATCTAGGTTGATTTAAGGATAAGATCATATCTTTCTTCCATTTTTGATAATATTGAAAAAGAGCATCTCTCCTTAATGGAAGAGATTGAAATTATTTAGGCCAAAAGAAATCAATAGGAACACTAGGGCTTCTTTCAGATGGACAAAATAAGCTATGGTTCACGGTTATGATTTATACATTGTGAGGAAATTTCAAACATTTGTGGATTGGAGAAGCAATAGCCTTCATGGAAGATAGCCAAGGATAGCCCAACTTCACATGGAATTGCTCAGAAGAGGGTATGATAACAAAGTCAACATCCGTGGATTTAGTATGAACTTCAACATGAAGGGTGATAGAACCAATGGTAGGACAAGAGACTCCATCAAATAACTTCACGACCACATTAGAAGCATCATTTATTGGTTTATGCAATCGTAAAGTGAAAAGATACTCTTCAGTTATGACATTAACCATGCAAGAGGGATCAATAAGGGCACCACGACAAGGGATATCCTTAACCTTTGCAACTATGTATAAAGGGCCATCGGGTGCTCTAATGGTCTTGCTAGGGTAAAATGTAATACAAGGATCCTTAGGCATATCTTGTGTTTCTACCATATTAACCAATTTTGGAACCACAGAGGTGAATTCTTTATAAGAGAAAGAATTAGGTACAATCTCAATAACGTTAGAGGTATGAGAAGGCAAGGGATCAGTGAAAATATTAAGATTTTGATTAGGAGGAGCTACTGATTTATTCCCTTTATCATTAACACCTACCACAGATATAGTATTATTATCAATCAAATCTTGAATCTTATTTTTCAATGCAAAACATTTCTCAGTATCATCACCAGGCTGACGATGAAATTGACAGAATGAATTGTTATCAAAATAAGGGGATGCAAGTTTAGAAGGATCAATTTGTTTTATAGGAGGAATTTTGATAACATTTATGTGCAACAACTGAGACATAATACTATGTAAAGATTCATTCAAAGAAGTAAACTGTCTTTCTCTTTGGAAAAATTTAGAAATAGAAGGCAAACCTGTTGTAGCATTCACATTGTGGTTGTTGATTGTATCATTGAACTTGATGAAATTTTTTGTTGGTTTGAACTTCGCAAATGGATTTTGAAAAATCTCCTCATCACTCGGAGCCATAGGAGTGGATTGCTTAATTTGACTCACGACCAGTTGATAATTCTGGAGTGTTGCGCACAACTGCGGAAAAGAAGTAAACTCAGACAAAAGAATTTTTTCCCTAATATTTTTTTGTAAATTAGAAATGAAAATTCTTTGAATATCATTATCAGGTACATGAAAAGAAATTCAAGCACACAAATGCTTATATCTACCAATGAAATCAGTCACTTTTTTTTAACACCTTGTTTACAATGCATTAAATCAGTCAAAGTGATTTTAAGACCAATGTTGTTTTGAAATTGTTGGATGAAAGAATTTGCCAATTGTTGAAAGGAAGTGATATAATAAGAAGGCAAAGAGCAATACCATTGTAAAAATTATCTCTTAGTGTTATTGTAAACAATTTTGCAAGCAATCTTTGATCATAAGCAAAATTGGTACACAAGGTTTGAAATGTTTTGACATGTGTAAGAGGATCACCTTTTCCATTATAGAGTTCTAACTGAGGGATCTCAACATGTTTAGGTGACACAAATTTAACAATATCAAGAGAAAGTGGTCTCGCAACATCAAAGGTGGGCACAATAAACTTGGATTGACTCATAGAAGCAATTTGTTGTTGTAAGGAAGATACGATTTGAGCAAGATTATTAATTGTCGCTTCAGTAGAAGAATGGATGTTAGACATAGTTGATTGAGAAGGTGGTGTGATATTTTTGAAAGAAGGCATGGACTGAGAATAAGGTGGTGGGACATTATGTTAAGTAGGCATAGGTGATGATTGGGTAGGAAAAGGGACACTTAAAGGAGGAACAAAGTTGTTGAAGGAATTTCCCCCTTGTGTCACATTGATTGGTTGAGGAATAATGGGAATACTTATGGAAGACATAGGTAAAGATAGAGGATTAAATGAAGAAGAGGGATTGCCCCTATGACTAATTGTTGTAGGAATGAAATTTTGAGTTGAAGTAGCCATGATGTTGGAGGTAAAAGTAGGAATACTAGTCATAAGAGTAGTCAAAGGAATTGAAGGATTGACTTATGTTGAAGGTTGTGAATAACCTAGGGTTTTGGCACAACTCTTGGTAGGCATGCCATTAGAATCAACAATATGTGAAATGCCACACAATATATCAATTCCATTCTTATCACTTTGAATCATGCGCTTAAGGCCTTCAATTAATGGAAGATCTTCACTATTAGGGTATTCTTGGGACATCCATTGTTGAAAGTTATCAAATTGATTGTCCAATGTGAAAAGTTGATCTATAGAGACCCTAGTTAAAGATTCTTCTTCATCATGGGATTCATCAATGGGGTGAATAGGCACATCATTAGGATGGGAAGAATTAGCATGATCCTCATTAAAGAAGTCACCCAAATTAGGCTCCATCTCCTCGGTAATTAAACATTGTGAAGCCTTAATTCTAATGCTTTGTCTAATGGGGATAGGATAGGCAGGTAGTGGTAAAACTCATGCACTAGAGGGAAAATTTGAATTTTGATTTTTGGAACAAAGCTTACAAAATTGATTAATGCAAAATTTAAGAAAATACTGATTAAACAATTTGAACTTTGTTGGAAGAAGAGGATGACACAATTTCCAAAAATGAAAGGAAATTGGAATTTTAAAATTAGGGCCAAAGGAATACCACTTAAGTTTAAAATCAAAATTTTTAAAATCAGGGCAGACTATAATTAACCTCTTAATTTTAAAAAAATTCTTGAAATATTAAATGTTGAATTTTGGAGGTATTTTTGATTCTAGAGGGATAAAAAATCGACAAAATCAGCTAATCTTCTGGATTTAGGCTATTAAATATAGTCATAACAATCTCCCAAAATTTCAGGAAAAAAGCCAAGGATCATGGCGGGAACGCACATGGTCCGACCAACTTTTTTTGAAATTTTCAGGGATGAATATTACGATTATTTCAAAGCTAACCCCCCAAAATTGGCGAATTTTACGATTTCTAGATGGGCGAAATTAAGGTTCCAATGTAAAAATAGGACCCCATTAGGGTTTTGAAGAAAAAGAGGAAGTGAATTGCAAATTTGAAAAAGGTCAAACCTAATGGATAGGGACACCTTTAGAAATTTGAATTTTAATGAAATTGATTGAAATTTGCACAAAATCCAATTAAATTTGAAAATTAGGGTTTTATGACCTAACCACTTAATTTTGAAATTTGAATTTTGGGAAAAAGGAGGGAAATTGAAAATTTGAATTGTAGGAATGAAAACAAGTCTGAGAACAATCATAAATCTGAAAATTAAATGGAAATCCAATTTTTGCACATATTCAAGATGATTTTTGAAAACTAGGGTTTTAACAAGTAACCTCTTAATTTTATAAATTTGATTTGCAAATTGAACAAGACAATGAGGAAATTGAATTTGATAAACAAAACAATTTTTAGATCTAAGATAACCACAAATTTTTTTTACAAATCACAAGTTCAATTTTAACTTTAAAAACTAGGGGTTTTAATAATTTAACCACTAAGTTTGCAGAAAATTTAAACTTGGAAATGAAAAATATGCAATTTTGTTCAAAGGAAAGCATGCAAAACATCAGGTTCACCAAAATGTAATGTGGTGAATGAGAGATCAATAGGAAAACTACCCTTTCCCTCCAAGGAGGGATGAAAGTTTCACTACGGATTTCCCTTCAAACATTTTTCACCCAATTACATTGGAAGAGGAGAGGAGAATTCACTAGATTCAACCTTCAAAGAAGAAGATAAAATTCTGAGTGAAATAGGAATAATAAGCTAATCCCCCTCTTCCTATTTGAAATGGAAAGGAATTGATTGAATTATGTAGTGCAAAAGTGACAAAGAACTGATTATAACTTTAGATTGGAGTATGGGATGAAGCTTTACACTTGGATTTGGCAATGATATGTCAAGACGAAGTCGCCTTGAGAATTTGAGGAAAAGTTTCATGGATTGTGGCGGGAATGTACACGGTCCTCCGAAAAATCCGCGAAACGAAAAGGGTTTTTTCGCCTCTGCAAATGGAGCCTAAATCTGAAAGTACAACTGCGCACCTGCAACCTACACACATAAAAGAGAGAAAAATGGGTTGGTATTGGGGGTTTGCCTTTAGGTCAAACTCCAGTTTTAGAATTAACCAAGTAATGGAAGAAAGTACTTGCAAGTAGATGTAAATGAAAGACTGAAATGCAAATCACCTCAAGGGAGGTTGTGATAGCAATGTTGATAGAAATGCTTGTGTGGAATTGAATGCTGAAATCAATCTCCTCTTCAATGGTTGAATCCTTGCCTTGAATGCAACACCTAGCCTTGAAGGGAGAGCTGAGAATGCTCAATGCTGGAAAGGAATCCTTGAATGCTCTTGAACGCTTGATCACGCTTTTATCCAACTTGACCCACTTGCCACTTACCCAAATGAGAGGGCAAGTGCAACTTAAATACTTGTTAATTAGGGTTAATGAAATTGATTTTCGTCATAGGCTGACATCGGGGAAGTTTCCCGCTCATTGCACAACCTACAATGCATCCTCTAGGAAAGGTGCTTCCCCAAAATAGGGCAAGGACAGGGGTGCCACGCCGCTGTCCTGGGGTGTCTTACCCCTTTTTCTAGGGCAGAGTGCAGACAAGGTGGTGCGTAGGCCAAGGAAGAAGCAAATTTCGAGGGTTGAGTAGTCTTCGGTCTCCAATCAAGCTAGAGGATTCGATCTTGTGTGCGTGAGGACCCTAATGCAGTTGAAAATTGCTAGGGTCACAGTTTTATGACACTGCAATATGTATGTGTGTGTGTACACACACACACACACATATACATATACATATACATATACATGTATACATACATAGATGTGACACACACACACACACATATATACATATACATATATATACATACATATACATATACATACATACATATACATACATACATACATACATACATATATGTGTGTGTGTGTGTGTGTGTGTGTGTGTGTGTACATATATGTACATATACATATATATACATATATGTGTACATATATGTATATGTGTGTGTGTGTGTGTGTGTGTGTGTGTGTGTGTGTGTGTGTGTGTGTGCACGTATATATAGATACATGTATATGTATATGTGTGTATGTATATGTATATGTATATGTGTGTGTATGTATACATATACATATACATATACATATGTGTGTGTGTATATAGATATATATGTATATATAGGTGGGTGTGTGTGTGTGTGTGCGCATATACATATACATATACATATACATAGATATACATACATACATACATACATATATACATACATACATATAGATATGTACATATATGTATAGATGTGTGTGTGTGTGTGTGGTGTTGGAAAAATTAACAAAAAAAGATTTAGTTTATGAATATGGATCTTGGAATAGAAATGTGAGTATATGATTAAGATGCAAAAGTTCTATGAAGAGTATTTGTAATCTAGTTTAGTCTATGTTTGAATTTTTATTTATTTTGTTTTACGTTGTATAATTTTTTAGGCTTTCTAGTTAAATTTGATAAAAAAACAAAAGATTATGCTCCCACTTCATTCGGGCCATTGCAATTCTCATAAAATATAATCAAAATTGATAATATCAAGTAGCAAATTTTGTTAGATAAATAAATATTATAATAAAAATTGATAACTGTTTTTCCATGAAATAATAGAAAAAGACAATAATGTGCTTTGATTTTTAAACTTAAACAGCTATTACAATTAAAAATGAGGCTTTAAACTTAAACAACTATTGCAATAATTTCTCATTTATTTCAGACAACAATTAGAATAAACAACTTTTGAAAATACTTTTTTTTTTTCTTTTAAATTATCTTATATCTTTATTGTATTCTAACCAAATTGTAAACATAAAAGTTATAATCTGTGTCGAACCATTTGAATAAATGTGTGTGCCTCACATCCCAACAAAACTATGTTTGACTTTTTCCAAAAGTCATAATCAGAGTGTAGACACATCACATGCTTATTTTGATGTTGATTGATCACACGTGCACCCTTATAAGTGTTTGATCACCATGTTCGCTGTCTCATACAACTATTACTCAAGTCTATGAATTCACAATTATTTTAGTTAAAAGTAGAATTTTTAAAAGAGCGTTATATAGTTGACGTGTATCATGGAATTAATTTTTAGTTTACATTATTTAACTTTTAGTTTTTTAGTTTGAAATTTTAAATTAATATCATCTAAATTTGGTTAATGTAATATTTATTATAAAAATATTAAATCTTGATTTATTTATTTCATATAAAAGTCTCTACAACATTTTACTTATAATATATTTATTATAAATATTCAAATTTTTTTATTTTGAATATGGTAAGAAAAAAATCAAGTTTGATCAAAACATGTTATTTAAAAAGATTTTTTCTACAATATTTTGTTTACATATAAATGATTAGTTTGTCTACAACCCTTTGACTAATTGAATTAGTCTTTATTGCAACCTATAGGGTCTTATTATAGTCATTGTCCAAGAACTCACCCCACATAGTTTAGAGAAGAAAAAATAATGAAGCTAGAACAATTTTAAACCTTGAACCTCGACTTCCCTGTTCCTTATGATCAATTATGTAATGATTCATCACACAACACTAACCATTGTGCATCGAACAAGCCTAAAACCATCATCATAATGGAATGGGGGGCCAAAATTTATTATGGGTATTGGAGCTACGCATGCACACACTATCTTGAGAGTTGGCAACTAAGCATGTTGAGATTAATCATGTAGTAATTTCAAATGAGTTGTTTCATTGAATGGGTAGTGCATAGAAATTAAAAGGAAAGTACTTGCTTTTGAATTGGCCATTAAGACCCAATTTAACTATTGTGGATTACTAAGACCTCATTCACGAAAATCAACTCAATTCTATCCACTTATCTTATCCCTCAAATCATTAATTAATATTAATCTAAATACATATTCATCTAGTAATATTACTGTTCAATTTTAATTAGCTTCTATTTAATTCTAACATATATTTCTAATTTTATAAATCAATTTTAATTTATCTTTTAAATTTTAGAAAATATAAACAAATTAAATAAATTCATTTCACTAATTACCTCCCAAATATTATCCTAACTATGTCATTATCTGTTAACATAATTTCACTATCATTAATAAATCAAACATAAACAATAGCACTAAAAATGAAGATTATGATATTTTTATTAACTTACTTTAGCCTTATCTAAAGTAATTACTAATAAAACGTAGAAATAAATAAATTACATTAATTTTTTTTATATTATATGAATATAAAATTAGAAAATTGAAAACTATAAGTAAATGAGAATTAGGTTAAGAAAGGTGTTTTTAGATGTACAATATATTGATGAAGATTAGATAAGAATAGAAGAGACTATTGGAAGAAGCTATAAATTCTTTGTGACAAAATACACTACTCAAGGTGCTAATGTAGACACCTAGGCTAATTTGGGTTACAAGGGCTTATGTAGAATAATACATAGGGTGAAAGTGCTAAGGACTGACAATAATATAAACACACATGTTCTGCAATGGGATGCTTGGTCTAATGTTTCATTTTTGCAAGTTTGAAGTGCTAGGGTTGACACATAAATGCACCTATTAGAGACTCTATATGTAATATATCTCAAAATCCATGGAAATACTACTCTATTATTGTACATTCGAGATCCATATGGAATGTCCCACAATAGTCATATATTTCTGAATATTTTACACCTAATATAGGGACGAGAAAAGAGTTTGGGTCACATGAAAAATTATATTAGTCAATTCCCTAGATATAATATTTCAACATCCACTTTGCCAATAGATATAGTTGGGGATGTTCAACCCTATATACAAAAAGTGAAATGATTTTTGTGATATGTGTTGTAAAAAATAAAATTTTATGGAGTTAAACTAGGAAAAATGGTGTGTGTTTTTATTTGGGAGACAAGTGGTCCAAATGAAGATTTCTTGGAGTGATTTAGATAGTGGTTTTGAGGGTTACACATGAAAATAGAGGAGATGAAGAACATATAGTTAATAAAAAGGAAATATTGAGATTAAATGAATGATAAATTAGGAATGTGAAAGGTAAAATGTGAACAATAGAAGGAAAGAATAAAAGAGAATATTGGGAATTGAAGATAAAATGATGAAGGGACTAAGATCTTTATAATTCAATATTTATATATAGGTTCCATTAAATAATAGCTTGTTATAGAGGAAAAATTAATACAGGATCTCTTTAAAATATATTATCATTCAAAATGATGTATGATTATGAGGTCATTAGTTGATGAATAAGCTTGATCCAATGTAACTTGTGTAAAATGAGGCTAGACCAAGTCAAGTGGTAATGCATATGGTTGCATATTATATATGATTGTATAAAATATTCCCCCCATTAAATTGGTTGGCAAAATGAAAGAGCCAAACAATAAATTTAAGGTAAATGGTAAGGGGAGAAAGAAAGATTTTTCCAAGATATAGAAATAAAATAAAAATTTAAAGGGGAACTTATAAGAGATTCCCATATTGATAAGAAAGGTTAGTGTTGACATGAAAACTAGATCTAAGATTGGTTTGATTATGTTAGATGTTGATCTTGGTTATTTTGTTAGCATGAACTTTAGGTCTGTGAAGATGAATATATCAATTAAAAATAGAACATAGATTCCACACGCACACACACACTAATATACACATATATCTAAGTAATAAGAGAGAATCATGCATATTATATCAATACGATTTGTATACAATATTTTATGTATTCATCTCATAGATTATCTTCATGATCTCTATATGTACAAGTAACCATTACATTCATTACATATATACTCTTATTTACAAGTAACTATATCAATGTTATATCCCATATATATATATATATATTAATGTGTGGTATGATTATGATTATATATATCTTTCATTATTGTAAGGGCATGTTTCCAACATATTTCTTGTATTCTTTGAACCCTTAGAATTTGTTGCACATTTCCTTTTGTAGAAACATTCATGTTCTATTAGCACCTTTCTATATTTTTGGTACTACATTATTAGGTTCCAAGTGTGGATTTTACCCATAGACTTAGCATATTGTGTTTGTTCTTCATCACAAGGCTTTATTGGATTGTCATTAGTTTTCAATCCAATTGAGTTCTAGGAAATACAAAATGTCACTCTTCACATATGCACTCTAAAAGAGACCTCAATATAAAATGACAACCAACCTAGCCAACCCCAACCACTAACCATGTGCTTACTTTTATAAATTCAGGATCACACAAAATAACCATGAATCCATGAGTGCACAAAGACATTGACCCCAACATTTACATTTTAGTACCAAGTTTTTCTAATATTAGATATTTTTCTAATAAACAACCCAACATAAACTATGTAACCATTGTTACATACAACTTTACAAATGAACCCAAAAAACATTTAATGTGGCTAAACACATCTAAAGATGCACCATATATAAATATTACCCTTTTCCTAACATAAACGACTATATTAGTTTTCCCAAAGATTTTTTAACTAGATTAGTCAAAAATTCCCTTTTTGATTTTAATCCTATCAATAACATCCCCAAACTTGAACTATGTCTCATCCTTGAGAAATATAGATTTTGATCCACTTAATTTTTTCCCAATTTTTTAAAAAATTCCTCAAATTGTGTCAAGTACCATGGATCAATTACAAATGAGCTTTTTGTATTTTTCCTAAAAGAGACTAATCAATCATATATATATATATATATATATATATATATATATATATTAAATAAATATTTTTATTTATTTACTAATTAAATAAATACTTTTATTTATTTATTAATTCATTATTCTCTTCCTTAAAATCTTTTCCCTTCAGCTTGTTCACATGGATCATAATCTAAATTTGTAGGCATGTGACAAGTGTCAATTATCTCTTCATTCAATTTGTGTTTTCTCCAAAGTCAACACACCTCTTATTCTTATCTCTCCATTTCAAATTTAACCTCTTAATCTTAACCATTCTTATCTTTTACCTTTCCACCTCTTAATATTCTCCTTCCATCTTTACCTATCCTTAATCCTATTGATTATCTTTCATCTATTGTATCTTGGCCATTCACAATTTAACCTCTCAATCTAAACACTCCATTTTTAGGATGGTCTCTATAAAAGAGGCTTCTTTCTTCCATTTTGATCAACCTACAATCATTATTATATAAACATTATGCCAAAATCATTCTATAGCACACATCATCATAACCACATACACTCTTCCTTGAGCTCTTGTACAATGCAACACAAATATGAGAGAAAACATCATCAATGCAAGATCATGGAGGATAGGAGAACAATGAGACAAGCCTCTGTTGCATGCAAAGGTAAAGCTTTGCTTTTTTCATATTTTTTTTGCATGCTTTTGTAGATCTCTATTGATTATTGGTTGAATTACTTTTGTAGATCTAAGGTTAGTGGTTGGATCTTATTAGGGTTTACAAATAGGTTCAAATTAAGCATTAACATTTTTCCACACCCAATGGTACTCTTGTCCCTTCTTACTAATCATTTTCTTGAAGTTTTTGAAGAATTTTCAGAATTTGCAAGTTGGATTTGTGATGATTCTATGCTTTAGCATTTTGGTGAGGTCTCAACACATTTTTGCATCATCTTTTAGCATTTCCATTGGCTAATAATGTGCTTTTGTTTCTACATTTAGGGTTTTGTTTTATGTTTTGTATAGTATTTTCCCATTTCTTTATATCTTTCTTATATTCTTTCTATGTAATTGTAACTTCTTTCGGTGTATTTGTTAGTTTATTGTCACGTATTTTCTAGTCTATTGCCATGTATTTTCCATTCTGTTGTTACATTTTTGTTTAGGTTTGCATTTCTATATTTGACTTGGTTTTCAACTAACCCTTCTTGGTACTAAAGGAGTGGTGCAACATATTTTTGATTGTAGAAGGCCCCCTAAACTACTAATATATTTCTTGCGGGATGTAGCATGAGAGGGGTTATTTTTATATCTACTCACTTGTTGTTTTGTAGGGGTAGCTAGTTGTACTTGTTCCTTTTTAGAATATATCAAATTTGGATGAAATTCTTTGAAAAGAACATTTGTTCGTCATGTCTTGTGCGCTTGCACACTTTGTATTTAGATTACAACTCAAGGTGTTACAAAAGTATCCTCTCCCCTCACCTTCATGGACCTTGAATGTAAGAGAAATCACACTATCTTCCTTTTCCTTTGTAGATTGCCTACATTTGGAGAAGTGATCACTCTAAGGGGAACAACCTAAAGTAGTATTTCCTTCAGGCTACTATATAAAAAGAGAAAAAGTGAAAGTCAGAGCTCAAACCTTCAACTACATATCGAGTGTGTCAATTATGCAGGGGACACATGGACCCCGAAGTGGGTGATTAGAGACTTAAATGTCTCACCCTACATGTACATATGTAGGTTCCCTTGAATTGTAGCTAGAGACCTTGTTTTAATAGCCCTCCATTTTGATTGAGTGTTTGTGGTGATTTTAGTGCAAGGGATATGTATCACACCTTGAAGTTATTCAACATTTGTACTTCCACTAATACATTTGGCCCAAAATTCCGACGGAGAAGGTATATTGTGACCAAATTTGATTTTTTTTGAAAAAATGCCCACGTTCTTCGGAATTCCAACGATAATTCAACATTTGGTTTCAAAGGAGAAGGAATTGGCAATGAAATTTGTGTTTTTTTAGAAAAAGTGCCCGCGTTCGTCGAAATTCCAAAGACCATGGGCATTACTTACAAAAAAAAAGACCAAGTCATTTGATAAACATTATTCCCGCCTCTTCGTCCCGTCGACGTCTGCCATCACAAAAAAATTGGGGCTTTACTGCAAGGAGGGAAACAATTATGGATTGGGGTGCTGCCAAGATCCGGTTGAAGAAAAAAGGTAGGGCATAATCAACCAATTCATTGTTATACATATTGTGTTGAAAAATATTATTTTCTTTTCAAATATCTAGATTCAAAGTTTATTATAGATTTATCAGATTAATTGCCAATAGCAGAGATGGTGTGAGGTTTTTGTAATATGATATGATCAATTTAAAAGAAGATTTTCTTACAAGATCTAAACCCTTGAACAATCCTACAATCATGTATTAATTAAACACTGCATTTTTTTTCACATAGATAAGTACTAACCAAAGGGGGTTAGCTCCCTTATGACAGAAATTAACCCGACTAGACACAGGTCCATACATCCAATCCTAAGGCTATACCTGTAAAGGAATCTATAGATCCTAGAGGATGATGGCCAGGTGCGCTCCAATTTCCATTAATTTTATCGTAGCGGCCCCCGTGATCCAACATACATCTCTATCCAGCAGCCTTTGGAAGTGGGCAAAATTCCTGTTGATGACTCCAATCCTGTAGACTTCCCAGGCATCTTCTATTAGGGATTTCAACCTTTCCTTCTCTGCCTTGGCACAATCTCTTTCCTCATCTTCAAGGTCCTGGTCATCTTCTGAATCTGAGGAAACATAGTTATCCTAGTTGAAGTAACTACCCAAGCGACTAACCCACCTGTCCTCATCCAGATTTGAAATCTCATTAGCAATGGCCTGCCCATCCATCATGTGGATAAAACCATCTATCCTCTGGATGCATACTTCCTTCCACCCCTGGATATCTATCATTAGGAAAATCACTGCCTCATAAATGAAATCATCACACCAGTGTCTACCTCCATTAAGGATGGATGCCACCAATCTCCAAACTGCATCGAGGACACTTTCATCCATGAGAAACAACCTTCTGCATTGCACTGGAAATGATTCATCCCTACACATACAACTCAATCCAAAATGATGAACCATCTCTGCACCTCAAGACTTGAATGCTTTCTCCCTTCATCATGATAACCCTTATACAATGATCAACTCGTGAAGCCCTAAGTAACGTATGAAATCGATAAGACCCATCTGCATAATCCAGTCTGCTTACTATCCTCGATATCTCTGTAAAAGTAAATGTGTATGAGGTTAAGTTTTAGGATAGGATGTAGGAAAGTGAAGGAGGTTAAGATAGGGGATATGAAAGGTAGATGGAAGGTAATAATGATAGGAAGTGAGGTAAAGGTTATGAGGTGTGGGTTAGTAAATAGGGTGTAGGAAATGGAAGGAAGGGTCATCCATGCCATAGTGCTTCAAGAGGAGCACATTCACATGAGGGACAAGAAGAGTCATATCACTTTGAGAGTTTTCACCAAGATGAGTAGCCGGAGTATGGATCTCAAATCTTACAAGCCTTATAGAATTTGATAGGTGTGATACAAGATAGGTTTTCACCCACAACAGAGACACCTCATGAGGACCCACTTGTAGTAGAGGAGCATATACTTGCATCTTGGGAGCTTATTAGGAGTTCTCCTTGAATTTGGGAAATAAACATAGAGGAGATAGAAGATTGATCAATACACATTACCTAGCTTCATCATGCATAAATACAAGAGGTAAAGAGTATAGCAAGCACATATCATGAGCCAAAGGATCATATTCGAGAGTTGCTTCATCTCCAATCCTCTACATTTTTAAGATCCACAAATGGGGTTGAGGCTAAGTCTTGGTTACCTAGCTTGTACTTATGCTTTGGGTTGCATCTATATGTGAGCAACCTAAAGGCATAATTTGCAATGCAATTTTTGAGAGGACTTGCTTCCACCTTATGGTACTGGGAGGATAAAATGCACCAACTCATATTGGAAACCCTCTCATGGGATACCATTTTGGAGTGCTTCAAAGTGTGTTCTATTTCAACATATTTTTTGATAGAGATGCATAGATGAGTTTCATAATTTACATAATGAGGTTTCGTAGTGGCTCAACATGAGAGTTAGTTTTTTGAGCTCTTGTAGTTTGTAGATTACATTCAAGACAAGTTACTTGTCAATTATTTCATTAGGAGTGGAAAGCCCAAAATTTCAGTTTTCCTACACATGACTAATCCAAATGACTTTAGGGTTGCTATGGAAAAGTCTCTTATGGAAAAGGAGGTACATGGGAGGACACAAGAGGCATGAGAGAAGTTTGTAACCTTGACTAAAGTGTCCATAGGCCTCCCCATCCTTCAAAGGAGAATTTAGATTTACTGTTTATGGTAAAACTGGAAACAACAATATTGAAAGACTAAATAGATTCAACCACAAAACCCTAGCCTAACAACAACAAAGATCCACCATAACATATGAAGATTACCTAAGACAATGCAAATCAAATGAAATCACAAAGATTATACCATCACATGTCCAATAGGATTTGGATCTCCATTCTTCCTATCTCCATTGATCTTTCTTGATATATTTGCTCTCAGATTTTATGTGTGCACAATAGCTCAACAAAGAACGGAAATGTGGTTGCAAGTAGGCTTGATCGCATGTGAAAATTCAAAAGCGTAGTTGGGGGATGATAATGAAGGAAGCATCTCCTTATATAGAAGACACTATAAGAAATGGAGGGATAAGATTGAGAGGTATAAAAGATAAATGGTCGGCTGTGATTAGAGGGTAGGTAGAGAAAATAATAAAATAATGAGAGGGTAGGTAGTGTAGGAATTAAGAGATGAATGACACGTGTCATGGGTAGAAAAGGTTAATGAATGAATTAAATAAATAAAGATTCATTTAATTTAAGAAAAGGATAATTTAAATAAATAAAGGTATTTATTTAAATGAGAAATAAGGCTAGAAGAGGATACATGAATTAATTAAATAGATACAGATTTATTTAATTAATAGAAGAATTAGGATAAAGTAATTAAATAAATAAAAATATTTATTTAATTAGACAGGACAATTTTAGGTGTTTACATTTTGCCCCTCTTTGAGACAATGCAGCTTGTCGTGTTGTTTCAAAGAAGATAAGATAAACTGATACAAAGTTTCCCTAAAATAGGAATGATATGCCCCCTTGAGAGATTGGATGAAAATGTTTGAAAGGATCACAGACAATCTCTCGATAAGAAAGAAAGGTGAGAAAGTACTGACAGGATAGGATAGAGTGACACAGTCATGGAATAAAGAAGACTAACTCGGGAGACGAGGGCTAGGGTAGTCTATAAGATAGACTACGAGGGAAAACATCCTCATTGTCATCCACACACCTAAGAGATCAAAGTGCAGAGAGAGCAAAGAGCAATCAATAGTCAGCAGTGATGGCATTGGTGCATAGATTTGATCGCGTCGCTGATTTCAGAGGCCAATAGGTGCAGGAGAGCCGGTAAGTACCACAAAACCTCCTTGCACTTTGTTGCATTAATTGTTGTCATAAATGCATGCTAGGTAGTGCAATAAATGTGCATTAGGTGTGTCTTAGAAAAATGTCAAGTAGGGTAAAAATGGTAAGGCATGTGCGTTTGCGTTGGTGCCAGGCGCGTCTACGATTGTA
This sequence comes from Cryptomeria japonica, assembly GCF_030272615.1. Lineage (NCBI taxonomy): Eukaryota > Viridiplantae > Streptophyta > Pinopsida > Cupressales > Cupressaceae > Cryptomeria > Cryptomeria japonica. The sequence continues at coordinate 507,590,708 of NC_081407.1, forward strand.
ATAGCGTCTGTGTCAAATGCGAGCGTGTCTGTGTATTTCAGGCGTGTTTATGCAGGACAGGCATGTTTGTGAAGTATGCAAGCGCATTTATGTCTTTAAGGCCAAATCGACAGTTCTGTGATAAACATACGCTATCGATTGGATAAGTTTCTGAGAGGATACACTCAAGCAGGTCCTCTAGGGAGGACTAGGGTAGCAGATAGGGATAGGATTGACAATTTTGTGATAGAACATATGTTGCCAATTAGGAAACTACTCAAGAGGATACACTCAAGAAGAGGCCCTAGGATAGGATAGATCAAGGCACTTTGTGATGAACAGGGAGTACCATAGAAATTGACAATTTTGTGATAGAACATTCGTTGCCAATTGGATAAGGCTGAAATTGACAATTCTGTGATAGAACATACGTTGCCAATTGGATAAGCTACTCAAGAGGATACACTCAAGTAGGTGCCCTAAAGATAGGATCAAAGCAGCACTTTGTGATGAACATGGAATGCTACTAAGATAGAAAGCAACACTTTGTGATGAACAAGGAGTACCAGTAGGATAGAAAGCAACACTTTGTGATGAACAAGGAGTACCACTACGATAAAAGAGTAGCACTTTATGATGAACATGGAATGCTACTAGGATAGAGTGCCATATGATAGATATAAGCACTATGACAAAAAATTAGCACTTTGTGATGAACAAGGAGTACCACTAAGATAAAAGAGCAACACTTTGTGATGAACAAGGAATACTACTATGATTCACACAGTTGATTTGTTTGATTGCAGGAGGACCTACCGATGCTGGAGTCACGGGAGAGATTCCCTTTGACTCAGAGTTTACGACCAAAGCTGACATTTGAGCCTGCGATATATTATGTATGTGCCTGAGTTTCGGGCGAACATGGGATTGCTGACAACATTAGCTGAGAGATGGCACTCAGAGACCTACACATTTCATTTGTCGATGGGTGAGATGATAGTCACCTTGGAGGATGTGTACAAGATACTGAGGATACCGATCGATGGGGAGTTAGTTCCTTACGATCGAGAGGGAGACAGGGATGCACTAAGACAAGTGTTTCAGGATCCAAGACTAGAGATGAGGGCTGGACATGTGGTGTGGGACACCATGACACATACAAGATTGGCTCTACCAGCAGTGCTGGCAGGAGTGATCAGTGGGTTCCTTTGTCCGGATAGAGCGACACGAGCGTTGGCTGTGGGATGGGGGAGGACTCTAGAGACATTGGTGACTGAGCACACTAGGTTTGCATGGGGGCCATGTCTACTAGCACACTTGTATTATGAGCTGCATCAATTTGTGTATCATGGATCAACATGATTAGGATGCAGAGTGACATTGTTGCAGGTATGGGCATATGAGCATCTTCCAGTTACACGACTGATACATTTCAGAGGCAGGGGACATTGGTGCAGCTATGTACACTTGTATGATATATTACATCACAACCACGGATTGGGAGATTGGAGTATTGGCACAGGGTTATCGATGAGATAGACAGTGTGATATGGAGGCCTTACTTAGACTGTGAGGAGTGGGAGGATGATGCAGTGGAGCTGCTGTATGTATTCCAGAGCAGGTACTTGAAATGGTCGGACACCATATGTTATTGAGAGGCAATTGGTAGATAGGGTGGGTAGGCAGTTTAACAGGATACAACAGATGCCACGGGGGTCAGGGATGTATGCACAGACAGTGAGGGATCATGTGCATTTGGGGCCATTATTATCTTATGATCAGGCAGTGACACAATTGGTAGAGATGGTTCCCCTACCTTGGGATATATGGGTAGATATAGAGGATGCAGGCATGGATGCAGAGTACACTGAATATTGGGGAGAGCATCCATTTCCGAGACTGATGGATCCAGGGGAGCCGATAGAGGGAGATGGTGGAGGTTATGGAGATGATAGTGGAGATGGTGGAGGTTGATGGCAGAGGCAGGCGTAGTGGTAGAGAGGAGAGTGGCTTTGAGGAGAGAGGGCAAAGAGGAGAGACAGGCTCAACAGGCTCGTGTAGTGAGGGGCAGAGGTGGATTTCCATTACAGGTGCCAAAAACATAGGTTCCCAGACAAGTATAGGCTCCTAGACAAGGATGGAGATAGGGACAGGAACTGGAGCAGCCACAGGAGCAGCCACAGGGACACGGTGAGGGGGGAGAGGAGGAGGATGAGTTACTATCCTTGAGGGCGATCTGCTAGGGATAGGCAGATGATATCTAGGATCTGGAGAGGGAGACAACTAGGCTCAGGAGACAGCTAAGGGATACTAAGCGGGAGAGAGATCGGGATATTCAATTCTATACAGAGGCTGAGACAACACTGAGGGTAGGGAGACAGGCAGCAGAGGACACAGGGGCCAGATATGCCTATGTTCAGCTGACAGGGGAGGAGATAGCTTACTAGTGAGACATGTACTATGGAGTGGTGCCACCAGATCAGTGGGCTAGGAGCTTCTAGAGACCATCGCGGACTATGACGACTACTGGAGGGAGAGACAGGAGACATGCGTCTAGTGGTGGGGTCATGGGTCCTCCACCACCACCAAATAGAGGGGGCATGAGAGATGATCATGGGGCAGGTCCTTCCAGGGCTCAAACTCCATTGAGGCCAGCTAGCTCCAAGGGAGGGAGTTCATCATAGCCTTAGAGGGCTCCCTATGTATTAGTTTTTGTACCAGTTTTGTATGATGATGTAGACACCTTCGGGTGTTTTTGTAGCCATTTGTATTTTGACATCATTGTATCATGACACTTATAATTTTAATATGTATATGAGATGATTCATCCTTGCGGAAACTATATGCATGTGTACCTATGTGATGTATGTTTCTATGTGATGCTTATGATATGGATGTAAATATGTACATGAGGAAATGCAATATTTTTGTTCTTTTATGTTTTTAATATGTTATGCCAATGTGAATGTATGAAATGCAAGTGGATATGACGATGCAAATAACTATTTACATGATGAAAATGTAAAATGTGCTAACATGTGTTGTGTGTAGGATGTGATGCAATTGTGATATCTATATGTATGTATAAAATGCTTAATATGTGGTAATGCAAGTGCAACTATATGAAATGCAAATATTTTTGGCGTGTCATTATACTCAGTCGTGTGATAGTAGGCTACAAGACTCAAGAAGGAAAATGACGGTCAATCAAGAAAGGGGGATGGAAGATAGAAGATATGAAAGTGAAAGAGCTTCTTGTGCATTATCATCATTGAGCTTTATTACGGAAAAATAGGTTATGACAATCCAAATATAGGTTTGACCCAGAAAGTCATTGTACCTGTTTGCATGGAGATCAGACAGTCACAAACAAGGAATGCCCCAGTTCACACTAGACTCACAATGTCCTCATATCCTTGGACAAGTCATAATATTACTAAGAGATAATCCATAGACAACAAAGAAAGATAGGTGATGATACCCCATCCTTGCCTTTCTAGTCAAAGACATCTTGGAGTTAAAATATCTAGTCAGAGACATCATGGAAAAGCTAAAAGACATGTCACCAAAAAGATAAAATCAAAAGAAAACCAAGACTCGACACCAACATCCACTGTAGTCCTCAAGTTTAGTGTCTCTTGTCACTTGTATAAGTCAATTTGATTGTGGTCACAATGTTTACTTTCACAAAAAGGATAGATAGCACTGAACCATAATGTTGCTGAGTCTGTTGAAAGATTGAATTTATTGAAGCCCATTGTTGCTTGTGTCTCATATGAAACTGACTAAATCCATGAAACTGATACTTTATTGTGGAGAAGACAAACTTTATTGTGGATTGGCGATGCAAGTGTTGCTTTATTGTGGATTGTGCGCGGATAGACTAAAGAAAACTGGAAGAAACTGTACTCCTCAGAACGTGTGATGCTCCCAGTTCCACATCCATCACTAGACGTAGGATTTGCCTTAGCCACAGACAGGGGCTGATTAATTATGGACGAAAAGGGTTGTGAGTGCGTGCAAAGTGAAAGGATGAGATGGAATCCTGAAGGAGGGAGGAGCAATGTCTCTGCACATGGTACTGGTGACCCGGTTTTCACCATGGTACTTGCCCAGGGCGCCACCGAAGTGGTTTTCACCATTGGACGAAATGTTTTTCTATTTTCCAATTTTTTTTGTGTCACAAAGCGCTTGTTTGCCAGGTTTTCACCAAGCAATGATTTTTTTTATGTTTATGATTTTTTTGTCTTTTTTTAAATTTTTTTAAATTTTTTAATTTTTTTTAATTTTTAATTTTTTAGTATTTTTTATTTTTTTGTATTTTTGAATTAGGATACTCTGAAGAACTATGTGTAAAACCTGCGAAGGTGCATGCTGTTGATAGGATCCTCCAAAGGTTCGCCATCTAGAGTTGAAAGCTGATATGCACCGGATCCATAAGCTGCTGTAGTGATGTAAGGACCAAGCTAATTTGGTTCGAACTTTCCCTTCTTCTCTTTGTCTTGCTGATTCTTAGGGTTTTCTTTTAGAACTAAGTCACCTACCTCAAATGTGCGAGGCTTCACCTTGTGATTGTAACTGTGACTCATTCGTTGTTGATAAGCCTTGAGATGATTAAAAGTAGTTTTTCTTCGTTCATCCAATAGTTCTAGTTCTTGCAAGCGAGAGACCCTGTAGTCTTCATCACTGATAATGTTTTATAAAGAGACTCATAAAGATGGTAAATCGACCTCAATAGGAAAGATAGATTCAATGCCATAGACAAGTGAATAAGGTGTGGCTCCTGTAGGTGTGTGATAAGCCCAAAGTATGGGATTAAGTTGGATATGCCAATTGTGGCCATCGTCATCGACTGTCTTTTTTGAGATTTTAAGAATGGTTTTATTAGATGCCTCATCTTGACCATTACCTTGGGGGTAATAGGGCGTGGAGAAACGTTGGGTAATATGGAAGCAATCACAAAGTTCACGAACATCTTCATTTTTGAAGGGACGTCCGTTATCGGTGATGATGGAAATAGGAATACCGTATCGACAAATGATGTAGTTGAGAATGAATGTAGCAATCTATTTTCCAGTGACTTATGTAAGAGTCCTTCAATCCATTTTGTGAAATACTTAGTGGCAGTGATGATGAATTTGTGGCCATTGGAAGAAGGAGGGTGAATCTTGCCTAGGAGATCGAGTCCCCACTAACAAAAGGGCCAAAGAGTTGCAATCGGTTGAAGTTATTGTGTTGGCGCATGAATAAGGTCTCCATGAATTTGACATTGCTTACATTTCTTGACAAACTGATATGAGTCTTTTTCCGTATTGGGCTAGTAATATCCAGTCCTGATGAGTTTCTTGGCTAAGGTAGGACCACTAGAATGTGGACCACATATCCCTTCATGAACTTTGCGTAATGCAATCTGAGCTTCGTCCCTTTCTAAACATATAAGAAGAGTGCTATCTAGACCTCGACGGTATAGGATATCGGCTAAAATGACGTATCGAGAAGATTGGTGAATGAAAGTGTTGGGTCTCAAATCAACAGATTGGATAGGTTCTAAGGAAATGCCAACTCCTATGATCAAACCCTCCAGTTGACTTGGCCAACTTATAGAGTGAACCTATTAGTTACTAACTCTCTCTCTTTAGGCTCTGCAGGACCTAGGCGGGTATACCTATTCACTAAATGTCTCAAATAAACAGTGCTTTTTATAGCAGATATGTTATTCTGTTCTGATGTCTCCTGATCTTGAAATGGCATGAGTTCCTTGAATGGAGATATAGCAGACGAGTTCAAGATTGTTATTTCTTAATTACTCCTGTAGCTGTCAAAATAACTAATTGTGAAAAGAAACGATGAGTATAACTTGAGATTTAAGCCAGTGCCTTCTTCATTGCATGGGTTACAGAGTCATTACAATTTTCTTCAGGACTTATGGTGCGAATCTGTGAGACAGTTTTTTAACTCATCCTTTATGAACCTGTCGGTTACTATTTCTTTCAAAACCAAATAAATGCTTATATTATGTGCTGATTGAGTGAATTTAACCCTACCCTTAAGGGACCAGTCAATTAAGCTTTGCAGGGAACAATTACAATCCGCAAGCAAAACCTTTGTTGCAACATTATAACATAAAGCATAGATTTAATCTTAAGAATATGAATAACCCTATCTTTATCAGATAATATCACAGACGATTGCCAAAAGAAAATGAAATAATCCACAACACTTATGCAGGGAAACAATTGATCAAGATTTGTATTCTATTGAAGTTCGTACACAAAGACTTACAGGCTGTTATTCTTTCGCTCATAATCCTATCTAATAATTATCTCACATTACAAAAACATTCTCATATATATATGAGGACGCAAGCTTTTCATGAAGAGACACGACTTTTCAAAATATTAGTCGTCAACTCGAGTGTTTCTAAACTTAAGCAAAAAGAGATTCAAAAGTCCCAAATGATGAATGTAATCATCGTCTTTGAATGTTCTGATTCGAGGCGTTTGCTTTTTTAATTCATCCCCTAGCGTCAGGTACTTGAATATCATCTGGTTGACGGTAGGGGCCATATCCTTACTTCGATCAACTTCTGACAAGGCCCAATCCTTGACGCTGACAAGCTCCTTTCGCAAATCCTCCAAGGTTATTACCTCTCCTTCCTTGTAGACGGAAGGCATTCCAACGGGTCTTTCATCATCTAATTCTTTTAGATCTCTCCTCAGCATATCTTCGAGTTTGACATGATTATCCATATACGCGTTACCCTCAGCCTTTTCTTCTGGCGTCATGGAATCGTTATTGCTTAGCACCCCCTGCAATCGTGCTCTTAACCGCTCATGCTCTGTTAGCGCTTTTATGGTTCCATGGTAAACTATCCAATATGGTTCGACCTGTAAGAGCATGGTGTTAAACCGATGTCCTATGATGTCATTGACCAATTTGTCCATTTTTTGCTGGATATTGTCTGCGCGTTTATTGGCCTTCTCTGCCTGATATTTCCAGTACAGGGCATCAGAGACGTCATCCAAGCTGCGTCCTGCAGGGTATGAGGTGTATTCGCTGATAGGAGTCCCCGTTTCTAATTGCAATACCTTTGCTTGCAGCTTCTGGTTTTCCTCCTTGGATTTTTCATATAATCCCTTGTATGTAATGTTTTCTCTGACCAGAAACTCTGTCTGGTCCAGGTTCAGTCTTGCAACATCCAGGTTGAGCTTCGCAGTGACCCTGGGATCGGTCTTTCCAACCTGATGAACCATGAGGTGCCCAAAGGTTTCTTCTATATCCACAATGATTGGCCTCTTCCCTTTTGGATATAGTGCCCACTGTAGGAGAGCCTTTTTGTCTGGATCATATCCAGAGCCTAGGAACAGTTTATCTACCTCCTGGGGCAGTACCTGCTGATTCAAATCTTGCTTTTTCAAAAAACCATCAAATAAGAGTGCTGAGTTGATATCCCAACCAGAGAAGATGATCACACCGGCCTCTTTTAATAATTTCCTCCCTTTTTCAGGAGTCATATCTTTCATGAGGACATCAATTTCATCCTGTAATCTCTTCATCTGTTCTTCCTCTGGTTTTCCAGCCATGCTTCGTTTGACATGAGCCCCTTTGTATTGATATAGAAACGAGAGGAATTCCCTAGAGGAGGCGAATCCATCATCAGCAATGAAGTCCTCATGCTCAGTCATTCTTATGTCAACAACATCTTTGATGTTGATTTCTCCTGTGTCCATGTTCATTTCTGTTTCGAAACCAGGAGGATAATCCTCTCGAGGAGAATCAGGTGGGATACTACTGGCGGTTGATTTTGGTGACATGTGAGCTAGGGGCTGACTGTCTCTTTCAGTATTAATGAAGCGAAGGAATTGTGAAGGAACTCTGTGCATAATTTCAGCTTCATGTTGAAGTAGCCTTTTAGCTACCTCCAGAGGATCTTGGATATTTCCAATTAGGTCTCCGTCTATCATTCCCCTTGCCCTTTTCCATTTGTAGGCCTCCCAGACTAATTCACTCTTTCCTTTCAAAACTTTGGCCTCCTCTCGCTCAAGGTTCTTAATTAGGTCGTCTGGCATTTTGGCCATATGTATCCCAGCTTTGAGTTTCTGTGAGGCTCTGGCAGTTTTTATATATCCTTCGGGATCAAAATTCTCCCTAGGCTCACCCAGAGTCATGCCATAGTAATTTAATTTATTCTGTAATAAATGATAACTCTTTGAACTTTTGATAATGAAATCAGAGAAAACTAATAGACCTGGAACAATAGATTGTTTACCAAAATCAGTTAAATGTTTAGCACTGGCAATAGACAATTGCCTTATAATCTCCAAGCTAGCCACTTTGTCTGGCACCGTAATTGGAAGCATGTGTGGTTGCCCTTCATATCCAAATACCCTTATCTCCGTGTGATTATCATGGCAGTACCAATCACCCCAATTGTGTTCAATCTGTGATTCTGGAGAGAAATCCTTTGGTCTGAGGAACCTCTTAATTTCAGGGGACAAAGTATAATCCCTGCGTTGTCCAAAAGCTGCACTGAGAGGTTTCACAAAGTATTCTTGAAAATGCCAATATTGGTTGTTTATAAACCTCTGGTCCCATGCTGATACCCACAACTGAACCGGCTTCTTTAGACCATTCTTATCATAAGACCTGATGCTGAACTCATCTGGCCAGAAGTTAATTTCTTGTCCACAATAAAGAAGAATATGCATTAACATGGAGTATAATGAAAAGTGAACATTCACAAGGTCTCCTTTCATCTTTTCCAGCCCATGATTCAAGGTATCCGCAACATAAGTAGCAAAATCAAATGACCTAGGGTCTTTTGATTGAATATCAGCACACAAAACCATAATCCCAACATCCATGAGTGGATGAGCCTCTATGCCTAGTACTTGGGCTGCAGTGTAATATGTATATTTGAAATATGGATGGAAGTGGTTGACATCAAATGGCACTTTGTCACTTTTGCCAAACTGAACAAATGACCCACCCACTTTTGGCCTATGAACAGGTAGCCTCCAAGTCCTGTAGATATTTTCCAAACTAAAGAATTCCTGTGAGAGTTTCTTCATATCAATGCTTTCCTCGACTTCCCAGTCTAGATCAAAGACCATATCAATAGTCTGCTTGTTGATTACTACTAATGTATTCCCTCTGTAATCACATATGGTTTTAGTTCTCGGGTTGTAGCAATTTACCAGAGCTTTCATTAATTCTACGTCTACAAATACATTCGGAACTGCTAACTTGCCTAAGTTCCTCTTCCACAGATTACTAATGGGTTCGGGTGCATCCCTTCTTTTGTAACCAAACAAAAATAACTCATGCCCTCGTATCTCAGTCCAGATGTCTCCTAGATTTTCAAATTTATCCTCTAATCCTTCTTCTTCACTTTTAATCTTTTTGGACCTTACACTAGACGATGGACACTGGTCTAATAAGTCCTGAGTCAAAGCTCTCCCTTCTTTCTTCTGTCTCTTGGGTTTCTCTTCAGGGTTTAACTCTTTTCCTTTCCTACTCTTTTTAGAAGAAGAAGACGAAGGTTCCATAGTTACAGCAAATAAGAGAGACAATACTTACTTGGTAAAATGCTCAACTCTTCTGGTTATCGTTTGCAAATCTCTGCAAGTTCTTCACAGCTTTCAATCTCTTGGCATCGATCTGATTCTTACGAAAATTCACTCAGCTTAACTGTAATTGAATGGGCAACTTGTGTATAGTTAATGTTCTGCATCTGTAACGGCTACTCAAGTGTTTTAAATTTAATTGCAGATGTGACACTTTTCAACTGGGTCTTTAATTCCTTCGCGGGAAGTACAGTCCGCTCAAAGTGCGCGCGTTTCAAATTATCGATGAAACCCTTGCCTTCGGCCGAGTGTTTGAATCTTCCATCGAAAGCTCATTTTCTTCGATAATACTGTTTCGATGAAAAACTTACGTCGAGAAGCCGCTTTTAAAACTCATCGCAATTACTTTTTCATCGATAGTCTCCCTTTTCGACAAGCTGCTTGCGAGTTTCATCGATGCCATACTTTCGATGAGTTTCTTTCTTCGATGAAGGCTTATGAGTGTTCATCGATATCTCCTTTTTCATCGATATCCTTTTTATCGATGAAACAGCTCTTCTTTTGTTCGACACCACGTTCATCGATGAAACTTGCATTTCGATGAATGTCTCTTGAGTTTCCTCGGTAACGACATTTCTTCGAAATCACCTTTTGCCTTTACCTTTTCGATGAAACATGGGGTATCGATGAGCGGTTTTCATCGAAGGTAACTTCCTGCCGAAACACCTTTGCTTAGCGCTTTATATGCTCTGTGTCGATGAAAACGCTCTTTCGATGAAACCTCTCCTGCAGTGCTCGACACAGCTTACTGGCCGAAATATCCATTAGTCTCCATGCTTATGGAAACATATAGTATTATTTTTTCATTTTTATTATATTTTTTCTTTTTTTAAAAAATAGTGCTCAACAGAAAGTACGACGTTGGTTGTTGGATAAGTCAAGAGGAAGGGTATTATGACGAAGGTATGTGAAAATGAAACCGTATAATTGGGAATCAGGACCAACGACACATATCATCTCAGTAGGAGTGATCTCATATGAGGGAACCAAAAGGTTATCCACCAAGAACTCATAGTGGGTTTCATTCTGTGGTAGATTGATCAACAAGGCAATAGTAGCCATGGCATCTGCAACTCGATTTTGCTCTCTTGGTATCTGCTCAAAGGTTAACTTCATGAAATGTTGCTTTAGGTCATCCACCATTCTTATGTAAGGCATTAATTTTTCATCCTTTGTTTGGTAGTCATCAGTTGCTTGACGAATTACAAGTTGAGAGTCCCCAAAAACATGAAGTTCTTGGATCTTCTACTGAACTGCAATCCGTAATCCAGTTGTTAATGCCTCGTATTCTGCTATGTTATTAGTGCAAGGAAATTATAATCGATATAATTTTGGAATGGAATCCCCTTGAGACATGATGAAGAGGATGCCAACGCCTGCACCATGCTATGTGTATGAGCCGTCAAAGTATAGTTTCCAAGGCTTCATGTGTGATACCGTCAAGATGGATTCATCTGGAAATTCTGAAGTTAGAGGAGCATCATCTATCATGGGGGCATCTGCTAATTGATCTGCGATAGCTTGTCCTTTTATTTCTTTTCTGTCTACATATTCAATGTCGAATTCACTCAAGAGCATCACCCATTTGGCTGGTCGATCAGTAAGCGTTGCTTTATTGATAAGGTACTTCAATGGATCGATCCTTGCAACCAACTTAGTTTTATGAGTTAGCATGTAATATCATAATTTTTGTGAAGCAAAGACCACAACAAGACACACACACTCAATTGGTGTATAGTTTAGCTCATAGCCTACCAAAGTACGACTGATGTAGTAGACTACCTTTTCTTTACCCTCAACATCTTGTTGCGCTAAGAGTGCCCCTAGTGCTGTTGATGTAGCTGATATGTAGAGTAATAGGGGTTGTTTTGGAACTAGAGGCATCAAGACTGGTTGATTCAGAAGATAATATTTGAGTATCTGAAAAGCCTGTTGACAATTATCATCCCATTTGAATTTGGTGTTTTTGTGTAGCAAGTGCTGAAAAGGATGACATTTATTTGCAAGTTGTGCTATAAATATTCATATGGATTGGAGTCTTCCTTGCAAAGATCGAAGTTGACTGATATTTCTTGGTGGTGGCATCTCTAGGATCACCTTGACTTTTGTTGGATCGGCTTCAATTCCTCTTTTTGAGACAATGAATCCCAGGAGCTTCCCAGAGGTTACACCAAAGACACATTTCTTGGGGTTTAATCTTACTTTGTATTTTTCTAACCGATCAAAAATGACTGAAAGTATGTCCAAATGTGTATCTTTGTCTATTGATTTTCCCAAGAGGTCATTAACATAGTCTTCTACAGTTACATGCATGAGATCATGAAAGATAGTAGTCATGGCTCTTTGATATGTAGCGCCTGCATTCTTTAGCCTGAAGGGCATGACATTCCAGCAGAAAGTTCCCTAGGGACAAGTAAATGCTATTTTATACTGATCCTCGGATGCGATTTTTATTTGATTGTATCCAAAGAATCCATCCATCAAAGATAACATCACGTGACCTGCTGTGAGATTTACAATCAGGTCGATATTTGGCAATGGAAAATCATCCTTAGGACAAGCTTTGTTGATGTCTCTGAAATCTGTGCATATTCTGATGCTACGATCTGACTTACTGACTGGTACTAAGTTGGAGATCCATTCAGGATAATTAATTGTGCTAATGAATCTGACATCCAATAATTTTTCAAGCTCCGCCTTGACTAATAATGCCACTTGTGGATGCATCTTTGTTAATTTTTGTTTCACTGAGTTTGCCCCCGGTTTAACTGTCAAATGATGCATTACTAAATCTGGATCCAGTCCAGGCATATCAGCATATGACCATGCAAAATTGATTTGTCGCTCTGTGAAGAAACTTATGAACTTCTGTCTTTCTGTTTCTGTTAGAGATTGTGCCAGGAATATGTTATGTGGAATTTCTTCTATACCAATGTTTGTTTTGTTGGTCTCCTCTACTAGCATAGATGATTTTTCTTCATATGATGTCGGGAGAATGTCGAGCCTTCCATCTCTGAGTGCCTTAGAGAGGTTTTCACCCTCAGATACATCCTTTCTTTTTACTTTTTTGGGGTCAGACAATACCACAATGTGGTTTTCACCATAAGACCCATGATTTGTTTTTATTTTTACATTTTTGTGATTGGAAGGCCCAACACCCTCACCAAAATATGCCACACTGTTGAGTTCTATAGTGTATCCTCCCTTATGGTCCCCAAGCGGAAGATCATCTTGTATGCCTAGATAGTCAATAAAGGCTTCATCGTTCTGGAATGTGTCGAACTGTATAGGTCCTTCATGGTCCCAGTCAATAAGTGGTGAACAAGGGGAAGGCCTTCAATGTTTTCAAAGTAAACGAGACTTAGGGTGAAAACACAGTTATATTCAGGTATGTCGAGGTCATCGTTGGCACTTTCCTCATCTATCTCAATCGTGAACGAGTCCAAATTGTCATCACTAAAAGTGCATTCAGGGATGGGTGTCCTCATCCTTCATGATTTTGACCTAGAAACTAGAGGCAAAGACTATGTGGGATCCTCAGGGGTTGTTTCTTGACCAACTTTGAATTTTCTATAAAATTCCTCTTCTTCTATGGGTTCACCCGATTCTCTAAATGTCTCAGTGAGTTCATAGTCACTGGAGGATTTGTCCGAATCGCATTCCCATTTATTAGAGTCAGTGGAATAGCGGTTCTCTTGTTGATCTTTGGAAGCCTTGATTTGTAATGCTTCTTCTGCCTTTTGAGTATTTACCCTGGAAGATATGGAACCAAGCCCTTTCGAGCGTTCTTTTTTAAATGTCAATTCTGGTTGCAAAGGTTGAATGCTACCTTCCTTTCTTAAGCTGAGAGGACTTTTACCATCATACCCAGATTTCTGTAGGATCTTGAATCCTTTGCCATATTTTCACATGGTATGCTGATGTGATCTTGTGTACCATCTTCAGGGTCTTTGTAAATCATTTTGTATAAGTCTTCTTCTTCCATTTCACCCCACTTTTGGAAGATAGTAGGATCCCATTTGAGTGTAATGATAGATACTCGTTTAGAAGGATGTGGTCGTCCATATTCTTTTGGTGAAATCATAACTTGTCATAAGCACATGGTTTGATTCAAAGTGTATTCACCCATGCCTTTCTCCTGATATTTCTCTTTAAGCTCACCTTGCTTTGATGTTGAAGGTTTTAATGATTCAGGGTCAATGTATGCAGAAGAAGGGATAGCTTCTCTATTAATTGGAATGATTGTCTCAAGTTTTGGTCTCAAGTTATTGCAGTATATAAATGGATTAGGATCATGTTACTTCAACTCCATTGTGAGGAAACTTAATGCATTGGTGGTATGTAGATGGGACTGCCCTCATCTCATGAATCCAAGGACGTCCTAGCAATATGTTGTATGTGAGATCCAAGTCTAGGACTTGACAAACCACATCCTTTGTAACTGGCCCAACTCTGAGAGGCAAGGTGACTGTGCCTTTGGATGAACGCTCTTCATCATCATATGTCTTGATGGTAATTTTGTTTTGTAGCATTCACAATTTTGTCTGAATATCCCAATTGTATTATTGTGTTCAAAGTACATATATTGAGACCAACTCCTCCATCTATCAGGACTCATTTTATTCAATGTTTATGTACAAAGGCTTCAATGTGTAAAGGTGCATTATGTGGTTGGCTCACGGAGGCATCGTCAACTTCTATGAATGTAAGGGAGCATGGAACGGAAAGGTATCCCAGCATGGCTTGAGATTGGTACACGCTCAGATCAGTGGGTACAAAGGTTTCTCTCAAGGTTTTGTCAAGAATGGCTTTATGTGCGGGGGATATGCGTAAGAGCTCAAGGATTGAGATAAGTGTGGGTGTCTTCCGTAACTGTTCTACAAGGTCATTCTCAGGTTTGGTTGATGAGGAAGTGGTGTTTTTAGCTAGAGCACCTTGCAAAGTGAATTTACCTCGACAAGTTGTAACATTACATTCAGAGGTAGGTTCAGAAGAAGATCTAATTCCTTTTAGGACAACCTTGGGTTTTTGGGTATAATTTTCAGGCGTGTTGTTCTTGATGATAATGGTAGAGACATAATTGTCCATCGAAATGTGATTGATAGTTGAATCATAGTTATAGGATGCTCTGGTATAGTTGGTCTGGTCATCTGTGGCTTTAGCTTTTCCCTTGTTATGTTTTGGGAATGGTTCCTTAAACATCTCATGTTCTTGGTTGGATGAGTGTCCCTCGATCTCAATGTCACCTCTATCAATAAGATCTTGTATGATGTTCTTCAGCCGATGACAATTTCCTATTTTATGACCTTTTCTTTTGTGATATTCGCAGTATTCATCGTCATTCCACCAATTTGGTTTGACCTTTGGCTCATATTGAGGTATATCTAGAATTGTTATTATTTTGTTTGCCACTAGCTTCTTGAAATCTGACTCAAGTGGTTCTCCCAATGGGGTGTACTTCCTTCATGATTTGGAAGTTGTTTGAGTATTCACTTGATTGTTCATAGAGCTTGATCTAGAAAAATTGATTTTGGGTCATACTGTATTGGCATCAACAACACCATCATTGACTGTGTTCTTGTTTTTATTCCAAAATATTGGCTTGTCTTTTCCTTTAAAATCCTCTTTGTTTTCTTTGAATATTTTAATTACTCCTTGTTCAATTAGGACCTTCTCTGTTGCTAAGCCTTTTTCAATGACATCCTTGAAGGTGGACAAACAAGATTTTCTTAAATCATAACCAATGTCTTTGTTGACATTCTGGGTGAACATCTCTACCATTTGTTTTTGTGGAATTTCACAAGAGCATCTGTTGGCTAGATTCCTCCATTTTTGTAAAAATGATGAAAAGACTCTCCATCCCTTTGTTTGGTGTTGCACAAAGTAGTGACGGACATGTCTGTCTCTATGTTGTATGAGAAATGTTGGATAAATGCATCTGCTAAGTCACCCCATGACTTAATTCCAGGTGGGAGTTGGGAGAACCATTCCATAGCTTGTTCACCTAAGCTTTGTGGGAATAATCTCATCAAATATGTCTCTTATGCTGCTACTTCAATGCAAGCTATGAAAAACTATCTTATATGTGCAAATGGATAGGGGCATATGTCTCTCATTGTGTAAGCTGGCTTCGGTGTATTGATGTCCTCCATTTTCTTTTGTAAGTCCTTAATTTGCTGTTCCAAATTGTTCTTAGGTGGAGACTGACTTCTTGGACCATACCCCATGCCTGAACCACCGAGTGGAGGAGGAGCATGTTGCATATATGGATGATACTAATCATACACATGTTCATATGGAGGAGGTCTATAGTGATGTTGTGTATAGGGACCAATTGGTATAGAGTCATGATGAGGAATGGAATATCTGTTTTGTCCATGTATACAATACTCTATAGGAATGTCATGAGTTTGTTCTAATGTGTTGCCCCCAAATTTGACGCGGGGTTTCCTTGTATCCAAATTTTGAACATGCCTTTGGATATCCAATTGCTTTGGTGGTTGGTCCTTATAATTGGCATACGATTGAGTATATTTTTTTGCATAAGATTTCCATAATGGTCTGCAAAAGTGAACATCATATTCTTGACCATGTGTATGGGGGACCTCAGGTTTTTGAAACAAAGATGATTCTGACTCTGGCACAAAATGTGGTCTTCTATTGCCTCCACTAGTAGGCCTCCTTTGATCCATGTTGAGTTGAGGTTCTTGCAAAGGTTGATGTTCCATTATTTGAGACATGTCAAAATCATGAGGAATCTTGGCTCCACTTTGTGCCATCACTTGTAAGAAATATTGTCTATCTCTCGTCATTATTTTGCTCAACCAATCGATTAAAACGGGGATCCATAATGGAGTCTTCCACTTCTACTGAATGTACAGAAAAGTTGTCCATATTGTCATTGTGTGTATCATTGTTGTTTGTAGTGTCCATGTTCTCAACATTTGGAATGTTTCTATAGGCATCCATGTCAGGTAATTGAAAAAGATATCATTGTCATACTCATAGGCACTCATGTTTGTAGACTCTTGAGCCTCTTTAGCTTCTCTCCTAGATTTTTGGGAACGGGTTTCAACCATGAAATAGGTCTTGACCAAGATGTGTGAGACTAGATGAAAATGGAAAAGAGTATGGAAGACCAAGAGTTGGATGGAATGTAAATGAATATGAAGTTTACTTGCAATGTCCAAAGTGTAAGACCAAATATGTATGTAGTAGAGTAGGTGTGGCTTCCAAAGAGATGATAGTTTCTCTTGATGAGGTAAGTTGACCTTGACTCTAAGTAAGACCAAATGAGACCCAAAGGTGATAGACCTTGATGAGGGACCACTTAGCAAAATGTTGTTGTATGTAGTGTGTTGACAAAGTAAGACGAGGACAAGCAAGTGACCTTTTGACTCAAGTTTAGACAGATGTGAATTTAATGTAAGGTGTAAAGCAATGAGGGACTTTGTGAGACCCAGAAATAGGCTGAATTTTAGATTAAAACCCAAAGAGATAACCTAGGAAGCTCAGGAATTCTGAAACTGTTTGCTCTTGTTTGTTGGACTATAATATTTTTCCAATTCTGAATACAGACGTTCCTGTATACTTCACAGACACAGTTAAATGACACAGACGTGGTTGAACACTGCACAGACGCATTTCTAAGATTTTATGAATGCAATTTTCTTTAGGATGACAGAAGCGCATTTTTGTACTTCACAGACACGGTTAAATGACACAGATGTGTTTCTGTCAGACACAGACACGTTTCTGGAAACTGAGTGCAATTTTTCCAATTTTGTGAAGTTGCTTTTGTGACCAAATTTGAATTTTTGACCATTTTTTCATGACAAGAGGACACAATGTTGATGAAGACTCAATGTTTGTAAGTGTTTAAACTCAAAATGACTCAAAGAAAACTAGGTTGTTTGATGTAAAAATGTTTTGCATACACTTGAATACACAAAAGACACAATGTTTTGATGTTTGATCTTGAATGTTTGAATGTTAAAAATAAGACAAGCACAATTCTTATGGTTGGCCAGGACAATAGTTGTTGATCCCACATGGGGTTTCCCCTGAGGCTACGCTATTCAGAGCAGATACTTAGATGTTTGATCCCACTGGCTCCACCCTCGACACTCACTTCTCCAGGGCAGCCAAGCATCAGTCCTCATGAAAACTCCCTGTGGTGAACTTTGTATCTCTACTAAGAACCTATGTGTGTGGGCCGCTCCAGAGGTCCGACCTCCTTCCCCAACAACTAGAAGGATTTTGGCTTTCTAAAACAAAAAGGTGCTAGTAAGTGCATCCGCTCGTGTGGCCATACATGCGACACTTTCAGCTTTGTAAATACAGAAGGCTCCCAGCCCGTAGGGGTTACACCCTACAACTGATCAAATAAATTTGATCAAACGAGTTTATAGGAAGACATAGTGTTGGTATGAACTAATCAACACACGTTACCCATGGCTTTCACCATGGATATAATTATTTATAGTGGTTTGGAAGAGGTGGGCTTTCCTTGCTACCACTTGGGTCGTTCTCTCCTCACTAGTATTCCTAATGACCACATGGGGAGACATGCCCTCTAGAGAGTAAACAAAAAAAGCCTATTGCTCAAGACACAAAAGACATTGGTTCAATTTTAGTGCACCAATTGAAGTGTTTGCTAGTCTATGAAAACAATGCACACAATGAAGATCAAAAGAAAATCCTTGTCAAGATCCTGCAACAAAGATTTGTTAGTAGTTTGGGTTGTTTCAAATGATTAACCCTTCCTGCAAGCAAACGAGTTAGGTAATTTTAGATCTAAAAGACATTGTGAAATAGGGGCCTTCGATAAGACGATTCGCTTCCAAGACAAGCTGCACTAGTTTTATTAGCTAGATCACAAGATGTTAGCCCAAAATAAACCAGATCTGAAATCCAAATGACAAAATAAAGCCTCAAAATTAGATCAAAAACTGAAAAATGCAAGATCTGAAACACAAATGCGATTAAACCTAATGCAGATGCGGCAGAAAATCACAAATGCGTCTAAATCCGTTGTAGATGCGCCTAGATTACATTGACGCGACTTCCAAACACAGATGCGTCTGAAAGGTTCACAGACGCGGTTTTAATACAGAGACGCAACCCTGCAATCTGCAAAATAAGATAAAATAATACCAAAAACATACACGTTTACAAAGGTCACAAATGCGATAGAAAAGCAAAAACGTGGTTCCAGGATGTGCAGACGCGGAAATGCCGAAATACTGTCGAAAATGTCAGATCTACAACTTCAAAAACACAAAACCTGCAACAAAATATGTTAAATGCAAATGGGACAAGGGTCCCATCGGGTGTGCCAAAATGTTTATGGTAAAAATGGAAACACCAATATTGAAAGACTAAATAGATTCAACCATAAAACCCTAGCCTAACAACAACAAAGATCCACCATAACATATGAAGATTGCCTAAGACAATGCAAATCAAATGAAATCACAAAGATTATACCATCACATGTACAATAGGGTTTGGATCTCCATTCTTCCTATCTCCATTGATCTTGCTTGATATATTTTCTCTCAGATTTTATGTGTGCACAAGAGCTCAACAAAGAACAAAAATATGGTTGCAAGTAGGCTTGATTGCATGTGAAAATTTGAAAGCGTAGTTGGGGGTTGATAATGAAGGAAGCATCTCCTTATATAGAAGACACTATAAGAGCTGGATGGATAAGATTGAGAGGTGTAAAAGATAAATGGTCGGCTATGATTAGAGGGTAGGTAGAGAAAATAATAAAATAATGAGAGGGTAGGTAGTGTAGGAATTAAGAGATGAATGACATGTGTCATGGGTAGAAAAGGTTAATGAATTAATTAAATAAATATTCATTTAATTAATAGAAGAAGTGGGATCAATTAAATAAATAAAAGTATTTATTTAATTTAAGAAAATGATAATTTAAATAAATAAAGTTATTTATTTAAATGAGAAATAAGGCTAGAAGAGGATAAATGAATTAATAAAATAAATAAAGATTTATTTAATTAATAGAAGAATTAGGATAAAGTAATTAAATAAATAAAAACATTTATTTAATTAGACAGGACAATTTCAGGTGTCTACACTTACTATAGGATTTCAAAGAAAAACCCAATAGTATCAATATTAGGGATAAAGGTCTAAAGCATAGTAGGGGCCATTACATGTGACCATCATCGACACAAGGATATTTTAGGTATGAGAGACTATAGGGCTATCAAGCTAGACCTTCTATGACTCAACAACCTTTTAGGGGAGAACCTAGTGTTTTTAGTAGTTAGGATCTTCTAATTATGGTGGGGCCTAGCCACCATAGGGTTATATGAGAGGCACATGTTATGTATATGTTAGTATCAGACAAAGAGTGCCCACAAGGTTTTAGAGTAGGTGGACACCATCCTATAATTTCAAAGTAGATAGTTGATATGTGGGTCTTTACCCTCCCAACCACTCAACATATACCACCATGGGTCTTTACCCTCCCAACCACCCAAAGGTCAAAGGAAGATTTAGTGCTGCAATACTCACTTTTTGTGACAGTCTCAAGCACTTAGGGCAGTCACACCTTTCATGGCCATTCTTTTTCACAACACTCTCTAACATTAATTATGATGATAGTGTAAAGACCCACATATCAATTATAAAAAATGAGAGAAGAAACATTCATGTTCTTTTGGTACTTTGTGATTTATAAACCATGTTTGAATCTTTCTTATCTTATGTGAAAGAATCTTAGCATGACGCCATTAAGTACACAACCTTAGATACACAATTCAAAATTTATGACACCATTCCAATGGATAACAATTAGATCTAGGAATTGTCAACCTTGAAAAAAATATTAATTTAAACAACTAACATTTGGACCATGCCCATTATCTAGCATAAGGATAAAATCATATATGTGATTCTTATATGATAAAAAAACTAGCACATATGAATTTTTAAATCTTGCAAGATCAAACTGCAAAAGGTCAAAAGGTAGGAATCTTATGTCTAAGACTTTTGTTGTGGAAGTTAGGGTGGTTGTCACCTATGTTGCCTTTACTCAATTAAATTTGTAGCAATTTGTTGAATCTTTACACCTCAAATTAATCATTAACAGTGTCGAGTTGGTTGATGATAAGTGATGAAATGAGGGTAGAAACAAATACTAGCTCCCTCATCTTGTGTCTATGTCTATTTGGCTTGTGGTACACTAGGTTATCCTAAAGCAAGACACCTGTCAAGATTCGTATAAGAGTGTATGTGAGTGTAGTGTGTTTGCTATGTAGAATGTTTTTTTTTTTTGAAGATCGATTACCAAAATAAAATCAGAGTACAAAGTCAGGTTACAATAATATTGACCAAGTTGATTACTCCATCAAATCCCCAACCAGGCTAAACTGCCTTAAAATTAGAAGAAAAAAAAGAATCAGTTTATACGATTAAGAGTAACGTGTAGAGGTTTGAGTCAACATCAAATTACATCAATATTATATCATCTATTGACAACATATTCAAAAAGATAGATTGTAATAGCTTATTAAGATTCATTATCACTATCATTATATGGATTCTACTCTTTCTCTTCATTCTCCCCATCTTCATTATTAGCTTCTTTGTCTTTTCCTTTGTCATTATTCTTAGGTTCAATCCTACTAATTTGGAAAGTATCAAATTCTCTTCCAAGGGGCGCAAAGATCCTCTCTCAACTAGAGCAATCAAAGTTTTGGTGAGCCATTTCTAGGTGTCTTATAGCTTCACCCCTCTTTAATTGATATTGGTGTTCTTTTTGGTATTTATTGTAAAAGTCTATATACTATTCCTAGAATCTCTTCCCTATCTTTCTTAGATCTTGGGGTCAATAGGCAACATCCTAAATGCCTTCTTTATATATTGAAGAGGAACCTTCATCCAATATCTTCATGAATCTTCCTGTTGGCATCTTTAATGCAAATGATACATATTCAATAATAATTAGCATTTTGATTCTAAGATTACACTCAATAAGAACCCTCCCTTTACCTTGGAACACATTCTCATTCCTTCTCTTCCAAAGAAACCAAAGAATTTCAATAGACAATAAAATCCAAAAATAGTTAGACTTTTTACTCAGATTGCAGACATACCTGACAATAATTTCAAACCATGAGAAATTATCAACAATATTCCTGCCTAAAATGTTATAATGATTGACAATCATGAATTTTCTCCTGATTAATATCTTCCATGGTTCATTCCCTTCTAAAGCCTTGAGAATCTTTGATCCCCAATCCACCTAAGTCCTTACTCAATCAACACCATTTCTATTTAACAACATGCATCCTTTTCTTACCTCTTCCATCTAACCACAAAATTGCACCGACGATAATGTTGTGGGTCTGACGGATTGGCCGTTGGTGCATGAAAGTATTGAATGAGTTCTACTTTTAAAAATTACATAAAACATTTTTAATTTATTTGATTGACTCTTATTTGAAAAAAAGATTATCAATGATGTTTCCTTTCTCCAAGAATTGGATCTAGGATCTTTCCGTTAGATAATATGTAAATCCAATGACTAAATATTTTCTTTACAGATGCTTATTTTATTTAATCATTTGAGCCTGAATTATAATTTATATCTATGTAGAAGCAGAAGATACAAGCTAAAGAGTCGTGTGCAAGTAAATTTTGTAAAAGAAAGCAAGCAGGCATTATCTTGAATGACATGGAAACAAGCTCATCAGCTGCCCAGAAGAGAGAAATTGGAGAAAAGCAAATTAAAGTGTTAAAGGGTGATAAATGCATAGAGAGTATGCAATACAAACAATGTCTGGAGTGTGTGATGTGGTCTCTAATTTATGTCTAGACGGACTAACTGGTTTTGGAGTTCCTGGGAAACCGATTGGGCCACGCTTGGAGGAAATCAATGTGTTCATGCAAGGGCCACCTTTTTTCTATTATGAGAATGATGCCCAATTTGATTATAATGTTAATTTTAAGCAATCAGATGTTAATGTAGCCAATTTGATTATAATCAGATTGTGTATAAATAGTAATAGCAATAAAACACAAGGCACAAGAACAGTAACACCAATAAAACACAAGACACAAGACACCAATACCTTGGGAAAACCTCCCTCTTGGAGGTGAAAAACTCAACCTTTAAATGTGTTCTGTATTATCCCAAATGTAGATAGTTTACAAGAATTATCTTAGATTTCAGTTCAAGAAATCAGCGTTGAATGCAACCCTTTAACAACAGATGATAAACCGGAGCAAAAAAAGTCTTGATCTGATTTGCACAAGATACTTTGACAACTTCGTTATCTTCAACCTTGCATAATCGCCTTGCACAAGTTCGCATTAGAGAGAATCGCTGCTAGTAGAACAGATAGAAGAGATATGAATTGTGTTGTGTCTCGAAATGACTTCATCTTGGAGCATTATATACCAATCTTAGGTGCTAATCACCCCCAAGTCGACTTGCAAATAATAATAATAATTATTCTATATTCCCACATTGGATATTGGGTCCAACCCAATAGTTGTTTAATTTCCCTTAGCACATTACATTTTGGGCCCAACCCAATGACATATTGAATTCCTTTATCATGCTACATTTGAGTCTAGCCTAATGTAAGATGACTTCCAGGTTAAATTTTGGGTCTAGCCCAATGACATATTTAAATAAAGGATAATACAAGTGCATACAATAGGTATCTCGGCTAACTACTGTTTCAACAAACCAAGGTTTGAAAATGGTACCTGGCTATAATAGGTCGGACTCACTTTGAGTGATGTTTATTTGAAGTTCTGAAACAAAAACCTGTTGTAGAACATAATGGTTAACCCTATGTTAGTGATCTAGGTCTCAGGTGTGCCCAAAGAAAACACACGAAAATGAATACAAATGTATTAGAGAGCACATATTAGTGTCACACAACAAGAGATATTCAAGAATGAGAAGACACTGTGCTAAAACTATAGCTTGCAAGATTGTTTATGCAAAAGTATCTGCCAGGTGTCCATCTTTTGTAGTCTTATATTCTTCTGTCTAGGAATAACTGTATTACATTATTATACAAGAGTAAAGATGAGTGTCATGGAAGTTACAAGACCCAAAACCACTCACTTTCTGTCCATTCATGTCCCATGTCTTTTTTTTTTCTTAAAAAATTGTAAACGAAAATAACATTGTCATTGTCAAAGTTGTGAGATTAAAATGAAATAGAGTTAAGAGTGCTGCAATGTGAACACATGTTTTAGGAAATGTGCTAAAGGTAGTGGTGAAGAAATATATGTAATGAAGTAATACCATTTCATTCAAATCCATCAAAGTGTCAGATCCTCCTAGATCATTTGCCTCTCCTTGAGAAGCAACAATGGCAAGTTGCAAAAAATGTGGAGAGTTGCTGGCAACCTGAGCTTTCGTAAACCATTTTCCTTAGGAAGGAATTTGACATGCATTAAAAATCTAGTAAAGAAAAATCTCTTCAATTTTGGAGAATTTTACCCTTCAATGATTTGATCACTTCTACTGGTATGCTACAACTAGGATTGATATTCGCTGGCTAAAGTTCTTTTGAGAAATGTCGAACAAGGGTAGAAAGTAATGGAAAAAGAGTTTTGCAATAAAAACATGATGTAAACTATTACATGATTACTTAAATTTTAGAAAACAATATGTCAAATTCAATTAGGACCAACCTAATATTGCCTAAAATTATGGCCGATCAGTTTTGTCTTCAATAATATGAATGATTGTGTACTTATATCACTTGCACTTGTCCTCCTCTCATTCAGTCTGTGGGAGTCTTCCAGTCAGCAACATTGAAGAGAAGATAATGGCATTAAGGGATTGAGATTGGCATCCTATACAACAGAGTAAGTAGGTAAATCACGTAAGGAAAAGTTTGAAGTGTTAAAAGAGTTCAAATGCAACAATGGCAACTCTATTTCAAGACGGCTTCAAAAACTCTAATAAAAACCTCCAGTACTTCTGTATTCAAATCTTGGACATCTTCCCTCTGAATCAACCTACCAGTCTATTGGGTTTTTGTCCACCAACTATTAAGCACAAGCCTATTCTTTTCAGATATTTCCACAAATACAACACAACTTAAATGTATCCCAAGTCAATGCAAAGCAACCTCTACTCCACCAATACCAGAAAATAGAGAAAGAACTTTAATGCCATCAGGATAAAATGCTTTCAAGACAGATAAATGGTATGCAACTGTATCTATTTGGAATGCATTACCCAAACAGTGCAATCGATCATTCGCACAAGAAGTTCCACGAGTGTGATCTTTTTCAAATCCTAATATAATTTCTATCTCGTCAACCTCTAGAGGAGCCACCTGACTTGGCCCCACCTAAACCAAGTTCCATTCTTCACCCTTCTATTGGGAGATTGTGTACATAACCTCTTGGTCTTCTGGAAGCTGAAAAGTACTTCGAGTCCACCAACTCTAGTTCCACACTATAGAAATTTTTGGATGTTGTCTTCCAAATATCCATCGGTGCAAAAACATCATTCTCATAATAGAAAAAAGGTGGCCCTTGCATGAACATATTGATTTCCTCCAAGCGTGGCCCAATAGGTTTCCCAAGAACTCCTAAACTAGTTATTCCCTCTGGACATAAATTACAGACGTCACATCACACACTCCAGACATTGTTTGTTTGTATTGCATACTCTCTATGTATTTATCACCCTTTAACACTTTCCTCTGCTTTTCTCCAATTGCTCTCTTCTGAGCAACTGATGAGCTTGTTTCCATTTTATTCAAGATAATGCCTGCTTGCTTTCTTTTACGAAATTTACTTGCACATGACTCTTCAACTTGTATCTTCTACTTCTGCACAAATATAAATTATAATTCAGGCTCAGATGATTAAATTAAATAAGCATCTGTAAAGAAAAGATTGAGTCATTCGATGTTACCTATTATCTGACGAAAAGATCCTAGATCCATTTCTTGGAGAAAAGAAACATCATTGATAATCTTTTTTTCAAATAAGACTAAATCAAATAAATTAAAAATTTATGTAATTTTTAAAAGTAGAACTCATTCAATGCTTTCATGCACCGACGACCAAACAGTCAGACCCACATCATCTGATGCCGTCAGAATTCCGACGACAAGTAAAGAAACATCCTTCAAGGATGCTGTATGTCCGATGACACTTCCTTGTCGAATGGTCATCGATGCATGGTAGTGGGGGAGCGTCGGAATTCCAACTGTAATCCGATGATATTTTTGGTCGGAGGAGCAATCATAGCAGCCGTTGGAAGAGTTCATGGTGTTGTCGGAATTCCGACGTTCAATGGCATCATCGAGAAGTCTGACGATGAATTTTTGATGGCTACATTTGTCAGCAATCTGACGAAAAGTAGTCGGACTTCCGACGATAGGCCGTCAGAAATTAGCCCCGAATGTACTAGTGTTCCTTGAGTTGAGATAATTTTTTTTGGGTTGTACAAGCTAATAAAAACTTTTGGAAAGAGGGTGATTGGGTTGTGCCTCCAATCCTATCCCCCCTACTTGTTTTATCTTGTAAAAACAAGAGTGTAAATCACCTCTTAAGGTGTGGCACATTTTATTTGATGAAGTGCCAAGTGTGGGTTTGATTTTGCGTAGTGTAAATTTTTTCTTTGAGGAGCCTTAGCCATATGCTTATTTTATTCAACGATCAATAGCCATAGTTTCTTTATGTTTGTAGTGTCTTCTTGAGACATTGAATATCAAACATTCATATTTGGTCACGATTTCAATATTTTAGACACGCTTATGAAGACTAAATCACTAGACTTGAGTATTTGTTAGTTAATCCCTACATATTTGTTAGTTATTCATGTGTATTTGTCATTCGATTCTTCCGTATGTGTGGGTGTCTTCCTGCATTTTCTCACTGAAAGCTAAAGATCAATCTAGACCTACAAGTTGTCAACCTAGCCTCAGATTTGGCATCATTCAAGGTCACTCCAGTCCTATCATCTTGAGTTTTAGACACATTAGTTCAAATCATAAGTGGGCACCTTGACAATCTTGATTGTACTAGGTCATCTTTTCACATTAGGGTTATTGGCTCTTGGGTTTTAGAGTTCTTGAGCTTACAATATATTGCATTTGACTTAGTTTGTTGAGGTATTGGACTAGTAATTGGGTACTTTGACTCAAGTTGGCTAACATTGTGTTTATTCAAGACATTTTTGGCCTTATATTTTTGCCACTTTTTGCTATGTATCTAAGACTTCATGTTGCATATTTGACCTCTATTCTTGTGTATTTGTGGCTTCCCGGTGTATATTTGTTAGTTTGATCTTGTGTATCTATTCCAGATGGGTTTCAATATTTATAGCTAGTTTCATAGGGTTCTAAGCCTGTCATTAGTCAATTTCACCATAGCCTCTACTCCATTTCCATTCATCTCCTTAACCAAAAGTTGTCTTTTGTCCTCACCATCTTGTATCAACCTTGGTATCAACTAGGTGGTCTTTCCATTTAAATTTATCATCTTCAAATAATATATCACCTTAATTTCTTGAGTTTGATTAAATTGCCTTGGAATTGATCATATCCTTAGGAGTCACATCCTTCTTGAGTCAAAAAATTGTGGCTATATATCATAGTCCTAATCTAGTCTTGTCAACATTGGAGCCTAACTTTACAAACATAGAGATAACTTTTGACTTTTGTTCACCCGGGTCATCACCTTGCCATTTCATTGCATGGGTCAAACCTTTTGCTTGTATGGTTGAAAATAGATCCCAAAAACTCAAATGGGAAGCCAAATAAGGTCAAGAATCTCTAAACATGAATCATTTCTATTACGATGATGATGAGTTTCTCAACCAAGAGCATTTGGAAATTAAAGATACATTAATGATTTTGATGATGAACCCCCAACACATGAAGAAATTCAAGACCACATAGTTGATTATAAGTTCAATAGGATGCTCAATGTTATGTTAAGTCAAGACCCACACCATTATTTCTTAATTCTTGCCAAGAAAGGTGCCAAATTGCCTCTTGATTTTGATGTGTCTCTACTTAAGGATACTAACAATAATGATGCCAATGCTAGTGGACATGGATTTGGATCCATTCTCGTACCTAAGTCATCCTCATCTCTTTTGCAGAAGCCAACCATCTTTATTCAAGATTCCCATATGCATACCCACTAAGAGAAATATCAACCCCATGTTGACACTCTCCATATGGGTGGTCAAAGGAACAACCAATCACATGATACTAATAGTCAAGCTCATGGTCATGCCTCTATCGGTCATCAAAATGGTCAAACAAATGATAAAAACCTTGCTTATACTTTCAATATCGATTATGCCCATGATCAAAATTCAAACCACCATTACCAACATTACCAACAATATCCACACTATGTTACTCTTCCACCACCACTTGATAGTTAGTATCTAAACTATGTTCCTCCTCCACCACCACTCAATGGTCAATACCAAAATTACATTCCTCCTCCTCCACCTGGTGGCTTGAGCATAGGGGTGACCATAGGAAATGTGTTACAACCTAATGAGGATTTGACACAACAAGTGTAGGAACTACAACAACAAATGACCAGTATGTGATCAGGAACCCCTCTCAAGAACTAAAAATTCAAGATATTTACTGTTATCCTTTTGATATGAGTCTACCAATGTCAACTTTTCCTTCCCAAATTTAAGGTGCCTAAGTTTTACAAGTATAAGGAGAAAGTAAATCCCAAGGAGCATATTAGAGAGTTCTTCACAACATGCATAGAGGTAGCCTACAATGATACTTATCTCATGCACCTTTTCCATGAAGCCTAGGTGGACAAGACATGGAGTGGTTTTTTGCAACTACCTCCTAGGATTAAATATTTTGGTGACCTATCTAATAAAATTATCTCACACTTCTCCTACAATATTGAGGATGAAGTTAGCATGATAAACTTGTGTAATACTAAGAAAATGAATGCAAAATCTTTTGTATCCTTCCTACAAAGATGGAGAAGTTTGGCTAGTCGTTGTCCTTGTCATATCCCACAAAAACAAATCATCTAAATGTTTATGCATAACCTAATTCATGAGATAGGGTTCCAACTTCGATCACAATGCTTGACCACTTTTGAAGAGGTCATAGAGAAAGGTCTATTCATTGAGAGACTCATTGAGCAAGGTACTATTAAGGTCTATAAGGACAACAAGAATGTATCTAGTTTAACTACTAATGAAAAACCTTGTTTCTAGTCTAAGAACAAAAACACCATGAATGATGAGGTTGTAGATGCGGACATGGTTAAGGCTACCCAACCTATGTTGAGTTTTCCAGGGCCTAGTGCATTGAACAATCAAATCAATACTCAAAAGCCAACATCAAAATGTATAAGAATATCATGACATAAGTTCACACATTTGGGTGAACCTATAGAATCTATGTTGCAAAATATTACCGCTAATAAGCTTATCTCATTGCCAAAATCTAGACCATTTGAACCTAGAATTAAACCAGTAAGGTGGATTGATAATGAATATTGTGATTACCATGGCAACAAAGGTCACAAGACAGACAATTGCAACAAGCTTAATAATATCATCCAAGATCTCATTGATATTGGTGCAATTGAAGTTGAGGGTCATTTATCTAATGAGGAACATGTGGTGTTTAAGGATCCATTGACTAAACATGATAAAGGAAAAGCCAACAAGAGTACTCCTTATAATAATGTCATTTATGTCAATGTTTCTTATGAGTACATAGTCAATCACATTACCAAAATGGACCATCATGTCTCCACCTAATTCTAAAACTACCTCTTCATCCAAATAGTATAACCTTGTTGATCATCTTGGAAAGATGCTTGCTCACATATCTATTTTTGAGCTTCTACGTATATCCCCTTCACACAAGGCTATCATAGACAAAGCATTGCAAGAGATTTTTTGTACCTACTGATATACATGTGGATCATTTTCAAGCCATTGTGGGACACATCTCTTTGCCTCATCACCTTATATTTACTAAGAAATATTATACGTCTCCTCACCAACCCCATAGTGCACCTCTACACATTGAAGCCTTCATTCATAACATCACATCAAACAAGTCCTAATAGATGGAGAAGTGGGTCTAAATATTTGTATTTTTAAAGTTGGTTACCACAATAGGGTTCTTTGAAGGGTTTGTATATGCAAAGAAGAAGATAAAAATAAAATATTATGATAATGAAGAGCGCTCATCCAAAGGATTAGTCACATTTTCAATCATAGTTGGGATAGAAATGAAGGATGTGTTCTACCAAGTCTTAGACTTTGATCTCACTTACAACATCCTCCTATGCTGACCAAGGATCCATGCCACACATGTGATTCCTTGCACATACCATCAATGCATCAAATTACTACATAATAGAAGTGAGATTACTATCCCAGGTGATCCAAACCCATACCTCTATTACAATAACATTCATCCTAGACCCGAGTCCACCGTTCCTATCAATAGAGAAGTCAGTTCGTCCACATCGTATGTTGGCACTACATCATCAAAACCTTCTACCTCCAAATAACCCAAGATAAAGGCTAATGTCAAAGATAAAGGAATGAGAGAGTATAGCCTACAACAATCAATGTATATCAGACAGCTTATGGTGGACCACAATCATCACAACATGTGTCAAAAGTTATCTCAAATGGGATCCCACTAGATTTACTAGATGGGGTGAGATGGAAAATAAAGGGCCTTTTAAAATGTTGTACAAAGATACATAAGCAGGTCATTAGATCAAGATGTCAGGATACCTATTGAGAATTATGGAAAGGGCTTCAAATTCTTACAAAAAAATTGATATGATGGTAAAGGTCCTATTGGATTACAAAAATGGGGCATTGTAGAACCCCTTCAACTTGATTTTATACCTAAGAAGCAAAGAACCAAAGGATTGCAGTTCACATTGTTCATATTATATGGTCATAATACAAAACCCTTAGTAGAATTAGCATTGAACGTGGATCAATCTAGTTATATTGTTGATACTACTGACGACGGTGAGAAATCTAAAGAATATTGTCTAACAACAAATTCTAATGAATTGGAGTGGACTCTTATACTTCTAGGGATTATGGATTCGAAAAAACTTTTGAAGGACTAGAATCACCTTCAAGAAATAATCTCATTCCTCTTGTGAGACTAAACATGTGAATGGTGAATGATGGATTAAAAGTTTTGGGATCCTAAACCCTCTACATCTCAAGGCTTAGGGTCAAAACCTTGATTGATGATGATACTAAGTACTAAGTCCACTTCTCGTAATGATGGTTAAACCACCTCCACAATAAAAAATAATGATGAGAGTGCCAATGATGACCCTAATGATGTCATTTATATATTTCAAGACTTGTGCCTTTAATATCATGGATTTTGATTTTGACTTAATCGATGGCCTTCCACTTGTTCACTTGCAACTCATAGAGTGGAACCAACAAGGGCCTCCATAATTAGACACATTCCAAAATTTCGAGGCTATTATTAATTACGTTGGACTTCGACACGATCTTCTTATCAAGGATCATTAAGAATGATTTGTCATAGAATTCAATAGCGTTTCTTATTTTGAAGAGGGTACCAAGATTTTCAATCATAAAAATCTAAAAAATAAATAAAATATCTTCTAGTGAATACCACACTACAACACATTTAGACCATGAAAAAGTAAAAGAAAGGATGTATCTGATGGTGAAAACCTCCTAGAGGCACCAGAGGATGGAAGGCTGAACACTATCCCCTTAACAACATATCATGATAGATCACCAATGTTAATAGAAGAGACAAAAGTGATCATTCAGTCTGGGACAAAATACAATCCTTTTAATATCTACCTTGTAGTATCATTAATAGAACACGAGCATCCCAAATTTATCAAATTCTTCCAAGAATGCGATCAATTTAGCATGGTCATATGTCATCATGCCTAGTCTAGATCCCAATCATTTCATACACCATTTAATAATGGCACTAAGTGCCAAACCTATAAAGAAAAAGTTGAGAAAAATGAATCCACAAATAACACTTTTGGTCAAGATTGAGCTTCAAAAGTTTCTTGATGTCGGTTTTATGAGGTCGATAGATTATCCAAAATGGGTTTTGTGATGATGGAATTGGAAAATATTGTAGAACCTACTAAGTTACCACAAATCACTCTAGAAATTCTACTCAACCTTAATCACCAATGAAAGAACTAGAAAAATGCAAACTTTAAAACAAATTCTAAAATTATACCTTTTAGTTGCAAATTCCTTTTTCCTATTTCATTATGTCCTATCTATTGAGATCTTGTTTTTGATAATTCTCTCATAAATGTAGTTTTTGTTTTATGATGACTACAAGGAGAATGGACTTGTGGTTGGTTATGTGCAAAGTGAATGAGTCTAATCTGCAAACTAAAATGATAGTGAGATGAAAGCTAATGAAGTGAAGCTATTGAAGTGATAATATGTAGACAATAGTATGAAACTAAGATGCCATAATGAAACTAAAATGAAATGGAAGTGAACGTATTATGCTAATAAAATTTAAAATCCAAAATCACACTCTTTGTTATTATTATGATATCAAAATTCAAGTATAATAGACACACTAAACTCTTGACTATTAAAACGAGGATATGATTTCTCTTTTTATAGAAAATCTATAGCTCTAATCCTAGGTGGAAAATATCAATGGATAGGAATTGGTGTTGAGACAATGGATGACTAAGATTGAGTTGGTTTGATTGTGAGAAAAAGAGGAGGACGTTCCTCCTACATTGACAAGGTGGAGAGAATGGTGGAAGGAGAGGCCACATGTCATAATGCTCTCCATGACCATGAGAAAGAAGAGGAAGAAACATTTCAAATTGTTGGAATGTGAGAGAAAATGTAGGCCTCATAATAAGTGTGTCTCATGAGTCACCTTTGACCAAGGTGAGTTGGAGAGACCAAAGTATTGACAATAGGGAAGGTGGATAATGAATAGGAGATAAGGTGACACATAAGTCCCCCTCTTCCTTTTGACTAGGAAATGATGTTGAGGATAAATAGCTAATTAAATATTTAAAATATTCAATTTTTCTAGCCACATGAGGATGAAGTGGCAAGTGAGGTGTAAGGTTGACATGGAAGAGTCATGTGGAGAGGAATTAAATAATATATTTTATAAGGTTCATAACTTAGGTTTTTAGGATTGTAATTATATATATATATATATATATATATATATATATTTTATTAATAAAGACTTTATAAGGTTCATAACTTAGGTTTTTAGGATTGTAATTAAATAAATTAATATTTATTTAATCATTAGAAGAAATAGGATAACGTGAATTACATAAATAAACTAAATAATTTATTTATTGATAGAAGAATAGATATTGATTAAATAATAAATATTTTATTAATTTATCTCAAGCCAATTTTAGGTGTATACATTTTTCCCCTCTTTGAGACAATTTGTTTTATCACGTTGTTTCAAAGAATAAAAATTCATGCCTTGATTTGTTGTATTTGATATAGGGTTTGCATCGACAGTATGCCCCCACGAGAGATCACATGATGGATGAAATCTTTTTGGAAAAATGAAGATAGTGAATGATCTCACGATAATGATAATGCTTATAATAATCCCGATTTGATGAAAAATTGATGCAATAGTGCCTCAAAAGATTTATTTTTATGTCTCTAGCATATATGCCCCATACACATCCAATTAGGGTTTATTTTTGCATAAAGAGTGGTTAGGGGGCCCATTCCACCTTTTTTCATACTTGGCTTTAGATAATTGGTTGTGGAGATAAGGAGAGAAAAGAAGTCCCAACAAAGATGGTGATTTCTATTGATCAAAATTAGTTTGAGAAAGTTCATTGCTTCGAGTGACCAAAGGAGTATGGCCCCCCAATATGTACCTTTTACTTTTACCCCATTGTGCATTTATTAGGATGAAAGTTAGGTTTTGTGAATGGGCCAAATTAGTCTTTTTGTGCATCTATTCCTTCTTGTTGGGCATCTATTTTGCATCTATGCATTTGCACACAAATGTTGCATGTTCAAGGAAATTTTGGTTCTACTCTATTTTCACGTGTATATATCACTACGTTGCACATACAATAGTTATTTATAAGAATATATTATTTTGTGCTTCTGTTATGTAGATCTACACATATAATTTGTAAAGATATGCATTTGAGTTAGATGATAAAATGTGAAGATTTTTGAATAAGTCAGCTTCATGGTAGATGAAAACCACTAGATAGCTGCTCTGTGAGATTGATAGAATCTCCTCAAAGATGATAGGATAATGTTGATAGGATAATATTGATAGACTTGTATGTTATATTTTGATTAATGTGGGTGATTAATATGTGTAAGAGGATTTATCGAGTCTACTGGTTTATCTCATGCATTGTTTATGCCTAAGATTCGAGAGAATCTCGATATGTTGAAAACATTAGCTAAGAGATGGCACAGTGAGCATGAAACCTTCCACTTGCCCATTGGTGAGATGTCAATGATTCTTGAGGAAATGTATCAAATATTGAGGATTTTTATAGTTGGCAAGTTGGTGACCTATGATTTGCATGGAGAGCCAGGATAAAGGCTCTCTAGGATAGAGGCATGCGATAGGTTTTTTGATGATGATGATGATATTGAGGTCTCTGAGATCACATGGGATGATATGGTTGACTTATATGAGCCACTACCTTTTGTACTGGTAGGATTGATAGGAGGATTAATTTGTCTAAATAGGAGATCACATGGGTTGTCATTGGGTTGGGGCATGACATTAGAGAGGATGGTTACAACGGGTACACAATTTTCCTAAGGTGTATGCTTATTAGCTCATTTTTATTAGGACCTTCATCAGTTTTTTTATGATGGGGTTATGAGTTTATCAGTCACCTTGTTGCATATTTGGGCATGAGAGCATATATCAATGACTCGACCTGTATGCATGCGATTTAGAGGATTAGGACATCCATATGTTTATGCCTATCATGGTATGCTACCCCACCCTAAGCTGGGAAAGATAGAGTACTTGAGACATGGTTAGAGAATATTGATGCCATCATTTGGTGGCCATACTTAGATTGTGAACCATGGTAGATGATGATTAAAAGTTGTCATATGTGTTTCAGACGTGATGGCTTAATGGTAGGACACCATATATCATTGAGTGACATATTATTACTCATGTACTCTGGCAATTTGTTAGGATCTAGAGGATGCCCCAGACTACTATTGAGTATGCTTGGATGTACAAGAAGCGTCTGCAATGGGGTCCTATTGTAACTTTTGAGGTGACTCGTGCAAATTTTCTATGAATTCATATTATTCCCATTTTTAGCTATGGTGCAAACATTGGATAACCCCTACAATATTTTGTCCAAATTTGTAACCCATGTTCTCTTATCACATAAATCAAAGTGAATTTTCACTCCCCTTGTCCATATTCTAATCCTCGTGAAAATGCCTTGATTTGAGTCTGATTTTTCATTTTGTAAAATTGACTATGTACTCTTTAAAAGATTTAGTTTTTATTTCTAGGTGAATGTTTAGAGTTAAACTTTGGGTTTAAATCAATTTTATGTCTAAGGTGCATTTTGGGGTTATAAACCTATTGGTAAACAGTTTTGTCACTGTGAATTCTCCTTCAAAATTTGCCCTGTTTGCCGAAAGATCAGTGACAACTGTTCCAACAGTTGGAGAGATTGTGGTGAAGCCACAATCTTCCTCTGCATTTGAGAGGTGCAAATCCCTTGTATGATGGGGATTTTTGGGATTTTTGTGTACTTTTTACCTGAAACTACAAAAAGGAGACAAAACTAAAGAAAGGTGAATATAGAAACCCCAATGGAAGACATACAAATACCAAATAGGATTTCACAAATGATGACATATACAAAGGGGGTTTAAGCACAAAACAAGTTTTAACTTGCAATGATGATGAAAGAAGGGTGACATATCTCAACATACGAAGAGATGGGTAACTCTAGCACATCCAAACCAAGATACCAAAGCTTGATTGTATTCCATTACATCAATTGCATGAATTATAAGCGTTTTAATAGATAAATGATTTGCACATAGACAAAGATATCACTAATTTGACATATGAAACATTAGCAACAATAACTCAAGAAGAACATATATAACATACAAGCTAAATGCACATCCTTTATTATTTCCATGAAATTATACAATTGCAAGAACTCTTTTGTGAAAAAAGTAAACATAAAAAGTCATCAATCTATTTCTTTCAGAATTTATCCATAGTCTCCCCCCTGCAAGAGTCCCCCCCATTACAAATGAAATAGCCATGTATTTATAGGCTTGAGAGAATAAACACCTCATAACTACCTTAAATAACCACCTTTAGTAACCACTTAGGACAACCAACTACTTAGGATAACTACCTAAGTTATTACTTCTAGTAACTACCTTTTTTAAGACAAGTTAGGATTTACCTAACTTTTACAAAGTTAAATTCAAAAGGCTAACTTTGATTAAAATAAGTGACATAAGTCACTTTTTTAAAAGTGTAACTAACAACTTTTGACTTTGAAGAAGGACCAAATCATTGACATTGTTGAGGAAGTTTTTGATTTCCATCTGCTCCATTTGTCTCTTTTAATAGTATCTTCAAGAACTCGACACTCGCATGAAGAATGCTGGCAAAGAAAAGGTTTCCAAACCTATCTCATCAAATCTATCATGTGTAAGCTGCAATCATACATTTGTGAGATCATAATTCTTGACACCTTATGTGCAGGCCACGGGCTTTGTCTATGCTTCAACAATTCAGTATGCATGTTTACCGCGGGTATTTCAAACATAATATATGACACAAATCTCAACTTTTATCATGTTTTAGTGGACGTCCATACTACATTTCAAAGATTCTACATTGGAACTACATCCCTTGCAGGCATTTTGACAAATGATTCACTTGTCTTCTCTTTGACTCCACAGTTTAATTGCAACTCAGACACCTGAGGAAAGTCCTTTATCCTTTGTGCTTTGGACTTGCTAATTGTAGAGAAAGGTGGCGGAATTTAGCTTCGGCCTGCCGATTGCATTTGATTTCTAGTTTCAAGTCTTCATTTTGTGCATATCTTGCAGTCATCATATTCTTTGAGGTGCCATCTTCTTGAGGTGTGCTATTAATACTTTCACGCACCCCACATTTTACTTTGGATGCACGTCCATACCGAGTTCCAAAACTCCTAGTTTTGCACAGGCAAGTAGGATGCGGGCAACGGTTGTGGACTTTGGCTTTGTTCCTTCCGATTGCATTTGTTTTCAAGTTTTTAAAAACTTTGATGGGCATCTATACCACTTCCAAAGGTTCCATTTTAGCGCTGGTTGAAGATTAACACACAGACTTTTGAATTATGTCCTTACACCCTGCAACTGCTTTACTCAATGAGATGGCAACTCTTTAAGGAATTCTGTCCATAGTTTGTCCAAAGCTTTGAAAACTTTTCCAATAAATCCAACTTGTGTAGAACCTGTAATCATAGCTTGCTGTGAGATGACATTTCTTCAAGGCATTTTGTCAGACAAATCGTGAAGAATTCTATCAAACTTTTCAGGTTCCATGTCAATGATTCCACGTTTTGCATGAATGGGCTTTTCCAATTACAATTTTTGACAAGGAATCTCCCACTATCATGATTAGATGAACATCTTTTTATTGTCCCAGAGTTATCCATTTGGCACAAGCGGGAAGGATGCTCGTGAAAGTTGTGGAATTTCGCTTTAGGCCTGCCACTTCTATTCTCCTCAAGCTTCTAAACCTTTTCACCAAATTCATTTTGCCTGTGATTATGACATCTCTTTTCTAGAATAGGTAGTTATAATAACTACTTTCTTGAGCAATCGGTTAGTTATAGTAAGTTCCTTCCTCTAGCGATCGACAACTTTTTCTTCTTTTGAAAAACCTCCGACGTAGCCAACAGAAACCTGCCGACTCCCAACAACTCCTCCTCATTTGGTGGATTGATGATCACTCGCAACTCCATCAGTATTTTGTTCAACTTTCACAACTTGTCGATGTATGAGAATGCATCAACATCTTTCAAAATGATAATACCTCGAGATTGAATACCTTTGCATCTTTGAAAGCTTGGCCAACTTGCTGATAAATGAGTGCATTCAGTCTTTTGCCAAAGGAACTAACTCGCCCAAAATTTAAGAGCTCAGTGCATCGACCATTTTGGATATATCGACATCTTTGTAAACTAAAGCAACTTGTAGTTAACAACCAAAATTATTGAAGAGCTTAATGATTCTTCGCATCCTTTTTTTATATTCTTCATCGGCATTTGAAAGCACTTGAATCACGCTTTGATGAACGATCGTATCTTGTCATTCTTGAATTGATAGCAAAAATGATCATTAGAAAAATTGGAACTATAACATAGAACATTATTATGGTTATGAATTCCTTCTTCCAAATTCCTTTGCTCAAAATCTCTAGCCGTCAACTCTCCGTAGAAAGTCTCTATATATATTTACAATAAATACATTTTGT
Source organism: Cryptomeria japonica (assembly GCF_030272615.1). Lineage (NCBI taxonomy): Eukaryota > Viridiplantae > Streptophyta > Pinopsida > Cupressales > Cupressaceae > Cryptomeria > Cryptomeria japonica. The sequence goes on from NC_081407.1 coordinate 507,628,869, forward strand.
GTATGTTCATGATAATTATCTTCTATGAGATGACACATCTCCAAGGTTTTTTGTCAATCAATTTCATTGTTTTATTTGTGATTTTGGCAAACAATATCACCACTTTGCAAGGTCTTTGGCTAAGGTGACAAATCATTTTTGATATCGTGGTGAGATATTTAGCATTGTAATATGACTAAGAGGTTATCAATTCAAGAAACTTAACATGAAAGTTCAAAATTTGCTAAGTTTAAGATTGGGGCTAACAAAACCTAAAATACACATCTTTGGTGCATTTTGGGTTTTGGGTTTATAACTCCAAAATGCACTTGTCTATGTTTCACACATATGAAATTTAATGCTAAGTGTTTGGATGTTAATTGGTTTCTTTTTCCATTTTTATCTCTTCTTTCTATTTTATTTTTGTCTTTCGTGCCCTCTCCTCTTCAAACAAAATCATGCCTTAGCTTTCTTGCATTCTAGTGAAGGACTGTGCATTCTTTCAACTTGTTTTTTCAACAATTTATTTATTCAACTAAGTTATTTTTTTTCCATCACTATTTTTCATTCTTGATTTTTGGAATGTGAAATGTGCCCTAGTTTTGATTTGACGTGATTAGGATTTTCTTTGTCTTTTGTGTCAATGAATCATGTTTTGTTTCATGTTTTTGATTGAATGAATTACTAAAATGATGTTGTTTGGGATTATAACACCACGGGTAGTTCATATTTGTAAATCCAAACTACATCAAAATATTTCCTTTGCAAAAAAATGATGATGTACTTTGTAGTACCCCTCCATACGTTTATTTAAATACTTATTATTTTGACTTGTTAGACTATGTTTGACCCATTATATGTGGTTTATTTCGTTGGTGTGTGTGTGGATACATTAATGTGATCCATGTTATTGGATTATTTTATAATGCTTATATGTTTTAGGACATGAATATTGTAATACTTTATTTGAGATGGATATATTGATGTTAGTGATGGTATATTTATGACTTGAATAATATATTGGTGATTTATTATGATGCTTTATGAGATGTTAATCTACGATCATATGTTATTAGTTGGGTTTGATAATTGATTATTGATGATATTGATGCTTATGGATTTTATGTGTAGACTAGATCTTTATTGTATTGGTTGCTTGAGGATTAGGGTGAAAGGAACGATTTCATATTACTCATTTGTGAACTCCATATGCCGTCATGATTTTATTTCACTAGATGAGAGTATATATGTGTGTGTGTGTGTGTGTGTGTGTGTACAAAATGTTTTGTGTAGGTTGCAAGTATCGGGTATCAACTCCACCTGGTCCCATGAGTTTGAGCATGCCTTTTAAAATCCTAATGGTGGTATAGGAGATAGTACAAGGCCCCGAATGTAAATAGCCCTAGCCATTGTCCTAAGCTAGGAACAATTATCTTCTTTATTTTTATCCCGTCAGATTTGTCATATTGAAAATATCTAATCACCTTGTTGTCACTGATAAGTCTTGTTTTGATTTTGGTATTATTTTATGATTTACTTGAGTGTGTGGGATTTTATGTTATCTTAATTATTGATATTAATTATAGCCTAAGTGTTATAAATTAAATTAATAATTAATTAATGTTTATTATTTTAATTGTGTTTTTGATTTAATGAATATATTCCTATTATTAGATATTATTTATTAAGTGAATTATTATTATGCATGTTAATATTTTTATTGTGGAAATTGTTTAATAATGTTTTTTTTTTTGATGAGTAAATAGCTGCAGAGGGGCAACAACCATTATATTAATATAAAATATTTTTACATATATATGTTTTCTGGAATAAGTCTAACTTCCCTACTACTGTATATTTCTACTATCACCAAAATGGGACAAGTTCCCGTGTGTTACTTCTGAAGAACTCCAAAAACTGTCTTGGAGAGCAGTCTTGATACCTAAAAACATCCTACCACCCTATGTAGTAGTAAACCAAACATAGTCGGATATAGCCAAGTATAATACAAAATTAGGGGCTACTGCCTGATAGATATACCAAAAAATTAAAAACAAAAATAAAATATAGCCTATGGCTCAAGTAGACCCAACATCCGCCTCCCCAGGGCCCATAGCCTCTTGATCGCTTTCCTCCTCCTCCTGCAAGCTCTATTCATGATCTTTATCTTTTTGAATCAGGACCGCTCTCAACACCACTAGGAACTCCATTCCACAGTCTACATGGGCTTCAGAATCCGCCATCTCTTCCGGAAGCTGCTCATCATCCGGGTTCCACTCCTCACCGTGACCAAACCCCCAATCATTTTCAGGGTCTTCCTCACCATTTTCCTGAATTCCAATATCTTGCCTTTCACTCAGGCCCTCCAACAACACATACTGTCTCTTCCATGTCTTGCTAAAACCAAGCAAAATGCCAATAGCCTTCAGCAAAAAGGAAATATTACGGTCCTTCACATCCCATTTAATGACCAAGCTCTCCTGATCTAGGGATTGCACCACCACAAATTTCTTGACCTCCACTCCTGCTCCCAAAGACATATAATAATTTGGCGGTAGAGGGGTGTGCAAATTGGCATTACCATTATCCAAGACTATATAAATTTTACCAAGGAAGAAATGTTTGAATATCATTTGAGTCATTTTTTTGACTCACTACTTGCTCACCCCCATATAAATGAGCATGGTGAAAAACATGGCTGGGATGTTTGAGTTTACCCAGTAGCGGTGATAAGCTCTGAGAAAATACCCACCCAAAATCCTTTTCACGACATGCAGAATGAGGGGGTGCTTCATGGCCATAACTGCTAACAACTGCTTGTCAGAGATTTCCACCAAAAAGGCCATTTGTTGCTTGGTAGACTCCAACATAATAGGCGTATCCATCCCTACTGATGAGCCTAAATAATGGCTCTATTTTTATAGATTTTTGATATAATACTCCTACCTAGGTCTTGTGATTAGATCATATTTGGATTATAATGTTTTCTTAAGATGATACCTTTTAAGTGTTTTTGAAATTGGTTTAACCTATACCTAAGGATGTCATATAGTGGTTTCAAATGATTTGTCAATGCAAATATGCAAAGTTAATTATAAATATGGTTTATGTTATATCATGTTAGCATTAGTATATACACATGTGTGTGTTAATATCTTGATGCAGGGTCAGCAAAGGTGAAGTAAACACAAATGGCGGTTCAAAAGATCATCAAGTATATAACCACAATGTAGACCTAGTCAAAAGAATGCAGTTATGATCGGGATCACTTGACCGGTTCTTCAGCAGATTGATTTATGAAAACATTTATAAATGTTCTTAGTGGATCTTAGATCTAGGAGGCAGTCATGCTATATTTTCTCAGCTGCAGGACAGATGTTGTTCTGCTGTCCTGTGCTGACTTCTTCTTCTTCTTTTGTTAATAATTCCTATTCACCTATTCCCTAGGGATGTGGGCAGTTAGTTAGAAGTTTGTTAAAATATTTCCTATAAATAAAAGGATCTCTCTCCTCTTGGGGATAGTAGATAAAAAGATAGTATTTTATAATACACAGTTTTCTGGTGTTATGTATGTATTTTCTAGTCAAGATGAAATAAAGAGATGAATGTGATTTTGGATGATTAGATAAGTGTAATCTGAAGTTCTGGAAATACTCACTCAAGGGGGCCCACTTGGTGAGTAATCCTTTGTATGTTTTAACTAGTTTTCATACTTCTATAATAGTTGGTTCTACAGTTTTATGTTTCTACAGCCATAGGAAATAGTTCCTGTGTCTGTTCCCGTAGCCATGACAACAGAGTAGTTCCTTCTACTCACCATAACTTTATCTTTTGACAACAATTGTTTAAAGCAATTTCCAGTTTTAGGATTAAGTATTAGTTTGTTAGAGATTCTGTGTGTTTATTTTAAGAAGAATTTCCTTTCCTGCAGTTATATAAAATGGTTGCAATATGAACTTGGTGCACATACAGTGCTGACCCATTTCAAGTTTACATCCCTGGTTGATAACTAAATGATCCTTTGCCATAAGAAAAGTTAGATATTCAAGGATATTCAATCTCTGAATTGTGTTTTATCACCTAGTTGTCATTCCAGTTGTGAGGACCAACACCTACCTCTTCTATCATACAAACTAGCTTAACAACACAAATAAGTATGAAAATATAGAAATGAAAGGTCTATAAATAGAACCATTCATAATCTCTCATGATCGCCGAAAAGGAGTGAGGTGTCCAATCACCCCTATCATTAATGATCTTTCATGCCACCCAACTAACGAGCCATCCCAACTTTAGTGATAATGAAATAGGATATCTGGTTCATACAAAACATGTCAAATCATATCTACACGGATAGTAAATAACAAAGATCATTGGTCTTGCTGTCTGAGAAAAATGAGGGAGATGTGGCATGAGGGAATATAACCGCATGCTCAATTGAAAATATGATGTGATCATAGTACCATTGAATTATGAATCTACAAACAACGCCACCTCTTTTGCTAAGTTATCCACCACAACATTGCCTTCCCGATACACATGGCAGATGCGAAAATCATCCAATCCGACCATCAAAGATTTGGTTGGACGAAGCCATTGATTGAGGATCCAACTTGGAGTTTCATTATTTTTTATTGCATTTACCATGTTTAAGGAGTCACCCTCCAAGTGGATTCTCTGAGCCCCCCTAATGACACCCGCCTTGAGGCCACGTAGTGCAGCTCGAAACTCTATCACATTGTTTGTAGTATGCCCAATATGATATGAGACTTCATCTTGAGAAATTGATCCCTGATAACACATCCAATGCTACTAGGGCTCAAGTTTCCCAATGAAGCCCCATCTAAATTTATCTTGAACCAGCCAGGATCTAGAGCACTCCACTAAAATGGGGGTCTGGAGTTGGATGAGAGGCTGCTGAAATTACTTCCAAAGAGAGCGGGAACTAAGAGGTTTGGAAAGGTGAGCTTCAATATACAATCCCACCCTGTATATGAGTTCTTTTTCAAAGTCTTCCATTTGGGAGCTTCATTTGTTAGCTCAGTCAATTGGGATTCAATCTTCTAACAAAGGACTCTTGAATCCATGGGTTTATTATGAAACATTCTCTAGTTACGCTCCTTACATAGTTCCCAAATCAGGAGGGATGGAAGAATCAACCATAGGTTCCCAAACACTGCCTTCGAGGTCCTTTGTTGCCACATTCTAAATCAATCATCGATCCCTGCCAAAAATGGGCAGAAAAAAATCAGTTTTTGCATGAAATACCACCAACACTTGTTTGAAAACTCACATGACATCAACAAGTGAAATACCGACTCTGAATTCTTCCCACATAGAACACATCTGCTGGGGCCCTAAACTCCAAATTTCATGAGCTTGTCCCTGGTTATAATTTTCTTTTGTAGTGCGATCCAAGCAAAAATCCCGACTTTTGGCAAACAATATGCTTATTCCGGCCATAATAGTTTCGACAACCATTCTTGGTTAATTCCAGTTGCTTCTTTGATCTTATAGCCCAGACTAACCTTGTAATTTCCATCTTTAGATCCACACCATCTAATTATATCTTTCTTCCCAGATGGGATGATCATACGACTATTCAGAATGTTCCTTAAGCTATCTTTTTGTTGTTGATCAACATCTAAATTGTCAAGAGACCGCCATCTCCACTTTTTCACTCCATTTTGTTGAACTATCTCACCAAAGTTACTGACCTTTCTTCCCCATATTCAAGTAGTCTCCTCCTTGATTTCATTTAAATTTGGGAGTGAGCTTAATATCTCTCCTCCTCCCCATGAAGCATTCCAAAAGGATGCATTCTCCTTGTTTCCAATTTCCCAAGTTACATAATTGCTAATGATGTCCCTACATTCCAGCATGTAATTCTAGATTGTTGATCCCTTGGGAGGGTTAATAGTCATAAGATCCTTTTTGGCTCAATTGAATCCAAATATTTGTGCTTGAGGATTCTAGCCCATTTATGTTCACTCCCACTATAAAGGGCCCATATAAGTTTTGCAATCATGGCTAGGTTCATTATAGACAGTTGGCGAATGCCTACACCCCCTGATTCCTTGGGTCGACTGATTTTCTACCAGGCAACCAGTGGAAACTTATTTTTTCCTCCTAATCCATTCCACATAAAGTTTCTCATGATTCAGATGAGCTCATCTTCAACAGCCGTAAGGATTTTTAAGAATGCCATCGAGAATACAAGGATCACAACTAGTACTGATTTGATCACGGTGAGTCTCTTGGTCAAAGATAACCACTTGTCCTTCCAATTTTATAGCTTGGCCTTGCATTTTTTAATTACATGTCCCAATAGCGAATCCTATTTAGATCCATAAAAAGAGGAGTGCCCAGAAACCTTCCTGGGAAATTGAAAACCTTTAAGTTTAGAATCCTAGACAGGGCTCTCTGTAGCCTCGGTTGTGTATTGATGAAGAAGACTTCTGACTTATTCCAATTAATGCTCTACCCTAATGTCTTACAATACTCGTCCATACAAGATTTAATGATTCTTGCCTTACACCTACTTGAATAACCAAAGAGAATAGTGTCATCCGCAAATTGAAGATGAGTAGTATGCTCAATCCCATTTGCCACATTCACCCCCACCCAATGCCCATCCTGATGCAATCCGGAAATTGTTCTTCTGAGGACCTCTACCATAATGATGAAGAGAAAGGTTGAGATTGGGTCTCATTGTCTTATACCTCGAGTGGAGGAGAAAAACTCACGAGTAGACCCATTAACTAGCACATAAAACTTTGGGGTAGATAAGCAACTCTTTATCCACTTAATTCAACAATTTCCAAATCCAAAATCTTTCCAAGACCTTGAAAAGGAATTCCCTATCCACCAGGTCATATGATTTCAGAGTATCCAACTTCAGAATCATGTAGACATTCCTGGTTTTCCTCATGGAATGAAGTGTTTCATGGGCCATGATGATACCTTCCACAATCGATCTTCTTGGGGTGAACCCACTTTGGTCATCAGATATAATGAGATTGCTAATCCATTTCAACTTGTTTGCAATAATATTTGTCACTATCTTGTATACTATGTTGCAAAGGGAAATAGGTCTAAAATCCCCCATCTCTTGAGGGTAGCTCTTTTTTGGGATTAGAGCTAGAAAGGTATGATTGACAACTCCCAACATAAACATCTTCTTTCTTGACTCTTCCACTGATCAAGGAAGACATTTTCCTATAATGCCCTTGTAGGATTGGAAAAAAGCTACAAGAAAACCATAAGGATCAGGGGCCTTATCTGGGTTAAGCTGAAAGGTTGCACTTCCTACTCATCAATGCATCTGAATAACTCATTATTATGATCTTCAGATATTACGACTGGGATGGAATCCAAGATCTTGTCCCTTGCCGCTCTATCCACTTAGTTGCCTTTGTTCAGAATGGATTCAAAAAAGTCCATTGCTTCTTTGCTGACTTTCTTTGTATTCTGAGCTAGGTTACCATCCACTTTTCTTATTTATGAGACTCTGCTCCTATTTCTATTAGAAATTGTGGATATGTGGAATAACTTGATGTTTTTGTCTCCTTCCTTGAGCCATATCTCTCTTGATTTCTGTCTCCAGTGAATTTCTTCCTTTTTCAAAATCTCACTGAGCTCATGTTTTAACATCTTTTCTCTTATGAAGTCTACATTGCTCATGCCATTACAGATGATAGTTTCATTGATTTTTTGCAAGTTCCTCCATCGCTCTTCTATTATGTGCAAAAATATTCTTGAAATGATCTTGATTCCATTCTTAGAGCTTCATTTTTATGTATTTCAACCTTTTGTAAAATTTATACATGTGTGAGTTATGTCCCACAAATCTCACCCCACCAAACTGAAATCAAATTCTATAGACTGGGATCCTTGCTCCACATTTTCTCAAACTTGAAAGGGGTGCCTCCCTAAGGGTGGCAAGACGATATATCCAACCAAATAGAGTAATGATCTGAGCCTGAAAGGGGAAGGATGAGAGCATCTAAAAGGGGGTTATGTCCTATCCAATCTCCATACAACAAGAACCTCTATAACCTTTTTGCAATATTAGAGAAACCTGCCCTCCTATTAGTCCAGGTAAAGACACCATTCTTGGGGACAATATCCATAAGTTGATTGTGATTAACAAAATTTTGGAAATCTCTTTGGACAATATTGTGTCTCTAAATACCGCCCATATTTTCTTGATCATTTAGAGTGGCATTGAAATCCCCTAAAATTATACATCTTGCCTTGTTACAACCATCTAGCTTGCTTGTGATAAGATTCCAAAAATCCCATTTTTTTTGGGTGGTATTAGGCCCATAGACATTGAAGATAAAAAAATGATTCATTGCTGCTTAGCAAGGTTATCCTGCTTTGCTGCCAATTCTTGCCCTCACCCACTACTTCACCTTTAACCACAAGTGGATTCCAAATGATGCCAATGCCTCCCGAAGCTCCCTCAGCTTCCACAAATTTCCCAGACCACTGCCTCGACATCCTTATTCTTTTATCAATGTCAGTCCTACTCCATTTTGTTTCTTGAAGAATCTATACATCACCTTTTGAATCATCTATTTGATGCTTGATCAAGCACCATTTGTCAGGGGCATTCAAGCCCTTGACATTCCAGGTTGTGACCCTCATTGCCCCTAGGGAAGGGGATCACCCTTCCTTGTCAAAAGTTTGGTTTGTCTAGTAGCCATTGCTGCTATCTTCAACATTTTTTTGTTGGACTTGTGCCCTCTCTTGCCTTTAGGTTTGATGTTGGGCTTAGTGATTTTGGATATAGCAACTTAAAACCCTTTTGTGCTACAATCACCCAGTTCATCAATTTCTCTCTCATCATCCTCTTCCCACTCAGATCCAGTATCCTCATCCCCATTAGCTTACAATTGGACTTCTCTTGCCTTAGCCTCTCCACAACAATCTCATCTTCTTGATCCCCCCCCTGGGGGAAGAGGATAGGTCCTCACCATGTGGTTCTAATAGCGCCCTCATCTATATTTCTATCTCTTATTACAAATATTTTTCTTCCAAAAGGAATGCTAGGATAACCCATGTTGAATTGATTGTGCAATACTTTATCTTCATGAAAGGATTGTACGGTTCCACATGAGTCATCAAGTGGGGGTTGGGGTTCAGAGAGGTTGCTAGGATAACCCATGTTGAGTATGTGCAATAAAACTCTCTCCTTATGTATCCTAATATTCTGCCATGGCATCTTTTATGTGGAAGACTCTGGAAGTTCAATGTTCCGTGAAAGATTTTGGTTGATATTCTTAGTTTGGTAGTCTTTTGGTTCTTACCCTTACTTTCTTATCTTGTGCAATGGTGTCTTGTGTATCTTGGTTGTGGTGTATGTTCAATTCTTTTATTCTTAGCCTTTTTGCTTTTTGTTTGGGGCCTTGTGTCTATCTCCAGCATGAGGGGTGGACCTCTAGGTTCCACATTGTCGGGCGGTATTGTTTAACATCCATAGGGTTTTTTTAGTTCTTGTTCGTGTGCAATTGGATGGACCTTACCTTATTTTCTAGTGTTTTCATATTCAAATGCAAATTGTTCAACCATTGTAATGTATTTGTTATGTATCTTCCAAAAGTGATGTAAAAAGAATATGTAATTGTATATTTGTACTTGTAATTGAAAGGATATTTGTAATTGGAAACACCAAGTGGAAAGAATTGTAATAGGACTATTATGATAGATTCATTTTTATTAATAGATAACTTGTAACTAAATGTACTCATATGGAATATATGTATGTTCTTATTCGCGATGAAGGTTATCATAGGAATATTTCATTTGGTGGTTTAAAATGAACTTATCACTGGCCTTTATATGATGAGTTAATTGTTTAATGATTAGGAGTTTACTTGATTAATTTAACTCAATATATCCTATTAAAGATGTTTATGTGATTAGGAATAATGTGATAGAATATACTTATCTTCATGTGGTTAACTTAGTGATGTTTAATACATGTTAGTGAGTGTTGCTTAATAGCGACATTAGGAAACCCATAGAGGAATTATTATGAGATGTGATTAAGTCTTCCGCTAAACATTGTTATGATTCATCTATGTTGTGAAAGAAATTTACTTAGTGTTGTATTGAGTCAAAATATGGTTGATCATGTATTATGTGTTGGAACCTACAAAAATAAATGAGTTTCCCAAATAATCATGATATCCTAAATTATTTTTCCACTACAGTCCATATAGATAAATTAGATAAAATAAAATTGTAAAAGTTGAGTTTCTTGTCTGACATAATGCAATGTGTTTTCAAGCAAAAAAATCATAAAAATATTTGATAGCTAGTCATGAGCCATATATTGACCCTATATAAAATTACATCTGTATCAAAAAATTCTATTATTCACTTAATAGTCTCATATCTTGCATGGTTCCCCTAAAAATACCTACATATCTCATTTATCATCTCATATGGGCCATCACAAAGCAAAATCATCAGTTATCACTATTTGACGAGATGATTTTTCAGTTATATTATGCATCTTGTAAAATAGTGACAAAGAAAATGAAGCATATTAAGTATCACCATTTCACAAAACCCAAATCTTATTAAATTGGGCATCTCACAAAGCAACAATAAAGGGATAAGGATTTCAATATTTTTTGGGACTTGTGTTCCATCATATAAAGCACCTAGCAAAATAACAATAAAGGATATAAAGCTCATAAAAAGACATCACTATTTTGCAGAACCCATATTTCATTAAAATGAATATTCTAAGAAATAGCGATGAAAGGATTCAAGCCCATATAATATCACCATATCACAAGGGATGATGTATAATGAAGAAAAGGCACAATGAAATAGTGATCACTTAAGTACATAAAGTGTATTGTTGTTTTGGTAAGAAAGAATACTAAGGAATCATGAAGGATGTGATTTAGCGATAACTAAATAGACTATCGCTATATTGCAAGGAGTATGTAAATTATAAAAAATCATGCTGCGATGTAGCGATAATGGTCAAAATTGGTACCGCTATATCACAAGGAGTAAGAATAAAGGGAAGAGGAGTGTTGTGGTATAGCGATACATGTTGTCGCTATTTTGCAAAAATAAAACAAGATTTATTTTAAAGGTTCGATAATGCGAAAACAGTGAGCCGAGGCAAGTTGAGTGTGATGTCAACAATGTCATAAATCAACTTTTAGAAAGGGTGGAAGAGCTATTAATGGAATAAACAAATTTAATACAGAAAAGACCTCAAAGGTCACCATTAATAGCTGATTTTTAGCTCAATTTTTTCATTCCAAGCTGGAGGATTGCGTGAGTTGAGATCTACGACAAGTAAGAACGAGCCAAAATTATGCACGACAGTCACAAGTAAGTACTCAGTTACCTATCTAGTAGCCAAATTCGTAAAACACATTTGAGTTTTCAGTAAAGAGCATAGGGTAAAATTCCTAAGAAGGACGAACCTAGGGAGGGTAAGAGTTCAAAAAAGGAGGAAGAGAAAAAACCTAGGATGCCCAACCCTGCTAAAAGGCCTATGCAAAAATTGTTGTAACATGCATTACCTGGCTCGACATACATATGAGATAAAAACGTGTTTAAAGATAAAATGGAGGGTTGCAGGGATGCCATAATTCCCATCTTAGGAAGGGATTTATTCTGGTATTTTTTCAAAAACAAAGATGGAAAGATTATTGTGTCAAACCCATGGACCCTTGATATTGCTAAGTTGATTGTGCCTAATATTTTTGCGGATATCAAGTTAATTCAGTTGTTGGAAAACCATTACCAGCTTGTGACCAAAATCATTAGGATGCCTAATGGGAATCCTTTGCTACTAGTTACAAAATCTACTATCATTGATTGTTTTATGTTGAACAAGTAAGCCCTCACTAAGGTTGGTCCTAAACAATATGAAATGGACTATAATAGGCTATAGAAAACATTCAGGAAGGATGATCTCCCATATTATAGGAGGAGGGGCATAAACAATAAACGCATAATGATTATAAGCAATGATTCCTTGTGAATAATTTTCTTGTGTACTTCCAGAGAACCTAATTTACCTTATGTCAAGTGTTAGGGGAAGATGCCAAGGCTAAGATGCCGGTATCATTGATGTACATGCCTACGAGGATCCAAAATTTAGAAGTGAAATTAGAATTTGATTTTGCATCTAAGATAGAGAAGAGAATACATGAGCAATCGATAGCTTGGAAGGAGAAGAAAAGTAATGATTTCTACCATTACTCTTTGTTGTGTTATATGATCTTGAACCAAAATAGACAAACTTTCACACAACGATTGAAATTGGGAATAATAGATGAGAATGACAACAAATTACTAGTTCAGTTCTGGTGTTACTTATGGGATAATAAGTGCAAGGATGTTGATTAGAAGGTCTTTTGTGACTCTTTTGTTATCATTATTTTTGGTTTCCTTGATCACCAAGTTGAAAGATTATCACTGGATATAAGTAAGGTTTTGAGGCCATTAGCCTAAGATCCTGAAAAGGGTCATACCCACAACTTTCCTAATTGGTTTTATGGGTGCCCCAGACTCCTCATTTGTTACCTTTGTTTGTGCCAGATAGACTTGCTTTTCTGGAATTCATGTGGCAGATGTTGTGGTTTGAAAAGGAAGTGATAGAGAGAAGGAAGAAGGGGACGGTCTTGCCCCATCTTGTTACATTTGCAAAATTTTCCATTGAATCTAATATGTTAGAAAAATTACAGAAATATAAAAACTAATTTTTCATTGAGGTCTGTAAAAGAGATAATGTGTGATCTTGAGAAACACATTGGTTCTTTTGTTAAAACAGTTTCACATGAAGTATTAATAGAGGAAGATCTAATTAGAAACTATACCTCATTTGGAAAAATTATACAGAGAAGAACAAAATGGCATGTTATAATGAAATTGGAGGAAGAAGAGAAGAAAAGGGACCCTAACTTCCTTAGCTTTTATAGTGAAGAAGATGATGAATTGTAAAGAATTGATTTGTGTCTTAGAAACTTTAAAAGAATTTATGGTAAATCAACAAGCAGTGGGTCTCCACCAAAACAAGCCACTATTCCACTAAAGAAACCCCAAGGGGTGGTTATTTACACATGAAGTTTCTCCTACTCCTCCCCCACCAAAAGACAAAAGATAAATGATCTAGACCCCCTTGTATCTTATGAAGAATCAAAGGGAGAGGGTGACACTGATGAAGCTACTAGCGCACTAAGGGATTTGAGGGGAGATGAAGTAGTAGAGAAATCACGGGTGGATCCACCAAGATATGAAGAATAAACCCATGGCCATGAAGCCCAAATGATAGAGGGAGCAGAGCCTGCAAATGTTGTTGATGAAATAGTGGCAATGTCTATGAGATTCTTGGATGATGATGAATTCATCCACACTCTTGAATTTAAAGATTTTTTTGTTAAAGATAAAAATAAGAAATTTGATTAGAGGAAGTAGATAAACCTCATGGGTGTGGATGAATCCAAACATGAGGAAGTTGTTAGTACCTCACAAAAATCAGATGGTTTTCCTACATAAAGTTTTGAACTTTAGTAATTTTCCCACTACTGTCCATCTATATTTTCCTCACCATTGTCTCATTATCCTTCATTTCCCCTATGATTGATTATTGAAAATATTTTCCCACTACATCTATGAATCAACTATATTTCAATAGTTATTTACATATGACTTATTTTCCCACTACTATCTATCAAGAAATTATCCTATAGTATGACCTTCGCCTGGAGAGAAATATCATAATTCAATGTGTTTTCTAGCTGACAAGAACACCAAGAATTACTAATAAAACTGTGAAATCATGAAGTTCTTTTTTTAATAAGACTCCACAGGGTTACACCGAAAGACCATATCAGCAATGACATTATTGACTGATAGGATGTGGTTTCTGTCTGGCCAAAAATTAAAGTCACAATGAAAACTCATTTATCAACGTGATGAAACACACGTCTCACAGCAGGATTAATATTGGTAAGAGATCAAAATTCTACCATGGCCAAAAGAGATCTTGCCGAAAGTAAAAGTCATACCGAAAAAGGATTATCGGGAAGACATAACGCATGTCTTACCGAAATAAAAACATCATGGAGACATTAATGGTCTGCTAAAAGCAAAAGGAGTCTTACTGACAAGAAGTATCACACCGAAAAGAAATCCATCAACAAGATAGATTGTTTGTCTTACTGAAATGTTAAATTAGGTATGACGGTAAAGGTCCGCTAAGAACAAAAGAATCCTTATCAATGGGTAACATCACACCAAAAATTTGCAAGTCGATAGGAGGATATGTCAGGTCTTCCCGATGTAGAAATATGAATGTCACGCCAAGTTGATGTCATGTCCACACAGGTTTTTGAATTTAAGCAATGAATGACCATTCTGTAACTATTCTGTAATGATACAAACTTTTTGATTTGGATTTAAAGGTCAACTTTGTGTATGAATGATCACTGCAAGAAACTTCAAAGGCTACCAAGGCAAGAGTGGAGGATAGTTGAGGATCAAATAAGGATAGTGATTTAAAATTAATCCCAGAATTCCAAGTGATAAATTCAGAGAAGCATTTGTGCTTATTTTATTATTTTCTTTCTTTTGGAAACAATGGAGTGCTCTTAGAAAACACCTAGGGCAAGAAAATAAAAAGAAAAGACAACAAAAATAGAGACCCAACAAGGAATAAAACCAAAAAAGAAGAAAAAGGAAGGACGACACTTAAATTAGGATTTGATTGACCAATTCCCAGAGTCAGGTTCGAAATAAAAAAGGTTTTCCCAATTAAAAACCAATATGGAGAAATTAGGAGACATGTTTGAAGACCTAGGGGATATATGGACAGCTATAAGGGGATATGAATTGTTCTTGTATGATTACAAGAAGAGAAATAGAGTGGAACCAATATCCAACCCATGGACATATAATATAGAGAAATTAGTAGTCCCTAATGTCTTTGTGAACGTCGATTTGATACTCTTGTTGGGTAGAAATTATAAACCAGTGACTAAGACAATTTATGATGTTTTTGGTGAACCATTGCTACCTATGACCAAGGACTATATTTATAGGGTATTTGATCTAGACCTCACCCTTGATGAACCAATTGATGTAACCCTTCTAGCCAATGAATATACTAGACTTGAAGAAGTGTACAAAAGGTGGACGTTGCCAGCCAATAGGCCTACAGATGGTGAGAATCTTAGGATATTTGATAACAAAAAACCAAGAAAATTAGTAGTACCTAATGTCTTTGTGAACATCGATTTGATACTCTTGTTGGGTGGAAATTATAAACCATAAACTAAGACAATTTATGACGTTGTCGGTGAACCATTGCTGCCTATGACCAAGGACTATATTTCTAGGGTATTTGACCTAGACCTCATCCTTGATGAACCAATTGATGTAACCCTTCTAGCCAATGGATATACCAGACATGAAGAAGTGTATAAAAGGTGGATGTTGCCAGCCAATAGGCCTAGAGATGGTGATAATCTTAGAATATTTGATAATGAAAATCCACCTTTTGATGTGGATTTATTCGAGGAGTATTTTAGATGTTGGCATTGTACACTCTAATGAGAATTGAAGGTGTTGTCATTGATGGAAACCTACTGGCAACCTTTAGGCAACCTTGTGGCATTAATCTATTAAACCATCGGTAGGCACCGACATTGGCAGACACTTCACCGACACCGACAACAATGCATACCAGCACCCCAGCCGACAGGAATAAACTTTTGTTTATTGTATTTAATTGTAATTATCTTTTGTAAAGCCGACATGGAATATTGTAATAGACTCATATGTGTATGAGATCTTGTTAATTATTTTGATATAGAGGAGATGGAATAGGAATGAGCGAATAATAAGGAAGTTATATGTGAATGCATAAGGTAGATTTTGTATAAGGTTTATGGTTATAGTATGAGCTTAAACCGATACTGAACCTGGCATAGTTGATACTAATTTGAACCAGTACATTGTATTGGATTTTCATAATCCATTTTGTAAGTCAGTGAGACTTCTATTTTGTAGATTGAGCAGTGAGCTCCAGGCAGTTGGCCTTCTTGCATGTGCAAGTCCCTCATTGTAGGTAATATTTATTCATTGGCCAATGAATGAATATTGTGGGTCACAAATCCCACCGAGGTTTTTCCCACACCGGGTTTCCTCGTTAAAAATCTTGTGTTATGGTGTGTTTTCTATGCTGTCTTTATTGTTCCTGTTTACTGCATTAATTCTTATTTACTGGTACACTGTTTTGGAATGCAAAATACTTAATAAGATTAAATATTCTATCAACTGGTTAGATACTGATTCACCCCCCCCTCTCAGTATCTTTAGGACTATCATTAATCCTAACAATTGGTATCAGAGCTTGGTCCTCTATTTTCAAAAGCCTAACAACTTGAGGAAGATTCTGACACCGGTATAGATGGAGAACTTAAGAAAGCAATTGGAAGGAGCTCTTGTGGACTTTGATTCAGAGAAGTTGAAGAATATCAAACGTGAAGATAATCTAAGGACTGCACAAGAATTCATTCAAGGACTTCAGGAGAATCTTACTATTGCTAGAAATAAAAGAAAAGAACTTCATGAGAAGATGCAGAATGACAATGATGAAAAGGAAACTCTTAATGAATTTGTGAACAAGATGAGACAAGAAAACATGACTATGAGGAATGAAATGCAAGATATGACTATGAGATTTTGTAAAGACATTGAAGACATGAAGAAGAATGAAGATGACTTGACTAGGAGAGTCAATGATGCTGGAAATGAAAATCTAAGACTCAGTCATGTAAATGATATGTTAAAGATAGATCTGATTCACATGCAACATGATAAAACTGAACTTATGAGACAAATGGGAATTCTGGAAAATGAGTTGGCTACTACAAATCAACACAAAGAGAAATTCAAGAAAAGTTCAGAAGAACTTGATGATATGCTGAAAAGTCAGAAACCTAATGGAGATAATAATGGACTTGGATTTGAAGTTGGTGAAAGTTCTGGTACTGCAAACAATCATGATCACAGTAAACCGGTAAGACAACCTAATGCTTAAAAATTTAATGGGAAATGCTTTAACTGTAACAAGTATGGTCATATAGAAAATCAGTGTAGATCTAGAAATAATCAGAACATTAATGCACCCACCAATCAATGTTCCAAATGCAACAAAGTTGGTCATAATTCAAAAAACTGCAGAATGAATGTGAGATGTTATGTTTGTGGAAGATTTGGGCCCTTATCTAATCAATGCAAAACACAAACCGACATAGGATATGGAAAGGCTATTCAGAAGAATAATGTGACTTGTTATGCTTGTAACAAAGTTGGACATATCAATTTTTTTTGTAGAAGTAAGACTTCACCGACAAACAATAAAGGACCCAGTTTGAAAGGCAAAGAAAATGTTGATGAGGTAAAGCAAGAATTTTCAAGACAATGGATTAGAAAGACATATCAAAATGTTGATGAGACTATTCCCTCACCGGTAGAACGGAGTATTACTCCACCGACAGGAGATTCTTCATCCAACTGAGAAGTAACCCTTTGTGGGTATTGCAACAAGTTGAATATCATGCAGATTACCCTCGGTTGATGGTGACAAGATAGATTTCTGCTTTACCGGTAGATGTGTTAAGCTTTCACTTAACTGGTGAGAATTTATTGCGGTTGTTGAAAGAAATTTCATTATAAATCATCGGTTTCCTTCATTTTTGAATCACCGAGCATTCAAACTAGCAGAGAGCGTGAAATCTGAGCAAAGGCATTCAAGGTGAAGAAGTGAAGTGATTTCTTTCAAGCACTCAAACACTATCAGGCAGCTTAAGGTATTTTTCAACTGGCTTCCTCTTCTTCTCCCAAATTTATTGCAAACACTACTATTGTGGAAATTGTAAAATGCCCTAGGCCCATTTTCAAAATTATTCCCGAGATAGCTAAACAAGATGATTCTATCGGTGCATTTTCAAAAAATCCTAAAGGTGTAGCTTATGCTGAAGACCGTAGGATTTATATTCACTGCAATATTGAAGAATTAGGTTCTGTGGAAGTGTTAAAGATGTTTAAAACCGTAATTTGTGATGAAAATAGAAATGTCAAACCCGAGCACAAGATTATTGAAACTTTAGGTTTTGTGGAAATGTTGAACATCCTTGAATTTCTGGAGGAAGTTGTAAGAATTGTCCTAAGTAGGGCACATGGAGAATTTATTTGGGTAGATTCAGTTTGAAAATTCACCCAGCAAGAAATTAGGGCAGTGACAGGTTTACCCTCAACCAACAGCAGACCAGACAAGACAAAGAAGGTACCTAACAATACAATCATGACCTTAACTGGAGCAACATCTGATAGTAGATCTCTTAGAGTAAATGACATCAAGGATATCAATGTGAGATTCATAAGTATGATTTTAGGTTACACGATTACACATGCAAACAAACTTAATTCAGTTTCTAGTCTTTGCATTAAAAGTGCTTATGATATGGTAAATAATGATGCAAAAAATAGATGTGTGTGAATGGCTGAAGGATGAACTAGTAGATAACTTGAAAAAGATAAAAGGTGAAAAGAAAGGGACATTTAGTTTTGGTAATCTTTTGGTATGCCTTATGTTGTATTTCTCAAAACAAATTCCTGGTATTAGACAGAAAGATTTTGGATATGACATACCGGTAGGCAAAAAATTGCAAGAAGCTTTCACCGACATGGGTACTACTAGGGAAAACAATATAACTGAATATTTCAAAGCTTTCCAAGCCAAAATGAACAAGAGAGAGACTACCACAGAGTATAGTAGATAAATATGATAAGGAAATCTATTTTGTGATTAAGAAAGATGAAATATGGATGGAAGCAGTTCTTCCTAGAACTGTATGGGTAACTAAAATGGGGTATGAGGCTGATGTGAATATTATTGAGACTTATGCTAAAGCCCCATTAGAAGCACCTAGAGAACCCATAGAAAATTTTTTTGGTAGTGCAAAAACAATTGAGAGTGATGCACAAACAATGAAACAAAGAAAGAGAAGAGAAAAGTATATAAGAGATGCATCAAAATAGGTAAAGGAAATAAAATAAAATGTTATGAACCTTATTGGAATAAAGGAAAGTGAACTGAAAGGATTGCAACCGGAGGCACATATCTCACCGGTTGGTACATCATCTGACAGTGAGATACCTGCTGAATTTAAGAGAGTTGGTAGGAAGAGAAAACTTTCACCGGTACCCTCTCCTCCACCCAAGAAAACAAGAACTCTGAGAAAGAAGCAACAAGCGGTAAGACAAACGACAAAGAAGTTAACACCCAAGAAGAAACATAAATAGGTGATACCACCTTTGGATAATTTACTGAATGAAATAACTGATGACGGTAACTTGGAAAATGTGAGCAAATTGTATAACACATTCACTGATTCAGAAAAGGAAAGTGTTGAAAATAGTATTATTCTACATCTGGAAATGTACAAGAAAGTGTTAATTGAAGTGGTAGATGACTTACCAAATGATCTATATAGAAGGTTAGATGCAAAGAGGATTACAGTAATGGAGTTGGACAAGAAACTTAAGGTTGAAAAACTTCTAGCTGTA
Organism: Cryptomeria japonica; assembly: GCF_030272615.1. Classification (NCBI taxonomy): domain Eukaryota; kingdom Viridiplantae; phylum Streptophyta; class Pinopsida; order Cupressales; family Cupressaceae; genus Cryptomeria; species Cryptomeria japonica. The sequence continues at coordinate 507,648,468 of NC_081407.1, forward strand.
CATCCAGTTAACTCAAAAGTGGAAATTGATGACCTAATCTGTGAAACTAACAAATCAGTTTTTGCTAGTGCTCACCAACAAGTAAGCTTAATGGCTCGTAGAGCTAATGAAATTGCAGAGGAAACATATGATAAATGGGATATCTTTTTGTAGAAAAGGAAAAACAGGAAGAATTAAACCGACCTAAGAAAACATTCAAAGTTTATCAGAAGGACAAGGACACAGGGAAAGGTAAAGTTGGTGGAATACCAAACATCAAAATAACTAACAACTTACCACCACCCTTGGATACTACATCGACTACTGAAAATGTGGACATAACACATGATGACACTAACCTTGAATCATAAATTATATTCACCATGAATTTTGATACTCAGGAAGTGAACATTGTTATGGACAAGGTTAACACAAAGGTACAAAATGATATTGCTGGTAGTAGAAACATTGTTGAGCAACTGACAGAAAATGTTGAGGTTGAAATACAAACAGAGAAAATAGAGCATATAGAGCAACCTTTGGACTGTGGAATGAATACTGGTAGTGTAGATACTGACACTGTGAAATCAACAGAGACAGAGATACCGACAACTGATAACACAGAGAAACCAACATAGAAACCGACAGAGGCATAGGTACATATTGAGACAGTGAAACTGGAAATCACTGAGAAACCCAAACCATTGCTAACTAAAATGGAAACTCAGACTGATCCACCTGAGGTTGATACAAGCAAATTGATTACTAATACTGGAAGCACTGAAATAATAAAGGCAGCTGGTCAGACATCCAAATTCAGACCTACTAATGTGACAGAGGTACTTCTGGACTCTATTAAGAAGATAACCGACTATAATGCATTGGCCTACAAGGAAATTTATGATACAATACCTATTCTTAAGATGATTTCACCAAAATGCATTGTAGATCATGTAAAGGATTCTTTAGGACAGTTAGACACATTGTCTAAATTTATTGCTGGAAATGTAATAACAATTGATAAAGTAAATGAGGATATATTCAAAGAGAAAATAGAAAAAGAAAAGGAAAAATTATTTGAGGAGACAATAAAGAAGTGCACTGAACATATTAACACACTTTTACCAACACTGAATACAACAATTTTGGAGTATAAGGAACTGTACAGAGAAACATGCAAGCCACATCTGTTGACCCAGGACATTGAAAAAGAAATCAGCAGAGTACAAAAGGAAATTGATGATATAGTTGATAACATTATTGGTTCATCCAAACCTATATCAATTATTGAGCAAGAAATAGAAGGTTTTGAGGAAAAGTTGGAGAAATTTGAGAAGGAAAAAGCAAGGATCAAAGCAAATGCCAGAGAGCTTAAGTATAAACTTAGTCCTAAGTTGGATACTCTTATCTCTTTGAGAAATGAGATATCTAAGGCATTAATTCAAGGGGAAAGATCACCAAAAGAGCATATGCATCATCTCACCAGCATGATCCAACGAACTGAGGCAACCATGAATGATAGCAACAGATTCATGCAAATTTTAAATTTGGTTTTGGCTGATATATTTCAGATTGTAACCAACCGGTTACAAACCTTAAGGTGAAATTTTGCACTCATTTGACAATTTTTGACAACCTTTGTCATTGATGTCAAAGGGGGGGTAGTGGATAGAGAAAAATGGCTATTCAGAGGAGATCATCTGCTCAGGCGGAGCACATATTTTTGGTAAATTTTTGGACTTCACTTTTTGGAAACAGTTTTTGGATTTTTCTCATGAGTGTTGCCATCAATGCCAAAGGGCGAGATTGTTGGCATTCTACACTATAATGAGAATTGAAGGTGTTATCATTGATGGAAACCTACTGGCAACCTTTAGGAAACCTTGTGGCATTCATCTGGTAAACCATCGACAGGCACTGACACCGATAGACACTTCACCGACAGCAGCAACAATGCATACCGACACCCCAGCCGACAAGAATAAACTTTTGTTTATTGTATTTAATTGTAATTATCTTTTGTAAAGCCAACATGGCATATTGCAATAGACTCATATATGTATGAGATCTTGTAAATCATTTTGATATAGAGGATATGGAATAGGAATGAGCGGATAATAAGGAAGTTATATGCGAATGCATAAGGCATATTTTGCATAAGGTTTATGGTTATAGTATGAGCTTAAACCGATACTGAACCTGACATAGTTGATGTTGATTTGAAGCAGTACATTGTATTGGACTTTCATAATCCATTTTGTAAGTCAGTGAGACATCTATTTTGTATATTGAGTAGTGAGCTCTAGGCAGGTGGCCTTCTTGCATGTGCAGGTCCCTCATTGTAAGTAATATTTATTCATTGGCCAGTGAGTGAATATTGCGGGTCACAAATCCCACCGAGGTTTTTCCCACACTGGGTTTCCTCGTTAAACATCTTGTGTTATGGTGTGTTTTCTATGCTGTCTTTATTGTTCTTGTTTATTGCATTAATTCTTGTTTACTGGTACACTATTTTGGAAGGCAAAATACTTAATAAGGTTAAATATTCTGTCAACCAGTTAGATACTGATTCATGCCCCCCTCTCAGTATCTTTAGGACTATCATTAATCCTAATATTAGATACACTTACTACTCTATCTGTCAGATTCTAGGTATGGAAGAAAATCCACTCACGAATGTGGTTTCCATGATATTGACTGCAAATGTGCAAACACATGATGCCCAATCATTTGACTAAGCTTCACAGATAGTGGATCACATAAATCATGGCTTGGAGAGGATAAAAAATAACCCTAGTGAGATTCCTTTTAGACATTATTCTATGTTGATTCATATGCTTTTATATGTTAGACAAGGAACAAATTTTTGAGCTGATAACCTCAGAGTCTTGGAATATCATAGGCAGGGCCTAAGGAAGAATGTGCAGATGTGGACTCCCATATGGGATAGAAGATACCGATGGTCTCAATATCTATACTTTGAGGAGTATTTTGTTAAACCCTTGTGTAAGCTCTTGGGCCACCCATGTAATTACACATTTACAATGGAGATTCAAAAATTCCTTATACCAAAGGAATATGATGAAAGGGGGATAGTATTTTTTTCAACATTATTGGGGAAATCGGTACGCTTTCAAGGAGTATACTAAGATAAGGGTCTAAATATTTGAAGGTGCCCCTTTTCTACTTCCTATAACAGTGTCAAATAGGATTGCATATTTGGAAATTGTAAGGTAGTTAGCTTCTTCAAATTTTAGGCATTTAGGAAAACATGGAAAATAATATTTCATGCCTAGGTCATTATGTTCTGGGGAGTTTATAGTGTCTTCTACCAGGGAATACTATCTAATTGAGCCTAAGTTGGCCTACTACAATTTGTCGCAAGGTGAGCCTTGACAAGGTTTTGATCTTGAAGGTTTTATAAGTCAGGCTAAGCAATCACAAAAGTTAAGATCTTATGAGCATGTTCCATTGGAACGAGATGATCTTATTTGCAACTCGGATGAATTGAGAGCCCTACCCATGAAAAAATAGAAGAATGTGATAAGATCACAAGGGCATATGAGTGGAGAAAAAATCATAACATTGCCAATTCTATTGATTTCTCTAATATACAAGATCCCATTAATAGGATGAATGAGAAGATTGCTCATATGGATGAGATTATTGAAGGAGTGCCATCCCATGCATTATAAAGGGATAGTAGGAGGATAGTGGGAAGAATTATATAGATCTTGACTCCCCTTATGCATCTGATACCAGAACCTACTCCCATAAGACAGAGTGACACCGATGAGGTTTCTTAACAAAGTCGTGAAGGAGGAATAATTGAAATCGAATCCTCTCCAATTTCTGAAATGATGACATTAGGAAATTAGCCTATGCGATATTTGTCTTGGATGATGAATTTATTCATTCCTCAGAGTTTAGGTCTTTCTTGTATAAGAATAGAAGAAATTTACTAAGGCAACAAGTTAATGAGATCACATTTAAAAATGAAGGTGATTTGTTGGAGAAGCTCCAAAATGATGTAGATGTTGAGATGAATGCCATGACCCTTTCCGATGGGAGACAACTTCAGCAAGATGCTGGTATTATTATTATACTAGACTGGGATATGAGTTCCACCATAGTGTTTGACAATTTCATAAAATATCCTGACATAGAAGAAAATGTTGCCTTAAGATGTGGATCGGATATAAGGTTCAAACTTTGATCCTAATAAAAAAGCTTTATTACAATGGGCTTTGTACCCAAAGAATAATATACCTATGCTCCTAGAAATTGATAAAGCTTTTGGTCATATTTTGGTTCAGAGAGTTTGGGAAATAGACCCTATGGATACAGGTGAGTTAAATCTAAATGTTTCAAAGTTCATCAAAGCACAAATGGAGCTTGTGGTTAGGAAAAGGGACACTTATAAATATAGATGTGAAATATTTGAAGAGCTCAGGTTGTAGTGTGAGGAAAGGCTGAAATCAGTTACTGGTAAGGAGGAATTCTCTTTTGAGCATGAACAATGCGTGGTGGAGGTACTGCAGGACATAAATTATTGGAGATACAAAGCAGGGAAACTTGAGAGGAAGGTTAAATAAAGAGACTTGCAATAAAGTAAACCATATACAACATGATGACCAAATTAATCTATCACTAGTTCTAGGAGATGATATCTTATGCTAATAATTATTGAAATTCTTACACAGGGACTTTTGGTGCTCACAAGGAGCACCTCGGACTTGCAGGTCGGATACAAGAGAAGATTGATGAGCTCAAATAGAAGTATCCTACTTTTCCTACTAACTCAAAAGAAACTAAGAGGTTTTTGACCAAGCACCAAGAGTATCAAGAAGAGCTCATGGATGATATGAATTGATTGGATAGAGAAGACACAAAAAGTCTCCCAACTATTTTAAGTGGAGATGATGGCTCACTCATTCCGCATAAACAATGGAAATAAATATTGGCAAAAGAGCTGCCCAAAGCATTAGATGACATCAATGAAGAAGAATATATGCTGGATAACATGAAATTCATTATGAACTGGATGTCCAGGAAGGGGTACATCATGAGACATTTTGTATCTAACATTGACACTTACAAGGATCATAAGTATATTGAACATCTAGGTGTTGTCAATTTGTTTTTATTGAGAAATTAAATTAGCAAGATGTGTAAGGCTAATTAAGCCACTTTAAGGGGGTTGTGTCCTTTCATTTAAAACATGTTGTTCCAAACTTAATGGTCTTTCCTTATAAGAGGAAGATCATTTATTTTATTGGAGATATGCAAGAAAGACTTTTTATTATTAGCAAGCAATACAAGTAGTTGGTTCTTTCTCTCTATATTGTGTGATGAATATTGTGGCCTTCTTCCAAGTTTAACTTGTTATTTTGATTAACAATAATGAGAGACTATTTGAATATTTCCTGTGTTGTGGTTATCTTGTTATTTCAATATGCTATATCAAGGATTGTGTAGATTTATCAAGGAGGTTTTTTCTATTCTTGAATGATTATTGTGTCTACTTCTTTCAAGGAAAGATTAAATGCATGCATGGTAATTGTTCTAATAAAATTAAACTATCAAGTATAAGGAGATAAGTAGTTGACAGCTCCACACCAGGTGTGAAAGTAAAAATTATCTAACAAGAAGAATATAAGTACATAAATTCATTTGACTCTATACTCAATAAGAGAAGAAGGCATTGATCAAAATTCACTTTTAGAATTCAGATAACTTGTTTCTTCATTTTTCAGTTGTACAGATAGGAGTAGGAGTAAAGAATCAGATCAATTTAAAACCTTATGCCAGTTCAAAATTGATCAAAGGAAGAAATACTAAAATTATAATATGCCTAAATATTATTAATTGATGACAAAAGGATAAAAATATTTGATAATAAGGTACACCGGTCTTGGTTTGGCAGAGCCAGAAGAGTAGGGAATTAAAACCAAATTGGTTATTCTGTTAGTTGGCCAAAGTTAGTTGTTGATCTTGATCATAGAAATTGGCATATTCGTAGGGATCATCAAACCAACGATTTTGATCTCCAACAAAAGTTATTGCTCAAACCTTCAAGGAGATAAAATTTGATGATGTGCATGTTACTCTAGCAAAAGTTAGAGAGGTGGTCCTAAGAGTAATATGTGTTACCTGCCCTACACATTAATCTATCTTTCGGTCTTTTTATCGCAAATTTTTGCTTCCTCACGAAAATCCTTTATCTGTTATAGTTCTTAAAACCCCCGATCAGATGATAAGCTTTTAGATGTTGAGTCTTGTGTATGTCCAAAAAGGGGCCCCACCCCACATCATTAGGATATCTCTATGTAACAGAAGTTAATCCATAAGCCTTCATTGTTAACAAGTCTTGTTCAACCTGATATCCTGATCCCCGATAGTTCCATGTCAGTGGGTCCCTTGCAAATAACATATCGACCAGTCATACATTAGGAGTTTTTCTACATACACTTTCTTTGTTCCACAATTCTTGAAGGATGTGACTGCTTGATGCTTTGATGGTAGTAGTTCCAAAGTCAGTGACCTACATTGTGACGTTAGTTGAGTGCTTTTCTATAATGGGCAATAAATAAGCAATTAATAAAATGATTTGTTTCAAATCCTGAAGTAGTACAATAGCCAATAAAAACACAAGAATTAATTGCTCTAGGTTTTCATGTGTTTGTCAACCTTGCTCATGCCATTTGTATTTGAGACTTTTGAAAGATTGAGAGAGGCGCTTGGGCGAAGACATAAAACTAGTTTAAAAAATAGAAGCTCTCTTTGTTTAAAATTATTGAAATTTACTAGTTTCTTGTTGATAGGATAAGAGAAGCTCGCCATGAATTCCTTCTTTCCCCGTTACTCCATCCTGTCTTATCCCAACTTGAGCTTCCATCCTTTATTGGAAACCCTTGAATTCCTGCATTCAATTTCAATGGTACGTAAACCCTCTTAGCTTATAGAAAATAAATTGGACTACATTAAAGACCCATAAGTCATCCCATTAAAGGCTACACAGTTTAGAAAGGTCTCCCATTTCACAAAAAGTCATTGAGTCTGTTCTTTCCCAAGATGGAGGCTACCCTTCCACCATTGCATGCCCAAAAATATTCCTCTCCTATGTGAAACATTACCACCTATATTCTCAATAAATTCAGGGTGCAAATGAAAGTTTGGTAACTAAAATAGATACAAGCAACATCTCTCTTGCACTGCACATCCTCGAGAGAGATGGGCAAATGAATTTATCTTTCTAGTTAGGATGGGAATACTTCCATAACCGAGTAGATTGGTGACTAGACACAATTACACAAGGCTGGTTGAGAGCTCCTTGACTTGGTAAATCTAGGTTACCTTCTCGGATAAAAATATAATTCTTTAGAGATGATATCGTCGATATCATTGTGTTGCTATGCTGTGTATTTGGTAGGCTGGGAATGAAATTCTTTGAGGAATGGATGTGTTGATTTGTTCTTAGCATCTGTGATGATAAAAATTAGATTAACTTGGCAAGGTTAATATGTGACTTCCTTCATGAATAGCTTGTCAAGTTTAATGATAGGAAGCAATTTCATTTATGCTTTGTGCTCTTGTATGTGATAGTTTCCAGTAGAACTTCTTGGTCAGGTTTGAGGCAAGTTGGCAATCTTTCAGATGACACCCCTGTTTACAATTGTTTCCCTTAGTTACAGAAAGGAGAAGGTATGAGGAATTTCTCTTGCATCCATGATGCTTTCCTCATGACAATCATTAAAAATGTTAAGGGAAACCCAAAGAAAAGGATATTAGAGAAAGCCATGGCTTTAATCTAGATTTATTGTAGATTCATTCTTCAATTTCAGTCTTTCTCTTACTTGAGGGTCAGAGGTTATGAAAAGGCTCTACTAAACCTACCTAGGTATGCCTTTGATTACCTTGTGTTTTTAGAATTGTGCAGCTAGATGGCCTTTGTAATTATCAATTATGTTGAAATGAGGAAGAAGGGATATTATTTCCCCTAAGCTTGTCCTATTTTTCTTGTAAAAGTAATGAATCTTCCAAGATTTCTCATAAGATTCTACCTGAGCTTGGATTCCCTTCTCTACCAATGAGGACCCACTTAGACGACAAGGGTTATGTTAATTTTTTTTTTATGGAGCAACCAACTATGCCCATGTGACCAAGTTGGAGGATTTTAGGGAAGATTGCAGTGATGAGAATGAAGTTTTCAAGAGAGGCTTTATGTGGCTAACCCTTAGCCAGATGCTTAATTTCAATGTTATTTATGTTATTCTAGAAAATGTTGTAGATGATGATTTAGACTTGGTAGACAATTCATACTAGAATGCCATCTTACCTCCTTTTTCAGTGGCCTGAAAATGAAGAAATGAATATCGAAGATATAACTTCATAAATTATATATAGGTCGCAAGCCTAGTCAGAGTGTGCAGTTAGAATTCATTCTGGTTCTTTATCACAACAAGGAACACCCAAGGAGACTAGCACCATTACTCAAACTTCTCAGAAAGTGGCAGAAAAATCGACATTAGAAACTAATGTATCTCAGGCAGATTCATAATCAGGTGGAGATAATGACCCACTTGAAAAGAATAAAACATTGAAATCTGTCTCTGAAGCAGGTGCCATAAAACCAGCTAAAAAAGAAGAGAATGACTCTACAACTTAGTTCCAATGAGGAAGACACCCATTTTCTTCACAAATTGGGAGAACATAGCCCACTAGTTTCTTTGATTAATGATGTAGATCCCCATACTCCACCTTTTGATGTCCCCATGTTAACACCCGCTGTTACCATCAACACTTTGTTTTTTTAAAATTCCAACAAACGCTTACATCCACTACATGGATTAAAAAGGTGATTGAAAAACAAAAGAAATAGTAATCAACAGCCGCCGAAATCAGAGTTGATACAATGACGCATCTTCTAGGAGAGACACTAAAACCTAAAAAGGCAAGGTGGATGGCTAAGATGATTGTGGACTTGGAAACAAAGCACCATGTCTTGGAAATTTATGACCCTAATGTAGATAGACTGAACAAGAAATCACTGAAGGGAAATTTAATATATGTAGAATTAACATGGGGACTGTGACAATATAGGGAGATATTTATCATGCTAAGTATTCTATTACTATTCTGTCTAGGAAAACTAAGGCTGCACAAAAGAAGAATCAAGAGCTCGCTCAATATGTAGATGATCTTACTTCTTTCATTTGATCTGCTTGGTTAGCTAAGAACCTCACCACTAGCTCATCCTTTGGATATCCATCACTGAACTTATCAATTCGGATAAGTTGGAGATTGTAAAGCGAATATAGGCTATAGGTAGAGCAATTGATGGTTGGGCTAGTAAGGTAATTCTGAAAGGACTGTCGTTCATTGAGCATGGTCTGAGGAATTATGACACCCTTAATAAGATGATTAGTGTCCATTGGATTGAGCTACTAAGAGTAAAGAGAGAGACTGGTAGATTGGCCGCTGTCCTCTTGAAGATACGAGAAGTTACTAAATTTCCCCAAAATGTCTTAATTGTGGAGCATATCATTGAAATTTTTTATGTAGATAGTGCCACCACTTGGACTGAGATGCTAGAATGAAAATATCATGTTACAAACAAGCTTCAATCGCACCTTACTACTTTAGTAGTTCATAATACAAACCTTCAGCGAGATGTGAAAAACTCCTTTGATACAATTCATATCAATATACTTAGTGCTGACAAGAAGGAATTATTAAAAGAAGAAATGGTGAGAAGAGATTTTCGCCAAAAAGTAGAAGATAGCCTCTTGATAGCTAACTCGGGATCTAAGTGTCTAGAATGCCTAAAGGATGTGATGATAGTATTAAACTTTATCAGTGAAGAAGTCCAAAATGTTCCTAGCAAGATTGCTGAAGCAAGTTAGAAGATTGCCAAGTGAAGTATCAGGGTTGAAGCTACGACACAACTTGCGATAGAAAACATATCATCGATCCTTTCCAATTTTAGGGAGTACACAAAAAAAGCTAAATCCATATGTGACACAACAATAATAGGGCAATGTAATAGACATAGCAGTGGTAGGTCAAGAAGTAGTAGATGATGATGCAGAGTTGGAAGATAAAGAAACATATGGGGGCACAACCATTTGATTCTTTGCTTTCTAGTTAGTTATTTTATTTTAGTCTTTCTCTAAACTATTGGTTCTGGTGGACCATTTATTTGGTGGTTACATTTAAAAATTTATTGAAACAACTGTCTCCAACAAGCCATTGATTTTTATTAGTTAAGTTGAACTATTTAATGATGGTAGCAACCATAGTTAGGGGTCTCGATGGAGTTTTGAATGCATGACTTCCTGTTAACAGTAATTTTGCAGATTATGTGAAAAACTTAATCGAAGAGACTTTGTGCTATTTCAGTTAGAATTCTAATTTATGTTTAATTCTATTGTCAATGAATGTATCTAAATGGCTCATTGAATGTTGCTAAATAAATTCTTAATCCAGACTTTGTGCTGTATAGGAGGATTGTTTTCCACATTATTACGAATCCTTATCAGATATTATGCATATTGTTGTTACTGTTCTTTTTATATGGGGATAATTGATTTGTAGAAATCTGTGTATCAATGCTAGTGGATGATTTTAATTATAAGTAATGGTGATTGATCTTTATACTTTGTTATGGAGATCACGAGTGATTAGTTTTATCCTATCTTTTCTTTATTTTGTAGTGTATGCCTTTCCTGCTTTTTGGTTAAAATCACACCCCATAAAACTTCAAAATTTATATCAAAAGAGGGATATGTACCTCTAAATTCAGAGGAAAGTTGCAAAAAAAAAAATGCAACTTCTCCAACTGTTGTTAATAGTTTGTTCCCTAGTTTAGGGCTATCAATCGTATGGTCATATTTTGAAGGGAACAAAATTTGTTAAGAAACTATTTTTGGCGACTCTGCTGGGGAGAGAAAGAAATTTCAAATGAGTATATTAATGTTGCCTTAAGTTGAGAGTCATGGTTTTTCCTTGTGAAAATGTTATTGCGCAACCACGATTAGACTGCAAAATCCACAAGATCATATACTTTCAAGATTGCATAATTTGGCTTGGGAGTACAGGTGTAGTGAAGAAGATTTTCAACATACCTAAGCAGTCATGGATGAGGAAGAAATAATTGTTAAAAATCCCCAAGTCATTTATGTTAGGGCTGTAGAACCTTTCTGTCCTATTATTGTTCCCCACCAAAACCCTTGAGAAGAGAACCAGTCAAAAGAGTTGTGAAGCCTCAAAATCATCATTAACTTTTGGCAACTCTATTTACTTATCCATTGATACTCCTAAACTGGCTTCAAAGAGTTATACAAGAAGCACAAGAAAATAAGGCATTCAGGATCCAAATTTTGACTTTATGAAATCTGTGAATTTCTCTGCTTTTGCTACAACCCACAAAACTAAATCATTTAGTATACCTCCCTTTACTCCTTTTCTTAAACTTCCATCATCAAGCAATTCTTGTCAAGTCTGGACTCTAGCAGAAACTGTATTACCCACTCAGGCCAATTTCCTTGTTGTTCAACCTGTAAACATGGTAGTTCCATGGGGTGCAACAATTGGTCCGCTTTGTTGGTTCCCAAAACCACAAATTGGAAAACCCAAAGACTTGCCAACTCCTTAAGAAATCCAATCAGCCTTGGCCAACGAACAGGAATGGTCGAAGACCAAATCCCTCTGCACTTTAGGCTCCACAAGACCTAGGTGGGTGTACCCTTCCCTCTCAAGCACAAAAGAGTTATTTAAATGTGGATTTAAGCCTCTAAGCAAGTTTACACAACTGGCAAATTAGTGTTCTGCAACTATGCTATATCATGTGCTTTAGCTGAATACTTTGAAAACTTAAAACTGAATATGAATAAAAGTGTATGTTAAAGATATTGTATATTGAAAATGAAATGCTTTCAGGCCTTGAATGAAATCTGCAAGGATTAGTTCAATTAGGATATGGAAGAATGTTTTTCTGTAAGGACCTTATGCATGCAAATCAAAATCTCAGAAATAAATGACAGACCAGTGCCTCTATCCAGGAATATGCACGATACTTTATGGACAAATAATTCGATTAAACTCTTGAGACAGTTTTCAGGCAACTTGTAACACAAGACTATCAATACCGAGGTTCCATTAAGTGCTATAAGAACATGAAGAAGCAAATATTATATTCAATTATAACAACTTGTGGTGGCACACTGTATTAAACCCTTTATCAAATTTATCAAGAGGACAAAATGAAATTCATCAACACAAAAGTATACACGAATTTTGGAATTGAAACAACGAATCTTGTATTTTAATTTTTGGAGAGTGAATGCATACAATAGCTACACTTACATATACTCCATTACACAGTGATTGCTCAAAATGATACTTCCATTCCTACAGACTTCTCAAATACAGACATCCCATAGGCCCTACTGGCAGCATCACAGATTGTGAATTGTTTCCTTTTGTTTTAATTGAAAAAGACTCCCTATAAATACCTAATCCAAAAGACATATGTGAAAGGACACACCCTTTCGCATACAGGAGGGAGTTACAGACAGTTGTTTTTCCAAAGGACACACCCTTTGGTTTACAGAGATAATTACATTTGAATCCCTAAAATACACACTAAATAAAGCTTTAATAATATATCCTTTATCCTCCGCTTTGATAATACTTCCCGTAAATATTCAATATCTCCTGCACATAAAATAAACCAATCAAATCCCTTATTAATTAAAGATTAAATATATTCCACTTTAGAGTAGGCAATAATCATTTTACCCTATGTAAAATACTTATTTACAATAATTCACTTAAATCAAAGTATTAAACACTTGTAAATATTTATTCCAATAATAGTTTTTATTAAATAACATAAGGTAAAAGATTTTGTATAGTAAGTAAAAGAAAATACTTCCCTTCTGATAATGTTACAATACTTTCTCACCTTTTGGTAATCTTTAATTTGGGTGGGAAATATTATATCATATGAAATAACCTTTGCAAAAAGCAATCAAGCATTAAATGACTCACCCTAATGAATATGTTCAAATTATTTACCTAGGGTGAAAATAATATTAAAAGAATATAAAATGACATAGTAATATATCAAACCCTATTTAGGTCATCCAATACCACATATATTTTCCCTTTTGATAAAAAATATTACAATTATAATTTCTTAAAAGGCAAAAAGAAAATACTACTTGCATAAGTATATCAAGATGCTATAAATATCAAAATGCCTTTCGCAAGTAATAATTAGAAATATTATATCACAAAAAAATGTCAAAATGTAATCTTAGATGAAGAATACTCCCTTTTAATGTTTGCCCAAGAATTTTAGCTTTCTGCACATAAAACAACATTGTAATAATTATTTATCTTTTAATTAATCTCTTAATAAATAAAATTCACCCTAAAGTATTTAATTTAGTGATTAAGGGGAAAAAAATTTACAAGAGAGTAAAAAAGGTAATAACAATATCAAAATTCAATTTTCTTCATTAGTACATTTCACACCTTTTAACATATTTTTCAAAATAAGATCCATTTATATGAAATAACATTTTACCCTAATATATATTTTACCAATGTTTTAGGGTAAAAATAATTTATTTAAATCACATATTTCAAAATGTATTTCCACATTTCAAGATTACTTTAATAAATTAAAATCTTGTGGAAATATTTGCAAATTATTATCCATACTAATTTACCCTAATAAACATTTTCAAGTGTAGACATCTAAAAATGGTCAACGCTTGCGGAGTCATACTTTAACATTTGCGCATTGCCTTATTTTAGGGTTTTTGCATCACATTAACATTTCTTCTATGCCACACACTTGGTCTTTATCATTTGCGAGCATCGAGTCCTTCTACATTCTTCATTCTTCTTGCTCTCAAATTTGGTCTTGTCAACAACACTCTCCAGTCATGATTTTGATCGATCTTATCCTCTCGCATCAATGTGCATGCTCATTTGTCATCATTTTGGACATTGTCAATCCTAATTGGGGTTTTGTCCTCTTATCAATCTTATCATCTGGTGATCGATTTGTCATCAATCCTTATCATTTTCAATCTTGTCGTTTTGCGATTGATTTGTCATCGATCGTTGTCATGTTCGATCTTGTCATTTTGCGATCGATTTGTCATCGATCGTGGTCATTTTCAATCTTGTCGTCTTGCAATCTATTTTTTCATCAATCCTTGTTCTCTTGTCAATTTTGTCATTTTGCGATCAATTTGCCATTGACCGTGGTTTGTCTCAATTATGTCAATTTGGATCAATTAGTCATTGTTCCTCGTCAATTGGCGCATTTATCAATCACATCGTTTGTCAGCATTGGTCTTTTATCAAAGTCAGAATCATGATCAAATCAAATCGATATCAATGATCCTTCAATCAAGACCTAATTGTCATTCTTGCATTTTCTAATTCATCTTCTAGGGTTTCATGATTTATTCATTTAACCTTGTTTGTCATTTCTCCCTCTAGGTTAAATAATTTATTTATTTATCCTAAGTCTTCTTGTCACAATTAAATGTTTATTTAATTGGCTAACTAATTCCTCCCTCTTTGTGAATTAATTAATAAATGAAAAATTGTTAATTAATTCACTTAATTTCCTAATTCCTAAATTCCTCATTTTCTAATTTTCCTAATTTCTAATTCAATTTCTTCCTATTTTCCTCCTAATTTCATGGGAATGACATTTCAATTTGTCATAATTTGTCATAATTGACAATCAATCAATTTTGACATAGAAAGTTGTCATAATTTTGTTATGAATTATCAATCAATCAATTTTGCATAGAAAGTGCAAATTTGTCATAATTTGTCATATTGATTTGCAATTTCCATTTGAATTGAATCATGCTAATTTGATCATTTCTCCAATTTATCTATAAATTGGATGAATTTCTTCAATCCTGATCTAACAATCACTTGTTGGAATTACTTTGTCGAATCAATCACGCTTTGAGTATTCTTGTGCCAATCTCAATCTTGCTTTCACATTAGTTTTTTTTGCACTTGAAGGTGAGATCCACAAACAAAGGCTATTTGGAGAAGAAAGAAGGACAATGGAGCCGCATGAAGGAGACATTCAGATCTGCATTTGGTTTGCTTAGTCTTTAGCTTTGAATGTTTTGTTTTCATGTCTTTATTGAGTGTGTTAGGATTGATCATTGCAATGAGCTTTTGTGATTGAGCTAGATTAGTATTTTGATTTGCTTGTGATGATTTCCGATTTCCTAGCTACATCAAGTAATACAATAGAGCAATTGGTAAAAGGGGAGGGTAGGTATGGGTAGTTAGGAAGGTTGGGTTGAGAGGTTGAGTCCCTCTCCTTGCCCTTTTGTAAAAATATCTTTTATTTTTAAATCATTTATATGCAAAATATAATCACATTGCAAAAAATATTCTTGGGTTAGATATACTCCCTGTAGAATAATTTTTTGATTGTCCAACCTGAGCAATCCGGTTATCAATTACCAATTTTTTGCCTGTAATTTTAGGTTCCACCAATGGCTCTGATTGGGGATGTGCGTTCATACCTGGACGCAGCGAGAATCCAACTATTTCTGGGAGAGCAGACCATCCTTGAAATTCTCAGTAAATACGTTCCAATTGAGATGTATTATCTCTTTCAATCCTTGGGTCCCACTTGATTTTTCATCAACATAGCTATGTCTCAAAGGATGCATTGTTTTGAAACTTTCCTCTGCTGTTAAAAAATCTGTTGGCCATTTTTGGACATATCTGGGCAATTTTGAGGTCGTTGGCACCTCATAAACATGTAAATCTATAATAAACTTATCTTTTATCCATGGGATAAGGTCTGGAAGCTTTTTTACAAGCACAAACAAACATTTAGAGCCCCAAAACAACTTCAAAACTCTTTCGGAAAATTAAAAACGTGATTTCATCTCTTGAGCAGCAACAAAAATTATTTACTGTCTATCATTTTAATATTTCACATAATGGATTACATTTAGATTTACATATGATAACGTAACATAATAATATAATAATATCTGAAATGTAAACCAAAATGAGAATGCATCCTACTTTCAAATGAAACATTAGGGTTGTGATAGAGCGCACCTGGCATGATTTGAATTTGTGAAATATACACATACCTGGAGTTAATTGCCTGACATGTGAATCAAACTCGAGTGGCCCAAGGCCCCCACAAATCAACATTTTCTCTTTCCTCTATCAAATACCTGATTTTGGTTATGTAACAATATGTCCTTCTTGAAAATATTTACATTTGCTTCACCATTCTTTAATATATTGTTCTTTTTCATTTGGACTGGAATATGATACACATAGTTTCCTTCACACTCCTTTATCCACCTTAATTTAGATAAATTATATCTCAATAATATTTTACCCTTACTTTGAAACCCTATTACTTCATTGTATCCCTTCTCTTTTAGGCAATTTTGGAAATCAACCTTGTCGTCCCATGAGGAATTTACTTGCCCATGGTAATGAAAAGTCTCAGTTTTATAAACTTGATTACCTTTTTCACCAAGCATAACATTTTTTGGAAGATAAATATTTGGTAAATTTCCTTTGCAACTTTGCTCTTTGGAAATATTTATGCCTCCCAACTTAATATCCAGATTTAATTCCACACAACCTTTATTGCAGCATTCTAAAAAATTTATCCCTTTCAGATTATGTTCCATTATTTTTACCATCTCCTTATTTTGGAAAAATATTTCACTTTTCTCAAATAATAGATTAGGGAACTCATCACATATGACTTTACTATAATGTAAATTTGATAAAAAATTTATACCATCTTTAGACATATTTTCTTTTTCCTCATGTTTTGGAAATAACTTATCCTTTTCACATAAAAACTTACGGCATGTATCGTTCTTGGCAATATTTGGCAAAAATACTATTTCCTTTTCCCCTAAAACTTTATCATATAATATTTCTGCAACATCATCATTTGGTATATTTTTTCTTATGTCCTCTTCAAACAATGAATTTGAAAACATAGAATATATATGCATAACCTCATGAAAACCCTTTTCTGGTTTATTGCACAAAAAATCATCTGACAAATCACAATGCATACCTTCATAAATTTTTTCTTGAGAGTTATCATCATATGCTTCACACACTTCATCTTTAATAACAATGTCTTTACAAACGTCCTTCATTGAAGTATCATCTTGTGCATGAACTATATGAACATCAACTTCACAGAGAGAATTAAAAGATGATTCACTCTGGAAATATAATTCTTCATACTTCCCAGGGGTCTCATCATACAAGGGATTGTTGTAACTATCATATAATACCTTTTCTTTTTGATATTTATTTTTTTCTTTGGAATCATTATTTACTTCATCAAACATACCTTGAATGTGTCCAAATTCATTAATTTGCTCTTTTTGAAAAAAAATTGGACCATTTTTCTGAATGTACCTTTGATATTCCTTCTCTAATAAATAAGAGATTTCCTCTGTACTAAGCAATGTTTCTTCCTCTTCCTTACATTCAGCTACACACATGCCCTCTTCCTTTTTTAAACCTGTATTTTCTACCTCATGTGGGGTCCAAATAATACCATGTCTTTCTAAAGATTTAAATGTACGCTTTAATTTAGGATCATGAGATATCCCTAATTCATCCATTTTGTTTGAAAATGAAGGCATGCTATCTACGAGTATTTTTACATAAATGTTTATCATCCTGGTGAGAAATCCCGCTATAGATTCACCCCCGTATCTTTCTAAATCAAGGAAGGCATCCAAAGGAGATATACATGATTCTTCTTCCATATTGCAAATCTATTCCTGGTCCTCTTTATAGTAAATGTTATCTTCTTCATCATCTGCAACATGAAACTCATATAAGAACCATTACTCAAATTCCCTCATTGATGAAATGCTCTATGTAGGTAATGATTCATAAGCTTCTCTCGCATAACCCCATAATGTCCTGATGAAGAGCTTCATCACTAGATCCTCTGCATCGATTTCATAATCTTTTACAAATGTGTAAAATGCATTTAAATGATCAATCGCTGATTCATCCCATTCTCCATGAAACTTTGGTACTAGTGGTGAAAGTTTAGGGAGTATGCACTTTGTAGGGACACATTGAAATCCTCTAAGATCCAATGGCCTGATGCCATCTGGAATAAATGGTTTTCTTTGAAATGGTTGTCCAATTCGATACATCATGAATTAATTTCAACTAAAAACAAATTTTTCATTTCCTTCTGGATTGTCTCCCTTAGCAGAGTCACTTACTGAAATATTTTGTTGAATAGAGTCGCCACTTCAAATTTGAGGAAAAACTTGTTCCTAACTTATTTGATCTTTTGGGATCTCTCCTCCAGTAGAGTCTGATACAACACACCAGAAACTCTGAATAGTCCTTCTATGACCACTCCCCAGTAGAGTTGCCAATCTGTTGGTGTGACTCAGGTGGGGAAAGCAAAACTTATCAAATCTTCAATGAAAAAACACCAGAGCTTCTAGGTGAATGTCAAACTATGTATGACAACTGCCCAACAGAGTCACCAATCTGTTGGTTGTGGGACTCGGATGGGGAACTCTCAACTAGTTACTAATTCAATGATCTCTCACCAGAGATTCTAGATTATATTTTACCAATATCTTTAATTTAACTCCCCAGAAGAATATTAATAATTCCTCCCTAGTAGAGTTGCCAATCTGTTGGTGCCCAGAACCATAGATTGGAAAACCCAAAGACTTGCCAACTCCTTAGGAAATCCAATCAGCCTTAGCCAACGAACAGGGATGGTCGAAGACCAAATCCCTCTGCACTTCAGGCTCCACAAGACCTAGGCGGGTGTACCCTTCCCTCTCAAGCACAAAAGAGTTATTTAAATGTGGATTTAAGCCTCTAAGCAAGTTTACACAACTAGCAAATTAGTATTATGCAACTATGCTATATCATGTGCTTTAGCTAAATACTTTGAAAACTTAAAACTGAATATGAATAAAAGTGTATGTTAAAGATATTGTATATTGAAAATGAAATGCTTTCAGGCCTTGAATGAAATCTGCAAGGATTAGTTCAAATAGGATATGGAAGAATGTTTCTCTGTAAGGACCTTATGCATACAAATCAAAATCTCAGAAATAAATGACAAACCAGTGCCTCTATCCAGGAATATGCATGATACTTTGTGGACAAATAATTCGATTAAACTCTTGAGACAGTTTTCAGGCAACTTGTAACACAAGACTATCAATACAGAGGTTCCATTAAGTGCTATAAGAACATGAAGGAGCAAATCTTATATTCAATTATAACAACTTGTGGTGGCACACTGTATTAAACCCTTTATCGGATTTATCAAGAGGACAAAATGAAATTCATCAACACAAAAGTATACACAAATTCTAGAATTGAAACAACGAATCTTGTATATTAATTTATGGAGAGTGATGCATACAATAGCTACACTTACATATACTCCATTACACAGTGATTGCTCAAAATGATACTTCCATTCCTACAGACTTCTCCAATACAAAATCCCAT
The DNA here is from genome assembly GCF_030272615.1 of Cryptomeria japonica. Lineage (NCBI taxonomy): Eukaryota > Viridiplantae > Streptophyta > Pinopsida > Cupressales > Cupressaceae > Cryptomeria > Cryptomeria japonica. The sequence continues at coordinate 507,668,022 of NC_081407.1, forward strand.
AGCCCCTACTGGCAGCATCACAGATTGTGAATTGTCTCCTTTTGTTTTAATTGAAAAAGACTCCCTATAAATACCTGATCCAAAAGACATATGTGAAAGGACACACCCTTTCGCATACAAGAGGGAGTTACAGACAGTTGTTTTTCCAAAGGACAAGCCCTTTGGTTTACATAGATAACTACATTTGAATCCCTAAAATACACACTAAATAAAGCTTTAATAATATATCCTTTATCCTCCGCTTTGATAATACTTCCCGTAAATATTCAATATCTCCTGCACATAAAATAAACCAATCAAATCCCTTATTAATTAAAGATTAAATATATTCGACTTTAGATTAGGCAATAATCATTTTACCCTATGTAAAATACTTATTTACAATAATTCACTTAAATCAAAGTATTAAACACTTGTAAATATTTATTCCAATAATAGTTTTTATTAAATAACATAAGGTAAAAGATTTTGTATAGTAAGTAAAAGAAAATACTTCCCTTCTGATAATGTTACAATACTTTCTCACCTTTTGGTAATCTTTAATTTGGGTGGGAAATATTATATAATATGAAATAACCTTTGCAAAAAGAAATCAAGCATTAAATGACTCACCCTAATGAATATGTTCAAATTATTTACCTAGGGTGAAAATAATATTAAGAGAATATAAAACGACATAATAATATATCAAACCCTATTTAGGTCATCCAATACCACATATATTTTCCCTTTTGATAAAAAATATTACAATTATAATTTCTTAAAAGGCAAAAAGAAAATACTACTTGCATAAGTATATCAAGATCCTATAAATATCAAAATGCCTTTCGCAAGTAATAATTAGAAATATTATATCACAAAAAAATGTCAAAATGTAATCTTAGATGAAGAATACTCCCTTTTAATGTTTGCCCAAGAATTTTAGCTTTCTGCACATAAAACAACATTGTAATAATTATTTATCTTTTAATTAATCTCTTAATAAATAAAATTCACCCTAAAGTATTTAATTTAGTGATTAAGGGGAAAAAAATTTACAAGAGAGTAAAAAAGGTAATAACAATATCAAAATTCAATTTTCTTCATTAGTACATTTCACACCTTTTAACATATTTTTCAAAATAAGATCCATTTATATGACATAACATTTTACCCTAATATATATTTTACCAATGTTTTAGGGTAAAAATAATTTATTTAAATCACATATTTCAAAATGTATTTCCACATTTCAAGATTACTTTAATAAATTAAAATCTTGTGGAAATATTTGTAAATTATTATCCATACTAATTTACCCTAATAAAATTTTTCAAGTGTAGACGTCTAAAAATGGTCAACGCTTGCGGAGTCATACTTTAACATTTGCGCATTGCCTTATTTTAGGGTTTTTGCGTCGCATTAACATTTCTTCTATGTCACACACTTGGTCTTTATCATTTGCGAGCATCGAGTTCTTCTTCTACATTCTTCATTCTTCTCGCTCTCAAATTTGGTCTTGTCGACAACACTTTTCAGTCATGATTTTGATCGATCTTATCCCGTCGCATCAATGTGCGTGCTCATTTGTCATCATTTTGGACATCGTCAATCCTAATTAGGGTTTTGTCCTCTTATCAATCTTATCATCTGGCGATCGATTTGTCATCAATCCTTATCATTTTCAATCTTGTCGTTTTGCGATTGATTTGTCATCGATCGTTGTCATGTTCGATCTTGTCATTTTGTGATCGATTTGTCATCGATCATGGTCATTTTCAATCTTGTCGTCTTGCAATCTATATATTTTATTTTTAAATCATTTATATGCAAAATATAATCACATTGCAAAAAATATTCTTGGGTAAGATATAATCCCTGTAGAATAATTTTTTGAGAATAATTTTTTGATTGTCCAACCTGAGCAATCCGGTTATCAATTACCAAGTTTTTGCCTGTAATTTTACGTTCCACCATGCTTAGCTTGATGGGACCCTTTCATGACCTTCCTAAAGGGTCAAAAAAGGTCATACCTAATTCAAAGGTGATGGGAAGGTTAGATCAGATGAACATATACATTCTTTTTTCAGAGCTTGCTCAATCTTAGGAGTTCAACATGAAGATGTTGCAGTTAGGATTTTTGTTGAATCTTTGACATATGCTACAAAAGATTGGTTTAATCATTTATCCAATGGTACAATTGATAATTGGAATACTGTGAAAAAAAAGTTTGAAGATAGGTAACAAAAATGAATATGTATTGGTAGCCCAATTATTTGCTATGAAGAAAGAGATGCATGAGTCTATGAGGGATTTCGTAGCCAAATTCAATAAGTTGGTGGATAGAATACCAACCAATGCAGCACGAAATGACACTTTGTTGAAGTATTTATTCATTAATATCTTTCCCTTTGAGGTTAGTTTTCTCCTCAAGAGGAATCCACAAGTTGACTTGGCAGCGACCCAACGTATGGTTATTTCAATAGAGGATGATCTAATCACTTCTGGGAAGTGGAAAAGAGAAGTACAAACTTGTAAACCAAAAGAGGTTAGTTATACTAACCCAATAATCCAAAGGTTAGCTAATGACATAATTACCTTAAAAAGACAAATGCCTAAGGGACCTGAGCAACCCCTTTACCAAGATGTACCAAGATTGTTTGTCAAGCCGTTGAGTATAGCTAGCCCATCTTAGAGGCTAGCCATAGAAGGTCTTTCTTCCTTGAGCAAGGAGAATCAAATGGTGCGTAACTTTCACTTGACTATTGACCATGATTGTGCATCCTATCCAGAGATGAGTAGAGCCATACATATGATTACTACAAATAAACAAGAGGAGTATCAAGTTGAAGAACCCGCCCCTTCGGGAGATGCTAACATAAATTTCCTTGAGTATAAATCCAATGTGGAAGGAGAAGACCTATTCACGGAAAGAGATAATCCAAATTGTATAGTGCTCATCAGAAGTTAATATGCTCAGAAGAAGGATTCAGAAGAAAAGCCTAATAATAACAATGTTGCCTCACATCCTAAGTACATCATGATAAGAGGGTCTTCATCCAACTTCAAGAGACTAGAAATGAGTCAAATTAAGAAGTCTGCTAAGGTACCTTCCATTACTACAAATGAAAATTTTCCTAGTTCTTTTGATATAATTGAATCATGCAAGAACACAAAGATACAAATTACTCAAGCTTAATATCTCATACTAAAATCTTCCAAATTAGAGCAGCTTGTTCATTTCATTAGACCCAAGTCCTCCATACAATCTATGATTTCTTAGGTTATTGAACATAATCCCTTGGCCCACATTGATCCCACTTGCCTCAATTATTCTCAAGAATTGAAACCTCCAGACCCAGGGAATCCTTTCTTGAAGTCTAAACCATTCTATGTATCTTTATTCATTGTCAGTTTCAAACTAATCAATTTTGTGATTGATTATAGGGCCTTTGGCAATGTAATTCCATCTCAAGTAGCTAAGGATCTAGTCCAAACCCTTACTTCTAGTAGAGTCAAATGTTTCTCAATGGATTCCTCCCAAGTTCCCATATTAGGTCAAGTCAAAGATGCTCAATTATCTCTAGAATCTTATCCTTCTAAGCGACTCAAACTTACTACTTTAGTTGCTAATATCCTATCAAGTTATGGAATGCTCCTGAGATTTAAGTTTTTATAAAGATCTGGGAGGGGAAATTAAGATGAATTGGTCTTTTGCTACCATCCTAGTGAATGGCAAGAAGGTTAGATTAGAACTTGAGCCTAAGGCTAAATTTACTATGATGAAGTCTGATGATCCAAGGTTAGAAACATGTCTTGGCACCTATATGTGTAGTTCTTCCGAGGATTTGAGTGATTGTTTTGTTTCCAACGAATGAGAAGAAGGATTTTCGACTATGGAATTTGATGGCAGTTTTCTTCTTCTAGATTTAGTGCTGGAGTAGTTCTTATTGATCTGAGTGGCTGTCAGTTTCCTCTAGCTTATAAGCTGGAATTTGAAAATACTAATAGTACTACAAAATATGAAGCTCCTTTATTAGGCCTTAGCTGCTGCAAATGAAATGGGAGGTAAGCAATTGAGAGTGAAAGGAGACAGTCAACTTGTGGTAAGGCAGATCCAAGGACAATATGCCATGAAAAATGGAAGGTTGAAGCACTATCAAAATAGAGTTTGGGATTGCATTGAAGATTTTGAATCTTTCGCAATAGAATCCATCCCTAGGATACATAATACTAGAGAGGATTCCCTTGTTGTATCTGCATTTGTTCTACTACCTCTTCTAGACTTTAGAGACAAAAAATTTAGCATTGAGGTTATTTATAGGCCAAATGTCCCAAACAATGTAATTCACTGGCAAGTATTCAACAATGACAGACAGATTATAGATTTTTTAGAGAACACCAATGCCTTCTTTGACACCTTTTTTTAAGGTAGCGATGTGGGTATTCTTGATATCTTTGAAGGAGAAAAAAAACCTGAAGAACGTGACATGAAAGGTGTGGTATAGTTGAAGGGAAATAAAATTCCTAAGGGCATTGTGTCTTTGGAACATCTATTCAATAGGCGTGATCAGTATATTAAGTAGAAGAAATATGACACTGAGTTAACCTCAATTGAATATGAATAGGTGAACATAGGGACTGAAGAAGACCAAAAAATGGTCTATTTAGGGAAGTTTTTGGCATTTTTGATGTTTATGTTGTGATTGTCATTGATGGACACACACTTGCTTTGAGATTACTTTTTGTATGTATGAGTTATGCTCAACTGGTATTTGTTCCAAACTAGTATTGCATTATAATCTATAGGCTATCAGTGTTTTGTAGAAAGTGTTTACCGATCTCAAGCGGTATGGAGACCTCAAGCGGTTCGAGGATCTCAAGCAGCGCGAAGAAACTGAAGTGATAGTTATCATTTTCCCAGTCTTTAGTTTTGGTCAACCAGTAATCAGTTTAATGTTTGAACCAGTATTACTCTGTGATGAGGTACCAACCGGTAATCGGTAAAGTTGTATGAACCGGTAATACTCTATGATTAGTTACCAACTTGTATTTATGTGATGAGTTACCATCCACCAAAACTTTGACAGTGATTTGTGTCGTGTTATCAAATGTGTCTAGATGCAATTAACCTAGGAACTTGCAATGTAATCCTATTGGACCGACATGAAATTGGATTCCTTTTTTAAGGACATCATGTCTAGGGTTTTAGGTGTGTAGCTGTTAGGGTTTTTGGTGGTTGATGAGTTTTTGTATGTGCGATCTTAATAGAGAAGATCAAGTCTATGTGCTGTAACAAAGTGTGGATTTACTGAAGACTGAAGTAATGCTGAAATGCATTAGCAATGAGCTATCATGGATCTAACCAAGTAGACTATGCTATTTGCTAGATCATTCACTTCTTGATTACTCATCTTCGACAAGTCTAAAACCCTTAACCGGGTAGGCCCAGAAAAGCCTTTGTAAATCCTCTAACAAGGTGGTTCACATCTATGGATCTGAAATCCTCTCACAAGGTAGTCTTTAATCGAACTTATCTCCTAACAGAGATTGAGATTCCTAACAGGATCTGTTCTGGTAAAGAACATTGTATGACCTTAACCGGTCTGACCTTAACCAGTCTGGTTACTATTCTACAGACAGTTACTTGTGAGTTTCATCTCACCGTGGTTTTTCCCATGTGGGTTTCCACGTCAAAATCTCTTGTGTTATGGTGATTGTGCTTCTGTGGGTGAATGCCTTATTTGCTGTTTGGTTTGCATTTGTGTTAATTGGTTTGTTAGTTAAACTGTTATACCAGTTCACTGCTAAACTATTAAAGTGTTTAAGTTCAGTATTTTCTGGTATACTAATTCACCCCCCCTCTTAGTATTCATCAATTGGTATCAGAGCCAACCTTTCTATAAGTTTAACCACTTGGAAAGAGATATGGGGGAATACACTATGAGGGAACTTACTCATCGGCTCACTCAGTCTGAGAAAGCCTATGATGAACTCAAAGTCAAGTATAAGGCCTCTGTGGCAAAAAGGAGAGAGCATGCTGAGAAACTGATGGAGCTAACTGAAAACAGTTCCTATGATGAAGCGGATATGGATGCCCTAGTTGGAGAAGTTGAAAAATTGAATGAGTCTAATGCCAACCTAAGAAGGGAATTAGAAGGACTAACTATCAGGATGTGTCAAGACCTTGAGAACTGGAGGAAAGCTGAAGATTTGGTAAAAGACAAAGATCATGAGATCTCCAAGCTGAAGAAAGAAAGCAGTGCACTTACCACTCATCTCTAATAAAGCAAAGTGGAAAAGAGGAAATGCAAGGTGAACTAAACTTGGCTATTTTTGAGAATACAACCTTGAAGGAGTCCAATGCTGCTATTACCAAAGAACTCACCGAGTCAAAGGAAATACTTGCCAAATTCAATAAGAGCACTGTTAAGTTAGAACAAAAACTTGAATCAACAAAACCGGTAAAGAATACCACTGGACTTGGTTTCTTTGAGTATGAAGAAGGTGAGACCTCTGGAGCAAAACATGTAGCATCAAAGAAACAACTGACATCAAAGGATAAAGGTAAGAAAAAGTTCAAACCTGTTTGCTTTAATTGTCTCAAGGAAGGACACACTGCGAATGTATGTAGAAACAAGGCTTACAACAATTTTCCTTACTTTCTAAACAATAAGCCTAGATCCATTAGATTCAATGGAAATTGTTATGCATGCAACAAGTTTGGGCATAGAGAATTTGAATGCAGGATTGCCATGCACAACACCGAAATGTTTCCTCAAAGGAGTCAAGGATTTTTTCCTGAACCCTTTGGGAACCAGAATCCTAACCGGTTTAATACCTACAATCATCAGTTAAGAAGCAGTGGCTATCAAGCGACAACCCAATGGAGAGAAACCTATTTGATTTGTCATGGTAGTGATCACACTGCTGCAACATGCAGAAGGAAGAATGAAAACATGAATAATGGACCTTGGAGAGCACCTGGAATGATTTTCTATCATTGCAAAAAACTGGGTCATACAACAAGAATCTGCAGGATGAGAAAGAATATACCGGATGATATATCACTCACTCCAGAAGGAAAGATTTATGTTGAAAGTGTTCAAGCGGATATGAAGAAAACCTGGAAGAAGAAGCCAGAAGAAGTGTCTCAAGAAGAACCAGTTTTTGCACCTGGTGTGGAAATCTCTGAACTGACAAACTAAGCTACAGGAAGTCTTAGGGGGAACAAATTGGTGAAATGTTTTGAACCCCTAGTTTACACCGGTAAAAGACCTTAATCGGTATGCAATACCTGTCAATTGGCAGAAGAGTGGAAACGGTAAAAGGCAATTTAGGGTTTACACCCTAATAGTGGAGCATTTATTATGGTAGGTGAAGAATTCATTTAAAAAGGATTTTCAAGCAAAGAAGTTTTCAAGTGCATAACGACAAAAGGCGATTTGTCTTGCAATTCAGAGAGATTTCAAAACCCTGAAGAAGAATCTGAAGATATCAACATTCGGTCAAGTGTAGAACCCAAAACAGTAATCCAACAACTGAAGTGGTGAGTGTCGAAGTGGAAATTGCAAGCCCTAAATCTCGACATTAGAAGGTATTTCTCGAGTTTCTCTGTTTATCATGGCTTCATCATCTCACTCTAGCTCTATGCACCCATTGATTCAGTTGATTTCATACAACGGAAGGCAAAATATAATGCCCTATCCCAAATTCTTGCTGGTGTTATAGTAGAGGAAGGTATTTTGGATTACATTGACTGTAAAATTGAAGACCTAGGATCTCTAGTGATCCATTCTCAATTGAGTTTGTTCTGCAGAAAGGACCAGAAGATCAAACTGGAATTCAACATCTTGGAAAAGAAGAAGCTTCACAATGTGGTCTATTTCCTTGAAGAATTCTCAGATGATCACATTTGCATCATTCTAAGCAGAGTGCACGGTGACAAAATGTATTTAGAGCGGACACATGACATCACATCGGAAGCGATTCATGCTGTCACCGGTTTCTATAACATTGGGGAAGTGCCAGCCCTAAGGAAGATCAACAAGACTGAAATGACTAAGCTCACTGGTTCTATGAGCAACCAAAGGGGAATGATCATCAATACCATCAAGGACTATCTGGTCAAGTATGCCTGCATGGTTATAGGTTACGGGACATTCTATGCTATCAAGATCAACTCTGTCTCTGCTGGAGCGGTAAATGCTGGGTACAGGATGATTATGGAAGATGCCTCATTTGATTTATGTACCTGTATGCAAAGGCAACTCCTGGTGAATCTGAAGTCAATAAAACAGGACAATGCCTTGAGATTTAAATTTAGACAACTATTGGTCGGATTGTTCTTCTACTTCCAAGGCTACTTTCCAGGAGTGGGTGATATTCAGTGGTCTACTGACCAACCGATTATAAAGCAAATCAGGGAAAGTCTACAAGCAGTTAGAACTGGTTACCCTGAAGTCCTGAACAAATACTTTGTTGAGTTTAGACACAAGATGAGCCAAAGGGTGAGAATATCCAATGATATTGTCATGAATTATGAAGAGGACATCTGATTTATCATCAAAGTAGATGAGTGCATAATGGAGGCTGTTGAGCCTTGAAAGGAAGAAGTGGAGCCTATGGGTTATGAGGTAATGTATGACATGCTGGATGGGTATGCTTCTACCCTACTTGCCTCACCGCTTGATCCCAAGGAGAAGAGAACCGACACCTATCTGGAGAGGATTACACTAGTTGAGGATCCCTCAGTGAAGAAAGGGAAGGCAATACCATCTGTATCGGCACTGGTTACTCCAACGAGTCCTAAAGTGTCCAAACGATCACCGACAAAGAAGAAACCGGAAGTTGCACCCGCCAAAGTCTTTGAGAGAAAGCAAAAGAAAAAAGGCAACACACCGGACTCTGAAGACACTGTATCTGAAGAACCGCCTAAGAATACTAGGCAAAAGAGGAAGAAGTCACAGGCAACCAGCAGTGAACCGACATCTTTAGCACTGGTAAATATTGATATCTCCTCTTACAAACCTTTGACATATTGTCAAAGAACCATTAAGAATATTAAGAGGAAAGTGATAAGTGACTTAGTAGATTATTTTGATGATTTCAATGATAGTGAGAAAGAGGAAGTGGAACAAGAAATCATTAAATATTTATGTATTAATGACCGGTCACCATTAGAAATCAAATCTGTGACACCAGATTCTTTATATAATTCTTTAGACAATAAATGGTGCATTGCCATAGAAAAAGAACAGGAAATAAGAGAGGAAATATTTGCACAATATTTTCTTGATGTGTCCAATTCTGAACTCTATGAAGTTATGGAAAAATATAAAGGCCTCTCTTTATGCGAAGAAGGAGACTCTTGTTGCTAGAAGGGAGGGTCCCTGAGGTGGTAAAAGATACCCACTCTCATGCTCAAGATGCTCTGAAATTGCATCAAGTATCCAAAGCCAACAAGAAGGATGAACAAGAATCAGAAATTGCAAAACCGGATGAGGTGTATAACAGCGAGGGAGAACAGGTCACTGAGCAAATGGACCCTATTGATGTTGATGCCCTGAACGGTGAAGATGTTACCTACGATACACCATCAGAAATGGTAGGATAGGAGAAATAGGATGAGAAGAAGCAAAAGGAAGAGGAGAAGAGAAAGGAAGAGGAGAAGAGAAAGGAAGAAGAGAAGAAACAGGAAGTGGAGAAGAAGGAAGAAGAGCGAAAATAGGAAGAGGAGAAGAAGAAGAAGGAAGATGAGAAGAAACAAGAAGTGAAGAAGAAGAAGGAAGAAGAGCGGAAATAGGAAGAGGAGAAGAAGAAGAAGAAGGAAGATGAGAAGAAACAGGAGGTAGAGAAGAAGAAGAAAGAAGAGTGGAAACATGAAATAGAGAAGAAGAAGAAGGAAGAGGACAGGAAAGAAGAAGAGAAGTGGAAAGAAGAAGAAAGGAAGAAGGAATAAGAGAAAAGAAAGAAAGAAGTTGAAGAGCAGAAGAAGGTAGAAGAAGATAAGTAGAAAGCCAAAGAAAAGGAGGAAGAGACAAAGAGTGCTCATACAAAGACCCTAAAGGCAACCGGTGATAAAGCCAAACCGACTGACATCACCAGTTCCATTGACCTCCAGTGTGCAAATGAAACAGAGCTACTGCAAAGCATTAAGCTTGCTGAAGAGCGATTGGATACACTAAGGAGGAAAAAGGAGGAAGATGTGATTCAAACTATGGTGGAAACTCTCACCAGTTTGATTCCCGGTACCAGTCTCCCAAGTACCGATTCCACTCTAGCTCAATTGAAGCTCTTATGAATGGTTGTAGAGGACCAAGTGTAATGTCTAGAAGATGTTGCTGAAGACAATGCAAAAAAGAAGCATCAAAAGGCTCTGAACACTACCTTGGTGAAGAAGTTGAATGAGCTCTGGTCTGATCTATAGAAGGCATAGAAGGACATTAAAGATGTTCTGGATAAGGGGAATCTACTACTTAGCAAGATATGTCAACCCCATCTATTCTGTGATGATGTGATTTCTCAGAAAGACAAACTACAAAATGATTTGCAGACATTCATAAGCACCTTCAAGACGCCATATAATTCCTTTACCGCTTACGGGCAAACCGTTCACCAGTTTCAACTTTAGGCTGCAAGAATTGAGTTGGAGATCAGCAACTAGATTAGGGATTTGCAGGAACTACAACTGGTTCTACTACCAAGACTACAAATACTTCAGAAATGCTATCTTAATCTGGATGCCTTGATGATTACTCAAAACATGAGTACCTTGGATGCCATGGAGGAACAAGTATCCCAGATTCAAATGGAGAGTAAGGTTGCTACCTCATTGCTTGAGTCATGGTCTGTATCCATGAAGACATTTATGCAAGACTTTAAATCGGTTTTTGACAAGTTTCACCTATTATTGTCATAAACTCTTATTATTTTAATGCTAATGGACACAAGGGTTATTCAGCTACACTTTGTCATTGTTGGCAAAGGGGGAGTAGTATTTTATATTCAAAATTTTGATGCATGCTATGCATACTTTCATGTTTATCTCTGTAAGGGAGTAGTATACATTGTATATTCTGCAAAAGGGATAGTGTATATGCTTAGGGGGAGTAGTTTTGATTATGGCATATTTTTGTTGTAAAACACTTAGATGTCAAAATTTTCCTAAGTGTTGCCATCGATGCCAAAGGGGGAGATTGTTGGCATTTTTTAGGTTTATGTTGTGATTGTCATTGATGGACACACACTTTCTTTGAGATCACTTTTTGTATGTATGAGTTATGCTCAACTGGTATTTGTTCCAAACCGGTATTGCATTATAGTCTATAGACTATTGGTGTTTTACAGAAAGTGTTTACCGATCACAAGTGGTATGGAGACCTCAAGCGGTTTGAGGATCTCAAGCGGAGCGAAGAAACTGAAGCGACAGTTATCATTTTCCCAGTCTTCATTTTTGGTCAACCAGTAATCGGTTTAATGTTTGAACCAGTATTACTCTGTGATGAGGTACTAACCGGTAATCGGTAAAGTTGTATGAACCGGTAATACTCTGTGATGAGTTACCAAGTGGTATTTATGTGATGAGTTACCATCCACTGACACTTTGACGATGATTTGTGCCATGTTATCAAATGTGTCTAGATGCAATGAACCTAGGAACTTGCAATGTAATCCTATTGGACCAACTTGAAATCAAATTCCTTTTTTAAGGACATCATGTCTAGGGTTTTAGGTGTGTAGCTATTAGGGTTTTTGGTGGTTGATGAGTTTTTGTATGTGCAATCTTAATAGAGAAGATCAAGTCTATGTGCTATAATAGAGTGTGGATTTACTGAAGACTGAAGTAATGCTGAAATGCATTAGCAATGAGCTATCATGGATCTAACCAAGTAGACTGTGCTATTTGCTAGATCATTCACTTGTTGATTACTTAGCTTCGATAAGTCTGAAACCCTTAATCGTGTAGGCCCAAAAAAGCCTTTCTAAATCCTCTAACAAGGTAGTGTTTAATCAGACTTATCTCCTAACAAAGATTGAGATTCCTAACAAGATCTGTTCTGGTAAAGAATATTGTATGACCTTAACTGGTCTGACCTTAACCGGTCTGGTTACTATTCTACAGATAGTTACTTGTGAGTTTCATCTCACCATGGTTTTTCCCATTTGGGTTTCCATGTCAAAATCTCTTGTGTTATGGTGATTGTGCTTCTGTGGTTGAATGCCTTATTTGTTGTTTGGTTTGCATTTGTGTTAACCGGTTTGTTAGTTAAACTGTTATATCGATTTACTGCTAAACTATTAAAGTGTTTAAGTTCAGTATTTTCTGGTATACTAACTCACCCCCCCTCTTAGTATTCATTAGAAGTGTTGTACACCTAAAGAGAAAGAGAAACTAATTTCCTTGCTTATTAAATATAGGCAAAAACAAAGATTCAAAGATGGGAAAATACAACACCATATCCCCCTTAAACCAAGAGTTGTCCCATTTAGGCAAAAACAAATAACCTACAATCCCGAACTTGTTGATGCTATTCTCAGTGAAATTCACAAAATTCTAAAAGCAAGGATAATATATCTTATCCATCACACTACATGGGTTGCTAATATCGTACCATTAAGGAAGAAAAATGGAGAGATAAGGATTTGTGTAGACTTTCGAAACCTGAACCAAGCCTGTCTTAAAGATAATTATCCACTACCTGTGATGGACCATATTCTGCAAACTGTATCAGGATCATAAATGATGTCTATGTTGGATGGTTTCTCTGGGTATAACCAGATAGAAGTATCTCTAGAAGATCAACACAAAACTTCTTTCACCACCCCCATGGGCATCTTCGCCTATAATAGGATGTCTTTTGGTCTTATTAATGTTGAAGCTACCTTCTAGAGAGCAATGCACTTAACCTTTGGTGACCTAAATAATAAAATAATTGTTGATTATTTGGATGATTTAATTGTTTTCTCAAAGATTAGAATAAATCACTTCTAGGATTTAGAGAAAGTGTTACAAAGATGTAGAGATTTTAGTATTTCTCTAAACCCCCAAAAATGCATATTTGCAGTCACAAAAGGCAAGATTTTGGGACATATATTTTCAAAGGATGGTATTAGGATTGATCCTGGGAGAGTCAAATTAATCCAACAGTTTAGTCTTCCCTCCTCTTTAGATGCAACCGGATCCTTTGTCGGCCAGATAAATTTTCTGAGGAGATTTGCGCTAGATTTCGCTGAGCTGACAAGGCATATTGTGGAGATGTTGAAAATCCAGCCAGGTTTTACATGGAACTTAGAAGGGATGAAGGTCTTTGAAGACATAAAGATGACTATAGATAATGCTCCTACTTTGATACAACCAAATTTTCAAAAAGAATTTATCATCTATAACTATGCCTCAGAACACAACATGTCTGCTATCTTGTTGCAAAAAGAAGATTAAGGTATGGAAGTACCCATAGATTTTATGATTCAACCCTTGAAGAAACATAAATTGAAATATACACAGAGAGGAAAGCATGTTTTTGGTGTTGTTAAAGCCTTGAAGAACTTTAGGTTCTATATTTTGCATTCACATTCAAAGGTTTTTGTTCCTAATTCTATTGTTAAGAGCATTCTATCTCAACAGGATATTGATGATAATAAGAGGGGTGCTTGGATTGCAAAATTTCAAGACTATGATGCTGACGTCAAACCACCTACTTTTGTTAGAGGGAAAGGCTTATGTACTATGATTGCTGAAAACAAACTAGAGCAGCAAGATGATCTCCCACTGGTGTTGTTCACCAAAACTCTTGATGATTGGTTTAAAGATATTAGCTATTTCTTAACTTATGGATAATGCCCTGCTATGATGTCACCTAAAGAAAAGAGAAATGTGAAGATGAGAGCAACTAAGTATATCCCATTGGAAGGAAACCTATACAAAAGGGCGTGTATGGTACCTTTTTGAGGTGTGTGGATGAAGAGAAACAAAAGAAATTGTTGGAAACTCTTCATGGAGAAGTTTATAGTGGACACATTTCAGCCTCTATTACTACCTACAGAATTATGAGATGGGGTTTTTATTGGCCTGAAATTTTTAAGGATGCATATCCTTGGGTAGAGAAAAGTGAAAAATGCCTCAAATTCACTCGTAGACCTCAGTTGGCTACTCTACTTTTAAGGCCAATGGTTATTGAAGAACCTTTTCAGCAGTGGGGTTTGGATTTCATAGGACCAATCAACCCAAATTCAAGTGCCCAACATACTCACATCCCCACAACTACAAATTACTTCACTAAGTGGCTTGAAGCTATCCCTGTTAAGCATACTAATTCAGAAGTAGTAATTAAATTTCTTACAGAAAATATCTTGTCTAGATTTGGTGTTCCTAGGAAAATTGTAGCTAATAATGCTAGTAGTTTCTTGTCTTATGAGTTGACCATGTTCTATTATAGTCATGGGATTAACCTTGCCCACTCTTCGGATTAATATATATAGGGAAATAGGCAAGTGAAATCAAGCAACAAGAATATCATAACCATCATGAAGAAATTGGTAGAACAAAATTAAAGGAACTGGCATAAGAGCTTCTATCATGCTCGGTGGGCTAATAGAACTTCATACAAGTGAGCCATAGGAATGTACCCCTTCCAGTTGGTTTATGGAATAGAGATTGAGTGACCTCTCCCACTAGAAATATTAGAATCAAAACTACAAAAAAATATCAAAGATGAATACTTCCAGTCTTCTTTGGAAAAAAAGAAATATGCCTTGAGAAAATTAGAAGAATATAGGTAAGATACCATTGACAAAATAGCCAAACATCAAGAAATGGTGAAGAAGGTATTTGACAAGAAGGCTACGAGAAGAGAATTTGTGGTTGGTGATTCAGTCTTGCTATGGGACCGTCAAAGAGAACCTAAAGGTGCACATAAGAAGTTTGATTCTCTATGGATAGGTCCATTTGTGATGAGAAAGATGGTTGGAGAAAATAGCTTCTACTTGGAATATCCAGATGGTACATAGTACCTCTTGCCTACAACGGGCAAGATTTAAAACTCTGTAATTGATTTTGGGAAGTCCTTGTTATTGTATTATTAGTTCTGCATTTTTGGTAGTTCAAGTCTTGTTTTTGGTATGACTTTGTAGCCCTTAGGAATAAGGTTGTATTCCATGTTGGTCTAGGTTCTCTATGTCCCCTTGTTCCTTGTCCCCAGTTAGAGCCAATTGTGACCCTCCCTACACATTAATCTATATTTCAATCTTTCTATCATGAATTTTTGCCTGATCGCAAAAAATCCTTTATTTGTTGTAGTTCTTAAAACCCCCAATCGATCGATAATATTTTAGGTGTTGAGTCTTGTGTATGTCCAAAAAGGGGCCCCACCCCACATCATTGGGATATCTCTTTATAACAAAAGTTAATCCATAAGCCTTAATTGTCAACAAGTCTTGTTCCACCCGATATCTCGATCCCTGATAGTTTTGTATCAGTGGGTCCCTCACAAATAACATATCGACAGTCGCACATTAGGATTTTTTCTACACACACTTTATTTATAACTTCATGCAAGCAAGCCAAGGGAATGTCCCCATTCTAGTTAGTTTATGGAACAGAGAGTGAGTTGCCTCTCCCACTGGAAATATCAACATAAAAAATCTAAAAAAAAATTGAAGATTAATACTTCTAGTCTTCTTTGGAAAAGAGAAATATGTACCTGAGAAAACTAGAAGAATAGAGGTATCATACAATTGACAGAATAACCAAACATGAAGAAATGGTGAAGAAGGTATTGGACAAGAAGGCTAAGAGAAGAGAATTTGTGGTTGGTGATTCAGTATTGCTATGGGACCGTCGGAGAGAACCTAAAGGTACACATAAGAAGTTTGATTCTCTATGGATAGGTCCATTTATGAGGAGAAAGATGGTTGGAGAAAATAACTTCTACTTGGCATATCTAGATGGTACACGAATATTGCCTACAATGGGCAAGATTTAAAAATCTGTAATTGCTTCTTGGAAAACCTAGTCATTGTATTATTAATTCTACATTTTTGGTAGATTAAGTCTTGTTTTTGGTGCGACTTTGTAGGCCTTAGGAATAAGGTTTTATGCCATGTTGGTCTAGGTTCACTACATCCCCTTGGTATTTGTCCCCATTCAGAGCCAGTTGTTACCCATACATATTAATCTATATTTTGGTCTTTCTATCATGATTTTTTGCCTCATCGTAAAAATCCTTGATCTGCTGTAGTTCTTAAAAAGCCTGATTGGCCGATAAGCTTTTAGGTGTTGAGTTTTGTGTATGTCCAAAAGGGGGCTCCAGCCCACATCATCGAGATATCTCTATGTAACATAAGATAATCCATAAGCCTTCATTGTCAACAAGTCTTGTTCCACCCGATAGTTCTGTGTCAGTGTGTTTGTCACAAATAACATATCGACCGATCGCACATTAGGAGTTTTTCTACACACACTTTCTTTATTTTGCAGTTCTTGAAGGATGTGATTGCCCAATACTCTGATGGTAGCAGTTCCAATGTCAATGACCTGCATTGTGACGTTAGCCAAGTGCTTTTTTGTAATGGCCAATAGATAAGGCAATTAATAAAAGGCTTTGTTTCAAATCCCAAAGTAGTACAACAATCGTTGAAATACAAGAATAAATTGCTCTAGGTTGTCATGTGTCTGTCAAATTTTCTCATGCCATTTGCATTCAAAAGTTTTGAAATATTGAGAGAGGGAGCCAGGCAAAGACGTAAAACGAGGTTAAAAAATAGAAGCTCTCTTTGTTTAAGATTGTTGAAATTTATAGTTTTCAGATTGATAGGATAAGAGAAGCTTGCTAATTTGACATTCATGAACTCCTGCTTTCCCCATTGCTCCATCTTTTCCTATCCCATCTTGAGATTCTATGCTTTATTAGAAACCCTAGCATTCTTGTATTGAGTTTCAATGATGCATAAACCCTCTCAGCCTATAGAAAATAAATTGGACTACATTAAAGAACCAGAAGTCGGCCCATTCACCATGCAGAATATTCAGAAAAGGTTGCATAGCTTAGAAAGATCTCCCATTTTGTAAAAAGTCATTGAGTCTCCTCTTTCCCAATATGGGGCTACCCTTCCGCCATTGCATGCCTAGAATTAGTTCTCTCTTGTGTGCAATATTACCAATTGAATTCCTGAGAAAATCAGGGTGCAAATCAAAATTTGATAGCTGAAATAGATACATGAAACATATCTCTTGCATTGCACATCCCCGAGAGATATGAACAAATGAATTTATCTTTCCATTCAGGATGGGAATACTTCCATAACCAAGTAGATTAGTTCCTAGACACAATTGCACAAGGCTGGCTGAAATCTCTTCGGCCCGGTAAATCTAGTTACCTTATTGAATAAAAAACTAACTCTCGAGGGGTGATATCACTGATATCAATGTGTTGTCATGCTGTGTGGTTGGTCAGTTGGGAATATAATTCTTTGAGTGGATGTGTCAATTTGTTCTCACTATCTGTGATGATAAAAAATAGATTGACTGGGTGAGGTTAATATGTGACTCCCTTCATGAACAACTTGTCGAGTTTAATGATAGAAAGAAATTTCATTTATGCTCTATGCTCTTGTATGTGATAGTTGTCGGTAGAACTTCGTGGGCCAGGTTTGAGGCAAGTTGGAAATCTTTCAGATGGCGCCCCTATTTAAAATTGTTCCCCATAGTTATAGAAAGGATAAGGTATGAGGAATTTCTCCCATGTCCATGACGCTTTCCTAATGGTGGTCATTAAAAATATTGAGGGAAACTCAGAGAAAATAATATCAAAGAAAGCTCTGGCTTTAATCCAGATTTATGGTAGTTTCTATATTCAATTTCAAACTTTATTTTTCTTGAGGGTCAGAGGTTATGAAAAGGCTCCACTGAAACTACCTAGGTATGCCTCTGATTACCTTGTGTTTTTAGAATTGTGTCACCAAATTGCCTTTGTAAATATCAAATATGTTCAAATGAGGAAAAAGGGATATTATTTTTCCTTGAGCATGTCATATTTTTTTTGAAAAGTAATAAATTTTCCAAGTTTGCTTATAAGCTTCTAGCTGAGCTCAGACTCTCTTTTCTACCAATGAGGACCCAATTTGACAACAAGGGTTATGTTAAAAAGAATTTTTACGGAGCAGCCACTATGACCATGTGCTCAAGTTGGAGGATTTTTGGGAAGATTTCATTGATGAGAATGAAATTTTCAGGAGAGGCTTTATGTGGCTAACCCTTAGCCAGATGCTTAATTTCAATGTTATTTTTATTATTCTAGAAAATTTTGTGGATGATGACTCAAATATAGTAGAAAATTCATACCGGAATGCCATCTTACCTCCTTTTCAGTGACTTGGAAATAAAGAAGACAAGTTCTAGATAGGTCACAAGCTAGGTTGGAGTGTGTAGTTAGAAGTCATTTTGGTTCTTCATCACAACAAGGAATGCTCAAGGAGACCATCACAGTTACTCAAACTTCTCAAAATATGGTAGGAAAATCGACACTAGAAGCAAATGTATCTCAGGTAGATTCGCAGTCTGATGGAGATAATGAACCACCTGAAAAAGAATCAGGAATTGAAATCTGTCTATGAAAGAAGCGCCATAACACTACCTAAAAAAAAGAGAACAACTCTACAAATTAGTTCCAGCAAGGAAGACACCCAATTTCTTCACCAATTGGGAGAACAAAGCCTGCTAGTTTCTTTTATTGATGATGTAGATCCCCAAACTCCTCCTTTTGACGTCCCCATGTTGACACTTGCTGCTACCATCAACACTTTATCTGTTAAAAGTCCAACAAACACTTCATCCACTCCCTAGCTTAAAAAGGCAATTTAAAAACAAAAGAAACAGTATTCGCCAGCCACTAAAATCAGAGTTGATATAGTGACGCCCCTGCTAGAAGAGATGCTAAAACCTAAAAAGGCAAGGCGGGTGGCTAGGATGATTGTGGGCTCATAAATGGAGCACTATATCTTGGAAATTGGTAACCCTAATGTAGATAAGACTGAATAGGAAATCACTAAAAGGGATTTTAATATAAGTAGAATTGACATGGGGCCTGCGGAAATAGAGGAAGATATTTATCATCCTAAGCATTTTGTTGTTGTTCTGTTTAGGAGAACTAAGGCTGCAAAAAGGAAGAATCAAGAGCTCACTCAATATGTGGATGCTCTTACTTATTTCATTCGATCTACTTGGTTAGCTGAGCACCTCACCACCAGGTAATCATTTGGTATATCCATCACTAAACTTATCAATTCTGATAAGTTGGAGATTGTAAAGAAAACATAGGCTATAGCTAGAGCAGTTGATGGTTGTACTTGTCAGGTAATTCTGAAAGCACTGTCATTCATTGAGAAAGGTTTTAGGAATTATTTCACCCTTAATCAAATGATTAGTGTCCATCAGATCGAGCTACTAAGAGTAAAGAGGGAGACTGGTAGATTGGCCATTGCCCTCTTGGAGATGTAGGAAGTTACTAAATTTCCCCAAAATGTCTTAATTGCAAAGCATATCATTGATTTTGTTTATGTAGATAATTCCACAACTTGTATGGAGATGCTAGAATGGAAACATCATGTTACATACAAACTTCAATTGCACCTCACTGCTTCATTTTTTTAGAATACAAACACTCGGGGAGACCTGAAAATCTCCTTTGATACAATTGGTATCAATATACTTAGTGATGACAAGAAAGAATTATTAAAATGAGAAATGATGAGAAGATATTTTCACCAAAAGGTAGAAGATGGACTCTTCGCAGCTAACGTGAGATCTAAGTCTCTAGAACACTTGAAGGATGTGATGATAGTATTAAAATTTGTCAATGAAGAAGTCCAAGATGTTCATGGAAATATAGTTGAAGCAAGTCAGAAGATTGGCAAGTGGAGAATTAGGGTTGAAGCCACGAATGAACCTGCGACAAAAAATATATCGCTGATCCAATTTCAGGGCATATAGGAAAAATCCAAATCCACAAGTGGCACAACAACAATAGGGCAATGTAATGGACATAGCGGTGGCAAGTCAAGAAGTAGCAGATGGTGATGTGGGGCTGGAAGATGAAGAAATGGATGGGGGTGCAGCTATTTGATTCTTTGCTTTCTAGTTAGTTGTTTTATTTCAGTTTTGCTCTAAACTATTGGTCCTGGTGGACCATTTATTTGGTGGTTAAATTTAAAACTTTCTTGAAATGGCTGTCTCCAAGAAGCCATTATTTTTTATTAGTTAAGATGAACTATTTAATGATGGTAGGAACCATAGTTAGGGGTCCTGATGGAGTTTTGAATGCATGACTTCCAATTAATGGTAATTTTGCAGATTTTGTGAAAAACTTAATGGAGTTCTATTTGGAAGAGACTTTGGGGTGTTCCAATTAGAATTCTAATTTATGTTTAATGCTATCATCAATGAATATATCTAAATGGTTCATTGAATTTTGTTAAATCAGTTCTTAATCTAGACTTTATGCTATATAGAAGGATTGTTTTCCGCATTATTGCGAATTCGTATCATATATTATGCATATTGTTGTCATTGTTCTTTTTATATGGTGATAATTCATTAGTAGAAATCTG
This sequence comes from Cryptomeria japonica, assembly GCF_030272615.1. Lineage (NCBI taxonomy): Eukaryota > Viridiplantae > Streptophyta > Pinopsida > Cupressales > Cupressaceae > Cryptomeria > Cryptomeria japonica. The sequence goes on from NC_081407.1 coordinate 507,688,605, forward strand.
TGTATCAATGCTGGTGGATAATTTGAACTATAAGTTATGGTGATTGATCTTTATACTTTGTTATGGAGGTCATAAGTAATTAGTTTTATTCTATCTTTTCTTTATTTTGTAGTGCATACCTTTCCTGCTTTTTGGTTAAAAGAACACCCCACAAAATCCCAAAATTTACATAAGAAGAGAGAGATGTACCTATAAATTTTAGAGGAAAGTTGTAAAACAAAATGCAAATTCTCCAGCTGTTGTTAATAGTTTGTTCCCTAGTGTGGGGCTATGAGTCTTATTGTCATATTTTGAAGGGAACAAAATTTGTTAACCAACAATATGTTAATTGTACCAGGAATGACATAAAAACAAATGTTCCTACTTGTTCAGGGGAGACAACAAGAAGATCCTATGCTAGTTGTAGAATTTGATTTTGATGAAGGGGTAAGTGGTATAGGATACAACCCCAAGAATAAAATGTTAGTGCATGGGTGAATTTCAAAAGCACCAATAAGCCGAAACTTATAGATTTGGTGAAGGAAACAAAAGGAAAAACAATTGTGAAAACTATAAAAGATACCTCGCCATCGAGCCGTCCATATTAACTATGCATTTTGGCATGTTTACAGGAGATTTTGTAAAGCACATACAACAAAGGCTAATTGAGCTTGAACAGGGTCACAAAAAATGAATGATGAAATTAATAGATTGTTTATTGAAAAGGCTATGTGGAAGGAAAAGGCAAAGCAATAGTTTGGCAATTAGAAGAAGGGAATTTTCCCCCCAAGCTGATAGACCACAATAAGGACAACCAAGGATGGGGAGAGGAAAATAAAAAATATGAAAAGGAGCTTCAAGACTTTAGGGAAATCAATGAAGAAGTTTTGTAGAGAATGCCTGAACAAATGTATTGTTCTTTTGAGAAGATATTAACACATAGGGAAAATATTGTAATTGCAAAGTTAGAAGATGTCTATAGAAGCTATGAATCTCTCTTAAAAATGAGAAAAACATTCATAGAGAACAATCCCAAATTGGAAGCTCTATCAAAGAGATGGCAACCAACCCACCATATCTTGATCACCTTATGTAGAGTTATACAAAGGGACCCAAGTGCTCCTCAAGCAAGAAAAGAAACCAAAAGGATAATAGGAAAGATCATTGAAGAGCTCCAATATATTCATGGTGAATAATTGAAGGTGGGGGCTAAGATAGATTCTTTTCACACTTTCTAGCATTGAAATATACTGACCATAGTGGATAGGGACAAACATATTAGAAACTTTAGTGACTGGAAGAGTAAGTTTTGCCAAATGGTTCCCAAGATCATCTCCCACATGAAGGAAGATAAGGATATGAGTGTTCAAGTTTTCAACTTGTTCTTGTACAAAATCATCAGTTTGGACATTCTATATTCAAAGTTTGTCACTGAGGTCAAGGCTATGACACATAAGAAATGGAAGGACCACCTCATCAATGTGCATGCTATGCAAAACTATAAGTGGTCGAGTGATTATCAGGTCTATCAATGGGAGACTACATATTTGAAGGTTATAGAAGATTAAAATTATAGGGAGTTAGCTGGTGAATATGGAGGCCACTGAATAGAAAGTATAACCTTTCCAGACCCAAGGGTCATGAGTTGTTACTCGTATTGTCATGACAATAGGCTTTCTTATAGTCACCAACTGTTATTATGTTTATCATCATATTTCTTCATGTTATTAAACTTATTTTAAAAACTTTAAATGTTTAACTTTCTCCTTTTAATTATGCAATTAGTTATGAATGGATGCATTGTAATGGTCTGAAGCTTGTTACTTTTCCCCATTTTTCATATGAGAGAAACGAGGACTAGTTAAAGAGAGAGATATAATATAAAGGTTAGAAAAATATAGAGAATAAACAAAAAAGACTGAAAAGTATTTGTACTCTCTTTTGTGGTTGAATATAATAAAATCATCTCTGGTTCTTGTGCTTAGTTATCTAGTCGATTTTGGATGAGTGTGTATTATACGGTTGTCTCTAATTCAGATTCTTTATTATTGTTTAATTATGAGTATTAAGGATATTTTTGATTTATCAAAGCAACTTTCCCTATTTTGTGTAATTTAATTGATTGGATTTTGCAAGGAAAAATTAAACTCCATTTAATTAGGTTACAAGAGTTTGGATAAAAATAATTGGATTAATAAGAAAAAACTGATAATATCATATTTTTGCATGTTTATATAAATTATAAACACTTAAATGCCAAGAACTTGAATGATAATCATGAATTGGAAGTTTGTAACTCTGTAGCCCAGGGGGAGGCACTGGTCATCATTATATAAAAGGAATTTCATTAGAAGTTGAGTTTTTCTTTATTTGTTTAAAGAGGTAAGGTAGAAATAGGAGTAATAAGGTGTTAAGTATTCACATCAGGTATATGTGTTGTACTAAATGAATTTGAAATAAAGATCCAAATAAAGTTATAAATCTGCTATACTCAAGGCACACCCGCCAAGTTTTTGGAGAGATTGAAGAAGAGAAGAAATCCTCTTTTACAGGATTCTTGTTCGTTCGCAAAGCTAGTTACCAAATTTGATTATAGAACCTAGCACACTCTTAGAGATTGGAAATTTGTTGATTTGGGAACCAACAAATTGGTGACTCTACTGGGGACTGGTTGATAATTCTATTAGGGAGGAGTCCAAATCTTTAGATTTATATTTGAAAATTAGAAATAAAGTGGCTCTACAATAGGAGAAGACTCAAGAAAAGATGAATTAATTCCCTAAAAGGGCGATGACTCTGATAACCTTTGATATAAAAAATATATATTAATACATTTAACCTTGAATGTTTGGTAGGAAATCATTACATAAGAACCATCCATTTGATCATATAGAGTTGGGATCAAGAAGAAATAATAGAAGAAAGAACCAAATTTAGAATCAAGAGGAATCTGAAATGGAACCCAAGAAAGATAAAAATTGGCAATATTACAATCAATATGTAAATCCCTTTGCAAACATAGAATTACCTACAAAAGCTGAGAGAAGAATTCAAAGTCAATATGATGCAATGATATTAAACTAGGCACAGGAAACATTGACACAGCAGTATTGAAGGGGTAACCCCAAAGATTCCCAACAGCTGGGAGTACCAATAACAGATAATCCTCATCAAGTAGCCATACACAAGGATTGTTGGAGAAAAATCTACAAGCTAAAATCCACACTATTGAGCAAGAAAGGAGAAGATTAATGCTAATACAAAAGAGAGACATGATAGCTCAAGAAGTTACCAACATGACCACACAACATGTTTCACATGCATCTACCCAAATACAACAGAGAATACCCATGACAAGTGTTGTGCCGATTTTATAAATCACCAATAAATACATCCCAAATAAATACATCCATTCCCAACCCATCCATTGGTAATACCCACACAACCACAATATTGGGAACTACTCAAATAAGTTATCCTCAAAACATCTGTTAGCACTTCCATCCCACCTAGGGTTAGTACAAACCAAGGAGGTTGAGGTCACTTCAATTATGTTTATAATCCATATGGATATCAAGTGCCTCAGTATAACCATAATAGTCTAAATCCGAACATGTAGACCTTTCACCTTCATCCCAAATAAATACATCCATTCCCAACCCATCCATTTTTAATACCCACACAACCACAATATTGGGAACTACTCAATTAAGTTGTCCATAAACATTTGTTAGCACTTCCATCCCACCTAGGGTTAGTACAACCCAAGGAGGTTGAGGTCACTTCAATTATGGTTATAATCCATATGGATATCAAGTGCCTTAGTATAACCATGCTAGTCTAAATAAGAACATGCAGACCTTTTAGCAATACCAACAAGTTGTACCAAATTTTGCACACCAACAATATCAACAATACTAGCAGGGTCCTTAAATGCAAAATTATCAAGTGTAGTATCAACCAAACCAAAGAAAAATATATTTGAAAGGTGGCCTATAGATTTAACTAGGTTCAAACAATTGGACTTCTTCATAATCTTAGGATATCCAAACCTGGTTGATAATGAGGTGAGAAATGCAGTACCTAAATTTTTAGGAAACCATGCCATTTCAGTAGAGGACTGCATTAGAGAATTTGAAATAGTAATGGACAATTTTGCAAATGGGGTTGAAAGCTAAGTGGGTTTAACCTTGGAGGGAACTCCGTGGTTAAGTGCGTTTGAGTTGGAGTAGTACTGGGATGGGTGACCTCCTGATAATTCCCAATGCTTCACCTCTATGAGCATCACCTAGATGCAATGAGTGCTAAGTGGACCATTCATTCTCATGATAGATGGGTTCTCGTGAATATCCGCTACTCATGAATCATGGATCAATGAGTTTGACTTGTAAACTACACAGTTGAACCTGCTAGAAATATAATAGTTTTACTTCTTGTGGAAAATACGTCCTACTTATCAATGGACAATTTTGATAGTCAAAATGAAGATGTGTATATGAAGTTGTTCATGCAATCCCTCAGTGAAGATATAAGAGATTAGTTCAATGACAATTATCCCGATGCAGCGATAAGTACATGCAATGAATTTAGGGGGATTTTTAAGGAGCAATATGGTGATCATTAAAACCCAAAATTTGCCTTACATGAGATCACCAATATTCATAAAAATACTAATGAATCACTTGCAGAATTTAGTTTGAGATTTATGAAATCAGTGAACAAAGTCCCACCATATTTAAGGCCTACTAATCCTATGAGCATAGAATTTTACATGAATGCATTTGACCCTAAAATGGGGTATGAATTAAGAATGAAAAATCCAAATGACTTGAATGCAGCATGCAAATTCACCATGAAAATAAATAATGTCAAGAAAGCTTCAGGAAAAGTGGGAAAAAGAGAAGGGATCAAAATATTGCAAAATCCCAAAAATAATTAGAACAAACAAGAAAAATAAGATAAGTTAGAAAAGGTTTGGAATGTTGTGAAGGAATTATCTAATAAAGTGGCAAAAGGTGACAAAGAACGACATATGATAGACCTAATTTCCACAGACCTAGGTTGCATGATATGCCATATAGAATGAATTGGAAAGATTGCAAACCTATTGAGGAAAAATAAAATAGTAACAAACAGACTCCCGATCCACTAAAGAAGCATTGGGCAAATATGGTAGAAGACCATCCTTGGTGTATAGCTTGTACTTTGCCTCATGCTACTAAGTTTTGTGTGATAAATCAATCAGTGGAAGATGAATCGGCCTATGAGTTGGAAATGGGAGATCACGTGGTTAACATGCTATCATTTGGACCACATGGGGTAAACATGGATTATTCATCCTTAGGGGAGGATGCACCAGAGTATGATGTGGATAGACAAAGGTAGAATATGCATATGGCTCAACAGATATTTTCTAACCAAGAAGATGAGGGAAGTGTTGATAATTAAGTATGCATGGATAAACATCAAGAAGAACAAACATATTTAAGAGGAAATTAAGGCCTTGACAATTGTAGCCATAGCCGAGGCCATGAGCAATTATAATCTCAGGAATAGGAATATTAACCCTGACCAAGTTACATTATAAAGGATGTTGTAAAGGGTAAACACATTTCTGACCCTAATCTTATAAATAAGAAAAATGAAAGCAAAGAGTTGAATCCAAATACATCTCAAAAGTATGTCCCAAAAGAAGCTACAACAGATTAAGGTAAGGTGCAACAGAAGAAACATGGTATGAAGAAATAAAAGACAATTGAGATAGAGATAAGCAAAACTGATCCAAATACCAACTTACCATCATTTGACATAGCTCACACCTTGTTACAAATTAAGATGTTAGTACTTCTACCGGAAATGATGAAAATAGAGGAGTATAGAAAGAGTGCTATTAAACTGATATCTAGTGTTCCTAGCAATACTAAGGTTTCTCTAGAAGAAGTGGGAGCTAAGCAGGAAAACAAAAAGGACATAAATGAAAGAGAGATAATGAAAACCCCTTAGGTATATTTAGATGATACTTTGACAAAGAATCCTTCACAAATAGGTCCATTCTATACTACCTTGTTGATAAATAACAAACTGATCAGAAATTGCATGGTAGATTCAGGAGCAACAATTAACATCAAGCCATTTGCAGTAATGAAGGATTTAGGGTTATGGGTGGATACTACCTATGAGAGGTGTTGTGCTAACCACTATGTCCCAGTTATTAGATTCATGTGGGATGTTGAACTTAAATTGACATCATACCCTAAAGCTTCATATAAAACTGATGTAACGGTGGTTGATACTCCTCCATACCTTGACATACTTTTATCAAGACAATAGATAGTTGTAGTGGGAGGAAATATCCAATTAGATTTATTATATACGGCAATACCAGTTAATGGGAAGGATGTCAAATTATATAGGGAACCAAGAGTTGAAAATGTGATTGAACATGTTGACCCTAATAAGATGAAATTTTTATGTGACATTGATTTAGGGAGTTTCAGGATTGAGCCTTCACAGCTGCAACTTGAAAATGTTGGCATAAGACACTATTCTAGTGATGCTCCGATAAAGATTTATGATGTTTGGTGCATGATATTTCTTAGGAGTTGTCATTGATGGTAACCCAACCTATTGAACTTATCAGGTATGGAGTTTGGGATATTCAGATGTCTTAAGTAAGTTCTGGTATAATTCTGTCAGCAATACTCAGTGTACAGTTTTGGTGAGCATTTCTCATTTCTGGTGATGTGCTTTTGGTTTCAGTGATCACAGTTAAGTTGATTGAGTATGAGAAGTATTTTATCATGCAATCCTATCCTTCGGTTTTGTTTCTTAAGCATGTTAGAAGGTTCAGTATTTGGTAGAGCAGTAAAACATGGTTATCTTCATAATTGGAGGTGTAACATGTGGACCGGATCCTCTGAGGTGATTTTAGTGGTTGTTGGTAAGTTCAAGGTTTTTGGACTGACTTATGGGAAGCATGTGATCATATGTTTTGGATCCGAAATATGGATTTGTGAAGATTTGAGCTGACTTGAAGCTACACATTTCATATTTTGCAGTTTTGAGAAGCCGACTTGTGGGAGATCAATTTTGTTAGTGCAAATATATAAGATAAACTTGGATAATGGTTTTGCATGATGATATGACATTTGAGATGATTTTGGGAGCAATTGAGTATAGTTTCATGTGCACACCTTAAGTTTTATTGATCCAGTAATCAGTGGCAGAGAAAAATAGAGTAGTTTATTAGAACAACAACAACGAATCACTTTGTGCCTAACCAGAACTGTCATTTGGCATAGTTAGATACTTTTCTTCAGTTCATTACTCATTATAATCATTTTTTATTATCCTGTAAGGCAGTGAGCCTTTCTCCTTGTTGTAGCCCTTTTGTAATTGAGCGGTGAGCTCTAGGTAGTATACATGAATGCATATGCATTCCCCTCATGTAATATTGTTCTACTATTGGCCATATTATAATAATATTATGGGTACTCAATCCCACCGTGGTTTTTCCTTTCTATGTTTCCACGTAAAATTTTTGGTGTTATGGTTGTGTGGTTGTTTGCTTTGTGTTTCTTCATTTCAATTTCTTACTTGTGCATCTCTTGGATAAAGAATTAGGTTAATAAATTTGATAACTGTAGAACACTTATTCACCCCCCTCTCAGTGTTCATTTATTCCAATAATTGGTATCAGAGCCTAATTCCTCTGAGGAAGCCACAACTTGAGGAAGATATAGAAGATTGAATCATTGGACTCCGGTTTGCAGAAATAAATATTGTTGCACTTGAAGATTCTGATGCAACAATGAAAGAAAATAGTAGCTTGAAAAGAAATCTGAATGCAACTGAAGACTTCATTAAGACATTGAAAGATCAATTGAACACTTCTAGACAAAAGAGATGGAGCTGATGGATAAGTTGCAGTAGAAAGAAGAACAAAGCATTGACAATCAAACCTTACAAGACAAGACATATGAATGTGAGAAGTTGGCCAGGGAGAATGCATGTTTGAAGAATGAGATGCAATCTATTGTCATGAAACTGACTAAGCCGATTGAAGACAAGAAGAAAAATGAAGAAAGCTTGACTCAATCCTTGAAAGACAGATCTGCTAAATGTTGCAGATTGACATATGAAAATGATCAGTTGAAGCTTGAATTGGTACAAACGAAGAATGATGGACAAGAACGTGAAAGATAGATCATAATTTTGAGAGATGAGTTGACTACAGAAAATGAATATAAATAAAAATTCAAAGATAGTTCAGCCCTATTGGATGAGATGCTGGAAAATTAGAGACATGGAAAAGACATGCGAAGACTTGGATTTAAGAAAGGAGAATTGTCTGATTCTGGTCAAGGAAATCATCAACAGAAGAACAAGAAACCTTCGATAGAACAACCTAATGCCTATAAATTCAATGGTAAATGTTTTACTTGTGGTAAATTTGGTCATATGGAAAATCAATTCAAAAGTAGGATAAATAATGGGATGATGAATAATATGATCATAATGCTCTTACTTTAAACGGTCAATGTTTCAAATGCAACAAATTTATTCACAAGTCAAATATGTGTAGAAAGATGAATAATTTTCATAACAAGAGATTCTAAGCTTATTGGATGTTTGAACATCTCTTTAATTAATGCAAGATGAGACAAAATCAAATAAAATTTACACCAATGCAGAGAAATGTTGTCTGCCATGCATGCAACAAACATGGACATATTGCAGGATATTGTAGAAGTAAGAATGCATGACTGAACTCTTAACAAATCTGATGAGAAAGGCAAAGAAAAGATAGATGAAATCAAAGATCAACATAAGAAGATGTGGGTTAACAAAGAAGATCAAAATGTGCATAATGGATCCACACCTGAATGTAGTGATGGAACCTCATCCGATAAATAGGGCTTTTTGGCCTTAGGGGGAGTTTTTCATGCAGATAAATAGAAACCCCTCTTCAGAGGTCTGTATCTAGTTCCAAAAGGTTGTAGAAAACCTAGTTCAAGCATGCAGACAATATCCAAAAGATTTCATGGAGATTTTAGACTTCGGTAGATGATTTCATGAAAAGTAAGATAACGAGAAGCTTTAAGGATGAGCGTTTATTACGACTCAAAATTAGGGTTTCAAAGGTTAAAAGGGAATTTCAAAAATTTATTCTTCACAATTCAAATGAGAGGAAAGAGTAGAGTAGAAAAGTGAAAGATATTTGATGACAAAAATCAATCTTGAAGTGATCATTCGGCGATTTCCTGCACCCGGTTGTGTCAAATCAAGAGGTATTTATCCATTCACGACCTATCTTTTTAAACCCTAAATTCATCATGGCATCTTCTTCTGGCATTGCAACCCCTCTGGATGTGAAAATTTCTGATAGAGCAAGGCCCGTTTTCAAAAAGCATCATTTCAAATTTGTTGAAGATGATCCGGAAGGAGCATTTTCTTCAGTCCTGTACAATGTTCTTTGCAATGAAGATGTCAGGGCATACACTCACTGTGATATTGAAGAACTTGGAAATTTAGACATGCTTACACTCTATAAAAATCGTATGGCAGATAGTTTTCGAAATATGAAGTTGTAATACAAGATTCTTCGTGACAAGGGTTTCGTACAATTTATCCCTTTTTCGGTATTTGATGAAGTGGAATGGGTCTCGTACATCCTGAGAAGGGTTCATGATGATTTCATATAGCTTGACAGACCTCATAATATTACAAAGAAGACCATTCAAGCAGTCAAATGCTTGAGTACAACCAGGGAGATCCCTAGTCTGAGGAAAGTACAACACACCACTGTGGCAGCTATTACTAGTTCCCAATATGACAACCGGTCAATGACAATCAATGACATAATTGAGGATGATGTAATATTTGCCTCAATGTTGGTGGACTACAAGGTATATCAATCTAGCAGGTAGAACTTAGTCTCCAGTACTGCCATATTCACTACATATTAGATTCTCAAGGAGGATAAAAAGTATGATCTTTGTTCAGTACTCCTGAGTGAATTGATGAGAAAATTGAAAAAAATAAAGCAAGATAAGAAACATACCTTCAATTTTGGATTCGTTATTGTTTGTTTAGCATTATACTTCATAAATGAGATCCCCAGTATAGGAAAAGTCCAATAGGATTATGACAAACCGATGGCTATGCAAATTAAAGAAGGATTGTTGGGTATAGGTAACAATGTAATGAAAATATATGCCTTATGGGGCCATTTCAAGAACTTCCAAGCCACTATAAAAGACAAAGAGAGAATTCCTAAGGCCATATTAGATAAATATGAGAAAACTATTTGTTTTATGATGGACAAGGATCAATGTCTGATGGAGGTAGTTGAGCCAAGAACTATGTGGATCATGCCCATGGAGTATGAGGTTGATGTTGACACACTTGATGCATATGCTCAACACATGTTGAGCCAACTGGTGGACCAGCGAGAGCAAAGATTTGTCACATTTAAGGAGAAGGATATGGACTTGCACAAGAAATTCACTTAAGCGACAAGGAAAAGGAAAATAAGGAAATAAATTGAAGTGGTTGCAGAGTAGATGGGGATTACAAGAGAAGTTGTGCAAAGGGCTAGTGCATAGAATATATTGAAGGAAGAGGATATTGTTGAGCCACAGTCCAAATCGATATCTTTGCCTTTGAAGCATTCCAAGGCACAACCTAGCAAATATGCACCTACCTCCAATGTGTAGAAGCCGATAGCTCCACCCAAGCCTAAAACAACAACATCTACTGATAGAGATGATGGGAGGAAGAAGGAGAAATCTACAAAGAAATATGTTGCAGAAAAAGAGGAACCAAAGTCGGATGAAGAGGTGAGGTAAGTAAGGAAGACTGCCACCTATGCAAGGGTATTCCAAAAACCTACATTCGGTGATGCTCCTCCTACCAAGAAAGTTAAGTCACAAGGAGAGCCCTCGGGAAGGACAAGGGTGAGCAAGAAGAAATTCAAGATAGATGAAGCTCTTTAATCCTATAAGATTGAAGGTTCCTTCACTATTGTGCGCCCATTATAGAAGATTGTTGATAAATTAGTTAATGAAGGTAATTTGAAAAACCTTTCTGTATATTATGAGCATTCTTCTGAGAAAGTTCAGAGAGCTATAGAAGATGCAGTTGTAAAGTACATGAATTCTTTTAGTAAAGCATTGATTGAATTATCATCCATGATCCCAAAAGAATTATATGATGTCTTGGATGCCTAGAGGCACATAGGCAATATAGAAGATGAAAAAAATGAAATAATTTACATTAATAATGATGTGTCCTCAAATAACAAGAGAAGAAATACCCAATATTTTGGGACTTGCAAAAGAAAAAATACGGAGCAAACATAAAGTAAATAAAATAATGACTAGAAGGGTAGATGAAATGGTGAAAGATACTGAAGGTATTTTGAGGAAAATTTTGAAAGAAAATAACTATCAGGTTATTTTGGAGAGGGATGACTCCAAACCAAAAGGAAAATCAAGAAAAGACTTCTCCTCCAGTGGTTCATGTACAAACATAAGTTTCTCAGGATCAACCATTTGCTCAGATTGATCCGGTTGAATAGGAAACTCCAGTTGATGCTATTGATGATCAAACAGTTGATGACTTTGGTGATGCTACTTAGGATCCTCTAGAGATTGAGATCATAGAAAAGATACTAGATGAGGAAATGGGTGATGCAGGAAAGAATAAAGATGATGGAAAAGAGGGTGAGAAGGATAAGAATGAAGAATTTGGGAAGGAGAAGGGTGAAGAGCAAACTGACAAGGCTCCGACAACCATGATAGCAGTCAATATTTATGACCAAGGTAAGTCGATTACAGATGTTGAGGATGATTTCTCTCATGGTCTGGTAGATATGAGCACCCTGTCCCCTCTTCAAGCACTTAAACTTGCCACTATCACACAAATAAAGGCAAGTGAGGACCTTTTGAAATCAAAATCTAAGGAAAGAGAAGTTATCTCTTAAGACACATAAGTTTTGGAGAAGTTTTTGCCAGATTTGAGATGGGATTCCGGTGCTTCATCATCCAAAAAGATAAAGAATATGATAAGTATTATTGAGACTCATTTTGAATCATTAGAAAAGGCTACAGATGAATTAGTTCAGAAGAGGTTTAATGAGACGCAGTTTCAACAAACTTTGAAGATGGTTGAGGGACATAAAATAAGTCTAAGAACTGCCATGAAGAGTGTACAAGATGCAATAGATGAAGGTGGCAAAATATTCAAATAATGTCTCTTTTTACCAAGTTTATTGTAGATATTGATAAGCAAATAAGACATCTTAAAGAGAAACTAGCCGGTATTGGTCATTCTTTTTCCCCTCATTTAGTTTTTCCAAGTTCCCTTGAAGCTCAATTAATGGATCTCACTAAGAAAATCAAGGGCTTGAATAAAGAAAAAGAGCAAGTGTTAAGTAGAGTGGGGGAACTAAGAAGTCTTATCACTCCCTGGATGAACACCTTACTTGGAGCTCAATAGGACGCAGTTAGTGCTTTAGGTAAACCGGTGCCATCAGATCTCAAAGGCATTGAAATTGATGCGTATATGTTCAATGTTTTAATAAATGTTTTAGATTGTTTCCTGAGAGGATGGAATGAGTACTTGAAATCCTTGAACGTCACTTATGCAAACATTTTTAAATTCACGTAAATTATTGCATTCATTTGTACATAAGTTTTGGCGGATTCCTACCCTTTGCCATTGATGTCAAAGGGGGAGAGAGTTGGGAGAGAACAGTGAAAAATGATGCTCATTTCCTAAGGGGAGTGAGTTGAGTGTACAAATTTCAGATTGTCTGATTGCTTGGAGTTTTTGGAGCTTTAGAACATTTATCATTTTTCATAGTGTTTCCATCAATGCCGAAGGGGGAGATTGTTGGCATAAGACACTGTTCCGGTGACGCTCTGGTGAAGATTGATGATGTCTAGTGCATGAGATTTCTTAGGAGTTTTCATTGATAGCAACTCAGCCTATTCATCTTATCTATTATGAAGTTTGGGATATTCAGATGTCTTGAGTAAATTCTGGTATAAGTCTATCAATGGTACTCAGTGTACAATTTTGGTGAGCATTTCTCATTTCCAGTGCCATGTTTTTGGTTTTAGTGATCAGAGTAAAGTTGATTGAGTATGAGAAGTAGATTATCATGCAATCCTATCCTTCAGTGTTGTTTCTTAAGCATGTTAGAAGTTTCAGTATCTGGTAGAGCAGTAAAAGAGGGTTATCTTCATAATTGATGGTGCAACATGTGGACTGAATCCTTTGAGTCAATTTTGGTGGTTGTTGGTAAGTTTGAGGTAATTGGAATGACTTATGGTAAGTGTGTGATCATATGTTTTGGATCTGGAATATGGGTTTGTGAAGATTTGAGCCAACTTGAAGCTACATGCTTCATATTTTGTAGTTTTGAGAAGTCAACTTGTGGGAGATCAATTTTGTTAGTGTGGATTAATAAGATCGAATTCGATAATATTTTTGTGTGATGATATGACATGTGAGATTTTTTGGGAGTGATTGAGCATAGTTTCATGTGCACACTTTAAGTTTTGTCGATTCGATAATCAGTGGCAGACCAAAAAATAGCATTTTATCAGAATAGCAACAATGGATCACTTTGTGCCTAACCAAAATTGTTATTTGGCATAGTTATATTCTTTTCTTCATTTCATTACTCATTGTAATAATTTTGTATTAGCCTGTAAGGCAGTGAGCCTTCCTCTGAGTTGTAGCCCTTGTGTAATTGAGCAGTGAACACTAGGCAGTGTTCCTGAATGCATGTGAATTCTTGTCATGTAATATTGTTCTACTACTGGCCATAGTATAATAATATTGTGGGTAATCAATCCCACCGTGGTTTTTCCCTTTTTGGGTTTCCACGTAAAATTTTTGGTGTTATGGTTGTATGGTTACTTGCTTTGTGTTTCTGCATTTCAGTTTCTTACTTGTGCATCCGGTGGATAAAGAATCAAAGTAACAAATTTGATAACTGTAGAACACTGATTCACCCCCCTCTCAGTGTTCATTGATTCCAACAATTGGTATCAGAGCCTAGTTCCTCTGAGGAAGCCTAATAGCTTGAGGAAAATCTAGAATATTGAATCAAAGGACTCTGGTTTGCAGAAACAACTTAGTGTGGCACTTCAAGATGTTGATGCAGCAATGAAGGAAAAAAGTGATTGAAATGAAATTTGAATGCAATTGAACACTTCTAGAGATAAAAAGGGAGTTGATGGATAAGTTGCAGGAGAAAGAAGAACAAAGTGTTGACAATCAAACCTTACAAGACAAGACAAATGAATGTGAGAAGTTGGTCAGGGAGAATACAATTTTGAAGAATGAGATGCAATCTATTGTCATGAAACTGATTAAGGAGATTGAAGACCGGAAGAAAAATGAAGAAAGCTTGATTTAGTCCTTGAAAGATAGATCCGATGAATGTTGGAGATTGACATATGAAAATGATTAGTTGAAGCTTGAATTGGTGCAAACAAAGAATGATGTACAAGAACTTGAAAGACAAATCATAATTCTGAGAGATGAGTTGACTACTGCAAATGAATACAAAGAAAAATTCAAAGATAGTTCAGCCCAGTTGGATGAGATGCTGGAAAATCAGAGACATGGAAAAGACATGCGAAGACTTGGATTTGAGAAAGGAGAATCCTTCGGTTCTAGTCAAAGAATTCATCAACAAAAGAATAAGAAACCTCTGGTAATAGAACCTAATGCCTATAAATTTAATGATAAATGGTTTACTTGTGGTAAATTTGGTCATATGAAAAATCAATGCAGAAGTAGGATGAATAATGGGATGATGAATAATCTGATGAATAATGCTCCTACCTTTCCGGTCAATGTTTCGAATGCAACAAATTTGGTCACAAGTCAAAAATGTGCAGAATGATGTATAATTTTTAGAACGAGAGATGCTATGCTTATGGGATGTTTGGACATAACTTTTAATTAATGTAGGATGAGACAAAATCAAATAAAATTTAGAACAATGCAGAGAAATGTTGTCTGCCATGTATGCAACAAACATGGACATATTTCAAGATATTGTAGAAGTAAGAATGCACTGGTGAACAAGAAGAAATTTGATTAGAAAGGAAAAGCAAAGGTAGATGAAATTAGAGATCAACATAAGAAGATGTGGGTTAAGAAAGAAGATCAAAATGTGTATAATGGATCCACACCTAAATCCGGTGATGGAACCTCATCGGGTAACTAGGTCTTTTTGGCCTTAGGGGCAGTTTTTCACGCAGATCAATAGAACCCCCTCTTCAGAGGTCCGTATCTAGTTTGAGAAGGTTGCACAAGATCTAGATCAGGCATGCAGATAATATCCAGAAGATTTCATGGAAATTTGAGACTCTGGTAGATGATTTCATGAAAAGTAAGATAACGAGAAGCTTTAAGGATGAGCATTTATTATGACTCAAAGTTAGGGTTTCAAAGGTTAAAAGGGCATTTAAAAAATTTATTCTTCACAATTTGAATGAGAGGAAAGAGCAGAACAATAGAGTGAAAGATATTTGACAACAAAAATTGAGCTTGAAGCGATCATTCAACGATTTACTGCACCCAATTTTTTCTAATCAAGAGGTATTTATCCATTCACGAGATATCTTTTTAAACCCTAAATTTATCATGGCATCTACATTTGGTATTGCAACCCCTCTGGTTATGGAATTTCTAATAGAGCAAGGTCTGTTTTCAAAAACCATGATTTCAAATTTGTTGAAGATCATCCGGAAGGAGCATTTTCTTCAGTTTGGTACGGTTTTGTTCACAATGAAGATGTCAAGGCATACACTCACTATGATATTGAAGAACTTAGCAATGCAGACATGCTTACACTCTATAAAACGCATATGGTGGATAGTTTAAAAAATCTGAAGCTGGAATACAAGATTCTTCATGACAAGGGTTTCATACAGTTTATCCATTTTTTGGTATTTGATGAAGCAGAATGGGTCCCGTACATTCTAAGAAGGGTTCATGATGAGTTCATATGGGTGAAAAGACCTCATAATATTACAAAGCAGTCCATTGAAGTAGTCACATGCTTGAGTGCAACTAGTGAGATCCCTAGTTTGAGGAAAGTACAAAACACCATTGTGGCAGCTATTACTAGTTCCCAATATGACAACAGGTCAATGACAATCAACAAAATAGTTGAGCATGATTTAAGATTTGCCTCAATGTTGGTGTGCTACAAGGTATATCAATCTAGCATGGAGAACTCAGTCTCTGGTACTGCCATATTCACTGCATATCAGATTCTCAAGGAGGATAAAATGTATGATCTTTATTCAGTACTCTTGACTGAATTGATGAGCAAATTGAAAAAAATAAAGCAAGATAAGAAACATACCTTCAAGTTTGGATCTGTTATTATCTATTTAGCATTATACTTCATGAATGAGATCCCTAGTATAGGAAAAGTCCAATGGGCTTATGATAAATCAGCGCCTATGCAAATTAAGGAAGGATTGTTGGGTATAGGTGACAATGTAATGAGAATATATGCCTTATGGGGTAATTTCAAGAACTTCCAACCCACTATGAAAGACAAAGAGAGAATTCCTAAGGCCATAGTAGAGAAATATGAGAAAACTATCTATTTTATGGTGAACAAGGATCAATGTTTGATGGAGGTAGTTGAGCCAAGAACTGTGTGGATCATGCCCATGGAGTATGAGGTTGATGTTGACACACTTCATGCATATTCTCAAACACATGTTGAGTGAGCCAGTGGACCAGAAAGAGAAAAGATTTGGCACATTTAAGGAGAAAGATATGGATATGTACAAAAAATTGACTGAACCAACAAGGAAAAGGAAAATAAGGAAAGAAGTTGAAGTGGTTGCAGAGTAGATGGGGATTACAAGAGAAGTTGTGCAAAGGGCCAGAGCATAGAATATATTGAAGGAAGAGGATATGGTGAAGCCACAACCCAAACTGATAACTTTGCCTTCGAAGCAGTCCATGGCCCAACCTAGCAAATATGCACCTACCTCCAATGTGTAGAATCTGGTAGCTCCACCCAGGCCTAAACCAACAACATCTATTGATAGAGCTGAGAAGAGGAAGAAGGAGAAATCTACAAAGCAATATGTTGCAGTAGAAGAGGAAACAAAGTCAGATGAAGAGGTGAGGGAAGTAAAGAAGACTACCACCTATGCAAGAGTAGTTTGAAAACCTACATTCGGTGATGCTCCTCCTACCAAGAAAGCTAAGTCACAAGGAGAGCCATCCGGAAGGACAAGGGCGAGCAAGAAGAAATATGAAATAGATGAAGCTCTTAAATCTGGTAAGATTGAAGGTTCCTTCACTATTATGCCCCAATTACAGAAGATTGTTGATACAATAGTTAATGAAGGTAATTTGATAAACCTTTCTATATATTATTAGCATTATTCTGAGAAAGTTGGGAAAGCTATAGAAGAGGCAGTTGTACACTACATGAATTATTTCAGTAAAGCATTGATTGAATTATCATCCATGATACCAAAAGAATTATATGATATCTTGGATGCCCAAAGACACATAGGCAGTATAGAAATGAAAGATTGAAAAAATTTATATTAGTAAAGCTGTGTCTTGAAATAACAAGAGAAGAAATACCTAATATTTTGGGAATTGCAAAGGAAAAATTCTGGAGCAAGCATAGAGTAAATAAAATAATATTCAGAAGGGTAGACGAAGTGGTGAAAGATACTAAAGGTATTTTGAGGAAAATTTTGAAATAAAATAACTATCAGGTTATTCTGGAGAAGGATGACTCCGAACTGAAAGGACAATCAAGCAAAGACAGTTCTCCTTCGGTGGTTCAAGTATAGACAAAAGTTTCTTAGGATCAACCATCTATCCATATTGATTTGATTGAATAGGAAACTCCAGTTGATGCCACTGATGATCAAACAATTGATGATTTTGGTGATGCTACTCAAGATCTCCTAAAGATTGAGATCATAGCAAAGATGGTAGATGAGGAAATGGGTGATGCAGGAAAGAATAAAGATGATGGAAAAGAGGGTGATATGGATACGAATGAAGAAGTTGGGGAGGAGAAGGCTAAAGAGAAAACTGACAAGGCTGTGACAACCGTGATAGCAGTCAGTATTTTTGACAAAGGTAAGTAGATTGCAAATGTTGAGGATGATTTCTCTCATGGTCCGGTAGATATAAGAACCCTGTCCCTTCTTCAAGCACTTAAACTTGCCACTGTCACACAAATAAAGGCAAGTGAGGACCTATTGAAATCAAAATCTAAGGAAAGAGAAGTTATCTCTTTAGACACAAAAGTTTTGGAGAAGATTTTACTAGATTTCAGACAGGATTCTGGTGCTTCATCATCCGAAAAGCTAAAGAATATGCTAAGTGCTATTGAGACTCATTTTGAATAATTAGAAAAGGCTGCAGATGAATTAGTTCAGAAGAGGTTTAATGAGACGCGGTTACAACAAACTTTGAAGATGGTTGAGGGAGACAAAATAAGTCTAAGAACTATCGTGAAGAGTGTAGAAGATGCATTAGATAAAGGTGGCAAAATATTCAAATCATGTCTCTTTTTGCCGAAGTTTATTGTAGATATTGATAGGCAAATAAGAGATCCTGAAGGGAAACTAGCGGGTATTGGTCGTTCATTTTCCCCTCATTCAATTTTTCCAAGTTCCCTTGAAGCTCAAATAATGGATCTCACTAACAAAGTCAAGTGCTTGAATATAGAAAAAGAGAAAGTGTTAAGCACAATGGGAGAAGTATGATCACTCCTTGGATGGACACCTTACTTGGAGATCAATAGGATCCAATCTATTCTGTAGGTAAACCGGTGCCATTAGATCTCAAAGGCATTGAAATTGATATATATATGTTTAGTGTCTTAATAAATGTTTTAGATTATTTCCTGAGAGGATGGAATGAGTACTTGAAATCTTTGAAGGTCACTTATGCAAACATTTTTAAATTCATGTAAATTATTGCATTCATTTGTACATAGGTTTTGGTGGATTCCTACCCTTTGCCATTGATTACAAAGAGTGAGAGAGTTGGGAGAGAGCAGTGAAAAATGATACTCATTTCTTAAGGGGAGTCAGTTGAGTGTACAAATTTCAGATTGTCTGATTGCTTGCAATTTTTGGAGTTTTGGAACACATCATTTTTCACAGTGTTGCCATCAATGCCAAAGGGGGAGATTGTTGGCATAAGACACTATTCTGGTGATGCTCCAATGAAGATTGATTATGTCTAGTGCATGCGATTTCTTAGGATTTTTCATTGATGACAACTCAACCTATTGATCTTATTCGCTATGAAGTTTGGGATATCCAGGTGTCTTGAGTAAGTTCTGGTATAAGTATGTCAGTGATACTCAGTGTATAGTTTTGGTGAGCATTTCTCATTTCCAGTGATGTGTTTTTGGTTTTAGTGATTAGAGTTAAGTTGATTGAGTATGAGAAGAAGATTATTATGCAATCATATCCTTCGATGTTGTTTCTTAAGCATGTTAGAAGGTTTGGTATCTGGTAGAGTAGTCAAATATGGTTATCTTCATAATTAATGGTGTAACGTGTGGACTAGATCCTCTAAGGTGATTCTGGTGGTTGTTGGTAAGTTCAAGGTAATTGGAATGACTTATGGGAAGCGTGTGATCATATGCTTTAGATCCGAAATATGGTTTTGTGAAGTTTTGAGCCGACTTTAAGCTACACATTTCATATTTTGTAGTTTTGAGAAGCCTACTTATGGGAGATCAATTTTGTTAGTGCAGATATACAAGATCGACTTGGATAATGTTGTTGTGTTATGATATGACATGTGAGATTATTTTGGGAGTGATTGAGTGTAGTTTCACGTGTGTACCTTAAGTTTTGTTGATCCGGTAATCGGTGGTAGAGTAAAAAGAGCAGTATATTAGAACAACAATAGCTGATCGCTTTGTGTCTAATCAAAATTGTCATTTGGCATAGTTAGATTTTTTTCTTTAGTTCATTACTCATTATAGTCATTTTGTATTGGCCTATAAGGAACTGATCCATCCTCCGAGTTGTATCCCTTTTGTAATTGAGCAGTGAGCTGTAAGTAGTGTGCTTAAATGCATGTGCATTCCTCTCATGTAATATTGTTCTACTACTAGCCATAGTATAATAGTATGGTGGGTACTCAATCCCACCATGGTTTTTCCTTTCCAGGTTTCCATATAAAATTTTTGGTGTTATGGTTGTGTGGTTATTTGCTTTGTGTTTTTGCATTTCACCAAAAAATACTCACCCAATTAATAAAAAAATTATAATTGGATGAAGAAGGCATCTGGCAGATGTATTTTGATGGAGCTTGCAACAAGGAGGGAAATGTAGCAAGTGTTATTTTTTTGCACCAAGTGGTAAAACATTTAAATATTCCTTTTTATTATCATTAGAGCATACAAATAATATAACTAAATATGAAGCACTTATGTTGGGACTTAATTTGGCTATTAAATATGGTATAAAATTACCGAGTGTTTTTTGAGATTCAGAATTAATAGTGTCACAAGTTAGATCTAAGTATTCTTGCAAAAACAAAAGGCTAGAGCAGTATAGGCATGCAGTATGGGATTCAATGGATATGTTATATGCCTTATCAATTGATTGGGTTGACAGATCAAAAAACATAATGGTAGAATTCTTGGATAATATTGCTTTGAGGTAAAATGATTTAACTCTTGCCAATATAATTGAGGTAGAAATTATGGCAAGGCCTTCAGTCCCAAATAATGTGTATCATTGGCAGGTCTTTAACGATGATGATTTATTGAATTTTCTTTAGTGTATAGACTGGTATGAGTCCTAAGAAATAGATTGCAATGCTTTTGTCCAAGTAGTGGATGACAAGGAAACAATTATTGGAAATGAGATAGTGTAGTTGAAGACAAATTAAAAACCCAAGGGGCTGGTAGCCTTAGAAAGGCTATTTGATGGAAATGACAGGATGAATACTAAAGTCACCCCTGCTAACAATGATGACCTAGAAGAGGTGAACTTGGGAACAAACAATGTTGTTAAGAAGGTATATATTGGTAGAAAAATTAGCCCGAAGGTGAGACAGATGATCATAGATTTGTTAAGGAAGTATAAACATGAATTTGTCTGGTCATATGATGATCTAAAAGCTTACAGAGAAGATTTTTTTCAGCATGAAATACCACATAAACCTGATGTCAAACCATTTAGAAAGAAGCAAAGGCCTATCAATCCCACATTGGCCCCTAAGATGCAGGAGGAAGTACAAAAACTCAAATATGGTGGCATAATAAAACCAATTAGGCACTCATTATGGGTGTCAACTCTAGTTCCCATAAGAAAGAAAAATAAAGATATAAGATTAAGTGTAGATTTTAGGAATTTAAACATATAATCTCTAAAAGATAATTACCCTCTGCCAAATATGGAGGCTCTATTACAAAAGGTGTCTGGATGTGAATTGTTGTCTATGATGGATGGGTTCTTAGGCTACAATCAAGTCAAGGTTAAGGAGTCTGAACAATATAAAAAAATGTTCACTACTTGCTGGGGAACCCATGTTTATGTTGGAATGCTTTTTGGTTTGACTAACGTTAGTGCAATATTTCAAAAGGAAATGGATGTAGCTTTTGTTGACTTGATAAATATTATCATAGTAGTGTATCATGATGACTTGACTGTGTATTCAAAGAAGGTTGAGGATCATTGTATGCACTTGGAGAAAATATTTAACAAAGAATTAGAATATGGAATTTCATTAAACCCTAAAAAATGTCACTTTGTAGTCACAAAGGGTAAGCTAATAGGGCATATAGTATCTAAGGAAGGAGTCAGGATTGATCTTGAAAGAGTTGAGGACATAGATAAGATTCATATTCCCAAGATGGTAAAGACTTTCCAATCTTTCTTTGGAATTTTTTTTTTTAGAAGGTTCATTTCTAACTTTGCAGAAATTATCAAGCCAATATAAAAAATGCTGAAGAAAGGAGAAAAGATCAGCTAGACATCTAAGGCGATGGATATATTTGTATCCATAAAAAGGGCTATTAAAGAAGCCCCTATATTGAAGTCACCAAACCTCAACAAACCCTTCCTAATTTTTCATTTGCATCCTTTCATACCATTGCAGTTATGTTAAAAAAAATGATGAGGGATATGAGCAACCAATCTCACTCTTTAGTAAGTCGTTGCAGGTAGTTGAATTAAAATATATTACTAAGAAGTAGGCTTATGCCTTGGTTAAAGCAATAAAAAATTTCAGATCATATTTGGTGGGAGCTCAAGTAGTAGCTTATGTGCCAAATGCAACAATTAAAGATGAGTCATCTCAAACAAAGGCCACGGATAGGAGATGTAGATGGATAAATAGAATTCAAGAGTTCAATATGAACATCCAAATCACAAAATTAGTGAGAGGACACGATTTGGTAAAGCTAATGGCCAAATCAAATTATGAAGCAACACAAGTATATAATAAGGAAGTTTGGGATGGTGATGTTTATAACATAGAACATACTCCATGGTATACTGATATAGTGCACTTTTTCAAAACACAAAAATGCCCAGATAATATGAATGAAAATCAGAAGAGAACTTTAAAACTTCAGGATTCTAAGTATGTTATTATAAAAGGGGATTTATTCTAGAAGGATAAGGATGGGGTCTTATTATTGTGTTTGGATGAAGGACATGGTGACGTTATCCTAAGGGAAATGTATCAAGCAGTATGTGGAGGACATTTCTCAGCCAAAACCACAACCCACAACATATTGAGGGCTGCTATTATTGGCCTTCAGTTTTCAAAGATTCTTACCAATATGTGAGAAAGTGTGAATCCTAACAAAAGTTTTCTGGTAAACTAAAGTACCAGGGAGCTTTGCCTTTGAAACCTATACAACTGGAAGCACCATTTCATCAATGGGAATTGATTTCATAGGGGAAATAACTAATAAATCTAGTAGAGAATATAGGTGGATTTTGGTAGCTACTAATTATTTCACTAATATGGTGGAAGTTATTCCCATAAAACAAGATACTATTAAGGTGGTTATAAATTTCATGATGGAAAATATCATTACAAGCTTCGGGGTACCTGTCAAACTTGTTATGGACAATGGGATGTGTTTCAGATTTGAGGAGTTTAAGGAGTTTTGTAAGTCATATGGCATAACAACTTCATATTCATCGCCTTATCATCCTCAAGGAAATGGATAAGTTGAATCAAGCAATAAAAGTATAATAAAGACAATCAAGAGAATGCTGGAAAATAATAATAAATCATGGGATTCTAAGCTAAGATTGGATGTTTGGGTAGATAGAATAATAGTGAAGAAGGCGATTGGAAAATATCCTTTTGAATTAGTGTATGGGGCATAGGCAAGAATACCTATACACAACTTACTGGTAGTCTACAAATTCATCTTAAAAGAGGACAAAGATGTACTTGAGCCTATGGGAGAAAGGATGGAGCAATTCATAGAGCTAGACGAGATTGGAATAAAGGCTCAAAAACAAAATATTAAGATGCAACATCAAGTTAAATACTTGCATGACAAAAGGGAAAAATAAAGAAAATCTAAGGTTGATGTTATGGTTCTCATGTGGAATGCTAGGAGTCAGGATAAAGGGAAGCATGGAAAATTTGAAGCTTTATGGATAGGATAATTTGTCATCATAGACTAATGTGGAGAGGATTCTTATTACTTATAGAACATGGCTGAAGAAAATAAAAAATTGCCAGTGCATGGACAATTCTTGAAACACTTCTTTTATTAAAAGAAAATATTTTCCATGCATAATAGTTTAGGTTTTCCTTTCCCCCTCCCTTCTTTTCTTTTTACCTTTTGTCAACACTCTAGAGATTCCCTGGGTTCTTGTAATGACTGTTAGAGTCAATCATCCCCAACCAGAGCCACTATTGGAACCTACAAAAGTAAATGAATTTCCGAAATAATCAAGACATCCTAAATTAATTTTCCACTACTGTCCATATAGCTAATTACTATAAACTAAAATTGTAAATGTTGAGTTCCCCGTCTGACACAATTCAATGTGTTTTCTAGCCTAAATATCCTAAAAAGCCTTGATAGCTAGTCATGAACCATATGTTGACCCTATAAAATTACACCTTTATCAAAAAATTCTATTTGTCACTTAATAATCTCATATCCTGCATGGTCCCCTAAAAATAACTATATATCCTATTTATCATCTCATATGGGCCATCACAAAGCAAAATCATCAGTTATTTCTATTTTGTAGGATGGTTATTCAGTTTTATTGTGCATCTTGAGAAGAAATAACAAAGAAAATGAAGCATATTAAGTATGCCCATTTCACAAAATCCAAATCTTATTAAATTGGGCATCTCACGAAGCAGCGATAAAGGGGATAAGGCTTTTTCTATTATGCAGGATTTGTGTTCAATCATATTAAGAACCTAGTGAAATAGCAATAAAGGAGATAGAGCTCATAAGGAGACACCTCTATTTCGTATAACCCATATTTGATTAAAATGAATATTCTGGGAAATAGTGATGAAAGGATTCAAGCCCATATAATATCGCCATATCACAAGGGATGATTTATAATGAAGAAAAGGCACAATGATATAGCGATCACTCAAGTACATAAAGTGTAGCATTGTTTCACTAAGAAAGATTACTAAGGAATCCAAAAGGATGCAATTTATTGATAACTAAATGAACTATCGCTATATCGCAAGGAGGATGTAAATAATAAAAAACCATGTTGCGATGTAGCGATAATGGTCAAAATTGGTACTGCCATATTGCAGGGAGTTAAAATAAAGGGAAGATTAGTGTTGCGATATAGCGATACAAGTTGTTGCTATTTCACAAAAATGAAACAAGATTTATTTCAAAGGTTTTACGATACTGCGAAAATAGTGAGTTGAGGCAAGTTGAGTGTGATGTCAGCAATGTCATAAATCAAAATTTAGAAAGGGTGGTAGAGCTATTAATGACACACACAAATTTAATACAAAAAATACCTCAAAGGTCACCATCAATAGCCAATATTTAGCTCAATTTTTTCATTCCAAGATGAACTATTGCACAAGTTGAGGTCTATGATGAAGAAGAATAAGCCAGAATTGTGTGTGATGTTCACAAGTAAGTACTCTTTGACCTCTCTAGTTGCCAAATTTGTAAAATACATTTGATTTTTCAGTAAAGAGAATATGGTAAAATGCCTAGGACGAAGGAAGAACCTAGGGAGGGTGAAAGTTCAAAAAAGGAGGAAGAGAAAAAACATAGGATGCCCAACCCTGCTAAAAGGCCTATGCAAAAATCATTGTTAGATGCATTACCTAGCTCAGTAGACATAGGATCTAAAATTATGTTTAAAGATAAAATGGAGGGTTGCAGGGATGCCATAATTCCCAACCCAGGAAAGGATTTATTATGCTATTTTTACAAAAACAAAGATGGAAAGATTCTTGTGTCGAACCCATGGACCCTTGACATTGCTAAGTTGATTGTACCTACTTTTTTTGTGGACGTCGAGTTAATTCAATTGTTGGAAAACTATTACCACCCCATTACCAGAACCATTAGGATGCCTAATGGGAATCCTTTGTTGGTAGTTATAAAATATTCTATCATTGATTTTTTTATGTTAAACAAGCAAGCCCTCACTAAGGTTGGTCTTGGACAATTTGAAATGGACTATAATAGGCTACACAAAACATTCAGGAAGGATGAGCTCCCATATTATAGGAGGGTAATAAACAGTAAGCCCATAATGATTACAAGTAGTGAACCCTTCCCTATGGATGATTTTCTTGTGTACTTTCAGAGAACATACTTTGCCTTGTGTCAAGTGTTAGGGGAATATGCCAAGGATAAGATGTTAGTGTCATTAATGTAAATGGCTATGAGGATCCAAAATTCAGAAGTGAATTTAGAATTTGATTTTGCATCTAAGATAGAGAAGAGAATACATGAGCAAATGGTAACTTGGAAGAAGAAGAAAAGTAATGATTTTTGCCATTACTCTTTGTCGTTTTATATGATCTTGTACCAAAACAAACAAGCTTTCACCCAATGACTGAAATTGGGAATAGTGGATTTCAATGGCAACAAATTACTAGTTCAGTTCTGGTGTTATTTATGGGATAAGAAGTGCAATGATCCTAATTACAAGGTCTTCTCTAACTCTTTTGTTATCATTATTTTTGGTTCCCTTGATACCAAGTTGATAGATTATCACTGGATATAAGGAGGGTTTTGAATCCATTAGCTTATGATCTTGAAAAGGATCATACCCACAACTTTGTTGACTAGTTTTATATGGGAGAGCACACCATTACCAGGGTATATGGGTGCCCCTAGATTCCACATTTGTAACCTTTTTTTGTGCCAAATAGACTTGCTTTTTTGGAATTCATGTGGTAGATGTTGTGGTTAGAAAAGGAGGTGATAGAGAGAAGGAAGAAGGGGTAGATCTTGCCCCATCAAGTTACAGTTGCAAATTTTTCCACCAGATCTAATATGCTAGAAAAATTACATAATTATATAAAAACCAATTATTCATTGAGGTCTGGAAAAGAGAGAATGTGTGATCTTGAGAACCGCATTGGTTCTTTTGTTAAAATAGTTTCACATGAGGTATTAATAAAGGAAGATCTAATTAGAAATTGTACCTCATTTGGAGAAATTATATAGAGAAGAAAAAAATGGCATATAATGAAACTGGAGGAAGAAAAGAAGAAAAGGGACTCTAGCTTCCTTGGGTTTTATAGTGAATAATATGAATTAAAAAGAATTGATTTGTGTCTTAGATACTTTGAAAGTTTTATGGTAAATGAATAGGTGGTGGGTCTCCACCAAAATAGGCCATTGTTCCTCTAAAGAAACCTGAAGGGGTGATGTATTTGATGACGAGTCTACACATGAAGTTTCTCCTACTCCTCCTCCCACCAAAAGAAAAAAGAAAAATGATCCATAACCCCTTGTACCTTATGAAGAATCAGAGGGAGAGGGTGACACTGATGAAGTTGTTAGCACACTAAGGGCTCTAAGCAGTGATGAAGCAATATAGCAATCATAGGTGTATCCACCAAGATATGAAGAAGAAACCCATGGCTATGAATCCTAGATGATAGAGGAAGTAGAGCCTGTAAATGTTGTTGATGAAAGAGTGGCCATGTCTATGAGATTCTTGGATGATGCCGAATTCATCCACACTCCTGAATTTAAATATTTTTGGTTAAAGATAAAAATGAAGTAATTTGAGGATAGGAAGCAAATAAACCTCATGGGTGTGGATGAATCCAAACATGAGGAATTTATTGCTCAAACCTTCAAGGAAATAAAATTTGATGATGTGCATGTTACTCTAGTAGAAGCGAGAGAGGTGGTCCTGAAGAGTAATATATTAATTATACCAAGAATCTTATTAAAACAAATGTTCATACTTGATCAGGTAAGGAAACAAGAAGATCCTATGCTAGTTGCAGAATTTGATTCTGATGAAGGGATAAGTGGTACATGATACAACCCCAAGATTGAAATATTAGCTGCATGGGTGAATTTCAAAAGAAACAATAAGTCAAAACTTGTAGATTTGGTGAAGGAAACAAAAGGAATAATAATTTTGAAAACTATAAAAGATACCTCCCCATCAGTGGCGACCACATTAACTATGCATTCTACCATGTTTATGAGAGATGTTGTAAAGCACATGCAACAAAGGTTAATTGAGCTTGAACAAAGTCACAAAGAGATGAATGATGAAATTAATAGATTATATATTGAAAAGGCTGTGTGAAAGGAAAAGGAAAAGGAACAACCAAGGATGGGAAGAGGAAAATAAAAAAATAAAAATGAGATTTAGGACTTGAGGGAAATCAATGAAGAAGTTCTGCAGAGAATGCCTGAACAAATGTATTTTACTTTGAGCAGAAATTTGGCACATAGGGAAAATCTTGTAATTAAAAAGTTGGAAGATTTCTATAGAAGCTATGAATCTCTCTTAAAAATGACATAAACAATTGTAGAGAACAAGCCCAAATTGGAAGTTCTGTCAAAGAGATGGCAACCAACCCACCATACCTTGATCACCTTGTGTAGAGTTACACAAAGGAACCCAACTGCTCCTCAAGAAATAAAAGGAACCGAAAGGATAATATCAAAGATCATTGAAGAGCTTCAATATATCCAAGGTGAAGAACAAAAGGTGGTGACTAAGATAGGTTCTTTTCACACTTTCCAACATTAGACTATACTAACCATACTGGAAGAGTGAGCTTTGCCAAATGGTTTCGAAGATCATCTCCCAAATGAAGGAAGAGAAGGATATGAGTGTTCAGGTTTTCAACTTTTTCTTGGACATAATCATCACTTTGGACATTGGATATTCAAAGTTTGTCAGTGAGGTCAAGGCTATGATAAAAAATAAATAGAAGGACCACCTCATCAATGTGCCTGTTGTGCAAAACTTCAAGTCGCTAAGTGATTATGAGGTCTATCAATGAGAGACTACATATTTGAAGGTCGCAAAAGATTAAAAATATAGAGAGTCAGCCAGTGAATATGGAGACTAGCCAATTGAAAGTAGAACCCTACTAGACTCGAGGGTCACGAGTTGTTACTTGTATTGTCATGACAACAAGCTTGCTTATAGTCACCGACTGTTATTATGTTTGTCATCATGTTTCTTCATGTTATTAAACTTGTTTAAAAAAAATTAAATGTTTAACTTTATCCTTTTAATTATGCAATTAGTTATGAAAGGATGCATTGTAATGGTCTGAAGCTTGTCTCCCCATTTTGTATGTAACGGAGAAACCAGGATCAGTTAAAGAGATAAATATAATATAGAGGATATAAAAATATATAGAAGAAATAGAAAAGACTAAAAAGGATTTGTACTCTCTTTTGTGGCTGAATATAATAAAGACATCTCTGGTTCCCGTGTTTAGTTATCTTGTCAATTATAATAGAGAATATGTGTTGGTACAACTCTGTTCTATTATTTCAATTGAGGAAATTACTAAAATCCTCAAGGAGGCCAGGAGTAAGTTCTGAAGAAAGACTAGAGTGAATAAGATCATGATTGGCAAGAATGAAGAAGTAATTGAGGATACACATAATATTCTGAGACCAGTTTCACTAAAGAATCAATATAAGGTTATCCCTGAGAAAACTCAGGATGATGCTCCCACATTTGGTCTAGAAACTTAGAGCATGCCATCCCTAGGTGGTCAGACAAAGCTTGATACTTCTCCTGTTACGGAAGTGCAGACAGTTGATTAGGGAGAGGTGAATGTTCTAAAAGAGACTAGAGATGAGGATATGAAAGATAAGGGTGAAGGAGAAGCAGGAAAAGAAAATGAGGCTAAGGATACTCAAAACCCTTTGGTTGTCATTGTTGAAATACATGAGAAGGATGTGATCTTGCCTAAGGCTGACGCAGAGAAGGAGGAGGTTGAATTTAAAGTTGAAGTTGATACTGAGGGAAAAAGTACCGAAGCAAGAGACATTGGAGGGGTAGTTAAAGGTAAGAAAATTATTGATGATCCAAAATTTGTCCAAGGCTCAATCAACCTTGCCTCTTTGTCCCCCATTCAAAAGCTACAATTAGCTTCATTTTCTCAGGCTAAGGATGGTGAGGATTTTCTAAAATCTCACACGGAAGACAATGAGATTCTCACCCTTGCATCCGTTATTCTTGAGAAGATAATGCCATCATATGTCAAGAACAAGTCTGATACTCCATTTAGACAACTTAAGAGTTTGATCAATTCAGTGGATACTCATTTTGAGTCGTTGGAGAAGTCAACCGAGCTGAAGGTTTGCAGGGACTTTAATTCTAAGAGGCTAAGGACACTAAAAATAATGATTGTAGATGATAGAGTTACATTAGATACCTATGTTAAGAGCATGAAAAATGCAATATTTGAAGGTGGTAACATGTACAAATCTTGTCTATCTTTGTCAAAATTCAGTGAGGATATTGAGAAGAAGTCCAAGGATCTTGAAAAGCAATTAGCCAGTATATCTCAATCTCTTGATCCTTTGTCAGTTCATGTGAGCAGTCAAGAAGATCAAATAATATCCTTACTTGACAAAATCAAGAGTTTGAGCCATGACAAGGAGAGGATTATTGGAAGATTTGGTGAATTGCGGAGTCACATCCTTCCCAAGTCGGACACATTGTTCAGTGCCTTGAAGGATGCTCAGGATGCTCAAGCCACTAGTGAACCCTCAGATCTTAGATTAGTAGAGACGCTAGCATACCTATTATGTGGCCTCATATGTATCTTGGAGAGTCTCAAGAAGGGCTGGGATAGCCATTTGGGCTCATCGAAAAACACTTTTGCAGATATCTTTAAGTTTTTTTAAGTTAGTAAGGTTTGTGTGTATATATGCCTCTATGTATAGAATTTTATGTAAAATTTTGGTTTCTGGAACCCCATATTTTCCATTGATGTCAAAGGGGGAGTGTAGAAGAGTGAAAAATGTTGTAATAAGCTCAGGGGGAGTCTTTTGGAGTTTTGCAGTGTATGTTCTTAGTTGGTTTGACACTTCATTTTTCACTGTGTTGCCATCAATGCTAAAGGGGGAGATTGTTGGCAAGAGACACTACACAAATGGTTCGGTTTTTTTATTCATGGCAACCCAATTTAGTGGTCCCATCTGCAGTGATCAATTTTTGTATGCAGGAAGTTAGATTAGAGATTGGTCCTAGTCTGGTGAGCTAGAACAGGACATCCGACAGTTTACAGTATTTTTGGTTGGAGTTTCATTTTTGTTGAATATTTTGTGTTGTGGAGCTAAAGGATGTTAGTTAGATGTCTGAAGTACCTTATTCTAGAATCTTAGCCTTTGGTGTTGATTCTTTAGTGAGTTAGAAGATCTGGTGTACAAGCTTTTAGGTAGAACAATATTGTATGACCGACTTGCATAGTCGATCATTGTGTGGAATTGTTGTAGCTATTTTGGTGATTGATTTTGTGATCAAGGATGTTTATCTGACATTTGGGAAGTGTGTGGACAATTCTTTTTGGTTTGCATATGCATTGGAATTCGGATTGAGCCGATTGTGTATGTATGTTTCATTTGTTTGTTATGCGTTTTTGGGATGACATGTAATTATCCTAATTTCATGTTGCGGATATATAAGACTGATGGATATGATCATTTTGGATATCAGTGAAGGTGTGGAAAGTGTTTGTAATTGATTGTGCATAGTTTCACATGTGCAAGTGAAGGATTTCTGCTTTGGAATATTGAACAGTGGAACAAAGCAGTGTAGCAGAGAAGTGTGAGATTAAGTATTTTGTGCTTAACTGGAACTGTACCTAGGCATTTGCAAATGCTATTTTTCTATTCAGACATTCTAATTATATCTTGTAATAGATATTGTATGATATTGAGTCTTATCAGGATTGTAGCCCTTGATATCTTGAGTACTGAGCTCTAGGCAGTGTGCTTGAATGCATGTGCATTGTCAATGTAATATTTCTATACTTCTGTAGACTATATTTATATTGTGGGTCTCATCCCCACCATGGTTTTCCACATATAAAAATTCTGGTGTTATGGTGTTGTGGATA
The DNA here is from genome assembly GCF_030272615.1 of Cryptomeria japonica. Taxonomy (NCBI): domain Eukaryota; kingdom Viridiplantae; phylum Streptophyta; class Pinopsida; order Cupressales; family Cupressaceae; genus Cryptomeria; species Cryptomeria japonica. Next base: position 507,720,195 of record NC_081407.1, read on the forward strand.
TTTACTTTGTGTGTTTTAATATCTCTCTTATTGATTTGCATTAAGTGTTTGAAGGATCAATTTAATAAGGTTAAAAATTATAGAACAGTGATTCACCCCCCTCTAAGGGTTCCTTGATTCTAACACCAGTAATGATCCAGTTGATACTATTTGCATCTTGATTAGAATACAATTTATTCTTATCAAATCTTTTGTCTCTCTCTTGTGCTATTCATTCTTCTCTAGGTCTTGGAAATATTTGACAAATTCTTACAACCTTGATATGGAAATTGATGCTTGAGTCCTCCATCCATCTCCCTTATCAGCTATCTTCCAAATCCATTTATCCTCATCCATCTCCATCCGTAAATCTCCTTGCAAAATCAAAAAATTCCAAAAAATAAAGTAAAGAGAAAAATTCATCCAATGGTGAAAACTTGGCAAACAAGCGCCTTGGACAAGTACCGTGATGAAAACCTGGAAAATATGTGTCATGTGCAATTCCCTCCACCATATTTATCTCCACACTTGGGGACAAGTTATTCTAACCATTCATCCATCACCCCCTCCTTTCCATCTACCTCCTATACCCATCGTATCGTATCCATTCCACTTCCTCCATCCCCCCATGGATATTGATAAAAAGAAAAGGCCACCATGTACATATTATTTGGAAACCTCTTGGCCTCCATTTCCCTATCATGATTTTCCTCCATTCTCCTTCCTATCAACCCATCCTTCCTCCCTTCCATGTCATCCTTTCACATACCTTCATAGTCCTTCTCCACCTATCACCCTATCTTCCATCCACTTCCCTCAGCTTGCTATCCTCTTATTAGTCATTATATCTATTCATCCACCAATCCTTGTCTCCTAGTTCCTCCATCTCTTCATCCATAACCTGATCCTTTCCCAATACTCATATACCTCCATCCCTTTTTTCCTCATCCTTTCATCTCTCATTAACATCCATATTTCTTCCATCTCCACATATTTTTCACCCTATCCTCCATCCTTTTATCACTCCTATCATATCATTTCATCACCTCTTGCATCCCTTGTCATTGGTATCTATCTCTAGGCTACCGCTATGCGATCCAATGCCTTCCATCCTATCAATCCATCTTCTCCTCACAATTTGCCATCACATGCAAATCCTATCCATATCCCTCAACTATCTATAGGAAAGCACTAATAAAATCATCCAATCACATCCTTGGTCTTGTTCCCATCCTTGCTCCTTGCTACAATCCTTGATCTCAATCTACTCATCATCAACAGGATGCATCCTTGCCAATCAGCCATCAATCTCTCATCGCTTTTCATATTGACTGGGGCAACATGATGCTTGTTTCGAGTCTTCCTCCATCATCCATGGCTCTTGTGCATCTTGTAAATAGGTGTTGATGTACATATTCATGTGCTCATCCTACCCTTCAAGATCATATCCCATCATCTGGTTCTTCAGAAATCATCCTAGAGAATATTTGTCATCGTGCTTGCATCAGGGACCTTTTGTCATTAAATCATCATCAATCATTTTATCCAATCATCAGTCTACGCAGGATGTATCCTTCCTCAAGTCAGACATCATCAAATCTAGTCCATCAATTATCCTTTGGTAAAAGATATCTGTGACACTCATGTTGATTTTGTTTCTTTGTTTATCTTTTTTAACTCCTTTTTTTTGTTTCCTCTTGGTTGGCATGATCTTTTATATCATGGTGCGCGAGGATTAACACAACTAGGAATGTGATCTAGTTGCATTTGGTTTTTGCTTGGTGTGTCTTCTGGATATGTTCCTTGTTGTACCCTCATGAGGTCTCGGTTATCCAATGTTACACTGGGGCATGTCTTCTTCATGAGGTTGTTCTTGCACTGTTTCTTGAAGGGTCTCTACAACTTTGTGTGGTGCTAGATCAATCATGCCTGTCTTCTGCTTGTGGTTTTTCTCCCACCATTTCTTGCAGGGTCTCTATAATTCTGTGTGGTGTTGGATTAACCTTGAATGTTTATTCATATGTAAGTCCGTGCATTGACTGTGAAATTCCACCTTGGTTCCTTATACCCTAGTGAATCACATACATTGGTAAATCAAAATAAGTGCTCACTACATGGCGTTCTATTTTGCAAGTGCTCACGCTCTATGATGTTTCCATCTCCATCTCCATTGCATTTGCATTTTCTCCTCTTTTCCCTCTGATTATTGTCCCCCCTAGGCTACACTTTTGTGTTGCCTTCCACCTCATCCATTTGGGGCATATTTTTAGACACCGCACAACCCCTTTTCCCCCATGCACTCTCTCAAGGGGGCATCCATGGCCATTATTTCATCCATCTAGGGCATTTTTTTCTTTCTCCTTTTTCTCCAAGTCGGTGGTGTCTTATTTTCTTCACACGCACCACCATGAAGAGGGGCAAAATGTAGAAACTTAAATTTGACTAATTAATTTAATCAAATTAAAATCCCTTTAGTCACTTATGTTAATTAAATAATTCATATTATTTAATTAAATGTAATACCCCATCCCCCTTTGGTCAAATTACTTTAATTAATAGGGCCATGTCCAATTAATTGATTAATTCCCCGTTTTTCATCTCCTCATTTAGGTTTGTTGGCAATCCAAACAACTCCTCATGATACACCTCCACGTTAAATTTCAGCCCAAACAGAATTTAAGTGACATGCCTCCTAACTTTAACTTCCTTCTAACCCAACCCATAGCCTAACCTTAGGGTTATAACTAACCCTATCCTCTTAATCAACTCTATCCTCCTAACTAACCCTATCCTTTCTAACCTCCCCCCTCACATGTGTGTGCATATTCCTAATTTCCTAATATTTAGGAAATTCCAACCAATTTTGGGTGGCCATCTCCCAAATTGGGCATGTGTCCTTGAGGAGACATGTCATCCCCCTCCTTGACACTTGTCTCCTCCTTGAGGACAAGTTTTGAATTTTCAAGACCCTTCATCTCCCCTCCTTTTCCTATTTAAACCCTCCCTTTTCTAAGCCATTTATCCACTTTTCATGCACTCATACCCTCATAATGCAAAAATTCCATCCAATAATCATCTTTCTATGATTTTAAACCCCATTTGCACAATCATGCCAATCTTCATACCCACATCCCATCATCCACTCTCATTATCCATAACCACATAATGCAAAATTTCATCCATGTCTTTTAGCAACCATACCAGTACCATGTATAATTTCATCCTCATATCCCATCACTTCATAATCATATCTTGAATCCAACTCACATAATCTTGCATCATGGAGAAAAATCAAGCACACACTATGTCATCGAGCACACATTTGATCGAAGAACAATCAAATCAAGAGGACATTGGTTTTATTTCATTTGTTGATTCTTGATGTTTACAATTTCCTTTTTAACAACATTCTCAATCTTGAGGTGTTTGAGTGAATCTAGTGTTAACTTAGATTGTTTAGCTTAGGTTTTCAATCATTGGTAGTTTCACATGATTTTCTTCACATAGTTCAATCACAATTGAATATCTCTCCTAATATGGGGAAGAATTCAAGCCTTCCATACTTTGTGCATCAAAGAGGTTTTCACCATTGGATGTGTCCTTTACTTTTCCTTTTTCATGATCTAACACTGCCGCATTGCGGTTTTCACCATTAGATCTATCATTTATTTTCATTTTTTTGCAACTCAAAGACTTGATATTTTCTCCAAAATAAGTCACATTATTAAGTTTAAAAGTGAAACTTGTATTATAGTCTCCTACAAATGAATGATCCCTAGGATTCAAGTAGTCAATTATAGCATTGTCATTGTAAAAGGTCTCAAGCTCAGGCATGTTTTCTTGCCCCCAATCTATGAGTTTAGGGTGTACAAGTGGAAGAGAATCATCTAGTTGGTTAGTATCAAGGGATATAGTAGTTAGGACATAGAATTTTTAAAGGTTTATGATAAAATCTTGAAGGTCAAAATCGATACTCACCTCAAGATTATCTATTATGTCTGATATTTGACCCTCCTTGTAGGAGTCACTCTCGTTATTCCGTGAATATTGCTCGAGTAGTCTACACCTTGAACTTTATATCTCATTGTATATTATAGTAGAATGGTAAAGTTCGAACCACATCCACCTACTTATCTTCACAAGACACCTCAGAAAGTCCCTCCCATTCGTGACAATTTATTTCACTGTCATCTTGCAATTTATGAATTTGTTCAATTAAATTGGTAGTAGATTTCTCTATAATATCTCCTTTGTAACCCAATCCTTTTATGTCTTTTGCAGATGAAAAAGTAGTTTGTATGGGTTCAATGAGTCATTATTTTCTTAATCCAATGGGACTATGGCAGTCACATACCATCCTTTGTATTATAGTAAATCCCTTACCATATTGTTCAACAAGTAGTTGTATTTCTCATTTAGGTGTCTTCGAATCATTGTCTTCATCTTTATATATCCATTCTTTGATGTCCTTTTATTCACTTTCATTGGATAAAGTCCACTATTTGATAAAAGGACCTTGAGGTTGCTTCATAGGAACCAAGAATTGTTGTTTTACCATAGATGGTTTTCCATATGACTTGGGTGAAGGAGGTAACTGAGAAATGCAAAAGTTTTGTTCAATTGAGTATTCTCCCATACCCTTGTCCCTTAGCTTAAGCTTTGGATCTGTGGATTTTGATGTGGAAGGTAATGGAGTTGCTTCAATAATCAGGATGAAGTGACACAGTTGCTAGGTGTAATGACCTTGGATGGTTATTTCTTGACCATTATGGAAAAAATTCAAACATTGGTGGATGCAGATGGGATAGTTTGCATTGTGTGAATCCAATGATGTCCAAGTAGCATATTGTATGCTAAGTCAAGATCAAGCACTTGACAAACCACATGTTTTTCCACTAGTCCAACTCCTATAGGTAAAACAAAACAACTGATCCTTTGGAAGCTCTTTCTTCTTCATCATAAGCCTTTATAGTGATCTTCTTCTTGGGATCTATGGTATTTTCAAAAAACCCCAATGCAAGGACTAATTTGAAAGTAAAAATATTTAAACCAGCCCCTTCATCTATAAGGACTCCTTTGATTCTATGCTTATGGACAAGTACTTCGATATGAAGGGCTGCATTGTGAGCTTGATTTATGGCCATATAATCATGTTTGGTGAAAGATGATAAATGAGGTGTGGTAAGATGTCCCATCATGACTTGAAACTATGCTTGGTCAAGGTTTGGGGGTACAATAGTTTCTTGTAGAGCCTTCTCTAAAATAGCCTTGTGAGCTGGTGATAAACGTAAAATTTGTAAGATAGATATGTGGGCTGGTGTCTTTTTTAGTTGGTCTAGGATATTATATTGATTAGATATGGAAGATGGCTTAGGTGGCACTCCTAGAAGGATAACCTTTCATCAACGTGTGGTAACATTACACTTAGGTTTATTCTTAATGGTAATCACATTTGCATATGAATCACTTTCAGATATGTGATCAATGACATAATCATAGGATGTATTTGTGTGACTTACGTTGTTTTTTCCTGACTTTGAGAGGGTTCCCTTTTTATAGTTTGGAAGTGGGTCCTTAAATGCCACATGTTTCTCATTAGATTTATGTCTGCTGACTGATATATCTCCCATATCTATCAAGTTTTGAATGGTATTTTTCAGCCTTTGGAAATCATTTGTTGTATGTCTTTTACTCCTATGAAGCTCACAATAGTCGGATTTGTTCCACCATGAAGCTTAACTTTTGGTTTGTAATCTCTTGCTTCAAGTAATGTTATAAGATTATTTGAATTGAGTTTTCTTGAAGCGAATTCAAGTGGTTCTTCCAATGGTGTAATTTTTTTGTAAGGAGCATATAGAGCTCTTGGTTTAGACGTGTTGTTGTTGTTTGATTGTTTGTATTGCCTTGTCGACCTGATAGATTGAAGATGGGTTGTTTTGGTTTGAGTTTTGAGCCTCTACAACACCATCATTCACAAAGTTTTTATTTTTAATCCAAAATCTTGATTCGTCATTGTTGTTATTGTTGCTTGGACTAGTGGTATCCCTATAAATTTTGATTTGTCCCTTAGATATCAATGCTTTTTCTATAATAATTCCCTTGTCGATATCCTTTTTAAAATAAGGTGGACATTGAAATTGTAGTTGATAACTCAATTCAACATTTAAGTTGTGGACAAATATCTCTATCTTTTGTTGCTCTGGTATGTCATAGGGACACTTGCAATTTGTCTCCATCTTTGCAAGAAATTAGTGAAAGATTCTCCATTTTGTTAACACCTTAAAATTTAGGCAAAAATTAAAGTGTCTGTGATAAAAAAGGGTTGAATGCAACACCTAGACACATTTGCAAAATCTTCCAAAGAGGCCTACTTTAGAGGACCATAATTTGAAATTTTGTGATGTTCATAGAAAACTATCTGGTGATCATCCTCCTTTACTATTAGTAAGTCTATATGTTCATTTTCTGCCCCCCACGGTCAAATTTTATATTTTTTTAAAGCAACAAGGTTTTAGGGATTTGAAACAGTTTTATAGTGCATATGGTAAAAGCCTTTCAAGTAGTCATTTTCAAAGGTCACTATTTCAGTGCCTAATGTTTCTCTTGCCAAATCAACTATTCCTCTCAATTTAACCTATGATAATGTACCCCTTTTCCCATCCTTAGAATCTTTGGATCATGTTTGATATTTTTCAATGCCTAAACCAAATGCAACTTTTTAGGTTTTACCATTACCATTCAAAATACCTATCAAAGTGGCCTTATGTGGAATTCAATATTTTACACCCAAACGACTTTTATGCCAAACCATTTGGTCCCTATAATTATCTATCTAACAATGAACACTTATGTCCATTTGCAAAGTCTCCTGATCTCATTTGGTAATTTTCCTAAAGCCAAAATAAATACAATTTATTCAGTTGGTTGATTACATCTTGCCTGATTCATTAGAGTAGCCATTTTTGGCCTTTAATAATTTGTTCACAAAGTGGAGTTTGGAGAATCCATTTTGTATAACTTGTCATCATCCCTCAATGGACTCATATGTGCAATGGCAATTCCCCATAACAAAATTTCATATTTTTCCAAGACAAGGACTTGATCAATTCTGGATAAGGTTTGATAAATGCAAGATTCAGAAAATGCTTAAATGTTTGACTTTGACGATTAAAATTTTGAAGTCTAGAAATGATCTTACAAATCTGTGTGGTAGAAAGTTTTTTAGTATATATGGTTACATTCCTATGCAATCTCATGGAGCTCGGAGGAGATTTGACAAGCTTTTAAATTGTTTCCTGACTGCTCTCGAGCCAAATTTGGTGTCCCAAAAAATATGCAAAAATTAAAACCTGAGAATGTCATGGGTCCTAGGATGGTCACAAGAGTCTCTAGTTTTGATTTCGTCAAAATCCAAGCCCGTTTGATCATTTACATTTTCTCGCTACTAGCTTCGACATGCCACTTTACAAAGAAAGTAATTCAAATTTGCGAGTTGCTAAAAAATAGAATAAAAACCCGTTTTATTATAAATATCATGTCTGTTCGCCAATTTTCATGGCTCCAAGATGCCCGATTTATCTGCAGTGGAATTGTTGGCAAGAGACTGTAGGTATGTTGTGATGTTTCCATTGGGGGTAACTCATATCAGTTTTGGCATCCGCACTTCATGTTTTCAGCATTTCGAAAGATTGAGTTAAGATTGCTTTAGTTCAGTAAGGTCCAGTAAGATGAACATGACATCCAAGAGAATGTTCAATTTTTTGGTTGGTGAATTATTTTGGTTATGTATTTTACTATGCGGATTTTGGAGAAGGTTTGTGGACATGTAATATGCCTTATTCTAGGATTGTGGCCTTTGGTACTGAGCTTCATGTTTGTTGGGAGATCTGATAATCATGTTTTTGGTATGGATTGTGTATATCAGTTATAGCGTATGGTAATTCTGTTCGCAGATCTTTCAGATTGATTTTGGTGATTTTTTATATGTTAGAGGTTGATGAGCTCTCATGTGGGAAGTGTGTAGACATCTTGTTTTGGTCTGCATGGGTGTTATGATAGGATTGAGCTGAGTTCTACATGTTTCATCCTTTGTGACGTGTTCTTTAAGTCAACATGAAGTTGTTACTTAATTTGTGATGTGGATATATAAGAAGGTTTTATTTGATCATTTTAAGGGGCGTTGATGATGTGAGTGATGGGTATGAGCGAATGTGCGCAGTTTACCATTCACAAGTGTTAGATTTGTGCTCCAGATTATAGCAGAATATCAAATTAGAGTAGAGTTGTAGAGAAGTACAAGGATATGCTATCTGTGCTTAACCAAAACTATATCCAGGCATTTGTTGATTCTACTTAATAGTTCAAACTCTCTTGTATCTCTTATAATCATTTGTAAGGAAGTGGGCCTTCTGGGGTTGGGCCTTAGGAGGAGAAAGAATTAGTGGCAGTCCATACGAGGGAAATTGAGGAGACAATGGATATAGTGCAACTTTTATCAGATGTTGAGATGCATATGTATCCAGGTTAAGTCAAGAACTAGCAATAAAAGCGACTAGTGTGAGGAATCTATAACAGTGATTGGCAAGGTTTCAAATTTTTCTGAAGGACCAAGACTTTTTAAGCTTGAAATGATCTGTTTTAAGTGCTCAGAAACTATACATTTTTGTTATGTTTTCTTTGTAGGTGGTACAGTTTGCTAATGGTAAGTCATGATGGTTATTTTTAGACACATATGCCATGATATTTATGAGTCTATGGATGCAGATTTGAAAGGAGGAATGTATAGATGTATGAATGATTTTTTATAGGATATGCGTACATAATATAGAATCATAGCCAAGGCACCGAATGATACTAGTTCACCTCAAAGAAACATGATGTAATGCTTGCATGATTTATAGGAGCTAGACTTGTTGATAATTTGCTTTTGTCATTCGCAAAATGTGTGCAAACTGGATCTTACATGTAAGCTTTTGAGGTACTTTGAAAAAATGAAGCATTCCATAACACATTTGGACAAAAAAGTTTCTTGTTGAGATTATTGGCAATGGTTAAATTTAAAATTTGAAAATGGGCATTCACTATAATTATAATGTGCATCATGTCAGATATCTAATAACTATGAAGGGACATCCATTAAACATATTGATAAAGGGAAGTTTTGAGAAATATTATTGTTGGAGGATCATTCGAAATGAGGAATCATAAATAGTTTGATAGAATGCCTTGAAAGTATAAACTTGTTGTAGAATTACATTGGATACTCATTTAGGGCATTATGTTGTGCAAATAAGTTAGAAAGAATGGAGTAAAGGAAAGTGTAATTCTTTTTACCTAAATAAGGGTGATAAAATTGAAAAAATTGAAGGGGGATATTAAAGTGCACAACTAAGTAATCTTTTTGCCAAAATGGTTTTTCCAATAGGAGAAACATTTTTACATAAAGTGTTGAGTGGGCAAAAATGTATAGAGGGAAACCTTATTTTATCACCCAAAGTAATATATTGCAGTATAATCATGTCTTTAGTTTGATTAAGGTATTTCACAAAACATGGTTTTTTCATATTTTTCACTATCAAGGGGTTGTTATTTTGTCATCAAGAACTAGGTATAGCTAAGTGAAATATGTTTTCATCGGGAGAAAATACATTCACAAGAGGCATGAGGGTAAATATAAACATGTGAAAGTAAAATGATTATACAAAATATGATGAGAATATTATAAGAGGTGATATACTTAATCATACAATATTATTCATGGGAATGTGAAAAGCAAAACTAATAAAAGATTATTTTCAGCTGTGATTAAAACATAAAACATTTGTAATTAAAATTAAATTTAACAAACAACTGTATTTTTCTCATAATGTACGGTTTGAAGTACTCCCTTAAACTTATAAAAGGGAAATCAAGATCGATAGAAAAAAACGAGGGGAGGGGGAGAATGTAATGACCCACTTAACTTAATCGAAAAATCTCAACTGATTTTTTTTTTTTTTTATGATTACTTATTCCCACTTATTCTTAATTGTGTTTGATTCAATCACATACTCTGGGCATCTATCCAAATAGGATAGGCATCCATCCAACCGGGATGGGCATCTAACCATATGGGTTAGGAATTTGTCCATACGGGACAGGGAGTTTCATCTATCCAATTCGGGATAGGCATCTACCCAAACAAAGTAGGCATCTATTCAAAGAATAGGTAATGCTCTGGCCAGAGACTTTAGACTCATCGGGACCATCTGGGTCCCGAGTCACTCTCTAAAGACTACACTCCCCTACTAGGAATGCACCGAGGTCGTCGTCTTTAGGAGTATATAAAAAAATAAAATAAGCAAGCTTGAGTTCCGCCTTGGAATTTGACCTAAAGCTTCGAGAAGTCAAGCGAATCCATACGGGATCCCTTCCGAGTATGCATTGAATTACTTATAATCTACCAATTAGTGTTACTATAGCCTTTCATTGAAAGATCAAGGAACTTCAAAAAAAAATGATCAACTCATCCTTAACCAAATCCTAATCCCCATCCCTGAACGCCTGAGTACAAGGGACAACTCCATCCCTAGACTGCCTATATACCCATTTTGACACGGGATCAAGGTGTAAAGTATGTAGTTCTGGTTTCTAACTATGGTTTAATGTAAACTGTTTGGTGGGTACGCAACCCTTTCTAGGGTCAATGTCCCAGACAGTTTCTCTGCGGTTGCTACCCATGATGGTAGCTCCATAGCAAAAAGGCTCAAGGTGGCCTTCCGCTTGTGGCCTAAAACAACTATGTCCTATTTCCTATCATATGCGTCACCCTTGACCCATTATCAGCCACTGAAATTCATCAAGATAGATCATTTCCAAAACATCACACACAACCAAACCCTAATGGGGTTTTCTAAGGTTTAACTGAGAGGATGCAAATTCATTTTAAAATTTATCTTTTTAGATTATCGATCCAAGGGGGATTACTAGCCCCTTGGATTTTAACTTCCAAGTAACCCTTATTTCTCCCTGGCGATTTATAGGGACAGTACCACATACATCGTTGTTGCAGCTTTATTAGGTGTTAAGTAAAGTAGTTCAACACGACGATATTCCCCGTGAGCATGACCCAAAGGCACCATAGATACCGAACGCTGCTAAGGTTTTTGGTTTCAACTCCTCTTCTTTAGTTGTCTAACTAGGAACTATTAATTTATAAAACTTAATTAACATTATACTAAAACAACTATGAAAATGTTGCATGCAAGGAAAAATTGTTTCAATTTCAGAAATCAAGATATAAATTTCACATAATTGAAGGGAACATTTGTAGAGAAAAATCAACAAATTATCTACAAACAATTATTCAACTCCTTGAAAAGTAACTTGCATGATAAACAAACAAATGTTCTACTTCTTTAAATAAGAATTTTTTTAACTAAACATTGAATTATTTTGCACAAATTGTTTTAAGGAGACTATGAATCTAAACACATCTAATTGGAAGATAAATCCTTTCAGCTTTTAATACTTAGCATCTAAATATGTACATACTAAACACTCATCTAAATTATATAAATTATATTAAATAATTCAAAGAATAAGGTTCCCACTTAGACAATAATTTAAATAATTTGAAGGAACTTATATTTCATTCAATAATAAGTAAAATGTTTAATTAATAATATTTTATTTCATATGTTATTTGATCTTTTAACTACAACTCATCGTCAACGTATTATTTATAAATGCTTCCTTATCCATTTATATCCAAAATATAAAGAGCATTTAAATAATTTAAATGTAAAGTCCTATTTAAATAATTAGAGTGCACATAATAAGTAAACTTTACCAAACAATTTCTTAACTATAAAAAAGAAATAATTTTTTTTTTCTTTTATTTTTAATAAAATTTTCAAACACTTAAATTAAGATTATTCTTTTTTTTTTTGGAGTATAATTTAACAATTGATTTTAAAATTTATAGCTTTAATAGGGAAACTCAAATAAGAAAGTTTTAAAGCTTTTTATATAACTTATTAATTATCAAAAAGATGATTTTTCAAAACAATTTTATTCCTTATCTTTTAAATTTTAATCTTCAAGAAATTTAAATAATAAGTCCAGGGTTCAAAACTATTGGTGTAAATTAGAATTAAGGGTGTTAATATCTTTTTATAAAACAAGTAATTAATTTAATATAGTTATGATAAAATTAATTTTATACAAGAGAACATAACAACCAACCAAATCAATGGTAAATTTACTAATTAATTGATTTTTATTTATTTTATCTAATTTTATATTTATCAACAAATAGATTACTTAAAATTTGTCTTAAATAAAATTGTATTCACAAAATAAATACCCTCATGAAATTAAATTTAAATATGAAGGAAAGGATTTCCTTTTTATTATAGTGAGTACTGAAACTTAAACTAAACAAATTAAGTAAGCAATCTCAACCCTTAGATTACATTTAAGCCCTTAGATGTAAAGCTCACCCACAACCCTAAAATCTTTATACTAATACTAAAATTAGGGCTTTTCTTTCATTTCATTGTTGTTGACCTTGCAGGGAAGAATGGAAGAAGAAGAATGCATTTAGAAGAGTTCTATGAACCTCTCTATGAGTTTAGATTCCTATTTTGTATAAAACCCTCTTAATAGGATATTTTTTCCCAGTCTTGTTTGTTGGTTAATGTATGCAAATTTATGCAGATTTTGAAAACCCTTTTTGCAAGGATTGGATGACTTATTTAGTTGTAGTTTTTTTTTTTCAAGTTTAGTTATTCTATTATTACTATTTTTAGATAAAACTTTAAATCGATTTTTTAATTTATTTCATTTTATTATATTTTCATATTAAACTATTTCTATATGAATAAAATTATTTAATTTACTTACATAATAAAATAGACTATTTCGAGAACAATAGATTCAAAATTAACTTCATGGTTGTTAAGAGTTATGACAAATTTAGTTGAGATTAAACTGTTTTGCACAATAGTATAGATCTATAATAGTTACTCATATCAATTCTAAATTTAGCTATTTATATTTAATTTAAGTAAATCTAATTTCCCAATTACTTAATAATGAAGGTTTCTCTAACTATGAAAGTGATTATTAGAAAAATATTTTTCATTGCTACAAGTAAATTAATTTGTCCGTTTAAACTTTCAGACAAAAATCAAGCATGCCTGGGTCATAGACTTCATTCTAAGCAACTGGATAAAGGTCTTTAGAAGAATCAACAACTTACTCTGCAACTGTTGGAGAACTAGATTTAAGGGGGGAAAAAAAGAAGGCTTAAACACCAAATTATAAAGATTCTAAAGAGCACATATTTTAAGATAGTATTTCTAATTATATTGCCTTTTAAAAGAAAAAAATGTTAGAGTTGCAAGAAAGGAGTAAAACCATATTTATTTTTTATTTTTATCTCATAGCTTTTCTCTCCTAGATTTAATTTCCATTTCCAATCAATAATTTATGAGTAATTATTTCTTAGATGAAACTAATTAATTCATTAACTAAGTTTCCTTTTTGAACCCACACATAAATATTAATTACCTCTTTTTCCTTGTTTATAACTAATTAAATTATAAATTTTAGTGAAAGTAATTGACTAAAAAAGTCAGTTCAATTAATACAAATTATTTTTCATGTTCAATTTTAAACAATATGTTATTGTAACTAAAGTCAGTTCCAATAATAATATTTACTATGCCAAACTTTAAAATAGGATAACCTATGATTATTTCATTATTCACATTTAGTATTAAATCTAGACACTTATAATTTAGTAATATTTAATTTAATAATAATGGATTGATATCTTCTCTTTTTTTTGGTATTTGGAAAATTTAATTTATCATTAAACTATGTTAAATTAGGTATTTCAAGATAGATATGCAATGGATCTATTTCATATGTTTTATCGATAAATCTGTTTAAAATTTTATTTCATAATTAAGATAAATGTTGTTTCCAATGAATTTAATCGAACTTTTACTGTTTCATGTCATGAATAAATTAAAACACCATTAGCTTTCTTTGAAATAAAATGAGATTGAAAACTCCAAATTTAAAATATAATTTGGAACCAATAGAAAATCTTAATAATAAATAAAAACTATATTTATTTCCTTTCTAAAAAACTAAAACAGATTTTTATTTTATTTCTTAAGATATCACAAAGAAATAAAAAAACTTCATATTTTTTTTTTGAAATACAACTAAATAGATTTTATAGATCAAACTTCCTTAATCGTTTGGAGGAAAATCCACTTATCTGATAATGCTCTCCTTTGTTGAAGATCTTCAATCCCTTTGATTTCTTCTTGACTTTTCCTCTTTCTCCCTTTGATCCTTGTCATGCAACCTAGTATAGATCTCCTCCAAAACCCCTAGAAAATCCTATCTCCTACAATACAATATGTCTACCAAAATCCTCCTATTACTAGCATGATTTGCAAGAATTCAAAACTACTTATCAAAGAAAACAATGAACTCTCACTAAAAAAAAATCTAGTGTTCAATATATAAAAAAGAGAGTCATTTTCCCACTACCTTGTAAATTAATTGGTTTTGAGATTCTTTCCTAAATAATCCCATGCAAAAATGATTATTGTTGTAGTGGGGGTTGCATGCAAAAATTTGAATTTGAGATTCTCTTTTAGAACCTTCTCATTTCCTTCTACAACATGTGCTAAATAACATATTGGGAAAATAAGTAATTTTTAAATTAATTTCATGCAAAATGATTGTTGTCATAGTGGGGGTTACATGTATATTAAATTTGAATTTTGAAATTCTTTCATGCAAGGCATATTTCTTATAACTTGTCATAGTGGCGGTTACATTTGACCATGAATTCAAAAATCTGAATTTAAATTTTCCTCCATTTTATCAGAAATGAATTTCGTAACTCCTTTGTCATAAAAAAAATCATGAATAGAATTATTCTTGTCATAGCATAATTTCGTAACTCCCATGTCATATATTTGCTAAATATAATATTTATTCTTTAATATTTTGAAATTGATTTTTTTTTCTAGAATCTTCTTATTTCTCCTACACCATTTGCTCAATTAGAATATTGAGGAAATAAATAATTTCCAAGTAAATTATGACCTCACGTGCGAGTCACCACTTATTAATCCTTTTTATCCAAAATTTTGACCTTATTTAATTTATCATTTCTAACTCATAAAAGTAATATTAAGAATAATAGTAATAATAATAATAATAATAAGGATGATAAGGATAATAATAGTATTATTAGCAAGTTTATCAAAGTTTGAAAAGAGGGTTATGATAGAGAAGAACATTATTACATAATATTATTTGGTCATTGTCCCATATTTTCTTACGATTTTCAATAGAGAATGTGCAAAAACTTCATGTTTGGAAAATGGCTCATTTGTTCATTGGTATAATGAGGATATAATCATTGAATTGTCTCCAGGTTGTAATATTCATATTCATATGAATCAAGTTATTAAGGATATCTCTGATTTGTCATCACACCTTTTCTTCTATGTAATATTTTGTGTGGGTTTCCTTAAGGAGGAATTAAATTCTATTCAATTTATTACTATATGTGGGAAAATGTGGTGATCAAAATGAATAAATCGAGATCAGATGACCTACATACCAATGAGACTCTTAGTGCAAGTATATAAACTAATTTAAACTAGTTTTTTCCCAAGGGGTGTCTCATTGTTCTCTATCTCATAGGATCCCTAAAGTCAATGTTTTTCTCTCATATCATTGAGAAAATGACTTAGGAATGACAACTCTAAGAATGAGTGATATTGTGATCTATATGCATAAATGCACTCTAAGATCTATATGATGTGCTAAAACTATGATGATTAAGCTAGTATGAAGATAGTGATATGATAAAAATATTGCTAAATTATCCTAATCATGATATACTAGCATGGATATACTATTGATATGAAAATGAAATGCTTCTAAATGTTTATGATGATATTTTAACAAAGAGAGGCTAAAATGCTTAGTAAATTAGACTATAATGTAGATGCATGAAAACTTGGATCTTGGATAATGAAGAATGAGAGCTCTATTTATAGGGAAAATAGGGCAATGGAGGGTTAAGATTGAATAATATTAACAATGGCTAGGATTGAAAGTTACTCAATCCATGTTTACAATTTTCACCAATGAATTGGTGACAATTGTCAACAAGAGGTGGCTTGAGAGGAGATGCAAGAGGCATTAAATGCTTGAGGAGACATGAAGGTTACCTTAGGAGGTAAGGTTAAGGTTAGGTTAGATTTATCCATTGGATAAAGCTTTTACCCAAGGGGTAAACTCTTGTGCAAGGGTTAATAGGATAACCAAGGTTAAAGCCATGGGTGCTTGATAAGACCCTTGGGTTAGATGAGGGTTAAGTTAGAGAGAAAGTCTCTAACCATGAGGGGAGGGTTGAGTTAACCATTAATGGTTTGGAAGACTTTGGGGACAAATTTGTAAGAGTCTTTCCAAATTTGGGGGAACTTAACAAGTTAGCTTGTTGAAGAAATATAGCTTTTAATTAATTTAGAAGACTTTCCTCCAAATTTGATAAGTGACCTCCTCAAACTTAGGGAAAGAACATTTTTAGAGGGATTAAATCTAATTAAGATAGTTTAGAAGAATCTAGAAGGCTCTAGAAAAGGTTTAGGAGGCAAGTGGAGATGTAGGAAAATGCAAGTGGGGGGATTTAAGATTTTAATTAAAACAAAATGTTTTATTTCGACTAAAATAGATGCAACTTGCATAAATACAAGTGGGGGGATTTTATTAAATATAAATTTAATTAAAAGGAAGAAAGGGGAATTAATTAAATAAAGTGATTTATTTAATTAAGGGCTAGAAAAGGTTTATGTGAATTTAATTAAATAAATAATTTATTTAATCAAATAGATGAAAATGAAGGGATTAATTAAATAGGATTTAATTAATAGGAGGGATGGGGTCAAAATAAATATTAAATATTTATTTAAGAAAGTGGTCAGATTTATACGTCTACAATTACAGTGACCTTGGAGAATAAATCATGATTAGTAAGAAGAATTCTATGGTGAATATTTGGTGCATGTTTATGCAAGGCATAGACATTTGAAAGAACCGAATATCTTGAATTCAAACCATTGGAAGAACATAAACAATTTTAAAATTGACTCTGTGGCCTAGGATTAGGCACTGATCAAATTTTGTTTCAAAACCAATTAAATTATTATAAATTTTATTTCAAGTTCTAGAGATAGGAGTAGGAGATAGTTTTGTTTTGATTTGGATGAACAAGACTGAACCAAGGTATCTAAAGTGTTGTTTTGATGTTGTGTTGAAAGGACAATCTTGAACTATTAAGGAATACTAATACAAAGTAAGTCAACTTTGGAGATGATGGATCTCACTTGATGGCGACTAACTTTGTCAAGATTTGATACTAGTCTAGTTCCTTGGTTGAAGATGATAACTTCTAATAGGGGAACTAACCTGGTTGTGCTGATAAATATCTCAAAAGCACTAAAAGAATCTTGGTTTTTGCCTAAGTTGTTTTTTATGTGTGGAATGAATGGTATGTTGAAAATTTGTCTCACACAAATCAAGACTGAGTGTATGGTTTTCTGAAACTAGCTCTTTGTGAAAAAGGGTATCTAAAATTGATGTCTTATTTTTTCCTAGACTTGGTTTTCTACTTTCTGTTGTAATTGTGCTAGAACACAGATGCTAAAACAATTTGTAAAAACGTTAAAATATTGCTTAGATATGCCAAAATATGTTTTAAATGCGTTACTATTTTTGTCAAATGCCTCTATGTGTCAAATGCGCTGAATGAATTGGTGAAAGTGCTAAAATATTTGTCAAATTTGCTAGAATAACTGTTAAATGCGCTATTCTAGTTGTTTTCTGAGAATTTTTTGTTTTTGTTGAAATTTTTCTGATGTTCTTGGTTAAGTTTACTAATTTTTTGATATTTTTTGGGGGGATTATTTTTTCTATTTTATGACAAGAAAACACAATAGATAATAAAGACACAAAGGTTGTTTTTCTAATCTAAACAAAAGTCTATGTTCCAGGCTCCAACAAAGCCCAAGTTTTCACTAGTCTATACACAATAAAAGACACATCAAGCACTTTATTACTTAAGGTCAATAGATTCATTGTGATACCACAACCCAAATCCTATAATTTCCATTGACTCAAGGAGCCTTATCACACCTAAATGGGTGTGTCCGCATTTTTGTCTTTTTGAGAGCCAACGGATAGGGGATCTCTTTCCCCTCCCTCAGAAATCTTAAAAGCTTATACAATGCCAGGGATTATTGTCTCTTCTCAAGGGAGCCTTATGGTGAGTGTCTTTGGGGTAGATTCTTCCCAACCCTTGCACTGAAATGTATCACAAGTGTTCAGAGGTGAGTCAGGTAGGCCTCCAACTAATGGTGTTGAGTAAGTATCTAGGGTATACTAGTGTATATACATGTAGTGATTCACTTAATTAAAAGGCCTCCTATCCCAAAAGGGTTTTACGTATCACAAGGATATTGGTGGACATAGTCGTTGGTATATAACAATGACACTAGTTAACAAATTAATTTAATCACCACCACAATAATTTATATAATGGCTAGACAAAAATCCCACTTAGGTAGTTCCCTCTCACCAGGTGAAGTGCACAATCGGGAGGCAGGACTTCTAAATGGGGTTTTAACAATAAATAATAAAAAAAGTGGGTCTAGATCTTTGATCACCCAATTAAGGGGAGATAATATACCTATCACTTTTGAAGACACAAGACACTTGTTCTTTTTCCAACCCAGGTTAAATCTACATGTAACTATTTTAACAAAGAAAAAGAATTGTATGCAAGTTGTATGTTTTTAATTAAACCACCTAATTAAACTATTAAACCACCTAATTAAACTATGTTTGACAAAAGATGATCGAATTACAAATCTCCTATTTAGACTATATGTGATGCAAGATTGTTTGTTCAACTTTAGGGATTCTGTATAAAAAACATGTTAGTACATAAAATTAGCTAAATCATCTAATCTACCCTATGCTCTACTTTCTTTTTCTTTTTCTTTTTTTGATTTTCCCTCTATTACAAATGAGCCAGAATAGAGTCTGTATGCACCACAAAAAGTAGTAAATGCACTAGAATAAGAAACGTATGTGCTAGAAAATGGGATAAATGCATTAAAAAATACAATGGATGTGTTAGAAGATGGGGTGTATGGGATAGAAAACATGAAGGATGCGCTAGAAAAT
The DNA here is from genome assembly GCF_030272615.1 of Cryptomeria japonica. NCBI lineage: Eukaryota > Viridiplantae > Streptophyta > Pinopsida > Cupressales > Cupressaceae > Cryptomeria > Cryptomeria japonica. The sequence continues at coordinate 507,739,446 of NC_081407.1, forward strand.
GGGTTATATACGCTAAAAGAAGCAATGTATGTGCTAGAGGATGGATTATATGCACTAAAAGATGGAATAAAAGCATTAAAAGATGAGATTTCTATGAATGAACTTTGGTGCCAATCTGAGAAATTTTTCTCTGTAATGGATGTGCCAGACAGGAAATGAATGCACTAAAATGACCTACGAAACCTGTATACACTAAAAATTGGAAGAAAATATTAAAAATGGGGTAGTGCCCCATGGTGGGCACCAAAAATGTAGTGTGGAAATCTAACTTGCTTCAAGATTAATAAACTAAGCGACCACAAAACTATAAAATATTATAAAGTGACCAAATCATCAATGAAAGTAATTAAACAAGTAAATTTAAAAGTTATACCTTCATGCATGTTCCATTGTGTCCTATCGACTTTGATCTTGTTGTTTAGGATTTCTCTCAAAATGCATAGAGATTACTTCAAGATGACAATGAGTTGAATGGACCATGCGGTGTATGAAATGCAATGGAGTGACACTACAATGCAACTATAATGATAATGGTAAAGATAATGCACTGAAAGTATGAAGCTACTATGATATTAGGATGTAATTATAAAAATCTTCTAAATGCTATTATGCTAAAGCCAAAATCACACTTTTCAAAATGCTTTATTTGTTGGAAAACTAGAATTCTTGAATGCTCTAATAGTAACTGGCTTGAAATGTTGGTTGAAGGATTCCTTTTATAGATTTTGTAGGGCTAAATCCAAGGGGGCAAAGATCAATGGTTGAGAGTGAATCTTGATATTGAGAAGAAATTGGTTGAGATGCGAGAGACAAAGGGGGAATATGTTACTCCTAAGATGACAAGATAGAGGACAAGGTGGAAAGAAGAGACTCATGGCAAGATTTTCACTTTGACCAATGGTGAAGACTCCAAAGATGTATGATAGTTGGAGAGAATATAGGTTTCCTAAGACATGAAGAATGTTGGCCTATTGTCATTGTTGTCATTGGTGTCATTTTTGGTCCAACTTGTATGTATTTGATTCAGTCCAAAAGTTTGCTTCAAATATGCAATATTTCTTTATTATGCAATGTATGTATGTACAACTTCGAGGTTTGAAATTTAGTATTTACTCTTACTGGAACTTGTTTTGGGTCTGGTTCCATCTGGATGCAATGTGAGAAGGCCCTTCAAGATGTTTTTAGATCCGGTCCTATATGGATATGCTGGAAGCATCTTCTTCAAGTTGTTTTATGATTCAAGTTGGAAGTCGACATCGCATAGAATTTTTCAGTTGTTGTAGAGTGTGGATACACTTGTACAAAAACAACAATACATGACAAAAAAAACTACTAAAAATTGCATATAAATGACTAATCTTGGTCATGTGACCATTAGTAGTTTATTGCTAGTCATTTATGATGCGACCAAATTTATGACTAAACTATTTTAGTCATTTATTTATTGTTTTGGTTGATCAATTTGGTTGTTGATTTAGTCATTGATTTATTCATTAATTTAGTCATTGATTTAGTCATTAATTTAGTTATTGATTTAGTCATTAATTTAGTCATTGATTGTTGTTAACTAGTCATTTATTTAGTCATGGTAGTGATTTATTTAGTCATATTTTTAATCATTAATTTAGTCATTGATTGTTGTTAACCGCTCATTTGTTTAATTGTGGTAGTCATTTATCTAGTCATATATTTAGTCATTGATTGGTGTTAAGCGGTCATTTATTTAGTCATTGTAATCATTAATTATCATCAATTGGTAGTATATTTAGTCATTTTTATTCACTAATTTCCGTCCATTGGTAGTATATTTAATCATTTTTATTTAATGGTTTCCATTTATTGGTAGTAAATATAGTTATGATATGAATAATTTATTAAATACCATAAATTTAATAATGCAAAAATAACATAATATTAAACTTGAACTAAAATATAAAAGAAAATAAAAATATTACATATACGAACAAGCTACAACATGCTAAAATTAAAAGATTGATTCAACATCATTATATATAAAGGTAATCTACAATAAAAATGTCAAAGTTGTCTAAGAGTTTCCAACTCTTTCAAATACACCACGATAATTAAGATCCTTGAACATCACATTCAAAATACTGCATAATACAGTGAGCTAAGATGTCTAACAACTAGTACGTACATGATAAACATGATCAACTATGTCATTTTTTGCAAATATTTTAGTGGCCATAGTGTGAAGGTTTCTTCTTTCTCTTTCAAATGGACAACTCCATCTATTTTGCCTTCATAAGCAAGGGGTATGTTACTTGTAACCTTTAAAATGTTTACATTTGCATCTCCTATTCCTTTCAAGTTGACTCCATGTACAATAGATAGGGAGTGAATCCGCCCAATGCCCACAACAACACCATCAAATGGATCCAACACCCTAAATTTATCCCTTTCTTTGACTTTATCAATACATTTCTGCAAAAAGAAAACAAAAACATGATATATTACATAGGTAATGATTACCCTTATTTGCATAATAAAACAACCATTACAACATAATGAAAATAATTGCGTGTACTTGCATGTGTGTGTAAAATAATTATAAAAGGAAAATTTTAAAAATAATTGCAATGATTCTATAGCTGAAACAAAAGACATTGGAACAACTCCATGAGTGTTATAGAAAGATATTAAAGCATTTACGCGAAAGCTATCGAGAAATATTGCAGAAACTTCATGCAATATTAGATTGTCAATAGTGAAATGAAAGAGTATGTCCAACATAATGGATAGTGAAATAGAAAGTTAAGACTTGATAGTGATAAGGTTCCACTGCAATAAATCCTTTTTGACTGTGATTATACCTTGATCACCATTATAGTGTTGCTACTCAAATCTGCACTTAAGGTGTATATCCTCGAGTCCTTGATAACACTTAGGGCTATCTTGGCTGCTCCATATATTGTTCTTTGACCATTTGGATGGTTGTCTCATTATGCAATGTTTGTTTTGATAGTCTTATGGCTGCAAACCCTTAGGGAAACCAACTCGATAGGGGTTTTGGAGAGAAGACTTGTAAAGCATGATAATAATATAACCTCTCTTTTCTACCATGACTATTTTAAAGACTTGAATGCCTTGCTTTACTACTGGCTTCTCTATTATACTGTGATTTAGACTTTGAACTGTTAGTCTTTTATTTGCAGTCTAACTTAAAAAACACTTTATCACCTCATTGCTATGTATTCTTATGCATCATTGCAAGATTTATGATTTTTTCTTATGAGATTTGCATATGCTTTAGGTATAAAATGAAGATTATAAGCATGCAATGAGGATATAGAGTAATGACTTACTATCATAACAAAGGTTTTTTCCTTCCTCGAGTCATGGCATGCAAACTGAATGGTATCGAGATGAAAAACTCCATGCAACACTTCCCTTACACGTAGTTGCTCAAATTGCCTCTTACTATTTGGCCACCATTATAGCCTAGAATTGCAAGTTACAAAAAGACAAAAAAGAAATTTTTGACAAGGCACATAAAAGGATAATAATAGTATGAGGGTAGTGCATAATAGATTGTTTATGATCAAGAATGTGGTAGATGCCCCATGATAGTTACATAACGCAGTATCCAAACCCTAGGTAGGCCATCAAAAGTAAAGTAAAATATGATAGATTCAATGGAGCTGCAACTACAAAGGCCTAGAAGGTTACAATCACTCACAATAGAATCAAAATATCATATAGTGCAGTCATAAAGCCAAAATGATAGTCAAAAAAAGCATTGTGATAGTCCATTAGATTTTTCCATTAGTTTTCATAAGAACTAATGATTGTTCACTATCAAAAAGTATGAGAAAAATGCTAACAAGTGACAATTTTGTTTTGTGAGATATGAGGACTTCATGATCAAGGTACAATAGTAGTCATTAGGGATGGAAGATGCTCAAATCAAATCATGAGAGCTTGTGCACTAAAAACATAGTGACAACATTGAAGAAAGCAACATCTTTAAAGCACAAAAAATTGTATTCAAAATAATAAATCATTGATGTTGATCTAAGAAAAATCATGTATCTCAATATAACCTATCAAAGGTTAATATACATGAAGGAGTTTTGATGCCATGAGGCTAGAATGATAACCAAGATAGCAAGTTGCAACCTTCATATGATATCAGTCAAGCAAAATATAAAAGAGAGACCATAGAAGTCTATCAAGATGGTTAAGAGAGCAATCAAATCAATAAAGATGAGGATATGCGATTAGATCAAAGATCAAAGCACAGTGAGCACAAGAGAATAGTCAAAAGCATAGGAATAGAAAATACAACTCATAGCAACATAAGGAGTCATAGAGTTTACATAGAAAATGCCATATGAAGTCAAGAATCTCAGTGTTTGAATAGGTTGTCTTAGACACGGAAGGGTTTTGCCTCAGAATAATGGTAGTGATTAAAGAAAAGAGCAGAGAAAGAGTCTATACCTACACATATTGTAGATAAGAGCTTCAAGACTCAAATGATCCCTTTGGTGATAACATGAAAGGGGAAATCATATTCAATGGTGCAAAAAGCAGTGAGTTGTTGGGGCCTAAATGATTCAATCTCTAGGTGTATGCTTGGAGACAACAAGTCGAAGGTCTCAGTAAATCCATAGCAGAAAAGGTTAAGAAAAGTTAAGGCATTCAAACTTTCAGTTGCCTTCTAAAAATAGAGCCATTCATCAATGATTCTTGAGGTAAATGTAGAGGACTACACCCTAGAGATGATGATTGCAAAGATGGTTGTTGTTATAGATAGAGATAGGCACTATATGAGAAGAGAGACATGAGTTAGAGAATAATAATAAAAAATATAATGTTATGAAAAATAAATGACACCCCAAGGTAGAATATTGGTGCACAACCATGATCTAATTCTTAGGTCATCTCTATCACCAAAGACTTATATTAAGAATGTAAAGGGGGTCTATTGAAAAGTCATAAGATGTTGTAAGATGTCAATGCAAATGACCACATTTGAGACCATGGATAGTAAAACATAGAAAGGACAGTCCCATGAATGTAAAAAGTCATTTGAGATTGTCACAAAATAGTATGGCAACCATGAGCAGCAAAAAAAGCAGTCCTCCATCCATCATGAATAAAGACATGTGAATTGTGAAAATAATATTAAGACAGTCTCCATGATAGAGCAGTGAAAAACATATACAAGAAGACACTGTAAAAAACACACATAACACACAAGGTTTCAAGGTACAGTGTGAAGGTTTAAGGCTTGAACCCATCTTTGTGAGGATATTCAAGTTTTGTAGAGGTAAGGGCAGTTGAAAGTGCATCATCATAGAGATAGAGGTAATGTTATAAGAGCACTATGGGACAACATTCATGAAACAAATAGTATAGAAAGGTGCAAGCCCCATTACAATCATCAAGTATAAATGATAGTCCCTAGGGTATCTTTACCAGTCCACTCATCAAAGGTAAAATCTAGCCATACACAAATTTGAAGAAAATTAGCAGAGGCCACTGTCCATACATAGATTAACAAAGGCAAAATAGAGACTTCAAAATAAATAGCAATAGAAGGATAACAAAGGATATGAAAAGAATGAACAAAGGCAAAAAGATGAAGAGGTATCAAGATGTTACAAGGACAAAATACATAAATCTCTGCCAAAATAGAGGTATAGCCATAGTAATAAGGGATATATACAACATGTTGCCTATTTTTTGACTTAAAGTCAAAAAATGGCTTTACATAGGTATTATGTGTTATTGTTGAGTTTTGATAGGTTTGAAACTATAAAAGGAAAGAATCACTTTTGAATCCCTATTATTACATTATAACCATAAATAAGAGATAAATTTTATCTTTTGTTTATTATTAACATGCAAAAGGTTCTAAACTTTTTCAAAAAAATCACTTCCCCATGTTGAAGTCAAGGTTAGATTTATGTTTGGAGGGAAGTGAGAGTTCAAAGTTAAAATTTTATGTTGCATTTTAGGGTTGTTTCCAAACTTTTCAATGAATTCCTTTCATCTTTTTCCTTCATCGAGAAAAGGAAACCCTTTTGTGAGATACAACTACAATGACCTTGTGTTTTCAAATGCAAAATCTCTCATGCATTTGTTATATCATTAAAGATTGATCATGGAAGTAATAATCTGTGGCATGTGAGTTATCAGACTTACAAAGGAATGGTCCTCAAGTTTCTCTCACGACTCAGAAAAATCAAAGGAATATTAGTGGAGGCCATGATTAAAGGAAGTAGGAGAGCTCTTACAGTTCACAGTATAAAGAAAAGACAAACAGTATTGATAATATCAGTTTCTTCCCATGACACATTCTCAGAGCATACAATGAGTTCAAGAGCAACAAGGTATCAAAACAACATCCAATACTGTTTAAGGCAGAGCTGCATTGATTAAAAAGGGTGATAAGACAATGCATTCAAGATCACAGTCTCAAGAGATCACCCTCAAATAGAAAAAAACACAATATTGAATATCAAATGTCAATGGGTAGCCTCATACATCAAAGAACCATGAGCCACAAGGAATTGTTTCTGACCTAGATGATGCATATAAAGAGTCCATAGAAACAAATAGACAGGTTACATTAATCACATAGAGCCAATATTATATTTCAGATCTAAAAGTTATGAAGAGCATTAGTAATAGTAGATCCTTAAAGGCAATGAGTTTGCCACTATGGGAGAGCACAACCATTAGTGATCAAATGGAAGGTAATAAAGAATGACAAGGAGTAGATATCTAAAATTACAGTCCTCTTAGATCATAAAGACAGTCACAGAAAAGAGCCATATCACCGTTCAAATCCATTACAAAGGTCAAATCACCATTTATAGAGCAGTTGCAGGGTTATAACTGACAAAATACAGTCACAATAACTGTGCTAAAGGTTGACAGTCAGAATAAAGGTTAACAAAGTCATATGTATGAGGATATACTATGAAAAGGTCTGAGCAGCCTTAAGCTCTGAGACAGAGAAACAACATCACTGAGGAGACCATGCAAGGTCTTCAACAACAACATCTTCGTCCAACATCAATACACATAGGGGTTTAGGGTACACAAAGCAGTAGAAAGGTATTTAACAGTGCCTACCACTTTTCATCATCAAACATAGTCATAAAGAAAAGAATTGTAGATTACCATATAGAAACACACTAAGATAATGATGGCCTTGAAGGACTGTTAAGATGATGAGAACATTCAAAGCACTGATAACCCTATGATAAGGATGACTGTGATAAGAGTGAGTAGTCCTTCTAAAGTGTTGATACAATCCCAAAGTCCCAAGTAACGAGAGAGAGAGTGCTACAAGCTTTGGAGACCTCTTCAGCAAAGGTCTTGTAACAAGACCACATAGCAAGGATGAAGACAAGAGCCCAGGGTATGACAATAATGCATTCATGAAGGTCAAATCAATCCTAAGAGAAGGACACTATTATAAACATTAGTAGTCACTATGGTAATCATAGAGGTCATGACTGCAGCAAAAAGAGCAGTCATTTTTTGAGGGTAGCTATAGTCATTATTGACTATCATAAAACTATCTTTTATGCAACATAAGATAGTGAACTTTCATATAAAAAATCTGAGACAAAGCCACATAAGAGAGCAGTCACAATGCAGTGTAGTCTTAGTGTAGTAGCAACAAATAGCGACCTAATGATACATAGCAGGGCCAATAGAAGACTCATAACAGCCTTAGGCTTTGAGATAGAGCAATAAAATATAATCATCAAGCACCTGAATGATAGAGAGCTTATGATAGTCCTTAAGAGAAAGTTAGACCTTAGTATTGCCTATTTTTAAAATTCAAGTCAATAAATGGCTCTATATAGGGTACCATTGTCTTTTGAGGTAAGTTTTGACAGTTTTGAAATATTGAAAAGAGAAAAAATGATGTTAAATCCTTTGGTTTCTCTAAATACCTTTAGTCCCTATATATCAAGTCATAAAACTTAAATTTCCTCCTCATATTTATTAAAAGATTTGATTCTCCAAATTTGTCTATTTTAACGTTGAATAGTGGCAAAAAGCATCTTTGAACATTTAGAGAGAAATTAAATATTTTAAATGAAAAAGGTTTCTAATGTGGTAAGAAGGATTTGAAAGACTAAGCGCATGTACATTCCTCTTCCACATAGCATTAAGTGAGCTAGGCTTTCTACTGCATGTTTATCTTTACACAAGTCTAGATGGCGTTTTAAGAACTCCAATAAAAATTGAAGAGAAAACCATGCTTGCATCTAATCTCTACTTCTAGTTTTAAAGAGTTCATAAGTAGTTTAGTTGTATTTTCAGCTTGTTCTTCATTTGAACCAAAGGAAGTTTCATGCAAAGCAGTTAATAAAGCAGCAAATTCAAAGTCCATGTGCAAAAAGCATCAACAAAAGGTTCACCTCTTCACTCAAAGAACCCTCTCTATTACGAGGAGTTATTCTTAATAAATTGGAGGAGAAATGCATTAACAATGGTTTATTGAAGTTCTGATTTCTGAAGATGGAGTTTCAGTCTTTTAGCTCTTCTAGTTTGTTAGTAATGAAAGGGAAAGGCTATATTTCCTTAATCTTTATCTCTGTTATTATTGAGAAGTCCAATAAAGAACATCTTGCATAACGGGTTTAGATTGTTGTAGACCTTGCAGAGAAAGAGATTTAAGGTAGTCTCTAAACAGTTTCTATCACAAGCCCATAAGATTACAGTTGATAGAGTTTCAATTTGAAGTCATTCAAGATGTAGAGCAATGAGTTTACACAAGGTTAAAATTAGAAAATACAGAGTAAAAGACATAAATCTTAGAACAAGATTATATGTCAAATAGCTATAGGAATGATAGGGAATAATGCACAACGCAGTCCATAAGCGATCTCTTTTCTATTATCATCCAAGTAAAGTTTCTCAAGTTTGAGGAGTACAGTAAATATAGACAGTGTTAGGTACATCCTCGGTCCTCTACACAAGAATGACAATACACTATCAATAAGAGTCAATAAATGCTAGAAATCTGGAAAAGATGTAAAACATCCCATAAGATAGTGATAGCATTAATTGTAAGAAGCGATTCCAGAGCATCATGATTAGAGAAGTCCATACATCCATTTGATCCCAATCATGTTTTGACAGTGAAAAGTAATGTCAATGATTCAAGGCAATAATGAGATTTTTGAGAAAACAAGAGCAGACCCTAGGAAAGTGCAGTCCTTAAAGTTTGAGACAGACACCTAGGCATGGAAAGAAAGATGATACAATGGATAAGCAAGATCAAGATAAATCCATATTTACTGTTACAATGTCTCCACAAAGAAAACCAAATAGATCAGTGAGCAATAATAATTGTAATCTTTAGACTAGAAGGGGTTTGTGATTATACAAAAATCGTAAAGGTCGCTATCATACGTGACTAATATGTTGGGAATGTGAAGCCCAACGGTCACATGACCATTTGCGTTCTCACAACTATTCATTTCATAGCTTATTATGATTATATAATGGTTGTGTGCAGCCCATGTATTATAGAGTTGATTAATAGAAGTTATTCCCTGCTTTGAGTGTGGATGTAGGCATATTTGCCAAACCACGATAAATCGTGTGTTGTCTCTTCTTATTGCTTTTCTATTTCTGTTATTGTTTTCTCTGCTCTTTCTAATCTTTACAATTGGTATCAGAGCCATGTTGGCTTGAGCAGAGATGGAGGAAGAAGGAGAAGGTAAAACTTATAACTTCTATGGCAGTTTTACGTTCCATGTAAAACTATGCTTCAAACGCCGCGTATATTGGTGGGATGGCTGGAAGAAAGAGGGAGACTTAGTTGAAGAGGAGAATCCAGCGAAGGAAAAGGATGTTGGGATTCTTATTTGCTCTCCCCTTGAGCCAACCTTGGCACTTGTTGGCCAAACTGTTAATGGCCAGGAAGTTGTTGGCATTCGTGTGGTGAAGGTTGAATGCCATGATAGTCCCTGTATAGACGTTGAAATTTCTGAGCAGAAAGATGTTGGAAAAGAGGTTGTTGTTGAAGAGGATGAACTCAAGAGTTTTCCGAAGGAAGAGTGTATGCCATCGGAGACCCAAGTTGAATCTGCTATTGACTCCCAAGATGAGGAGGGTGCAGATTGGAGTGAGGTAGCAAAGCAGAGCTCTGCAGATGACATGGCCTTGACAAAAATAAAGAGGCACTCCCATGATGATGACAACCTTTGCACAGATAATTTCATAGAAGACTACGAACCTATGGACTTAGATGAAGAAGTGCAAAGATGATTTTCTGGGTTAAAGCCAAAGCAACCATTGACAGGAGCAAAGGACAATGGGCATCACTCCAAGCGGTTTTAGGCATTGCAGGGAGAGAAGGAAGATGTTTTCTCCCGACCAGAATCTATTAAGACTCACCAACCCGATTGGATGGATGTGGATGATAGTATCTATGTGGATAATGAGCAACCTCGTATGAAGGAGGTAAACAAATTGTTGCAGATGGAGGAGAACACGCTGGATTTGTGGAATAATATTTTGAAGAATAATATTCGTATGAAGTTTTTTTATGTGAACAGGGAGGAGGCAATAGTGACGACTGTCGTCAAGGAAGAGGCAGAGTATCCTCGCGTCAGTAAGGAGGAAATTGTTTTTCAAATAGAAGAAGTTCAACTTTTAAATTTTATTAAGTCTGATAGAATTTGGAGAAGGTTCATTCGAAGTTTTCTTGAACAAATTTTGGTGATGTTAAAATCTTCGCTGGGTCTGGTTGTAATATGAATTCAACAATGGAAGCAGGGATGTTCTGCATGGTTGTACCAGTTGGACTTCACGGGGGAGATTGTTGGGAATGTGAAGCCCAACGGTCACATGACCATTTGTGTTCTCACAACTATTCATTTCATAGCTTATTATGATTATATAATGGTTGTGTGCAGCCCATGTATTATAGAGTTGATTAATAGAAGTTATTCCCTGCTTTGAGTGTGGATGTAGGCATATTTGCTGAACCACGATAAATCGTGTGTTGTCTCTTCTTATTGCGTTTCTATTTCTGTTATTGTTCCAAGCGGACAATGGGCATCGCTCCAAGCGGTTTCAGGCATTGCAGAAAGATATGAAAGAGTCAAAAGGCTCTAATCAGTGAGCATGCATGCACACATAAGATTGTTATAACAATGAAAGGGAGCATTTCATGATTGAAAGTAGTTCACAGAGGGCATAGAAAGAGACTACTAAAAGCTATCACAGTCTACAGACGAGATTATGAAAAAAATCAGTCCATAATGCTCATAGAGAAGTAAGATGGAATATGATTAAGGTGCAGCCCTCAAGAACAAAAGCACTCACAGCAAAGAAGATCAAAATATGAGAAGCTTCAAACCCTATGAGGAAAGGGCATTGAAAATTTAAAAATAGTAATGTTACAACCAAGAAAGATTAGTTGCAGCATATGAAGATTGAATAAAGGACACAATAAAGTAATCCCAAAGAACACCAAAGTTTGAAGCATCCCCTTTTGACAGTGATATTCAAATTTAAAAGATTTTTAAAAACAAGGATTTTTGGATTCGAGAGAAGCCCCTTATGACGGTGATTTTCATATTTGAGAGCAGCCCCTTATGATAGTGATTTTCAATATTTTTAGATGTGAGAGCCTCTTAAAAATAATAATTTTCAGATTTCAAAAAGCCTCTTAAAAACAACGATTTTCAAATTTAAGAGCAACATAAAAAGAAATGATTTTCAGATTTCAAAAGCCATTTGGGACAATCCTAAACTTGATGGCAGCAATACACAAAGTTTGAAACATTTTGGAGCTTAAAGTATGAGAATGTAGCAAGCCATAGTCTAGAGGAGAAACTAAGAAGATGAACATTATAGAAGAAAATAAAAGTCATTTTCAGATTTTTATGAAGAAAATAAGTCATTTTCACATTTAAAAAAAAGAAGAAGAGACAATATCATTCTTATCAAGGAGCATCAAAGGAAATCATTTTCAAATTGAAGAAGCATAGATTAGTGTCATTTGCAGCAGGATCTATAAATGGATGTATGAAAATAAAATGAAGAGTGAGTATTGCCATAGTCAAGATACGAAGCCAAGAAAGACCTGCATTAGAGAAGACAGTAATTGAGTTCTTTACCAGGTCAATAATAGGAAAGAACATTGAGACCCCACGACAGAGAGTTTCAAGAATGTAGAAGAGATATAAGCAAAGCAAATGAATAATGATGGCGATTGTCTCTCAATGTTTTTGTTTGAGACAAATGAGCAAAAATATTAATGTCTAGAAAGACAACATAGTTAAAAGATAACAATCATAAAGCATTCATAAATCGACAAATCATTGTCAATTGAATTTGTCAAAGGTAAAAAAATGAATATACAGTGATGATCTTTTGAATACAGTAGCCCTAGACACAATCATAACTCACATCAAAGACAATGAATTGTTAAAGGACAGTAAAAGGGGTCTTGCTATAGTTCTAGAAAGGGTCAAGGAAGGATATTACAATCACAATACCTCTTCACATGGTTAGATGAAGTGCATGCTTCAAAACTACAACAATAGCTTTTTGGTAAATTTGCAATCATGAAGGTATTTTTGACAGTCAATCAGAGAGAATGACATAGGTAACAAAGGTCTTTTCATTAAAGTATAAATGTAGTGATTGACATCTTTAGGACAATGGTTGTCATAGACCAACACATAGCACATAAGAAATAAAGAAATGATCTCAGGCCATTAGAGTAGAGCATGACATACTTCTAGTAAGCATAAAGAATGAATTATATTGTTCCATCATGAAATAGAGCTTGCAAGTAACTATTTTTTTATAAACTCTTTCAGATAATGGATAGTCTAAATCAGAGAATAGATTTTCTATGATCTAGTCATAGAACCCCTCAAAGGTCCAATGACGTATGATGAAAGACTAGAAATGGTATCATTATGACTGTCCTAAAGAGAAACAAATATTTTGTGCTAGGATCTATGCATTGAGAGGAAAGGCATCTACAACAGTCATAATGAGCAAATATGGATGGTGGAGTTCAGTGTGTAGAGCAGCCTATGGTAATCAAACAATCAACAATGATGAATGCAATAGAACAATCCAATGATCAGTGCCATAGCACGGAAACCCCATGAAAAGAGCAACCAAATGACAAAAGAGAAAAAATCTTGTTTAAAAAAGCAACCTTTATCCATTAAGATAGTGATTGAATTCTTTTTTCCTACAACGAGACAATAGGTTAAATATTTTTAGATATATTATTGATGATATCAAATGAAAAGAAAACATGCATTAACTAGAGAGTATGCCAAGAGTCTTTGGTCATGAAGGGGCAAACTTGTTATAAAAGGTAAAAGAATACAGTGAGGTCAAATCAAGAAAACAAAGCCTCTAGGCACAATGTGGAAAGGGAAGTGATAAGGACTTTGGACTCCTTAATAGTCACAAATGTATGAGAATAAACAACATTGACAATCATGTTCAAAACATGTAACCTTATCATTGTGTAGTCCAAGACTCCAAACAACCCTATAACATTTTGAAAATCAAACTAACCATTCAAGGATAATGATAGCAACATAATCATTTAAAAGACACGGTATGGTGGAGGACAACATAAAATTCATATTAAGCACTTGGTCTTCAAAAAGAAAGCTTGAGTAAATAGCAGCAAATGATGATGAAAAGTATATGTGAAATGCTTTCATAAACAAAGAATACACTGTTAAGCATAAGAAACTCATGCAACAACAACAATGAGAACATTTGTAGTAGAGGGTTTTTAACGTAGAGTATAAATGTTTGATAGTCCTTATGATATGTGATCTTTAATAAGAACAAAATACACAAATCAATAAGCTTTAAGACTCAATACTTGTCTTAGAGAGCTAGAAATATCATGAAAATCTTGTTGGTTTTGATAGAGGGTTTCATCAAGGTAAGTTGCAGAGGCACAAAGAGTGAAAGAATAGGGTAATAATGTTAAAATAACAAAGATCTTCTCTTACAACGGGATGGAGAGCGGTCGGGTCCAGAATTCAAATTATCTGAGCGGGAGTTTTGGTTCGACGCAGGGACAACTTGCTGCAGAAGATTTAGAGAGTTCGGCAGAAGGGGGGAGCTCAGGTTGTAAGGATCTCGATGCTCCCTTGGGGGACCTAGGGGGGGACCAAGACCTCATGAAGAGCGGATAGCAGGAGGCAGCGAGAAAGGTTAGGTTCATATTTCAAAATTAGAAGGCGGCAACTCAGAAGGAGCTCGAGGACAGCAAGGGGCTAGTGGTTCAGAGAACACAGTGGAAGGTAAAGTTTCTTCTGGAAGGGATCTCGAGAATACTACGATCCTAGAGGATCTTAAGGGGGGACCCAGCTTGAATGGGCATATTGGCAAGTGGTCCTCTTTGTTTGGTGTCAAACCTAAAGGCAAGTCTTCTTTGCCCCCGGTTAGAAATACCTCGAATGTCTCTCAGGGAAAGTTTGCCATCTCTGTTCTAGACCAAATCATAGACCATAATATTGCTAGAATGAAAAATACATTGATTGGTAATTTTTTTGGGATGAGACCGAATATAGAGATCGTTCGCAGATTTGTTAAAAGAAAGTGGAACTTGAAAGGCCAGGTAGATGTGGTTGCAATGAACAAAGGTTGTCTGTCTTTCTCTTTCTTTTGTGAGGAGGATAGAAGAAACATTCTCTGTAGTGGACCCTCGACAATCAGAAAGTATATTATGTACATCCAGAAGTGGTACCCTAATGCGGGAAGAGAAAATTTTTTTCTAGTTCAAGTTCCGGTTTGGATTAAACTCCCTGGGCTCCCAATGGAATACTGGGAGGAAGATGTGCTGGCAGGAATAGCCAATACCTTCAGGGAGCTTATTGCTATAGATTAGGTCACGACATCCAGAAGAAGGCTTATTTATGCTAGGATTTGTGTAGGAGTTGAACCCGATACGAACATGCTAGAGGAGATAGAGATAGACTCTAAACTTGGGAAGTGGAGGCAGAATATTGTTTATGAATCAATCCCTTTTGCCTGCTTTCATTGTAAAAAAGCAGGACACTGGGCTAAAAAATGCCCAAATAATGAGGTCAAATCTCATCCCCAAGCTAAGGTTTGGAAAAAAGTAGATAGCTCTCTGAAAGCTTCGAATTCTAACAATCTAGATTAGGAAAAATAGTCTCAGGTTGGAAGGACAGAGGTAGAGCTCATCAGTGAAATAGGAAACGAATTGAAGAAAGGAGATAGCGAAAAAATAGATCATCAAGAGATGGAGCAGAATGGCAAGGATCCAGGGTATGGAGAAAGAAAATCTAAAGATAACAAACAAAATGAGGAACCCGAAGAGGATAAGACAGAGTTAATCTCAGATAAGCATGAGAGTAATGGAGATAGAAAATCCAAAGGCAACAAAGAGGAAGGAGATAATTTTAACCTTGTATCTAATTCTCTTGAAATAGATAAAGAAACAGACTGGATTTAGGATGCTCAACCTGATAACATTCTGGATCAAGGGCTGTTGGAGATCTCATTAGCTTCTCCAGTAAAGATAAAGCTGACCTTTTCGGAGGAAAAATAACCAAAATGGGGAGATGAGGAAGACATAAAAAAGGCACTGGGGAAGAGTGAATCAAAGCAGGAGGAAGAAGAAGAAGCAGAGGACAATAGAAAGAATAAGCAAAAATAAAATAAAAATAACAATAACATTAACAATAGTACCCTGACTCGAAACACCAGAAGCAGGCTTGGGTATGTGGGGGCGCAACACACTTCTCCAGGAAGACATTCAAATGCTAAAAAGAGGTCAATGGAAACAAGAAGGTATATTGCAGATGGGACTCAAAGAACCATCTTTGAGGCAGGTATTTCTAAAAAACCATGAAGATCATCTCTTGGAATATTCGAGGACTGAACAGTCCTCACAAACATGATTTAGTTAAAAGTATGATTAGAGATAAAAACCCTGATATTTTTTTGATTCATGAAACCAAGATGGCAAAAGATAAAGTAGAAAGTTTGAAGATGTTCAAAAATGGAGGAGTTAGTGGAGGGAGTTCGAAAGGTGCCTGAAGAGGTATTGTTACTTTCTAGAACAAAAACAATGTAGAAGGAGATGTGCTGATTCAGGACAATAACTTGGCTTGTATCAGATTTAAGCATTTTAAAAATTGCACTACTTGGGTCCTAACTAATTTGTATGCTCCTAATACTAAGACCAATAGAAGTGATTTGTGGAGAAATCTTACTTTGTTAAGAAGCAGGTTTGCTGAGGATAGCTGGGTTATTATGGGAGATTTCAACACTCCTTTGAAGGAAAATGAGAAAAAGGGAGGGAGTCAAGCTAATCTGGATAGTAGATTGGACTTGATGGACTTTATTAACAATAATGCTATCCATGACCTGGAGCTGCAAGGAGTTAAATTTATATGGACCAATAGAAGGAGTGGCAAGGATTTAATTCAAGTTAGACTTGATAGAGCTCTTCTGTCCCTAGATTGGTTTAACCTTCATGTTTGTTCTTTATCTTCTCACATAAGGGTAGGATTAGACCATTACCCAATTACCTTTACGGTGGAGGCAAAGAATAGAAGGAGGCATTTCCCTTACGGATTTGAAAGAATATGGACTAAACATGTGGATCTGGAAAGCAAGATTAAGGATTGGTGGCAGGTCAGTATTGAAGGAAATGCCATGTACAGAGTGGTTAAAAAGCTGAATATTGTAAAAGAAAATGTTAAGAAGTGGAATAAGGAGTGCTTTGGGAATATCTTTGCCTCAAAATCCACAATCCTCTTAGAGCTAAAGGATATTCAGGATGAGATACAGAATAATGGTTATACTAATACTTCAAGAGATGTTGAAGATGTTATCCTTATGAGATATCATGACATTATAGCCAAAGAAGAAACCTATTGGAAACAAAGATCAAGAAATGTTTGGCTGAAGGAAGGGGACATGAATACTAAATACTTTCATATGTCCACCCTAAGACATAAGGCCATTAATAGAATATCTCAGATTAAAGTGAATGGCAGAAGTGTTGAAGAAGAAGAACCCATGAGCAGAGCTGCTATGGATTTTTTCTCCAATCTACTTGCTAAGGATTAGAATTTGGATAGGCAAGCCCAAAGGAATCTTCTGGAATGCATTCCTACAATCTTAGGGGATGATCAGAATTCTCACTTGACCGCTATCCCATCCCATGATGAGATACTGAAAGTTGTCAACTCCTTTGAAGGCAACAAGACCCCTGGACCAGATGGTTTTCCCATTTTCTTTTTTCAAATGTACTGGCATATTATTGGAGATGATGTGTCCAAAGCTGTGAAAGAGTTTTTTGGTGCTAGAATTTTTTTGAAAAGGTTAATGGCACTTTTATTGCTCTTATCCCCAAAAAGATGGGGGTTGATTCTATGGATCTCTTCAGACCTATAAGTCTATGCAACTCTCTTTATAAGATAATTTCCAAGGTTCTAACTTCTAGAATCCTGAAGTTGCTTCCCTCTATCATATCTCCTCAGCAAAGTGGTTTTGTCCTAGGTAGACAAATCCTAGATTCGATCATATCAGTCCATGAAAATATCCATTCTTTGTCTAACTCTAAAAACAAAGGATTTTTTCTAAAGCTTGACCTATCTAAAGCCTACGACAGAGTGGATTGGGATTTTATGATGGATGTGCTCACTGCTTTTGGATTTGGCTCTAGAAGTATTAATCTTATCAGACAATTAGTTTCCTCAGCTTCTTTCTCTATTTTAATGAATGGATCTCCTTCCCCCTTCTTTAAAGCATCTAGAGGACTCAGGCAAGGAGATCCCCTATCCCTGGTTATCTTTATTATAATGGTGGAGTGTCTAGGGAGACGTATTGGGAAGCTGGTTGAGAAAGGGGAGTTTTGTGGTTTGAATCCATCTTCTGCGGACCAAATCTGTTTCCATCAACAATTTGTTGATGATTCTATAATAATGGTGAAAGCTATGGTGCAGGACTCTAGAAGTTTAAGAATGCTCTTGATAGTTATGGTTCAACTACTGGACAACTTATTAATTGGTCTAAAAGTTTTGTTTATTTTATCAACACCCGGGAGAGAAGGAGGATTAAAATAAGTAATATCTTGGGTTGTCAAGTAGGGAGTCTTCCTGCTTCCTACTTGGGGCTCCCCTTATGCCATGATCCACTTGACACTTTTTGGGGAGATTTGGTGGATAAAGTCCACAAGAAGCTATCTAGCTGGAAGGGTTCTCTTCTAAGCCAAGCTGGTAAGGTCCAGTTGCTGAAATCTACTCTTCAAAGTATCCCTCTTTATGCCATTAGTCTCTTTAGAATTTTGGCCAAGTATGCGGAGGCTATTGAAAATATTTAGAGAACTTTTTTATGGACAAGGGTTGAGGAGAAGAAGAGAATGAATTTGATTGCCTGGGATAAGGTATGCAAGCCAATAAGAAAGGGAGGACTAGGTCTTAGAAGAATAAGAGACATAAATGAGTTCCTTATGGCCAAGCAGATTTGGAGAGGGTATAAAAATCAGGGAGAGTGAAAACTGATATGGGACAACAAGTATAAAAGACAATGTCCAAATCTTCAAAGTTTTCTTAAAGTGGAAAATATTCCAATTGGCTCCAACATTTGGAAAAATGTCTCTAGAACAAGAGACTTAATAGCCAGAGGTGCAAAATGGAAAATGGGGAAAGGGAATCTTATCTAATTCTAGGATGATTCTTGGTTGCTAGAGTCCCCTTTGATTGAAAATCCTGAGTGGAATAGATTTTAGAACCATTGCAAGGAAAGATTTGGATCTATGGTGGGTGATTACTGGGAAGATGGACAGTGGAAGGATTTAACTCAGGTGGATCAGTCCTTGGGAAGTCTAAACAAAGTTATGAACTCTATGGTAAGAGTTAAGGAGGAAGACCAATTAATTTTGAAATTCACAACAAGTGGTACATTCACTGTGTCTTCTCTTTATTATCAACCTACTCTAACATGGAAAGCCCATGCTAGGCCAAGGCATGGGTGAAAGGCCTTACTCCTAAGATTAACATTTTTTTCTGGACAACCCTTCAAGATAAAATTCTAACAATTGAGAATATCAAAAAAAGAGGTATGAGCATGCCTAGTGTTTGTATTCTATGTAAGTAGAACGAGGAGAACTTTAATCATATGCTCTTTCGTTTCCCTTTCTCTGATGAAGTTTGGGGAAGATGTCTAGTCCACTTCAAAATCAGTTGGGGCTTCCCAAAACCGATTCAGGAGGTTTTCAACTCTTGGCATCATCCTTTAAGGAATAAGTCTACTACTTTATTGTGGAAACTTGCCTTACCTCATATGTGTTGGGGTATATGGAAAGAGAGAAATGACAGAGTTTTCAGACTAAGGCTAAAATTGTGTTTGAGAAAATAAAAAGAAATATAGTGGAAAATATGTATATCATAGGAGGCATTGAAAATCCTCAAGACAAGGATGATCAATTTATCTACAATAAGTGGGGATTAAAGGGTCGAGAGCACATTCAAATCAATCCTAGAGAGGGTGTGATATGGGTCAGCCCGCCCAATGGGTGGATGAAAATTAATTTTGACGGTGCTTCAAAGGGTAATCCGGGTGTTGCAGGATGTGGAGTGATCCTTAGGGATGAATGGGGAACATGCAAAATCATAAAAATCATACCCATAGGAAACCAAACAAACCATGTAGCTAAAGCTATGGTGGCTTACCATGGGATGATCCTTGCTAAGGAAGCCAAATGCACTAGAGTTTGGTGTGAAGGAGATTCATTGAAAATAATTAATTGTTTAAATATGAAATTCCCACCTTCTTGGTCAATAAGCAATGCTATTAAAGCGACTAAGAAAATTAGTGAGGAATTTGAAATGTGTGTTTTTACACATGTATAGGGAGGCCAATTCCTGCGCTGATTGGGCTGCCAACCTGGCTTGTCAATTAGAAGACATCATTACTAGTTATGGCAAAAGTGAGATTGCAAGTGAAATGAAATCCCTGCTAAATCTAGACCGTAGCCAGGCTAGGGAACGTGGTACTTTTAATCATAGTTTCTAATGCCTCTTCCACTTTTTTCAATGCAGGGTTATTTCAGAGGTAATGAGAATTTATATAGGTGTCTTATCATAATTGTATGGCACGGATTTTGGGCATTTTTACAGGGCTTCCACAGAAACCAGAGAAGAGGTTTTGAAGCCGAGAGAAGGAGTCTTAAGGAAAGGACTAAAAAAATGGGAGGTAATAAGAAAAGATTTGAAACCACATCTTGCTCAGACTGGAGAAAGAACAACGAAGTGTGGGATATCCTTCAGCAGGGAGGTATGGATGTGTTCATGGAAAGACTAAGTGGGAAAGACCCCACAATTACCAACTATTTCATCAAGAACTGGAAAAATGGCAAAATCTTGGTCGGGTCCCAAATGATGAATGTTGATGAGGAGGTCATTACTGAGGCTTCGGGGATGATTACTGAGGGCATGAAATTTTATAGGGACCACAGCATATCAGATAAAACAACGGACAAGTTCCCAGTCACGGATGATGAGAGGAGAAAGATGGTGAAAATCGACAATTCCTACCATGCCCCAAAGAGGATTTACAGGCCATGGAGGTTTGTTTTATTTGCTTCTATCTCCTAAATTACTTTGGATTGTAGGTTTACTGGAGCCTATGGTCATCACTTTGTCCTTCTCAACCATTTCCGACATTGGGAAAAGGTGAGCTTGCCTTATTACCTACCCTGTTCTATGGACCATACTATCAAGGAGGTTCAGAAAGATCCCAAAGGTGACCATGCCCTCCATCAGGGGCTCATGGTTCTGGTTTATAAAATGCTTAAGGGGAAATACATTGATAATCCTATTAAAAGCAAAAATGCAAGAGATGAGACTACAGAGAGTGAAGTCAGCGGATTCAACTTTGATTCGGAGACTAAGGGAGATTCGGAAGAGACTGATAAAAAAAGGAGGAATAAGGCTAAGAGGAAAAGGATTGTGGTGGATTCAAACATTTCGGAGTCTGAAACTGAATCCTTTGAGAAAAAAATTATTAAAAAAAAGAAAGGGAAATCTATTGGAAAGCAGATTTAGAGGAAGAACACTAAAAAGGGAAACAATAAAGACATCAACCATGTTCTGATTGATTCTAAGGAGGAAGTTGAGGAGAACAAGAAGGATGAGGGTCGGGACAAAGTGAGGGAGGAAAACTCGGTGATGGGCAACATTGAGAGTTTGAACACTACAAGTCTACAAAAGGAGGATAAAGGGGATAAAAGTGGTATCGGTGATAACGATACTATAAAAGCTTTTTGTGATACCATCGGAACCATGGTGAAGGATATTAATAGTTTGAAGACTGATATAAAGGCTATTACAAGAGTTACGGTTGGTGATAAACCCCTGGCGGAACATGTTAAGGAACTGGTTGTTGTTCTTCACAATGCGGAAGCTATTGAATGTATGGTGGGTAAAATCATAACAATGGAAAAAAAGGTCAATGAGATGGAAGAAAACAAGGAGATTAAAGGAATGGAAAATAAAATGAACAATTTGGGTAGTAGAGTCGATAGACTGGAACTCAATGTTAAGAAGATAGAAGATCAAAAATTTTAGATCCTTAAAGCTTCGGTGGATAACATGAACATCTTGATCAATAGATTTGAGAACAATGTACAGAAGGATGGTGATAAAGATCAGTCAGACAAGAAGGGTCATGAAAAGAGGACCGGAGCTAATACAAGGACCAAGGGCGACATCAAAGGTCGTGAGTTGGAGGAATTAAAGACCTCGGTGAACAACATGAAACAAATGGTTGTCCATGCCTAGGATATCATGAAAAGTATTTAGGTCTCTGTCTCTGTATCTGCAAGGGTTCTAGGTTCTGTCTTTTTGCTATCGTTGTGCTTTCCTTTCACTATCTGTTTCTGGTTTTTTATGTTATGTAAGTTGATCCCTTTTTGTTCGGATGGGATCTTTCTATTTTTTGAAGTGATCAGGCACGCTTATTTCATGTCCTTCTGATCTCCTGGCTTGTACAAGGTTCGGGTACCTTTCAAATACCTGCTTTTACTTAATCAAAACAAAGATCTTCTCTTAAAGGATGTAAGACCCAAAAAAATAAAAGAGCAAGACCCTTATGGAGTTAGGTAATCATCAAAACATGGCATTGACAACTTTTTTTTTGAAGAGCCAATCATAAATATAGTCACCATGAAGTGGATACAAGATCAATATGGATGCTAGGACCGATAAAAGAATAGAACATACACAAGCACACATATAATGTGCTTTGAAAGGTCAACAAAAGTTATGGAGTAGCCTTTTAGTAGTTAGAACACTCGTCAAAGCACAGTAATGAGATTATGATCATGAAGTCAAAAATGCAATCAAAAGCACCATGGTGATTAACAAGGTAAAGTTTCAAAATAGTTAGAACACTCAGGTAAGAAATTACAATAGCATACATGTTCAAGGAACAAAGATAGAGATCCACAATTTTAGTTCTTTGGAAAGGTCTCAAAGACAATGCATTGTGTTTTCTTTCAAATTCTGGATGGAGGATCTGCCAATCATGTCTATGTCTTATATTACTGCATTCATTGTATACCTTTATTTTTATGCTTTTATTCAATAAAAAAGCCCTGAATCTTTTCTCTATCAACTGGACTAATTTAGATGACTGTGGCAGCTTTATCATGATACTAATGTCTTTGTAGATTCTTTGTTTGATGCCCCTTTGATTCTTTGGATAACTTTAACCCCTATGTTGAATGATATTTCAGTATCCTTGGCTTTTTTGTGTTCTAGAATTTGTTTCTAAGTATTGTCAAGCTCTTAGAGGGCTTCTTTCTATCATTTTATCTTTGTTTGTATATCAAACCCCTGTATATCCTATCTCTTGCATATTGGAATGTTTTTTTCCTCTTTGAAATGAAACAAGTGATTTAATGATGAATAAATGGACATCTCTTTGAGGATGTGATGCATTAACACTCTATGGACTGAATGAAAGATTCCTTACATGGATGGATCTACGCATGATGTAGTCTTCACACTGCTCTCCTCTAGTGTTCTCTGAGGCCTTTCTCATGTTCCAAGTGCCCTAATACTATTGTATATCCTTTGAATTGATCTTTCCATACATGAATCACCACATGCTTCTCCTTTTTCGTGGCTACAATGTGCTCATCTTTCCGCCTCTTCATTCATGGCTGCAATGTTTTCTCTCATCTTCATACAATAAAGATTTCAAACTATGATTTCTTGAAGTCATCTACTATTTAACAACATTTCTCATAGCATAATTATTTTTGCCCCTTTTCCATGCAATGTGGAGGCTTTAATTTCAATTTCTAAGAAACTATAATTCCCTCCAAATTGAAACCAATTCTCGACAAACTTTAGATTAACTTCTGACCTCATGTTAAAGCTTTTGACAAAACAAAGAGATTATTTTTTTTACTTTTTAAAGCCTTAATAACATCAATACAAAGTATTCCAAGTACCTTTTGAAAACCTTTTATCATTTAAAACTTTTCAAAATTTTGGCATAAGACCTAGAGGGATAATTTAGGCCATTTTTACCTGAAAGTGAAAAATAGGCAACATCTCCCTCCAAATACGAAACATATGTCTCTTTTAACTCTTCCACATCGAATAAGGCCTTTTTGAGAGCTTCTTTTCTGATAGGATATAAAGAAAACCAAAAGCATTATTTACTCCATTTATATTGACATTATTTACTTGACATTATGGTCTAAGGTTTTGGAGGTAATTTTTTATTTATTTATTCTTTAAAGAGTTTAAAACCTTTTAAAATCTCAATTATGACCTTAAAACTTGTATAGACTATTTTTAACTTGGATAGGTGAAAAATGGGTAACAATAAAAAAAAGGTCATATCCAACTCTTGCAAATAGACCATGATAAAGATCCTTGGACAACACATTCAAACTACTACATAAAGCAGTGAACCAAGCTGTCTAATAGGTATTACATGATAAACACCAACTATGTCATTTTTTGCAAATATTTTAGTGGCCACTGTAGTATTTAAATCTTATCAATTGATGTGTTATTCAACTCTATAAATCAACTTAACAAAATTGGGATTTTGGTTTTCTCTTTAAAAATTATGATCATTTCCTATTTCTACAATTTGTTTATATCAATCTTTCACCTCAAATTTGACTCCTATATATCCTAAAATTTTGTCAAGATGGTATTAATGACCACCTTTTATGAACATGTTGTGCTAGGTCATGAAAGTGCACTAATTTTCTCCTTCCACCTCAATCAAATATCATGTTTTTTTTTTTTTTTTTTTGTATTCACATCGTGTAATTATATATAAAAGGATATATATGCGGAGGTATCCCTCAATTGATACTATGTCTATTGGGAAACAAGATGAAACTACTATGATCACATCTCTTACAAGTGTATGCAAACACAAAATTTAGTTTTTCTTATCAAATGATTGCCATATGATGATTATGTGATTGCATAAAATCAATAATAAGAATAATATCAACAAACAATATGAATACAAAATTTACATGGAGAAACCCTTTGAAGAAAAAAATTCACACAGGAAAATATATATAACTATTGTCCAAGAATAAACCTGATGTTTAGTTGTAATAGAGGAGTAATAGTAATTTATTTAGTCATTTTTATTTGTGTGACTAATTATTTGTTTCTTACCACATGACCAAATTAGTCATTTATAGCTGTTTTACAAAAAATGAATATAATTTGGTCATTTTTACTTGTCGTGAGTAAAAGTTTTAGTCACTTGGTCATTTATTCACCATATTTCTACTAGTGATAGTTCAATCTCACCCCTTCCAGATGAGCTGACTTGTTAGTCAAATTGATGCAGATATATATTGCCATCAGTGTTGAATATTAGAAGTATGGTTGTTGAAAAACAACTTTTTGTGTACTATGTGTATATGTGAAAAGATTGTGGATATAAATATTGTTGTGTGGATTATGTACAGTGAATATATATGTCACATTGTGTACTTCAAAGGAACTGCAGCTTATGCATATATCAGATGCAACTCTAATAATTCAAACTTTTCATATTCCATTATCTGGCAGTAAGAGTTTTGTAGTTAGGTAGTGAGCCCAAATCGATAGTGAGCCAAACCGGTAGTGAGCCACCCCTTGTACTATGTAACCGATTACATATTGCATCATTCTTGAGAGAACACTCTCTCTGTGGTTTTTCCTATATTGGGTTTTCCAAGTATAAAATTCGATGTTATGTGTTTTGTGTCAATTTCATTTACTGCATTTAAATTATGTTATGTGATTGGTTAGTTAGAAGTTTTAATAAGTTCAAGGGAATATTGATTCACCCCTCCCCTCTCAGTATTCCAGATATTCAACATTTAGTATCAAAGCCATGTCGAACTTCTGGATTTAAATGAAGATATGATAAATGCTCTTGAAAAGCTTGATGCAGTAGAAATTGAAAACAAAGATATGAAAGAAAATTTCCAACTAGCTAATCAGTGTATCAAGAAGCTAGGAGATCATATCCAGAAGTTTAAGTTAAGGCACAAAGAAGTCAGTGAAGAGCTCAAACAAGAAAACAACACTATTGCAGATCTGAGAGCCAAAAATGAGGACAATGAGAAGACCAAAGAATACTTGAGAAAAATGATAAAATAAAAATCAAAAGAATGTGAGAAGCTAAAGAAAGAAGTAACATCTCTAAAGGTAGATCTAGAGAAAGCAAAGAAGCATGAGAGTTGTAGACACCGAAAATTAACATTTAATTAATTTAAGCCTATCAACATAATTAATTAACTTAATTGTGTTAACTGTATTCCTCTCAGAATCAATTAAATCTAATTTAATTAATCCTGTCACTATAGTCCAATAATTAATTTATCAAATAAATTAATTTCTCCTATTCTTCTAAAGTCCTCTCAATAATTATTTCCTCTAAAACCCACTTAGTTAATTAATTCTAATTAATTAACCTAGTCATGTGATTCCTACAAATCACTTTTCCTAATCCCACTCAACCTAATTAATCCTCCTTGAATCTCTCATAATCATGATTATCATTATTCTCCAATTTTTAATTCCCACTCATGTCACATCAAACTTTGAATCCCTCAATGCATCCTTATTTTGGAATTTTTAATTCCTCGAGTTTGAAATTCAAATTTCTCCCCCCTTTTTCCAAAGCAATTTTATATTCCATGCCTTTTATCCAAAATCAATCTCAACCCTTCATAATCAAATCAATTTTGGCCCTCCATTGGCCTTCTCCAATCTATAAATTGGAGCCAATTATCCTCACAAAAGGATCCACTTCTCATGCATCCTCATGTTGTTCTATTCTCCTCTCATCCTCTTCTAATCCTTACTCAAATCCAATAATCCAATAATCCATCAATCCACTTACCTTGTTGAGCACAAGGAGAGAAATCCACATTCACTCATCTCTCTCCAACTCTCCATTTGTCAAACTTTGGAGCTAGCAAAGTTCGTGGAGGCAAGGAGGACAAGGAAGAACTACTTGCAATGGGAGCTTCATGAGTATACTTATGTTTTATTTTGTTTTCATGATGTTCTTGTTCAAATCTTTCTTGATATCTCATTTAAATGGTTTTTGTGTTTATTGAATACTAATCAAGCACTAACCATCTTATTGTGAGACATTTTGGCACGCCCGGTGGGACCCACGTCCTTGAATTTAACCTCTTTTTGCAAGTTTTTGTGATTTTTTTTCACAGGTTCACGTATTAACGCGAGCGTTTCTGGATCAACGTGACCGCCTCAGGTTTGGCGCGACCACAGGAAAAATTTCAAAAAAATTGAGCACCACTATGTTTCAGCACGACCGCCTCGGCTTCAGTGCATCCACCCATAAAATTCTTTTATCTCCTCATTCTTCCTCTTCTTCATTCTTCTCTCTTCTCTCTTCTATTTCTGTTTCAGCGCGATCGCTCTTCGATTAGCGCATACGTTTTTTGTGAAAATTTAAATTTGAAATTTTTAGGCGCGAACTTTAGTTGTATCAGTGTGAGCGCCCGTGAATCAGCGCGACTACATTTTTTTATGTTTCTGTTATTTGTCTGTTTAAATTTCCATTTTGCACATTTCCTTCCTTGGGGGCTTTATCCCAAATTCCACTTTTTGAAGCCCAAAATCCCACATTCCTCTATTTTTAGGGTTTGCCATAACTCCTTCCACTTTTATCCAATCACCTCCAAATTTTTCCATATTGTCCATCTCCAACTTTTCCTTCTTTGTCCCTCTTGGACAAATTTTTCCATTCCTTCACCTCTCCTCCAAAATCCCCATTTTATGCTTGTCTATCCCTTGGAAAGTGGCAAAAACCTAGTCAAACCCCATTTACCCATCAAAGTTTCCTCCAGATTCACATTTGTCATTAGTAGAAAAGTTTTTATTCATGTTTTTCTACTCATTCCTAAAAAATAAAAATAAAATATATTTTTGCCATTTTGTTGTTTTTTTGCAGGACGCTTGTTGAGGACTTCATTTTCAAACTACTAATCAAGTTGTTTTGCAGGTTGCTTAAGAAAATCCGACCAAACATTGTGTTTTTCTTAATTATTTTATTCCAGGCACCTAGATCTAATTAGGGGTAAAAGAACTCTTGCTTTTTGTGTTTGAGGAAAGTGTAGAGGTAGGAGAGTATGCTCTTGTCTACATAGACAATCAGAAATCTCGACCCTCGAACCTTTTATTGTTTGATTGCATGCTTACCCTTAGCGGGCTTGCCCTCCCAACTTTCTCTTTGATAAGGTAAGAGGGGAACGACCCAAGTGAGTACACTTGGGCCTGGGGTTCCCAACGCACTATAATAAATAGGCCATTGACTATGAAAGGGTCAATGGTTGGGGCTACATGAGAGTTCACTCTCACATTGGGTGCTTAGTAGGATCCTAGAGATCTCAATCACGCTTACGTGACTACTAAGTTCTTGGTGCTTCGTTGGGCTATAGGCCTCAATTGCGCTTGCACAACTTCGAAGGGTAGCTCCTAACGGGAAGACTTACTAAACACCTTGTTCAAGTGGCCAAAAACCTTCTAGTCATTGGTGCAGGAGGTCGGACCTCCGAAGCTGTCCATATTTTTATGGCCCTTAGTAGAGACACAAAGTTCACCATGAGGAGTTTTCATGGGAATTGATGCTTGGCTGCCCCGAGAAGTGAGTGCCATGGAGGGGGGCCAGTGGGGTCAAGCATCTAAGTGTCTGCTCTGGGTAAGTGTAGCTGGGAAACCAATTGGGATCCATTGACTATTGTCTTTTCTCACCATAGGATATGTTGTGAAGGAGCATGAGTGTCTTTTGAGTCTAACTTATTTTGATCATTGTGTTTTCTTTACTTGACATCTCTTTCCAAGTCCATCCCCCACAACCAATCAATCATCCCTCTTTCCAAACTCCATCTTGTCATCATCCATTTCTATCTATCCAAGAAATTCTCCAACCCCCAATCCACTTTCATCCATTCTGTTGGTGTAAATAATTATTCATCATGGATATTATTACACTTACTTAAGTTTACTTAGGATAATGCATTTCATAGTAGTTTGGGTATGAGACACTTGGGTGTTTGTGCCACATTGGGATAGTGTGTGTAGGAGA
This sequence comes from Cryptomeria japonica, assembly GCF_030272615.1. NCBI lineage: Eukaryota > Viridiplantae > Streptophyta > Pinopsida > Cupressales > Cupressaceae > Cryptomeria > Cryptomeria japonica. The sequence continues at coordinate 507,768,084 of NC_081407.1, forward strand.
AATTCCACCTTTTATGGTGCTGATCTTGTTATTACACTATCATATCCACTTATTGTGGAGTGATAATTCCACCTTCGGTGGGTGATCCACCTCATGTGGAATATTATATTATTTCTCCTACCTACCCACACCTATTTCCTACCTACCCTTGTTTCTCATTGAGCCACATGTCATGTTTGTGTGCTCATACATATCCCTAGCCTTGCCTATATAAGCAGGCTCATCTACATTGTATGTAACAACTATTGGATCATTATTGTTGATCATTTCTATTGATGAGAATACAGTTTATTCTTGTCCTCTATTGTGTCTCTATTTTGTACATTTTATTGAGCTCTTGATCTTGGCAAAATCCAACATAGTATCAGAGCCATTGGGGCTTCATTGATTCGTCTTGAAGAGGCATTATTGCGACGTCAAGAGGCAGATCTGAGGAGCAGCATCTTTTGGAGGCATCCTAGACCAGATCCGACCCCGCCATTGCGTCCAGAAGGCCGTTTCCATGAATTTTGGTTATAAATTCGACCTATTTTGGTGAGAAATTTTTTTTTCCCCAATTTTGCTATATCGTACGGATTTTCGGAATTTATTATTATTTTTCAGAAAAAAAAATTGTTCTTTTTCTGAAATTTTTTTTTTTTCGGAAAATTGTAAAATAAAAAAAAATCAAAAAACATTGAAAAAAAAAAATATTGAAAAGCGAATCAAAAGAAAAAAAAAAATCAAATCAAAAAAAAGAGAAAAAGTTTTTTTTGCGGGGTCCGCAGACCCCCCCCATGCAGATCGTACCTGTTGTCTGCAGGTTTCGCAGGCGTACCCGCACATTCGTCAGCTCCCGCCGTCGAGAAGCCTCCTGCTGCGTCCTCCCAGCTCCTCCGGCGACGCCGACCGCCGCCCGCAATGTACCACCCGCTGAAGGTTTTCCCGCCGCCGCCGCTCCGCTCGCAACGACCCGCTGTCGGCCGCCGCGCCGTGTCCCCGCCGGCGCCCAGGTTCCTCCCGCTGGCCCCCGCCACCGCTCCCGGGCCCGGATCTCCTCTCCAGCGCCGACTCCAACAGTCCGGCTCTCGACAGAGCCTCCTCTGCCACGCTGACAAAGACCGGAGGACCGCGCCTGCCACGTGGCAGGCGGCCACTGGCCCGTGGTACAAACCTGCCATGTAGCATTCCGTACACTGCCCAGTCAGATCTTTCGTACGCACAGTCATCTTTCCGTATGGTACGGAATACACAGCATGCCTGCCATGTAATCTGTCCGTACAGTACGGACGCCAAGTCAGCAGGGGCGAAGTTTTTGTGACGGTCATACAGCCGTCAAATTTAATCGCGTGACTTGCTGACATCAGCGCCACATCAGCAGAGTTTGAAAATTTTTGGACCCCCTCTCATTTGCATTTTTGATTTTGCAGTTCAACTTCAAATGGCCATAACTTGCTCATTTTTGCTCCTTTTTTGGTGCAATTTTTTTTGAAATTGGCTAGAATTTCGTGCTCTTTGCAGTGGTGAAGAAATTTTTTGATTTTGATGCATGGATTTTTCAGAAAATGCAGTTTTTGGTGACTGTCCCTGAGTAATCCCAGTTTTTGCAACTTCAGAGGCTTCGTTTGGGGTCATACGAACTCCTTTTTAGGTGCCATTTTTTTTGAAAGTGTGTATTTTTTCATCTACTTTCACATGATGCTATCAGATTGATGCCATTATAAGTAGAAATTGTACTTTCAGAGCTTGGCCATTTTTGGCTCTCTTGGTACTTGTATATTTGCTTGAATCTCAGTTAGATTCATTGCACTATTGATAGAAGTCTCTTGTATCTCATTTGAGAAGTTGTAAAATTTGCATCATAAGTCCACTTTGCCTTGTTTTGCAAGTGGCTCATTGTAATCGCACTAAGTATAAAGTGCCAAAATCATCACTTTAGGGGGGGGTACTTTGATTGAGTGAATTTGGGGGGGTGTCTCTTGTGCTTTTGTGCTCTTGTGTTCCTTCCTTTTTGCTGCTATGGGTTCTTCTAAGTTTCCTCTCTTAACTCCGCATAACTATGCTGCTTGGAAAATTGATGCAAGGAGTAAACTTATGGAAAAAGGACTCACTCATTACATTGATGGAACTATTGTTGCTCCAGTTGATCCTAAGGCTGATCTAGTTGGTCACTTAGATTGGCTCACTAAAAATATCATGGCAATTGGTACCTTAAGAAAGTATGTATCAAAGGATCTCATTTTTCATATTAAGAAGTGTACTCTAATCAAGGATGCTTGGCAAAAGTTTCAAGACTTGTATGGTCAAGTTGATGAGATTAGGGGATATAAAATTGATAGTGATCTCACCATGTTAGCTCCCAAGAACTTTGATACTATACAAGATTATGTCACTAAGGCAAATGAGTTGAGGGCACAACTCAAAGATTGTGGCATTGATAAGAAGGATACTCAATTGATATTCAACTTGATAGGCAAGCTTCCACAAGAATATGCAGCATTTGTTTCTAGTTTCCAAACCCATAGGATGACAATGGATTCAAGCTACACAATGCCTACATTTGATGCTTTCAATGAAATGTTGATGATGGAACAAACTAAGTTGATAAGCATGGGCATTCTTAAGGCTTCTAAGTCTCAAGCATTAGTGGCAAATCAAGGGAACAAAGGAAATCAAGGAAAGGACAACTCAAACAAGAAGAAATGGCAATCAAAGCCTAAAGAAAAAGCACCATCTTCTCCAAAACAAGGAGATTCATTCTCTTCCAAGAGAGATAATTCACCAAAGAGGGAGAGACCTACTTGTGCTTATTGTAAAAAGATTGGTCATGAGGAGCATCGTTGCTATTCTAAGAAGATTGATGAGCTTACACATATCATCAAAAAGCATAACATTGATTTGCCTAAAGTCTACAAGAAGGATGATTCATCAACTTCAACTTCCTCACATTCAAAAGGAAAAGGGCAAGCATTCATGACTTCTACAAGTGGAAAAACTCACTCTTTTGGAACAAGAAAAGGAAAAGCTCTATGTGCTACTATCAGTCATGATTCAGAGAGATGGCTTCTAGATTCAGGGGCTTCTCATCATATGGCATCTTCACAGTCTATGTTCTCTACATTTGAGCCTTGCACCATGCCGCAAATTTTGATGGGCAATCATACATACATGGATGTGATTGGGAAAGGATCTATTGACATTGGGGATAACTCCTTCAATGATGTGTTGTTTGTACCACACTTGACAAACAATCTCCTTTCTATCTATCAAATCACACACGGCGCAACTAAGAGAGTTGTGGAGTTCACACCTGACTCAGTTTTCATTAGAGACATGGAGACTAGAGCTATCATTGCGACTGGGGTGGTTGATCATGCATCTCGGTTATACTCCTTTTCAGATTTTGTTGATGATGATGATTTCACATTTGATGATTCTACATATGATGATCACACTTATTGTGATGGTTCAGATTTTGAGGAGAACTTTGGACACTTGAACATGGGGATTCTCACATGTGACCCCGTTCTTGAGTCTTGTATTTCATCTCCTCATATTGATATCACATCACCTATTGTACCTGATTATGTGGATAGTGTGACAGTTTTGCCTTCATGTGATTCAGTGCAGCAGGATATTCATTGTCTTCCAGCTTCAGATTCATGGGATGATTACTTGACAAATATTGCAGATTTGTTTGTGGAATCCTACATTGCAGATTTGGGAGACATCATTGATGACATACATCTTCTCTTTGATGAAGGTGATCCTTCTTCGATTGTTGCGAGGGCACACTCTGACCCTCTTGTTCATTCTCTACATGATCATTCTTTTGAGGTTGACATGATTGTGGATACTTATGTACATCAGTTGGAGGAGGTCTCTTTATGTTTTGAGGAGACATGTGAGTCTTTGGAACATGTTCTACATCCATCTCCACTAGATCTTGGAGTGCCTTTTTCAGCAGTGTGGCATAGTTTACCACCTTTGGAGGGGGTATCTTTCAGCATCGACATGGGGACACTTGAGTAGTTTTCAGAGATTCCTTTCATCATGAGTTTTCGTCATACATCTTCCCTTCATGATTGGGGAGACTTCATGGATACACCTTTGGTTTTGTTTCTTCCTAAGGGGAGGAATGTTGTTCGACGTTCGTGGAGCAGTTTCTTCATACATCGAGCTTCTATCATTGGTGCAGATTCTTCATTGAGGGAGGATCACAGTTTGACTTCTCTTCTTCTCTCATATGGGGGGGACTTTTTCTTCACATGGGGTTTTGTTCTTCACATATTTCTATGAGAGTTCTCTTGTATGTTTTTCATCTCTTTTTGGGGGAGGGTTTTTTCCCATTGGGTTTTTCTCTCTTTCCCCACTTTGTGAGAGATTTCATTGCATTGGTTTGCATGCATTTGCATTTGTACATGGGTACCTAACATGGCCTCATAGCCGAGACCCATCTTGCATTGCTTAGTTGCATTGTAGACTTAAGTGCATTCCCCTAAGTTGCACTTAAGGGGGGGTGTTGGTGTAAATAATTATTCATCATGGATATTATTACACTTACTTAAGTTTACTTAGGATAATGCATTTCATAGTAGTTTGGGTATGAGACACTTGGGTGTTTGTGCCACATTGGGATAGTGTGTGTAGGAGAAATTCCACCTTTTATGGTGTTGATCTTGTTATTACACTATCATATCCACTTATTGTGGAGTGATAATTCCACCTTCGGTGGGTGATCCACCTCATGTGGAATATTATATTATTTCTCCTACCTACCCACACCTATTTCCTACCTACCCTTGTTTCTCATTGAGCCACATGTCATGTTTGTGTGCTCATACATATCCCTAGCCTTGCCTATATAAGCAGGCTCATCTACATTGTATGTAACAACTATTGGACCATTATTGTTGATCATTTCTATTGATGAGAATACAGTTTATTCTTGTCCTATATTGTGTCTCTATTTTGTACATTTCATTGAGCTCTTGATCTTGGCAAAATCCAACACATTCAAACAATCATCCTTCCTCAAATAATATTCATTCTTCCTCTAATCCAATCAAATCTCCAAAATTCCAATCAATCAAATCCATCCATCTTCCTAATCCAATTCAATCCAATCTAATCCAATTCAACCCAATCCAATCCAAATCCAAATCCAAATCCAATCCAAATCCAATCCAAACCCAAATCCAAATCCAATCCAAATCCAGTCAAGTCCTAATCGAAGGACCAATCCAATCCAATCAAATCCAATAAAGTCCTAATCCAAGGACTAATCCAATCAAATCAAATCCAATCCAAATCTAATCAAATATAATCCATCATCATTCCAAGCTAAGTCCTAATCCATCATCATTCCAAGCCAAGTCCTAATCCTCATCTTCATTTAACATCATCTTCTAATCCTTCACTTTCAACATGACTACCCATAATTTCAAAGCTTGGTATGAGAAGATGCTCATGGAAATTCATGAACCTTCCTACCAAGTTAATCCCATAATCTCCCACTCTCCTATTATACCTTCACCCATTCCATCTCAACACATTGCACCCAATCCCGATCTATACTATATCTCTTATCCTTCCTCTACCTTCGACAAGGGAAATCCATCTTATTCCCCATCCATATCTCCATCTTATTCCCCATCCATATCTTCATATTATCCCCCATCCACATACTCCTCTAATCCAATATGTATACCTCCATCTCCCCCCCCATCTACATCCCAATCCCCATCCTTATACAACACATACATTACCTCTACTCCCCATCCAAACCCTTTACTCCATAGTCCTCCAATCATTAATCTTAATCCTCCATCTAATCCTAATCTATCCAATTCCAATCCTAATCCTCCATCTAAACCCAATCCTAATCCTCCATCTAATCCTAATCCTCCAAAATCCATATTGTCCACGTCCTCCAAATCCATCATCCATAATCTTATCCAAGACATGCTAGCAAAGGAGACAAAATCCTCACATCAAAGAAAAGTGGCCAAGTCTCCTCAAGTCCTCCATCCACCCCAATCACCTCCACCTCAAAACAAATCCCAATACCCCACACTTAATGATACCCCCTGTTGTTCACCAAAAGTGATAACCCAAGTATACCTGCAATCCTTCTATGAAATGGCCAATTTCAATCTATGAAACACATCAGGGCTTGGACAACATAACATAGGACCCTAATTGATCCTCCTGCACTTCAGGTTCTGCTAGACCTAGGGGGGGATACCCTTTTGATGCACTGAATCAAACTTATTCACTCACCATGACAGCATCAATGAAGTAGATAGAGCATTCCACAAACTCATCCAATTTAGAAACACACTATAGATTGGCTAGATCTGTATAAACCACAAATGAAAAAGAGCTTGGAATGAAAGAACACAACCCCTAAACATAAAGGGAAATAGATTTTATTTTAAAATTGTTGTTCTGAGACCATTCCCAAATCTGTCAAAGACCAGTGCCTTGTTCATTGGGCAACAGAGTCACACACAGAACTACAAATATAAATCATAGATGCAAGTTGTTTTTCCTTACAACATATCCCTGCACTAATACCTTGTACTAATGCATTACTCAATCCATTCATAAAATTATCAGATCCGGGACACATTCCATTGTTTATGACTGATTATAGAATTTAAACTCTTCATTGAAGAATGCCTACAAACAATCATACAATCTCCTTGAGATGACAAATTATAAGCCTCCTTGAGGATTCAATTCATAACAATTAAATGCATACACAGGGACAATATCATGGGAAGTTACTCATGCCTGACACAAGCAAGACCTGCAACTAAGATCACATTTACAACAATGCATTGCAATCCTCTGTACCCTGAAACAAACCAAAAGCATTTACAAATTTGGGTCCTGACATTCAGAAAGTGGAAGCCATCAAATCTGGAGCATTTTCCAAATTTTTGGAACCCTTACAACTGAGAAGAATAGGGAATAAAAAGAGGAGGGAAGAAAATCAAATCTGCAACTGAAAATATCAAATATCTTCTCTCTAACTGAATTTTACTCCCGGCCAAACTGATTCCAAAATATCCCACATTTGTCAAAATTAACTTCATAATCAGATTCCTCATTCCGAGAGCTTTCCGAAAATATATAACACTTTATACCTTGGCCAAAAATTGAGTCCTGGGCGAATTAATTCCCCAATGTGCACCATCATTTAAATTTTTCATTCATTAATATAGTTTAAACTATATAATAAACAATTTTAATTTTAATTTTTTTGCCTCTGATGTGCTTTGACGCCTTGCCACGTGGCGGCCTCTGATTGGTCGATGGGGTTGACCGGATGCCACTTGGGATGAAACCTCATCACTGCCACATGTTCGCTTGCTCATCCATCACTTGGCTGCCACGTCATTGCCATTGGACTGCCACCTGTGTGCCAACTGTGTGCCACGTCACTGCCACCTCACCGGGACCTGCCTGCTGGACATCTGACTGTACCCGCCACTTGGCTTTCGCAACTTCTCTGGTTTTAAACTACGTGCATCTTCCTTTTGTGAAATAGCGCAAGCCGTTGATCTCTCTCGAACTTGCTCACTCGTTAACCTGGCCTTCCTCTGCAAAATTTCACCCGTCTGCCTCGGGAAGCGTGTCTGCGTGGGGTCCACCTGGTTGTCACTCAGTCACCTCCTCTGTCTTCTCGGGATGTGTGTTCGTGCGTGGGCCTTCCTTGGGTGCCATCAAACATCATCCATCAAAAGCCTTTAAGGCTTAGACATTGTAGATGGGTTTGTTTTTGGTTATAAATATCAAAACATTACCCTTCACAACCAATGTGGGATTAAGGCTTATGCCTGGAGCTGTATGTTAAAACTCTCTCTACAACTTTCAATGGTGATTTTGGATGTTGCTGAAGATTTTGATGGTCCTCTTTAATGCCACAGAAGGAGGAGTTACTAGAATTCATTTGGAAATCTCATGCTGCTGCCAATTCCATGTCAATCTGGAGTTTTGAAAACTTGTTTGCTGCACTTTACATTTGAATAATTTTTTTGAATGCTGCTCAAAAACCACACAACAAAGGAGATTGCAAAGCCTTCGATGTCTCTCCTCCCAAACACCACGCAAGGGGCATTTCTCCACCTGTCAAAGCCACGCAGGAGACAGAGGACTGCTGCCAAAAGCATTTGGTTGAAAACCTTTTGAAATGCCTCTTCTACCATTTCCCATGTCACGCAGAGGGGGGCTGCATTTCAACATGCTGGCAGTCTCAAATGCATTTGTTTGGGTGCTTCTACTGCTGTTATCTGTTACTAGAGATCTCACGTGGGGAGGAGGGAGTGTAATGATTGTTTGAAAGTTTTACATAGCTTTAAATGCCGCGTTGCCACTCCAGAACTTTAGCTGGGGTTTTTACATGCTCTTACTGCAGTCTACAAACTCTAATGGGCCAAGCAACAACAAAGAGGGAATGGGGAGACCATGTACAACAAGGAGAATGGGGATTTTGTTTGCTGCCCCTTTCTTTAACTTCATGCCCAACACCTTCTGCTGCCCCCTCTCCATCACCACATGAGCATGGGAGGATGCTTGGCAAAATCACGTGGAGTGTGGGATGCCCATTTGCATTTGTTGAGGACATTCTAATGTCTTTTCAACCTCCATGTTCCTCACACACAGCAAGGAGGACATTAACAGAGTTTTGGAATTTGGAACTACACCTTGTAATTCAAATTCTGAAGTTTTTATTGCCAGCCAAAGGAATACCATAAAGTTCCATAAAAACTTCTCAGTTATATGCCCACATAATGAAACGAAATCATCTCTTAATAAACCAATTTTCCAATATGCATTTGAGCTAGTATTGATATGCATTACTCGCCATGAAATGAGAACATTTCACAATAAAATTTAATGCACGGGCATGAGCCAGGTCGGGCCCCAAAGTGGGTTCGACTAAAAAAAATTTTGATTTCAAGCAACTGGCCTTTGAAATGCTTCACGAACCTCAAACATACCTCTGGAAATGATTGGCGTCGTTTTCGGATCATTAATCCACATTTTACAACCTTCAGGCAATTACACCACAATTTTTCGCATTTAATCGCGAAGACATAATTTTCAAACCTGTCAAAACACCTTTTTGGAGCTCGCCATCTGACAGGCGTGTACTCTGATATACAAGGATGACTTCTACCAAACGGTTTCTCAAGATGAGTCCCGAGTGAAGAGATATTAATTTTTGAAAATGCCCAACTGGCTTTGTCGACACTGCGGACCTGATGAAGTCAATGTCCTGGCAACACATGATGCCTTTCTCAAAAATATCAAACGACCTCCGTAGGCCCTCAAATTTGAAACATAGGTACCTTGAAGTACATATTAAATCTTCAAATCCTTAGTTCGATCACCAGACTGACAGGATGCAAATGGTGCACTCACCAAAACGGCTACATTAACTAATATAACACTGGAGTGCGGATAACTAAATTTGATGGTAAAATGAGCTCTTTTGAAAACCGATCAAACGGATTGATAAAGGCTTGAAATTTGAAACCTAGCTCATCATTTATACTAACATTAGCCCAGAACAAACATTTTGACATGACGCTTACTGAGGCAACTTTTACACTTGTGCGAAACAGGGCTCCGACTAGCTGTCGAAACAGGGACTTGCCAAAACATAGAAACTGCAAATGGATTTGGCTTCAAAAACTGAGCAAATGGATTCGTTAGGACTTGAAAATTTGTGAGCTCACTCACATTTATGCATAGAATTGAATCCACTTTGAATTTATTCATGATGATCAACAGGGAAAAAGATGTAATCGCTCAAAGTAGGCTACTCAATAAAATCTGCATTTGTGCCTAAAATGCACTTCTAGCTCACCCCTCAAACTAGGTACCTCATAAACTTATCCAAATTGAATTCTGAAAGTTGCACATCACTGAATAAGCCAAATGAAAGGTGTGGGACATGAATCCCGAGCCTTACCCCCTGAAAATGAACTGGCTCCATTTTACCCCCTTGCTAACTAGGCCATTCAAACTGACTTATTTTAATCATTCGGAGATGCAGGGCAAAATTTTGAAATGGGCCTATAAACTTGACTCAGTTTTAATCAGTCCCAACACCCCCATTTCTCCATCTACTCACATCAAAGCTTTCATATCTTCCTCCATCACACAATCCCCACAACTCCAAACATGCCAAAAGCTTGTTCCAAATCATGCTACTATAGAAACCTCTCCATCTCATGATGCATCTCCCTTCACTCCTATTCTTCTAAAGTCCTTTACTTGTATGAACCGACAACCCTGACTTAATTGTGTTATCCGTATTCATCTCAAAATCAATTAAATCTAATTTAATTAATCCTGTCACTATAGTCCAATAATTAATTTATCAAATAAATTAATTTCTCCTATTCTTCTAAAGTCCTCTCAATAATTATCTCCTCTAAAACCCACTCAGTTAATTAATTATAATTAATTAACCTAGTCATGTGATTCCTACAAATCACTTTTCCTAATCCCATTCAACCTAATTAATCCTCCTTGAATCTCTCATAATCATGATTATCATTATTCTCCAATTTTTAATTCCCACTCATGTCACATCAAACTTTGAATCTCTCAAAGAAATTCAAATTTCTTTGAATCCCTCAATGCATCCTTATTTTGGAATTTTTAATTCCTCAAGTTTGAAATTCAAATTTCTCCCCCCTTTTTCCAAAGGAATTTTATATTCCTATTTATTTTCCCAAGGCACCCTTGATCCATGCCTTCTATCCAAAATCAATCTCAACCCTTCATAATCAAATCAATCTTGACCATCCATTGGCCTTCTCCAATCTATAAATTGGAGCCAATCATCCTCACAAAAGGATCCACTTCTCATTCATCCTCATGCTACTCTATTCTCCTCTCATCCTCTTCTAATCCTTACTCAAATCCAATAATCCAATAATCCATCAATCCACTTACCTTGTTGAGCACAAGGAGAGCAATCCACATTCACTCATCTCTCTCCAACTCTCCATTTGTCAAACTTTGGAGCTAGCAAAGTTCGTGGAGGCAAGGAGGACAAGGAAGAGCTACTTGCAATGGGAGCTTCATGAGTATACTTATGTTTTATTTTGTTTTCATGATGTTCTTGTTCAAATATTTCTTGATATCTCATTTAAATGGTTTTTGTGTTTTTTGAATACTAATCAGGCACTAACCATCTTATTGTGAGACAAGAGCAAGACTGAATCCAATAAGCCTAACATGATGATGAATACAAAGGAAGTCCAGAAATAAAAAAGAAAGTAAAGAATGAATCCAGTGAATGTTCACAACCCAAAGCTAATCACAAAGAAGATACACCTCTAGTAATAGCAGTAGCTACCAGGGAAGAAAAATGTAAGTCTCCAATCGAGCAATAGGTAAGTATGAAAAACACCTCCCTTAATGGTTCTTGTTATAAATACAATAGAGTAGGACATAAGGTAGTAGAATGTAGAAGTAGTATAAATCAAACCTCTAATCCATTCTCTGATAAATGTTACACATGCAAAAAATATGGTCATAAAACTAGTCAATGTAGAAATCAGGTTATGAATCAGAATAGATATAATTACTTTAGAGGAAGATGTTATAGATGCAATATTTTTGGACACAAAGCTAACCTGTGCAGGTCAAGACAAAATCTAGTGAGCATCAGGTGTTACAATTGCAAAAAATTTGGATAAATGGAAAGACAGTGTAGAATTAATGAGATTCAAAATCCAATCAAACTAGCAAAGAAAATCAATGTGGAGGATGTAAAAGTTGAAATGAAAAAGATTTGGAGAAAGAAGGAGATAGCAGAAGCGTCAACACCTTGCTTCGGTGTAGGCACCTCATCCAGAAATTAGAAAGTCTATGGATTTGGTCTAGGGGGAGTAATCTAAAAGCATATGCTTATCCCCTACCAAAGTAGTATGAGGTTATAATACCGATAGAGCAGAGTATGAAGATGTCTGGTTATCAAATTCATAACTCATCACAAGATCTGACAAGTTATTACGAAAATTGAAAAGTGGAAGACAACTCATGCACAGTTAATGTGAAGCATTACATGAAGGAATATATGGACAACACTTCAATAAATTTAAATTTACCTCGAATTAAAGAAGCAATTAAGAGTACTAAAGGCAGTTAAGGCAATCAAAGTGCTTAGGGTTTCTTTGGAAAGTTTGCTCAAGGTTAACAGTTTGCAGAATCAGAGATCATGGATACTCCTACCATAGTTGATGTAGCCTCTGAGCCCCAACTTATATTCGTGAAGACACCATACAAAGCTATAGAGACTGATCTGGTTGGAGGTTTTTCAAACATACCCATTGGGGTTGTTCTTGCTGAGAAAGTTAGGTCCCATGTTCATGTCAAGGTAGAATAATTTAGCCATCATATAAAGATGTTGGAGTTATGGACTGAGAAATTGATCAATGAGCACAACTAGGTAAGACCTAAATTTGCTAACCTAGCTAAGAAGAATTTGGACTCAGGGAACAATTTTCCCAATTTCTGTTATGACGAAAAATGGGTTAAGTTAGCCATGAGAAGGTTTCATGATGGATTTATTTGGTTAGATCAAACTCACCTTATAACCAAGCATGTAATGAAATCCATTATGGGTCTGAGTGACTTCGATGAGATCCCTAGACCAAAATATGCCAAGAACAAGATTGTTATGGATTTAACCAGTGCGATAATTGACAAGAATTCTTTGGCAATTAATAATGTCTTGAATCCAACGGTTATGTATCTATTGATGATGGTCATAAATAATATTTATTTCACAAACTAGGAAAAATCTATTTCAGCGATGACAATTCACATGGCATATGAAATGGCAGAGCTAAACAAGGATTTCGACCTTTGTGAAATCCCACGACAACAGTTTTTAAGAGAATTTCATCCAATGTCGGAAGAAGAAACATTCTTTTAAATTTGGAACCCTATCCCTATGCATTTTATTCTATTTCGTGCAAGATTTACCCAGTCGAGGTAGGGTTTTTTGGTCTCCGGATACTCCAGTAGCTCATCAGATTGCAGACAAGCTTCAAGGGTTCATAAATGCCAAGGAAAGAGATGAGGCATTTGCAGCTTTCTTTGCCATTTTCCAGATGAATATGTATAGTAGAGACAGGATCTCGAAGGATATTGTTGTTAAGTATGAGAATGATATTAATTTGTTCTCACAATTGATGAATGCTATATGGAGATGATTGTGCCAAGAAAAGTGTGGTTCCCTCCATTAGGCTATGAAGCTACTCCTAAAATGCTTGAAGGTGCAGCCAAGATTCTATTGGAGAGTCTGGTTGATGAGTCCCAAGAACTTTTTGGGATTGCAAATGAAAAATCTTTACAGGTCCATCTGGAGCACTCCAAGAAAGATCGTGAAAACAAGGTAAAGAAAGTAATTCAAGAATCCATGGACAAATCCAAGTTGAGTGAGGAATAAATTACTGAAGTTAGATGTTTTGGAAGGCTTCGTGCATTCAGAGCATCTAAAGTTTCGTAGAAGGATATAACCTTGTCAACTTCCCCAAAGAAGAAAGTAGAAGTAAAAGGAAGACCATAGTCCTTGAATCTAAAGAAGAGGAGGATGCAGAAAAATGCCAGATACATATCCTGAAGGCTAAAGGGAAGAAAGTCAAGAAGCCATTGGATGCTGAAAGTCTATGTGAATCCCTCGCACAAGGTACAAGCCCAAAAGAGGTAGGCTATCTTTATTTTAAGGCTAATACGATTAACAATATTATTAAAAGTTTTCTGCTTTACTGTGTCAAGTGTGATGCTGCGGCTGATCAGTTTAGGAATATTATTCCCAGTGAATTATATGATGAGTTGATTAGAATCATGAAAATTGCTAGAGAAGAGGAATAGACCATTAAGGACTTGTCTTTGAGTTAGTTGGTTACACTCTCTCTCATGATAACAAGGCTACTCTTATAAAATCTTTTAAAACTGAATTGAGAACCAAGAAGACTCTAGGTAGTCTTATGCTAGGAGAAGCTAATGCCAATGAAAAACTTAAGAATGAAATCATGGAAACCATTATGATAAGTTGCTAAAATCCTTAGTTTATTCCCTTATGTTAATTTTGGTGCCTCTATCGATGTGCCTGAGAATGTGTCAGTCAATCCTATTATCACTCTTGATGTTAATCCTGTGGATAACGTAGTTGGCGATTTGTCTGCCATGAACTATGCTATGGATAATGTTATGGACAATGCCATGGATATTACTAGAACCTCTAAGGTTCCTCTGATTAATTCTAAGTCTGGTAAAGGTAAAGAGATTGAAGGTTCCATTGATGATCAAGTGTCTAATAAGCCTAAAAGGGATGAACCTGAATCCAAAATTCTATCAGAAGGCAAAGCAGATAATCTGGCAAAGGAATCTAGTGTGCAGGTATCTATAATCGGTACCAGTTCCCTTACTTTTGAAGATGCTTGGAAGAAATTTTTTTTGCTTCTTTAATTATTCTACCTATCACCTCATCTATGCAATCGGTTGAATTTTCTAATGTTGATTGAGTTCAAAAGCTTGAGATTGGAGAAGCATTTATTTTGTCTACAAGACAAGATTTTTGGAAAAAGGATAAGATTGTTGAGGATTTGTTGGCAACACTTCATGCTGCAATGCTTGAGTGTCAAACAGATTTGGACACTCCCAATGAAGAGAAATACAAAATGTTAATCAGTTCTTTAAGTAGTCACATAGAGAAAATAAAAGAAAAATACAAAAAGGATAAAGCGGATGATAGAGAAAAGCTCCTGCATGAATTCAAAGCTAAGTGTGAATCTACAAATGACCAACTTTCATAGCTTATTTCTAAAGGTCAATCTTATTTAAAAAATGGTGACATTTTATTTTGCTGTCATTGTTCACTGGTCAGATGCCACCTAAAGCGTCAAAGATGAAATGAACATTAGTGGATCTGGCAAGCACATACAAATTATAAACTGTCTAAGGACTTATGTGGCTTTGGAAGATCCAAGATTAAGGAACTCCATGAGAGGTATTATGAATTGCAGCAACAAACGAATAACATTATTCTTCCCTTAGGAAAATTAAGAGATTTGAGCAATGAAAGTGTTTCTTTCATGAATAGAGCCCTCTACCGAGCCACTCAATTCACATACTTTGTTCCTGGCTCCATTCAAGAGGCAGAATAATTGCACGCATCCCTGTTGGTACACATTGAGTTCCTATTCGAGGTCATTTATCACAAGGACAAGCACAAGGATGCTTGGATCACTCATGCTTAGAATCTTAAGCAATCCTCTAGATGATAGTGATTGTTCCCCTTTAGGGGGAGTTTCAACTTTTTATTTATTTATGCATTGTTTCTAACCTCTTTTTTGACCCTTTGTTATTGTTGTCAAATGGGGGAGTAGAGTAGTACTAGGTGTTGTTAACCTTTATGTTATTTCATACAAACTCTCAGATAGTTGGTTATTATTTTAGCAAACTTATATTGCCATCAATGACAAAGGGGGAGATTGTTGGCCTATTGTCATTGATGTCATGGATGCCATTTTTGGTTCAGCATGTATGCATGTGATTCAGTCCAAAAGTTTGCTTTAAGTATATAATATTTTTTAAATATGCAATGTATGTATGTATAGCTTCGAGGTTCGATATTTACTCTTACTAGAAGTTGTTTTGGGTCTAGTTCCATCTAAATGTGATGTGTGCAGGCTCTTCAAGATGTTTTTAGATCCAGTCCTATTCGGATATGTTGGAAGAATGTTCTTCAAGTTGTTTTATGGTTCAAGATGGAAGTCGACATCGCATGGAAATATTTCAGTTGTTGTAGCATGTGGATTGTTTGGTGTCACCCCTTCTAGATGAGCCGACTTGTCAGTCAAATCGATGTGGATATAGATATATATTGCCATCAATGTTGCATATTAGAAGTATGGTTGTTGAAAAACAACTGTCTGTGTACTATGTGTATATGCAAAAAGACTGTGGATATAAATATTGTGCAGATTATGTACAATAAATTTATAAGTCAGCTTGTGTACTTCAAAGGAATTGTAACTTATGCATATGGCAGATGCAACTCTAATAGTTCAAATTTTGTATATTCTATTATCCGGCAGTAAGCCTTTTGTATTTGGGCAATGAGCCTAAGCCGGTAGTGAGCCACTCCTTGTACTGTGTAACCGATTACATATTGCATCATTCCTAAGAGAACACTCTCTCCATGATTTTTCCCATATTGGGTTTTCCACGTATAAAATTCGGTGTTATGATTTTTGTGTCAATTTCATTTACTACATTTAAATTATGTTATGTGATTGGTTAGTTAGAAGTTTTAATAAGTTCAAGGGAATATTGATTCACCCCTCCCCTCTCAATATTCCAGATATTCAATAGAAGAAGTCAATAATCTACAAATTTTAGAGAAGACTTAGGCTTCCTAGGACAAGTGGACAAGGAGTGACTTTGACCAGGTTGGTGTGGACAAAACCAACCTTTAAGATGTAGAAATGTGAGAGAGAAGGACACATAAGTTTCCTCCTATTGACTAGGGATGATGTTGAAGATAATTGAGGAATTAAATATTAAAAATATTTAATGTTTAGCCACATGGTGATGAGGTGGCATGATGATGTGGAAGATGAGATGTAAAGGTTAGATGAATAATTAAATAATTTGGGATTTTTTATTTAATACTTTTAGATGAATTATGATAAAATTTTATTAAATAATTAATGTAGACATAAAATTTATCATCTTATGTCGGGGTGGATCCACTTTATGTTTCATGTATTATCCACTATTAATATTTACCATTTATCATCATTTATTCATTATTAATATTATCATTAACTATTATTATTTATCATTTATCCAATAATGTCATCAATAATATCTATATTATCATTAATATTATTATTTCATTAATCATTTAATAATATTATTATCCTATCACCTATATATTTTATAATAATACCATTTATCCATTTTCACAAATACATGCATAAGTATTTACACTTGTTATTTATGCTTTCTCCTTTATCCATTTACACCCACCTTATGCATGTGGGATTAAAAATTTCAAGCCCTCTTCTTTATCCCACATTCATCCCATAATCTGGATTCAACCCCGAGGATGCCTATTTAAGTAGAGCCCCTCTCCCAATTTGAGATCCACGACTTTTGCATTGAAGCTCTTGCATTTTTTAGTTTGATCTTGCTTTCTTGCTTATTCTCACTTTCACATTTCTTTGCAATCATTTTAATCTCCATTTTCTCATAGCTTTTATAGAAGTGCATCTGAGAGCAATAATCATTGAATATGAAATCTTGAGAAATAGGAGGGCAATGGAGTAGATTCCCATTGCATGCATGTGTATGTGTGTTAGTTTAGACATTTGATTTTTGCATGCATGTTCATTGTAGGTACTTCATTATTGGGTGATTTATGTATCTGGATCTTCCCTCATAAGATCTCAAATCAGATTTTATCCACCTACAATTAATATTTAATTAATAAGTTGATTTAGAGGAATAAGATAAGTGAATCAAATAAATAAAATTTTCAATTTATTTATTGATAGAAGAATAAAACCATTAAATAAATAATTAATATTTATTTAATTATATGGAGTCATACAACTACTATGTGAAAGATTCAAATACTAAATAAAATTGTTTATCCTCTCAATCAAGAACACATATTATAGATTTCAGAAATTCGAAGTTGCAACCATGTAGATATTACTGGTCCTTTACAAACAATACATATATGTTGAATATACCAACTCGCAAGACAACTGGGAGTGGGGGGTGTATCAGTTGTATAAGATCTTAATTCTATTTCCCAAATTAGATCAACATCAATTTAACTTATACATAATACAGAGAAAGATATGTGTTGGGACCTCCAAAATTTGGTTAAATTTTGAGAGCCCGTGTAAAATTTTGCTTATGACAAGGCACCGCTGCATAATCAATCCGAGTAGCTCACTTTGAAAGCTTATATTTTTGTGCATGTGGATTGTCATAAAAAAACACTTTGGGGCAGTGTTGACTTCTTTTCAGAGATGAAATTGTTGAGACATGGACCAGCTAGGACTCGAACCTAGGACCTTCCATATGCTGCTAGAGTGCTCTACCATTGAGCTACTGGCCTCTCTTGGACCAGTCCATCGTCGGTCCGGGTGTGGCTTATTTCCAACACCAAAACCCCCCCTTAAGCCACACCTCTCATGTACTTGGGTCTCCTAGCTTGGACCTGGCTCTGATACCATGTTGAGACATGGACCAGCTAGGACTCGAACCTAGGACCTTCCATATGCTGCTGGAGTGCTCTACCATTGAGCTACTGGCCCCTCTTGGACCAGTCCATCGTTGGTCCGGGTGTGGCTTATTTCCAACACCAATAGAAATATGGTCACTTGCAGCTTCCTAGGGTCAATTTTGATGAGTTTTTGATGACCTTGTTTTAGGGTCTCGAGATAGGTTTATTGTTGCACATTGTTAATCTTTTCTGAGTAGCCATCTTTAAGGGCTTGCATTTTATCACCAGTTGAATGCCATGCCAAACTAATATTTTTCTATGATTGTCTACATCTTTATGAAGCCCCATGTCAGTCTGAATAGCCACATGAATCCATTTGATGTGTTTTCCAGCTTGAATCCGTTTGCAAATTGTTTAGATTTGCAAACTGGAGTAAAATTTGCAAAGCGAGCACAACATTTGAAATTACATTTCACAACCTATTGATCTGCATGCAAAAGTGATTGTTCCCCATGATTATCTGTATGTTTATCTACAACTTTTCTTGCACCTCATTTGATATTTTTTCAAAGCCAATTCCAAATGAACTTTTTTAGGGTTTGAATGTCAACATTTCCAAATTTTTTAGGGAAGGCAAGTTTGAGCATTAATATTTTGCACATATGATCCAATTAAGCCAAACCCTCTTGTGCACATTCTCATGGTATTCAGATTTACCAGTTTACCAAGAGGCAGCCCTTGAAACTAATGTTTGATATTTTTTCAGTTCAATGTTTGGATGAGTTTCAAGATGGTTTGAAAGGTGTAGTTTAAGAAAACAACTAGGTAGGAAACTTCAAGGATTAAAATCTTTCACCTCGAAAATCATAATGAGCATTTGTTTGATGTTCTACATTCTCAATATAACATTTTACAAGTTTTCTAGCTTTCGGGGCTTGGAGAGATGATTTGGTTAGTTTTTGAAGCCAGTTCTCGAGGCTACTTAGGTTGTTGAGATCAAAACTCAAAAGTGTCAAACATGAGATTAAATCATCCACTCAAATTTTCGACCCCAAAATGCATCCGGTTGATGTTCCAGAGTATTTCCCAAGGTTAGTTGTGCAAAAACAATATTTTTTTAGCCGGGTCCACTAGGGACCCGACTAAAATTGTGGCTAGGTGTGATCGACCAACGCTTATTTGGAGGAATGCATATTATTTAAATTATATTTAATTTAAATGATATTCCACCCAAATTTAGTTGCATGATTAAAAAAAAAATGATATTATTCGACTTGATAAAGGTGTGAAAGGGGATTAACTTGAGCTATGTTTTAAATCATTTTAATAATGATTTAAATATGTATTTAAAGTTGGCAAGTGAAAATACATTCTTCAAATGTAATTGATGAGGCTTATAAGCACAAAAATTACTATATAAGTATCCTATGGCAAAATAGAGATAATGTGGTGAGCCCATAAAGTCTAAGAGAAAGGAATAATTTAGCCCCATGGAAAATGTTTGCTAAATCAGTGAAAATTCAAAGGTTTTTTTAAGAAGCCTTATAATGTGGTGAGCCCATAAAGTCTAAGAGAAAGGAATAATTTAGCCCCATGGAAAATGTTTGCTAAATCAGTGAAAATTCAAAGGTTTTTTTAAGAAGCCTTGTGATCTCTCTTACGCCGCAAGGTTTCCAAGTCAGGGAAAGTGAAGCTGCATGATAGCGAGGGAGGGGAGTAATACTCCCCTCCACCCCGTGTGGCTTTTAGAGGTAGAAAAGATAGGGGGCGGGCCTGTGGGAGGTGGGATAAAGCTATCCCCACCACCTCACATGCTCTCCAAGGTGAACAAAAAGGAGTCGTGGGGTAGAAAGTTGAGCACCATGCAAAGTGAAAAATGAGCTCGGGAAAGCAAGAATTAGGGCAGCATCTTAGGGTTAGGTTTTCAATTCATGTAGGTAGATGGGAATGCACACAACATTCAGAGAGTTTCACTAAGAGAAGTTGAACTGTTATATCTTTGCTTTGTCAGTGCCTGTCAAACTTTATGATGCATCGAGCATGGCTAGAATGGCATAATATGCATTAGGTTTCAAGAATCATTCTACCAAGTGCGTGATGGGTGTCCATGTGGAAAAGGGGGAATGAAGAGATTTAATCGAGCCTTGTTGCTGTCCTTACTGTAATAGAAGTAGAGATCATGGTAAATTTAATGAGTTGACTCTCATGTTTGCAGGGTGATTTGCAGGTGATCCCCATCGATAAAAAGAAAAAGAATTACGAATTCATGGCCGTCATCGAAGGATGAGTGGTTCAACGCATTGGCTAAGATGTAATTGGCCTTCTAGATGCTTGCTTGCAATGATGAAGGCCAACATATTATTTCCTACTCTTAACCATTGATCGTGGTGGAACCTAAAATTACAGGCAAAAACTTGGTAATTGATAACCGGATTGCTATATCTTACCAAGAATATTTTTTGCAATGTGATTATATTTTGCATATAAATGATTTAAAAATAAAATATATTTTTACAAAAAGGTGGGGAGAGGGAGTTGAACACTCAACCTCTCAACCCGACCTTCCTAACTACCCATACCTACCGTCCCCTTTTACCAATTGCTCTATTGTATTACTTGAAAATGTTTATTAGGGTAAATTACCATGGATAATAATTTGCAAATATTTCCACAAGATTTTAATTTATTAAAGTAATCTTGAAATGTGGAAATACATTTTGAAATATGTAATTTAAATAAATTATTTTTACCCTAAAACATTGGTAAAATAGATATTAGGGTAAAATGTTATTTCATATAAATGGATCTTATCTTGAAAAATACGTTAAAAAGGTGTGAAATGTACTAATGAAGAAAATTAAATTTTGATATTGTTATTACTTTTTTTACTCTCTTGTAAATTATTTTTGCCCTTAATCACTAAATTAAATACTTTAGGGTGAATTTTATTTATTAAGAGATTAATTAAAGGATAAATATTTATTACAATGTTGTTTTATGTGCAGAAAGCTAAAATTCTTGGGCAAACATTAAAAGGGAGTATTCTTCATCCAAGATTACATTTTGACATTTTTTTTGTGATATAATATTTCTAATTATTACTTGCGAAAGGCATTTTGATATTTATAGCATCTTGATATACTTATTCAAGTAGTATTTTCTTTTTGCCTTTTAAGAAATTATAATTGTAATATTTTTTATCAAAAGGGAAAATATATGTGGTATTGGATGACCTAAATAGGGTTTGATATATTACTATGTCATTTTTATATTCTCTTAATATTATTTTCACCCTAGGTAAATAATTTGAACATATTCATTAGGGTGAGTCATTTAATGCTTGATTGGTTTTTGCAAAGGTTACTTTATATGATATAATATTTCTGACCCAAATTAAAGATTACCAAAAGGTGAGAAAGTATTGTAACATTATCGGAAGGGAAGTGTTTTCTTTTACTTACTGTACAAAATCTTTTACCTTATGCTATTTAATAAAAACTATTATTCGAATAAATAATTTCAAGTGTTTAATACTTTGATTTAAGTGAATTGTTGTAAATAAGTATTTTACATAGGGTAAAATGATTATTGCCTAATCTAAAGTGGAATATATTTAATCTTTAATTAATAAGGGATTTGATTGGTTTATTTTATGTGCAGGAGATATTGAATATTTACGGGAAGTATTATCAAAGCGGAGGATAAAGGATATATTATTGAAGCTTTATTTAGTGTGTATTTTAGGGATTCAAATGTAATTATCTTTGTAAACCAAAGGGTGTGTCCTTTGGAAAAACAATTGTCTGTAACTCCCTCCTGTATGCGAAAGGGTGTGTCCTTTCACATATGTCTTTTGGATTAGGTATTTATAGGGAGTCTTTTTCAATTAAGAAAAGGGATCCAGAACAATTCACAATCTGTCAGGCTGCCAGTAAGGGCTATGGGATGTCTGTATTGGAGAAGTCTATAGGAATGAAAGTATCATTTTAAGCAATCGCTATGTAATGGAGTATTCGTAAGTGTAGCTATTGTATGCATCATTCTCCAGAAATTAATATACAAGATTCATTGTTTCAATTCCAGAATTCGTGTATACTTTTGTGTTGATGAATTTCATTTTGTCCTCTTGATAAATCTAATAAAGGGTTTAATACAGTGTGCCACCATAAGTTGTTATAATTGAATATAAGATTTGCTTCTTCATGTTCTTATAGCACTTAATGGAACCTCTGTATTGATAGTCTTATGTTACAAGTTGCCTGAAAATTGTCTCAAGAGTTTAATCGAATTATTTGTCCACAAAGTATTGTGCATATTCCTGGATAGAGGCACTGGTCTGTTATTTGTTTCTAAGATTTTGATTTGTATGCATAAGGTCCTTACAGAGAAACATTCTTCCATATCCTATTTGATCTAATCCTTCCAGATTTCATTTCAAGTCTTGAAAGCATTTCATTTTCAATATACAATATCTTTAACATACACTTTTATTCATATTCAGTTTTTAGTTTTCAAAGTATTCAGCTAAAGCACATGATATAGAATAGTTGCAGAACACTAATTTACCAGTTGTGTAAACTTTCTTAGAGGATTAAATCCACATTTAAATAACTCTTTTGTGCTTGAGAGGGAAGGGTACACCCACCTAGGTCTTGTGGAGCCTGAAGTGCAGAGGGATTTGGTCTTCGACCATCCCTGTTCGTTGGCCAAGGCTGATTGGATTTCCTAAGGAGTTGGCAAGTCTTTGGGTTTTCCAATCTACGATTTTGGGCACCAACAGATCATTCAATTAAAATTCTATTGTAAATGATATTTGCATAGTAAACAGTTGAGTTTAATGCCATCTACCATGGAGGCCTTGTTGGCAGTGCCACAAAGATGGGTGTAGATTTCTTTATAGTTACAGATAATAAATTGATTGCTTGAGCAAGAGAAATGAATATAATGTTCAGCCCTACAATTTGAAGAAAGGATATGAACCTGCATATCTTTATGTGTACAAAGTGCTGACAAAGCTAATAAGTGTGGATACGTGAGAGTTAAGGAAAAGGGCTATTTCCATCTTTTGCACTGGAATGTAAGGACATGGTGCCATTATAAAGGGACAATAAAGGAAATGATATTTTTTATATTTTTTGAAGATACAGAGCATTTTATATGCTTTCAAGCCTCTGCAGGAATAAGACATGATAGCCATTACAGAAGGAAAAATGAAAATCTGCAGTTAATATTTGTTGAATGGTTTTTACTCAAATGGTGAAATGCAACTGCAAGGTGTTTTAATCCATTTGAGGAATTATTTGGTTATCAACAGGGGTAAAATACTTTCAGTGGAAGTGAAAGTTTGCTCATAAATGGGACCCTTCCAAGAGAATACCGAAGGGAGCTAAATTCAAGGTATGCTAAGTCAATGAAGTTGTGAGTGAAAAGGCACACGAGAACATCATGCTACAGAAAGTGGATATTTCTTGTTAGAGATGAAATTTTTTTCATGAAAGAGATTACAAAAAATGACAAAACATGGCAGTCAATGAAGGGAATTTCTATTTTGGGTCAGAGATAAAATGGATGCTACAACTAGGTGCCAAAAGAGGAAATTCAGTTAAAAGATAAATGGCATGATACAAAAAGCAACAAATGTGTGCAAGATAAAAGACAAATATTTCAGTTGCAAGCATGAGATAATTTCCTATATTTTCTAGGTGTCACAAACAGACCAAAGATGCAGGAGATTCTGAAGATTTGAAATTTAAAATTTGGAAGAAGCCATGTGTCAATTTTAGATGCATTTTAGAGTTTCTTTTAGGGTTTATTCCTAATCTATTTATTCTTCTTTCTCCTCATTGTGAAGGGTTCCAACTCTAATTTCTATAGAGGTAGACAAAAATTTTGTAAAAAACTTTGTAAAGTGTTTTCAGTTAGGGTCAAGTTTATGGAAGTCAATCTTTAGTTTGTGAAGTTTTTTTTGTGTTTTGAAATGTGTTTCATAGTTTTATCTTATTCGATAATTGTCACCAGATTGGAATGTAAACTTATTTGAATGAAATAATCAAGTATTATTATCATTCTTTAGGCACATTTTCTACCGTGAGTTGTATTTTCTTTGCTTTCTATTCAAGGGATAGAGTAAATGCTCTCATTAATGCAATGATATTTTAATGTTTTCAGATGGATTGTTAAGAATGATTGTGCAATATTGTTTCAGCAATCTTATCATTACTAGTTGATAACATTTAAAAGACATTTAGAGCATGTTTGAATTATGAAAACATAAGAGGATTTCCATATGACTCTGTTTCCCTCTCTCTAGCACTGGTCAATATTTTACAAATTCAGCTTCAGTTGGCCTCAAATATTCTCAACATCATTTCTTTTTTGTTTTAGGAGTAGGTTTAGATTTAGTTTTTGTTCTCAACACTTTAAAGGGCAAATGGGATTATGATCTAGTTTGGTAAAATATAAAACACCCATTATCATGCATATGAGAACTTGATGCAAGAGCATCCCCGATTCATAGCAATCTTTCATCAACCAAAAATATTTCATTTCTGTTTTTGCTTTCTGTTTGCAGTTTCAACATTTCTTTCTATGTGTTCCGGATTTGGCTTACCGGATCATGTGGAGTTGGATTTTGGCTTGAAGACATGATCATCTTCCTTATTCCCAAAGCTTGGATCATTTGGATCATTTTACGACAAGTTATCACTACCGATTTTCGAGACAGTTTCCTATTACTAGTTGACAGTTTCCTGTTACCGGTTGACAGTTTCCTGTTACTGGTTGACAGTTTCCTGTTACCGGTTGACAGTTTCCTGTTACCGGTTGACAGTTTCCTGTTACCGGTTGCCTGGACCTATTTGTATTGGTGATCTATCAGATCCCTCTCATATCTAGGAGAGCCCTAAGCATTGATTTTGATGTTCCTTGGTTTGTGGCTGACCTTTTCCCATGATCTAATCTTCATCCTTTGGATTTTCCAAAGGAATTTCTTTGGCGGATGCCAACCTTGTTGGTTTTGCATGTTAGGTCTTGTTCTTTGGGTTGTGATCCATTTTTGGACCGACCGGATCCCTTTGGATTATATAAATCATTGCAATAGAGCATTATAATGTAATCAAGAAGTTAGAATAAGTATAGAAGATAGATCTTGATATTTGAGGTCCCGGTTGTGACCTATTCTTTACTTTGAGCATGTTTTAGCAGGCCCGTGAGCTGGTTTCTGTAACCCGATTGTTACCAGGTGGTTGTAATAAGTTTTCATGTTATAATTCAATGTTATGCATTGCCTCCATCATGTCCTTGTGTTTTCATTTTGTTTACTCATTCTGACCGGTCTGGATTGATCTCTTTGAGGTCTCTCCTAAACAGTGACTGCTTCAAGTGGTATCAGAGCGAGTTTTCGTTCTGGAGGCTGCACTGTCCTAAGAATTTTGTTGTAGGGTGGTAGATTGTGGATCTGACCTACAACTGTAGAGGATTGGCGTAAAGATGGTGTGGAGAGGAACTAGGAATGGTGGAGCGTGTGTGAATGCAGACCCTGTTGTGATGGAAATGTTGCGAGGAATAGCAACCCAGTTGGAAGTTGTGGAGACAACCCAAAGAAGAGACTGACACATTGAAGATGTAAGTGAAGATAAAGAGAAGAAGCCTTGACAGAACAAGTAAATCCACTGGCGGTTGATCCAGATGAGGAAAGGCTTTTGAGGGTTTTGAGTAGGGCGAATACTAAACCTCATTTTACCCCACCAAAATATGATGGAAAGTTGGATTCAGATGAATTGATGGATTTGATCTCGGAGATGGAGAAATATTTTGATTTTGAAAACACTGCAAAAGAAAGGAAGGTGAAATATGCCTGTACCCGGTTGAAAGGTCATGCTTCTCTTTGGTGGGAGCATTTACAGGTTGATAGACAAAGAAGAGGTAAAGAGAAGATAAGAACATGGGATCATATGATTGCTCAGTTGAAATCAAAATTTATGCTAGTTGATTATAAAGTGAATCTATGTCAGAAATTGCATAATTTGAGATCGAAGGAATCTAGTGTGAAGGAATACACCGAAGCATTTTATAAGTTGAATATTAGATCCAAACATGTTGATGATGAAGTTGAACAAGTTGCAAGATATTTGAGGGTGTCTATACAAGATGAACTCAGTTTGATCAAATTACAGTGTTGAAGAGGCTTACTAGTACGCCTTGAAGGCGGAAGAAAAGATAAACAAAAGAAATGAGCAGAGGAAGAGAGGCAGATGTGGAAGGTTTTCCAGAGGAAGATTTCAAGGAGGAAGAGGATATACCGGAGGTCGAGGAATTTGTATAGATTAGAACAAGAACAAGGAAGTAAGCAAAGAAGGTAATTCATACTAAAAAGATGATAGAAATTTCTACCGAAGGAGAGAACCAGATGGCTACCAGAATGAGAATTTTGGAAGACAAAACAAGAGAAAATTTAGAGGAACTTTCTTTAAGTTTGGAGGAGGACATCGTGCTTTCGAGTGTAAGAAGACATAGAATACTGGAAAAGAAGCAGTGGTGGAAGAAAACCCCACCAGATCAGATAATTAACTAGAAGATGGAGAATTGTTGATGATAAGGAGAGCTTTGTGTCATATTAGGAGAGATGAAGAGCCATTGCAGAGGAAGAAATTGTTCAAGATCAGATGTAAGGTATGCGATAAGTGTTGTAAAGTTGTTATTGATAGTGGTAGTTCAAATAATATTGTTTCAGAAGAGATGGTGAATAAGTTAAATTTGGAAAGATTGAAACACCCTAAGCTTTATCAGATAGCATAGATTCAGGATGAACATAAGTTAGTAAGTGAGAAATGTTTGGTGAAATTGAAAATTGGGAATTATCATGATGAAGTCTTGTGTGATATTATGCCTATGGATATTTGTCATCTTTTGTTGGGTAGACCTTGGCAGTTTGATAGATAGGCAATACATGATGGGAGGAAGAATACATACACTATTGTAGCCAATGGGATGAAGCCAACCTTGTTGCCCTTGGATGAGCCTTTGAAGAATGACGTCTGTATGAATGCTAGAATCTATTTGATGGATGGAAGGAAACTCTTGGATGGATTGAGACATGAGAATGTGTGTTCTTCCTTAGTTCCTAGGAAGACTGAGAATTTGGAGCATGAATAGGAACAACCAGAAGAGATAAAATATTTGCCGACAAAATATGAAGACATCATTTGAGATAATGTACTCGATGGATTGCTACCTGTGAGAAGTATCATTCATTGCATGGACTTGGTTCCCAGAGCTATTTTGCCTAACAAAGCTGCACACCAGATGACACCGATAGAGAATGAAGAACTGAATAGACAAGTTCAAGAGTTGTTGAAGAAAGGTTTGATCAGAGAAATTTTGAGCCCTTGTGTAGTACCAATAGTATTAGCACCTAAGAAGAATGGAGAATGGTGAATGTGTATAGATTCCAGAGCAATAAACAAGAACATAGTGAAATACTAGTTTCCTTTGCCTAGGATGGATGACATAATGGATTGTTTGAGCGGAGTCAAATACTTTACAAAGATAGATTTGAGGAGTGGATATCATTAGATTAGGATCAGAGAAGGAGATGAGTGGAAGACAACATTCAAGACAAATGAAGGACTATATGAATGGTTGGTGATGCCTTTTGGGTTAACTAATGCACTGAGCACTTTCATGAGGCTGATGAATGAGGTATTGAAGAAATTCTTGGGTAAATTTGTTATTGTATATTTGGATGACATTTTGATTTTCAGTAAGACAAAAGAGGAGCATTTGTTGCATTTGAGACAAGTTTTGGAGAGGTTGAGAGAAGAAAAGTCACTGATAAATCTTAAGAAGTGTACTTTCATGAAAGATGAGTTAGTCTATTTGGGATTTATGATATATGAGGATGGTTTGAAGATAGACCCTTGAGAAAGTAAAAGCAATTGTTGAGTGGCCTACACTGGAAAGCATTGGAGAGGTAAGATCATTTCATGGATTGGCTAGTTTCTACCAAAAGTTCATCAAAAATTTCAGTTCAGTTTGTAACCCTATGACTGAGACCATGAGGGGAGATCGGAAGGAATTCAAGTGGACCATTGGAGCAAACAAAAGTTTTGAGCTGTTAAAAAGGAAAGTGACTAAGCAGCCTGTGTTAGCTCTACCACATTTCAATAAAGTATTTCAAGTGGATTGTGATGCAAGTGGAACAACAATAGGAGCAGTCTTGAGTCAGGAAGGGAGAGCAGTAGCTTATTCCAGTAAGAAATTGAATGATGCTCAGAGGAGATATTCAATGTATGATTAGGAGTTTTATGCCATAGTTCAAGCCTTGAAGAAATAGAGACATTACCTATTGCCTAAGGAATTTGTGTTGTATACGAATCATCAAGCCTTGCAGTATTTGAACAGTCAGAGTAAGTTGAATCAGAGACATATGAGATGGGTAGAATTTTTGCATAGTTACACCTTTGTGTTGAAGCATAGAAGTGGGAAATCTAACAAAGTTTCTGATGCATTGAGTAGGAGAAGGAATTTACTGATAGAGATGAGAGTGACAGTACTAGGATTTGAGGAATTGAAGACCTTGTATGATGATGACCCGAATTTTGCAGAACCTTGGAGAGCATGTAGAGAACTAGTTACGATAGATAGAAGCAAGTGGTTGGATTAGTTCATTCAGGATGGGATGTTACTCAGAGGAGTTCAGTTATGCATACCTAAGAATTCTATGAGGGAGAATCTGATAAAGGAGAAACATAGTGGAGGATTAGCCACACATATTGGTATTGACATAACAATAGCATTGGTGAGTGAGCATTAATTTTGGTCCTAGATTCATAAAGATGTTAGGAAATATGTGCAAAGTTGTAGAGTTTGTCAAGTTGCAAAGGGTAGTAGTCTGAATGTGGGATTGTATAAACCTTTGATAGTACCAGTAAGACCTTGGGAGGATATAAGCATGGATTTCATACTTGGATTGCCTAAAACACTGAGAGGGAATGATTCTATATTTGTGGTAGTGGATAGATTTTTGAAGATGGCTCATTTAAGACCTTGTAAGAAGACATCAGATACACTACACGTAGCAGACCTATTTTTCAAGGAAGTAGTGAGGTTGCATGGGTTACCTAAGAGCATAGTTTCAGACAAAGACACTAAGTTTGTTGGCTATTTTTGGAGGACACTTTGAAAGAAGATGAAAATAGATTTGAAGTTCAGTTCTACTTTTCATCCATAGACTGATGGAAAAACATAAGTAGTTAACCGGATCTTGGGAAATTTGTTGAGATGCTTAGTTGGAGATAAAACTGGAAGTTGGGATTTGATTCTTGCACAAGAAGAGTTTGCTTACAATAATTCAATAAATAGGAGTACCAGAAGAACACCTTTTGAGCTTGTTACCAGAGTGCATCCTAGAGGTATATCAAAATTAAGTGATATTAGCAGTGAGGACCAGAGAAGTTCAGAAGTAGAAGAATTTGCAGAGCACATGAAGGACTTATATATTCAAGCTAAGCAACATTTGGAGGAAATGAATAACTAGTATAAGAAAAAAGTAGATGAGAAGAGGAGATATAAGGAATTTGAAGTTGGTGATAGGAATTTGAAGTTGGCGATGAAGTGATGGTGTATATGAGAAAAGAAAGATTCCCGGTTGGAACTTATAACAAGTTGCAGATGAGAAATTTTGGACCTTGCAAGATTTTGAGGAAGTTCAATTCTGGGAATGCATATGAAGTGGAGTTACCGGATAGTCTGAGTATTTCACCTGTGTTTAACATTGCAGATCTTCATGAGTATCATGAACCTGAATTCAGTGAGGATAGTATTGCAGACTGGGAGAAACAGTTTCCCCAGAAGGAACCAGATCAGATTGAAGACATTTTGGATAGTAGGATTGGGCGTAGTACCTGGAGCAGTCAATATAAGGAGTATCTTGTGAAATGGAAGGACAGGATAGTTGAAGATTCATCTTAGATTTCTCAGGCAAAGGTAGACTGCCTTGGTTTTCCTCTGACCCCAACAAAGTGAGAGACTCATTTTTTCAACAACCCCAGATGTCTGATGCAGTAGCATCCCTAGTTCATAGCAATCTTGCATCAGCCAAAAATATTTCCTTTCTGTTTGCAGTTTCAACATTTCTTTCTGCGTGTCTTGGATTTGGCTCATTGAACCTTGTGGAGTTGGATTTTATCTTGAAGACATGATCATATTTCTTATTCCTAAAGCTTAGAGAATTTGGATCATTTTTCGACAAGTTATCGCTATCGGTTTCCAAGATAGTTTCCTATTACCGGTTGCCTAGACCTATTTGCATTGGTGATCTACTAGATCCCTTCCATAGCTTGTGGAGACCTGAGCATTGATTATGATGTTCCTTGGCATGTGGTCAAACTTTTCCCATGATCTACTCTCCATCCTTTGGATTTTCCGGAGGAATTTATTTGGTAGAGGCTTACCTTGTTGGTTTTACACATTAGGTCTTGTTCTTCAGGTTGTGATCCCTATTTGGGCCGACCGGATCCCCTTGGATCATATAAATCATTGTAATATAGCATTATAATGTAATTAAGAAGTTAGACTAAGCATAGAAGATAGATCTTGAGATTTGAGGTCCTGGTTGTGACCTATTCTGTACTTTGAGCATGTTTTAGGAGGCTCGTGAGTCGATTTCTGTAACCCGATTGTTACTGGCTGGTTGTAATCAGTTTTCATGTTATAATTCAATCTATTCTGCATTGCCTCCATCTTGTCCTTGTGTTTCCATTGTGTTTACTCTCGCTGACCAGTCCGGATTGATCTCTTTGAGGTCCCTCCTAACCGGTGAGTACTTCAGAACTATCAACTTTTAAATAGGTCTAGTATTTAGTTTGTATGAGTTTATCATTTTTAGACCTGCAATAGGACCACCCTCCTAAGTTTTGTGGAGCTTGAAGGGTAGAAGGCTTATATAACCTTGTTCAATTATGTTTTCTTGTTTTCAATCTATGGATAGTATTGATTACATGTCCTAGATTACCAATCCCATAGTCTGGTGTTGTGTATCTCCTTTGGACTAAAGGTAGCAAGAAAAATTGCTAACAATATGAACATGAAACATCGAAGCACACCATACACAACAAGACACTAGAATTTACGTGAAAAAACCTGTGAGGGGAAAAACCACAAAGAAGCTATTCTCAAAATATGAACACTTGTTAGGGGGACACTAGTTAAGGTGATTTTTACAACTAAAGGCTCACTACCGAAGAGAAAGAAAGAACAAGCTCATTTCCATAATGAAGAAGAATACAAGAGAAAGAATCCACCACAAATGCACTTATACAATTGCAAGATCTGTAGATACGTTCGGCTCACTGCTTTTGATAACTAACACATGAAAGCTCACACAACTCAACACTTTTCATGAATTCAATATTAATCGTCAAACTATTAGGAAGATAGATCCTCTTTCAGAGACCTTCATTAAATTTCACCTTCTTTCACCCACACACACACACACACATTCACACCATTTACAATACCCAAGCATCACTATATATATCATCTTCACAACTGTAAAATCTCCCAATGTCAACTAAGAAAATAATCGAGAACAATTCAAATTATGTTGGCACTAAACATTCTCGTTTCAAAGAAGAATATAGAGTGGACCATAACACATCTTAATTAGGACCAAAATGATTATTAAACACACTACACAAAAGTCCATAATCACCATAGCAACAAAGTAAAGTGTAAACACCCGAGGTCGGCCAAACCTAGAGTAAACACCTTCAAACTTGAAAATCATGCTTCCAAATCCCAAGAACATGCATCGACTAAATAGAATGAAGCTAAGTACATTAATAACATAATTCCAAAAACACAATTCTAGAAACCATAACATAGAGAAATGCAGAGCATGCATATCACACAGAAACATTGTCAAACATTGTCAACCATACTGGTAAACATAACTTCCTCACTACAATAATTTGAAGCACCAAATCCATAATATAACATATCCAAACATAGCTTAACAACATGTCCAATCCACATGAATAGATATGCAACATAGAAGATATGCAAAAAAAACTACTCAATGCAACTACACATAAAAATCAATCAAGAAGTCACTAATGACAACCAAAGCATGTTGACATCAATGACAACACATAAGCATCTCATTTAGATCAACTTTGCAATAATATATGTATATAAGGCCATACACAAATTAGTCAGAGTGTAACATAGGGAGAATTATTAACATAAACTGTGTGTCATAGAAATTAGTATGCAGTCACATTACTCCTTTCAAAGGATATATACTAACAATGCGTATAAATATTAAATTGACTTCTTGGGCTATACTTGGAGCCTTTAGGTATAAAGAGCTAGAGAGGTTAGGAGTAGCAATGGTCATGACCGCCTACTACCCTCAACTTGGTAAAGAAGCAAATTAGGGGCTATGATCTGCAGAGGGATCATGATCCTATTTGCATTCCTCTACAATATTAATAATAATTATTATTATTATAGTGAAAATAGCTTGCTTCTCAAGTTGTTGTCTCTTCCTAATTTCATTGTCCATTTGTTTGTGCAACAAGAAATAGAAAATGAATGAAAAGTGATTAAATTTTATGATATCCAAATATTACACTTGAGACCTCCCTACCTTGTATGAAAAAAGGAATGCATACCAATATCACATAGGATGGAAAAAAATATGCATATTGGGAGTTGGAACAAACTATTCATGTCTAGTCACTATTGAAGATTTATTTCAATGCCTATGGAAGGTGAACATATCAATTATTACACTCATAGCTACGAGTTATAAATTGTTGGTATCATTCTCCATTCATCCTCTTCTATACTATGTACTACCTAGTATTTGACAAAACAAAATAATGTTGATCACTAGCAAAAGAAGAAGGAATACCCTTATTGCTATTATAGACCCCCCCAAGTGTCACTTCTTTGTAACCTAGGTGTGAGCCATATCTTCATTACATCCCATCTCCTCTCACAAATATACTAATCTCAATATTTAATACACTAATCTAAGTGCCCTCATATTGTTAGTGTCAAAGTTGTAGCCTTCAATTTTCTTGGGAGCTTATTGGATGAAGAGTTGATTGAAATAGGAAAGACTTTATTTTAAGAAATACGTGGGCTAATAGAACTCTTCATGTCTAGGACTAAGCAAGTGCATATATCTCACAAGCTTCTGAGTACACCAACCATTAACAATATTAAGTCACTCTATCAAGGGGATTAAATTATGAACTTATAATTCCCCAAGGTCAACTATACAAAATAAATTGATCTCTATGGCGAGACAAAAAATCACACAATGCACCCTAATTACTATTTCCATAGTTTAATCCATAAAATGTCCCAATTAAAATTAATCTCAAATTAGTTAAGTTAAAACTAACTAATGTACTTAATTTAATATAATTCCAAAGGATAAATTTTTCTATCAAAATTAAATACCAAAATAATTTATTTGAATATAGTAAACATTTTAAATAATAATGACTTAATTAAATTTATATCTATTAGAACTAAATATCATTTATTATGAACTTAAATTTTTGATAATACCACTTTTTAAAGAAACTTAATTTTTTTTTTACCACTTGTTAAGAAATCAATCTACTGCTATGACTTATTTAATTATATCTAATGTATATCCTAACTAGGCTAGAGTAATTAATCATTACTCCTCATCAATGTTTTACTACATATATTATTAATTTTAATATCCCAAGTATTTTTTTAAAAATATTATCCCAAGAATTTAATAATAATTAAATAACAACCAAATTTATCTAAAATTGAGGAATGAATTTTATATATATATATATATTAAAAAAAATACTAATTCTTTCTTTTAAATTATAATTTTATTATCAAAATTCTTTTTCTAAAACAAGAAAAGAAAACCATTTTAATAGGAAGGAAACAACTTACTATTATATAACAAAATAATTAAATAAAAAAAATCTACAAGATACATTCCTTTTGTATTATCAAATTTAAGGACACAGGTATGTGGGCTCCAAAACGGTAGTGTCGTATTGACGACATGCATGTAATACATGAGAATACAAGCATACTCATGCCCACTTGTGGGAGGTACGTGGACATGGTGGAGGCACGAGTTGTGTTGATGTGGACATATCAGAGGCGATGTGCACAATATGTCATGTCATCAGACTTAAATGCACGCATTATATGTTTGAAAACTGCAAACGGCTAGTGGTCCACACAAACCAAAGACTATAGTTGTGGTTAAGACTCGATCAAGGTAGGTAGTTGTCTCCCATTGTACATATAACATGAAGTCAATAATCTCTGGAGACTTCAACAACAAGAAAGAAGTCAATAGCCTGCCAAACTTCAAAGGCAAGAAACATGTTAATAACTTGAGGACAAATTTTGACACCAAGGAAGATAACTTACTAGAAGCGCGTGTAGGTGACTCTTTCAACCTATCCATTGATTCTCATTTTGTATTTTTCATTATGGACCTGCATTTCTCTGTATTGAGTGTCACGATTTTGGGGTTTTTTTAAGACTGATTTGGAACACTTGGGTGAGGTGGTTATTAGAAAGGCTAAACCATTCATGTTAGGGGTCACAGGTGCATAATATGAGCCATTACTACAAAAAGGGAATGAAGGGCAGACGAGAATGACGTTCAATTTTAGTAGCAAGGGTAGCAAGAAAAGGGCTCTGACTATAGGTATGTTTACAAGAAAGCATCAAATATTTTATTTTTATGCATTAGGGTTTACTAAATATGGTACTAACATGAGAGTTATTTGTATGTAGGTATGAGGGTTTCAGAGGTGGATGAACTAGGGTTTGGTGGCAACGACACCCAGAGGAAAGGTAACTGTAAAATGTAACACATAACTCAAATGGTTGCCATTTTCAATGTGAAATTGAGCTCAACATATGCATTATTGACTGAACCTTCATGTTTTGGAGTCATATTAGGTGCACCATGGATTGGCGGCAGGGGGTGGGTTGGACAATGGTTTGGTGGCAGCGACACCCACATGAAAGGTAAGTGAAAATCCTAACCCATATGGTTTACATTTTCTTTGTGAAATCGATCTCAGTATACGTATTATTGACTTAACCTTCATGTTATACACAATAAAAAAATAGTAGCTCTTTTGA
Source organism: Cryptomeria japonica (assembly GCF_030272615.1). Taxonomy (NCBI): domain Eukaryota; kingdom Viridiplantae; phylum Streptophyta; class Pinopsida; order Cupressales; family Cupressaceae; genus Cryptomeria; species Cryptomeria japonica. Next base: position 507,803,521 of record NC_081407.1, read on the forward strand.
GATTTGTTGATATAATTAATTATTAAATTGGTTATATTAAATTTACTTCTACATATTATTTTTTATTACTTTTTCACCTAAATTATCCTTTTATGGGATTTCACTGTTTCTTATCCTTTTAGATTTGGAAACATAGAGGTCATTCCCTTGTTTTTTTGTTTTTTGCTTCATCCTCACCTTCATCAAAATTAGAAACTATGAGACTATATATTATAGCTCTTTCCTTCTACTGGGACTCATTAAATTTGAGTAATTTAAGAGGCCCATTTCAAAAAATTTCTCTGCATTTCCAAATTATCATAAAATGAGTCAGTTTGAATGGCCTAGTTAGAGAGATGGTAAAATGGAGCCAGTTGATTTTCAAAGGGTAAGGCTTGAGAAATGTGTCCTACACCTTTCATTTGGCCTATGTAGTATGTTGCAACTTTCAAATTTCAGTTTGGATCAGTTGATCAGGTACCCATTTCAAGGGGTGAGTTGAAAGTGCATTTTAGGTGCAAATGCAGATTTTACCAAGTAGCCTACTTTGAGTGCTTATATATTTTGCCTTGTTGATTGTCATGAATAATTTCATAGTGGATTGAATTATATGCATAAAAGTGTTCCTCCGTGCAAAATTTCAAGTCTTTATGAATCCATTTGCTCAGTTTAGCAGGCTCAATCCGTTTGCAGTTTGTGTTGTTTGACAAGTCTTTGTTTCAGCTGCTAGTTGGAGCCCTGTTTTGTATAAGTGTAAAAGTTGCCCCGGTGAGTGTCATGTCAGAATGTTTGTTTCGGGCTATTGTTGGTATAAATGACAAGCTACGTTTCCAGTTTCAAGCTCCTGCCAATCCGTTTGATCGGTTTTCAAAAGGGTTTCTTGAGCCATCTGTTTCAGTGTTTTGTACTTTCATTGCTATATCAGTTAAAGTTGCTATTTTCATGAGCGCACCATTTGCACCCAGTTAGGCTTTTGGTCGAACTGAGCTTTCCAAGTTTTGATATGTACTTCAAGGTACCTATGCCTCAGATTTGAGGGTCTACGGAGGTCATTTGATATTTTTAAGAAAGGCATCATGAGTTGCCTGCGCATTGACTTCATCAGGTCCGCAGTGCCGACAAAGTCAGTTGGTCATCTTTGACCATTAATATTTATTCACTCGAGATTCATCTTGAGAAACCGCTTGGTAGAGTTCATGTTTGTATATCAGAGTACACACCTGTCAGTTTGCAAGGTCCAGAAAGGTGTTTTGACTAGTTTGAAAATTACGTCTTCATGATTAAATGCGAAAAATGTGGCGCAAGCACCTGAAAGTTGCAAAACTTAGTTTGATGATCCGAAAATGGTGCCAATCGATTCCAGAGGTATGTTTAAGGTTCATGAGACATTTTGAAGGTCAGTTACATGAAAACAATTTTTTTTAAAGTTGGACCCACTTTGGGGCCCGACCTGGCTTGCCACTTCATGCATCTTTTCAGGCAAATTTGAAATTGTTATTTTAAATCATATGTTATATGATTTAAGAATAAAGGAGAAAGATGTCCAAAAGGGTTTAAGTATTGCTGGTTCCAGAAGATCTAGCAATAGAAGAGAAACGTTTAGAGGAAGAACGAGCAAAACAAAAGGAGGACAATGATAAACAAACAAGGAATGGAACTCAACACATTGGTATTTTGGTCTTTAGCAGATTGGAGGCACTTCTTAACCAAACTCAGCTTTATTCAGAGTTTTTGCTTGAGCAAATGGAAGATGCTAAATTTGGTTCAAGTGAGAATGCTGATGCAAAAGATCCCAAACCTGAGGTAAGAGGTGTTGGTAGGGGTCGCATGAGAAGAGGGGCAGCTTCTAATGGGAATGGCGGTAGAGGCCAAAAGAAAGTGACAATGTTCAATGCAGCAAAGGAAAAGGCAAAATATGCACTTCAGGTCATGCTAGAAAATTGTAAAGAAGATGCCCAAGATAATGATTCTGATGATTTAATAGAGGAGGAGAGGAACTAGAAAGAACAAATGAATCTTGTTCCTCTATTGACCGATGGAAGGCTCCAGCAGATGCATTGCCAAGTCAAAATGGTAGCAATCTCTCCTTGCGTGGTGGAGTGGCAGTGTAGAAGGCGTTGAAAAGGCCATAGAAACCCTTTAGCAAATGCAAACAACAATCCAACATTCCCCTCACGTGCTCTCCCCTTTGCGTGGTTTTTTGAGCAGCATTGAAATTTCAGCAAATGCAATTTGATGTAAATTGCAAATCCTCCCCTCTACATGGTTTATGAGAAGCTCAGAAACATTCAAGAAAATCTTTTGGCATGGTGAGTAGACCACATGAAACTCAAGAAAAAGCACTTGGCAGGCGTAAAACCAAAGTGCCTTGATCTGTGACTTCCTCCCTGCTGTGTGGAGTGGTGTAGGTTACAGAAAGCTTTTAAAACAAATGCAATTAACAGTTGTTTTCCCTCCTTTAGCGTGGTACCCTCCCCAACACCCACATCCTCCCTACCGTGGTGTTGATGTTGGAAATTAAAAGTTTCAAGCAAGTGTAATCGGCAGGTATAAAGCCAGTTTAATTTCCCCCCTGCCAGCATCCTCCCCTGCGTAGAAATTGGTGAAAGTCTGAAGTTAAAAAAAAAACTTTCAAAGCAAAGGCATTGCCAGGTAAAATGCAGTCCTCCTTGCTTGCATAGTATGGCTTGGTATTCTGAAAAGGCGTCTAAACTTATGAACAACAGATTGGGCATGAAAATCTTCAAAATACACAGTCTTAGGCTAAATGCCATTATCCCACATTCACTGGGCGAAGGGATATTTAAGTATTTAAAAGAAACACTCTACACAAGTATAATGTCAAAGCTTTAAGGATTTTGACGGATGGTGTTGGCTGGGCGACTGGGACCCCATGTGCGTGGGCGCATTTCCTGAGGCGACTAAGGAGGCCAAGTGGTGACCAGGTGGACCCCACCCACTCGGGCATGAAAATGGCAAAAAGAACATGCGAAAAAGTGAAGGTTAAAGATCATGCAGGTTCACAACAGATCTGCGATGCGTGTTGATTCGCGAAGGGAAGATGCTCGAAGAATACCCTTCACGAAATGGTGAAAAGCACATGCGAAAAAGTGAAGGTTAAAGATCGTGCAGGTTCGCAGTAGATCGACGATCGACGATCGACGTGATTTCGCGAGGCGAAGATGCACGCCTGTTACCCTTCATGAAATGGTGAAAGGTGATGTGGTAGATCCAGGTGGAGGTCCAACTCGCGAGTCCCGCTGATGTGGCAATGAGGTGGCATACAAGTGGCAGTGACATGGCGATGAGGTGGCAGTCGAGTGGCGGTGACGAGGTAGACAAGTGGCAAAAGATGATGTGTCATCCCAGGTGGCGCCCAGTGGACCCCATCAGCGAATCACAAGCTGCCACGTGGCAGGGCGTTAGGCCAAAAATTAGGTGAAAAATTGAAATTAAACATATAGTTTCAACTATATAAGAAAATCTAAAAATTTAAATGATGGTGCACATAGAAAGGATTAATTCACCTGAGAGGTTATTTTTTCCCGAAATAGCAAGTATTATATATCACCTGAAAGCTCTCAGAATGAGGAATCCAATCATGAAGTTTGTTTCAACAAATGTGGGATATTTAGAGAGCAGTTTCCATGGGAAGGAGGAAGAAAATGAAATTCAGTTAGGGAAAGAACACACATGGCATGTTCTGATGAAATCTGATATTTTTCCCTCCTCTTCTTATTCCCATTTATTCTCAATTGTGATGGTTCCATAATTTTGGAGGAAGTGCTCCAGATTTCATGGCTTCCAATTCTGAGTTCTCTTCGAAATTGTATAGGGCAGTGCTTTTCTTTCAATAATAGAGTATCTTCTTGTTGTAAATGTTTTTGTTGCAGGTCATGTATATGTAAGGCATATATACAGTTTACTGGATTGTCTCTAAGCATTCTCTGTTTTCAATAAATCCAGTCTTCAAGGGAGTTTGGGTTTGTCCTCTCAAAGTGGGAGTGTGAGGATTATTTTTCAGGTACTCTTCAAGGCAGAGTTTAAATTCTATCAGCAGTCATTTTGGATTCAGGATAATGTCTGGATATGTATAATCCTCTGTCTAAGTTTAGAATGTATTAATATCAGGCATTAATACAGGGATATCTTTCTTAATAAATTGAATTTGCAATAGAGGTTTTCATTTTCATTTTGATGTATGACTCTGTTGCCCTTGGATAAGGAACTAATCTTGCAGATTTTGGGGTTTTCTCAAAGATTAAAAATCAAATCAGAATATCTACCTTTATTTTATGTTCTATGGGAATGTTTCATCCATCTCATGCTTCAACTTAGTTGAGATGTTAATGTGGATCTAACCCATCTACAATAACCTCCTAGTTGTTAATCCTTGTGAGATCTATCTACTTTATTGATGTTGTCATAGGTGTGTAATAGGTTTAATTTTAAGCATCAAAGGTATAGCCGCCTAGGTTTTGCAGAGCCTTAAGAGTAGAAGGATTCATATCCTTGTCATGTTGTCCAAGCCCTGAGGTTCTTCATAGATTAAATTAGCTGCTTCATAGATCAATTGCAGGTGTACTTGGGTTAGTCAATTTTGATGAACAACACTTTCCAAGTGAAGCAGGCAAAAATCACTAGATGTCTCCATGTCCCTTCATAGTAAATCATATATGTAATGAATTTAAAGCATACGTAGTAGATATGAGAGAGATATAGGAGAGATAAGATAGAAACATAATAGAGACTATGACCTACCTTTTGTATGATGTTATTAAATTATATAAGGAGCTATAAGGTTTATATATGTGCTATGGATGAGCTAATTTTTATTCTTGTTGATAGTATAGTATGCATTATCTATTCACTTAATTTTATTGTTGCAAATGCTCATTTCTCTTACTGGTGTCCTTTGGGGTATAAACTGACTACATTAGAGATCTTGGAGTATAGATCTATAAATTGTGTTGGTATTTGCATGAAGATTGCATTAATGATATGTTATGTTGTCATTGATGTCAATTAATTGGTAATGATATTGTTGTAATAATGTTTTGTAACCGGTAGGAGGAATTTGTGGAGTGAACCGGTATTGCTATGTATTGGAGAGTTGAACTGGTAAACCCTACCTGTTGATTTGATAAACCCTAACCGATTAAGTTTGGTGAATTGGTTATATTGGTTTATGATTTGATGATGAGTAGTAATGATTATGACACGTATTATTATTGTATGAAGAGAGTTTCAAAGTGATTTTGGTGCGTTGATGAAATGGTTTTTGTCTAGGGAATGAGCAAGTATATTGCATGTAATGCAAAGCGCGTGGTGAGTTACCGAGTTCGATGAAGCGATGATCAAGGAGTGATCAAGGTTTTCTTGATTGATGTGCAGAGATTGCTATGTAATCCAACAATCATACTTGAGCCGACTTGTTTGTAATCTCTATGAGAGAATTAGGTTTTTGTTATGTTACCGACCTAATTGATTTGTTTATAAGGTCAATGAGTTGTTTAGTTTCAGAGTTGGAAAAGTTTTAGTTGAGTGTGTGGTTGCCGAACCAGATGATGTATTTGCAGTTTGAGTAAAGGCAGATAAGAGCATGAAAAGGATTTAAACAAGCAAGTGTAGTGCTATTCAAACAGATTAACAAACTCCTGTTGTTTTTTAACAATTACAACAGATTGAAATCCCCTAACTGGGTAAGCTCTAACAAGCTTGGTGCCATTCAAATCCTCTAACCAGGTGATCCATTAGCTTGGATTTCAATGTTTGCATTTTGATGATGTTTTGATTGTCATTGATGGACACACACTTTCTTGATGTATGACTTATGCTCAACTGGTAATTGCTCCAACCGGTATTGTGTATTATTGAATGTATAGTCTTTAGACTATCGGTGTTTTGAAGAAAATGGTTTACCGGTCATAGATTGTATGAATACCGCAAGCGGTATGAAGACCCCAAGTGGTACGAGGATCCCAAGCGGTTCGAGGAGCTTAAGCGGTACGAAGGAACCAAGCGGTAGTTAACTTTTCATCGGAACACTATGATCTACCAGTCTTCATTTTTGACAACCAGTAATTTGTATATTGTATTAACTGGTATTACTCTGTGATGAGTTACCAACCGGTATTACTATAATGTGTGATGAGTTATCATCCACCGACACTTTGGTGGTGATTTTGTGCCGTGTTACCAAAAGTGTCTAGATGCACTGAACCTAGGAACTTGTAGTTTAATTCTATTGGACTGACATGAAATCAGTTTCCTTTATAAGGACATCATGTCTAGGGTTTGCATGTGAGATATGTGATGTATGAGAGATACAATAGAAAAGGTTATGTGTGAAGAGACAGAGTGTGGAGGTATTGAAGACTGAAGTAATGCTGAAATGCATTAACAATGAGTTGTCAAGGATCTAACTAAGCATACCATGCTATTATCTAGATCATTCACTTGTTGATTACTAATATCTTTGACAAGTTTGAAACCCTTAACTGGGTAGGCCTAGCAAAGCCTTTGTAAATCCTCTAACAAGGTGGTTCACAACTGTGGATCTGAAATCTTTTAACAAGGCAGTCTTTAACAGGACTTATCTCCTAACAGAGATCTAGATTCCTAACAGGATCTGTTCTGGTGAAGAACATTGTATGACCTTAACCGGTCTGGTTTCTATTCTGTAGATAGTTACTTCTGAATTTCTTCTCACTGTGGTTTTTCCCATTTGGGTTTCCATGTCAAATATATTGTGTTATGGTGATTGTACTCTTGTGGGTGAATGCTTTGTTTGCTATTTGGTTTGCATTTATCTTAACCGGTTTATTAGTGAATCTGTTGTACCGGTGATCTTCTAAACTATTTAAAAGTTTGTTTATAGTATTTTTTGGCATACTAATTCACTCCCCCCTCTTAGCATTAATCATTCAAATCCTCTATCGAGGTTACTCCTTACAGGGTATTGCTTCTAACAAGGCATTATAGTCAATCCCTTAACTGGGTATTTCCTAACAGGATCTGTTCTTAACAAGACTTTTGTAAAGCTTTAACAGGTTAGGCTTCTAACAAGGCAAACTTCAGAAGAATTCAAATAGTTATCTTGTGAGTCTCATCTCACTGTGGTTTTTCCCATTTGGGTTTCCACGTCAAAAATATTGTGTCAAGTGGTGAATCTTTTGTGGTTATGTTCTTATGGTTGATTTTATTAACTACTTAATCCACTTTGATAAGTCATGATAACCGGAAGCATTGTGAAACTAAGTTTTACTTATGTCAATAAAAGCATTTGGATGTTTATGAGTTTGAAGTTGTTTACTGTTAGTTTGTTGTAACAGTCAACCGGTTTATCTTGAGAGTTTTTATCTTGACAGTGATATTGCATTGATAGTTCGCAGTTTACTTTGAGAGATTGATTTTGAGATTGGTGAAGTTAGTATCAATTTTTCTATCTATTGATTCACCCCCACCCCCTCTTAGTAGTTGACTGGATTCTTATTCTTTCATCATACCATCAATTGGTATCAGAGCATATCAGGTCCTCTAAGGTTTAAGCCTAACAACTTGAGGTAAAGATCTTGCAGAACATGATGAAGAAAGAAGGTCTAAAGTTTAATAGAGAGAACTATAGGATATGGAGTGATATAATGAAAATTTATATCAAGATTCTTGAAAATCAATACTAGGAACATGTTGTTGTTCAATATGTTACACCTAGTGGGACTATGACTGATGATCCAAAGAAAGAGAAACAAGATAATAATCAAGCCTTAGAGGCTATTATCAGTTCTTTGTCTGATGCATAATATGTAGATGTTCATGGTCTAGAGACTGCATATGAGGTATGGAAGAAACTTAAAGAGATTTATAGTGGTGATGAACATGTTAAGATTGCTAAAGAAGAGAGTCTAAGAGGAAAGTTTGATGATAGGCAGATGGCTGAAGGTGAGAATATCCAGCAGTATGGTCAAAGGATAAAAGAGATGGTGAAATTAAGAGTGCAGGAGGTAAAGTGGAAATGACACAGTGATCGGTAAGGTACTGAGAACCCTTCTACCGGTCTACGCTATCTGAGTTGCAGTCATTCAGGAGCTAAAGTCTATTGATAAAACTAAGGTAACCCTTGACTCCATCACTGGCAAGCTTACTGCTTTTTAACTAAATGGTTATGATGGTAGTGTACAAAAATCTGAGTCTGCATTTAGAGCTTCTGTTTCTAACCCATCTATGGGGAAAAGTAGAGATGTCAGTCATAATTATGAATCTAGATCCAGCAGAGAAGCTGATGATGAAGACAGTTTTGTTGAGCTTGAAGCATTGTTGGCCAAGCGGTTGCCCAGAGGTACTGGTAAATATAGAGGTACATTACCTTTGAAATGTTTTGCATGCAACAAGATTGGACACATAGCTTCTAACTATCCTAATGGTGATAATGAGAACAAATGAAAGAAATTCAAGAAGTATAAAGGCAAAGGCAAAAGAGATTGTCTTATTGTTGTTGATGGTGGTATCACTGATGAGGAATCTGATGGTGATGCTAATGAAGATATTGTGTTTGTAGCCATTAAAGAGAAGATATTTGATCGGGAGGCCTTAATATCTCGAATGGATAACTCTGATGATTGGATCATTGATAGTGGTTGTTCACATCACATGACCGGTGACCGGAGCAAATTTATTTCTTTGAAGGAATTTGATGGAAGAGTTGTAAGATTTGGTAATGACTCACCTTGCATGGTTAAAGGTAAGGGAATTATTTCTCTTAATGGAAAGAGAAATGAAGATGATGTCTACTGGGTTGAAGGTTTAAAGCACAATCTTTTGAGTGTGGCACAACTCAATAACAAAGGATACCCATTGGAGTTTAAGAATAGTAAGTGAATAATCTATGGGAGCAAAGGTGAATTGATTGCAACCGGGAAGCAAACTAAAGGTAACCTGTTTCACCTTAATCCTAAAATCAGCAACTGTTTAATTTCAAAGATAGATGATAGTTGGCTTTGGCATAGGAGATTTTGTCATATAAACTTTGATAACATTGTTAAAGTGAGTAATTTCAAGATAGTGAGAGGTTTGCCTCAGTTGGACAAACCGGTTAATGCTCTATGTAAGGAATGTCAGTTGGGAAAGATGACATCCTCAACTTTCAAGAGAAAATCTTTTTCAGTAGAACATTTGTTAGATTTGGTTCATACAGATCTTTGTGGACCAATAAGGACAAAAAGTATTCAAGGTGACAAATATTTTATGATCTTCACTAATGATTGCTCAAGGATGATGTGGGTCACATTCTTCAAGGATAAGACTAAAGATTTTAGTAAGTTCAAGGCATTCGGGGCCTTAGCTGAGAAGGAGAGCGGTAAGAAGATAAAGTGTCCGAGGACTGATCAAGGTGGTGAATTTAGTTATGAGGAATTCACTAGATATTGTGAAGAAAATGGTATCAAATGACAAATTTTTGCACCGAGGATACCACAGCAGAATGGTATCGCAGAGAGAAACAACTGGTCAATTGTTGAAGCTGCAAGGATGATGTTGATACAAGGAGGTGCAACAAATTTTTTTTGGAGAGAAGTTGTCAGCACAACTGTCTACACTATGCACCAGATTCTGGTAAAGAGAGGTAAGGACAAGACTCCTTATGATAAGTGGTATGGTAGATCATCTAATGTTAGTTATTTCAAGATATTTGGTAGAAAATATTTTATTAAGAGAGGTGATTATGCTAGAAAATTTGAGGCTAAAAGTGATGAAGGTATATTTCTTGGTTATTCCACCAAGAGTAAGGCCTACAAGTGTTTTAACAACTGGACATAGAGAATTATTAAGAGTGTTGATGTTCGAGTGTATGAATATCCTGAAGTCTTAGAGGAAACTAGTTTGGAGAAAAAGGATGAAGATCCTTGCATTTTGTTTTTGGAACCAGAAACTGTGAAACCTAAAATCGGTAAAGCAAATACTGATGTACTAGTTCAACTGTAATAGATAAATTTAGAAGAAGATGATGATAATGAAGAATATGAACCTGAAGGTAATGATCATGTTATTCCGAGATATGTGAGACTCAATCACAATCCTGAGCAGATTATTGGAGATAAGGATGCTGGAGTACTTACCAGAAGAAGAATCAGAGAGAATTCTTGCATGATCTCCACTATTGAACCAAGAACTGCTAAGGAAACATATGGTGATGATCATTGGGTTAAAGCTATGGAGGAGGAACTAGATCAAATTGAGAAAAACAACACTTGGACCCTAGCACCCCGACAGGTAAATAAAAATGTGATAGGTACTAAGTGGGTATTTAGGAACAAGTTGAATGAAGATGGCGTTATAGCTCGCAATAAAGCTAGGTTGGTTTGTAAAGGTTATGCACAAGATGAAGGAGAAGATTATGGGGAGACTTTTGCACCAATGGAAAGACTGGAAGGTGTCAGAACTTTACTTGCATTTGCAACACATAAGAAATTCAAGGTATACCAGATGGATGTTAAGTCAACATTTTTGAATGGGATATTGGAAGAAGAAGTATACATTGAGCAACCAGATGGTTATGCTCTGACTGATGATAAAGACATGGTATGCAGATTGCATAAGGCTTTATATGGATTAAAGCAGGCATCGAGAGCATGGTATGAAAGGTTTCATACACATCTGATGAAGATAGGTTTTCTGAGAACCAATGAAGATAGCAACATATATCTCAAATCTGAAGGAGATAAAATACTGGTCAGCAAAGTTTTTGTAGATGAAATCATATTTGGAGGTAATGATGACATGAGAAATGATTTTGTAGATGAAATGAAAAATGAGTTTGAAATGTCTCTAGTGGGAGAAATAAAAAATTTCATAGGCTTGCAAATACAACAAATGAAGATTTGTATTTTCATCACACAGTCTAAGTATGTGATAGAGGTTTTGAAGACATTTGGTATGAGTGACTATAAACCAGTTGGGCTAGTTGCTAGATTCCAGAAGAATCCCAAGGAAACACATTTGATAGAAACCAAGAGGATTTTTAGATATTTGAAAGGTATTGTTGAATATGGATTATGGTATCCATATGGAGGAAACTTTGACTTGAAGGTGTACACAGATGCAGATTGGGTAGGAAATGTTGATGACAGGAAAAGCACAACCGGTGGAGAATTTTTTCTTGGAGGAAGACTTCTTTCATGGAGTAGTAAGAAGCATAGTTGTACATCACAATCTACTGCTGAAGCTGAGTATGTTGCAACTTACATGAATTGTACCCAGGCTATCTGGATGAGGCACATTTTGGAAGGTTTTAAGATGAAGATTTCAGAACCTATAAAGATCTTATGTGATAATACTAGTGCCATAAATATTTCGAAGAACCCTGTTTTGCATGCACGAACCAAGCATATTGAATTGAAGTATCATTTCTTAAGGGAAAAAGTGCAGAGTAAGGATGAGATCTTGGAGCATGTTTCTACCAAGGAGCAGTTTGTGGATATGTTTACTAAATCACTGTCTAAGACTACTTTTGAGTATCTTAGAAGTCAGCTAGGGGTTGCACCCCTTCATGAGGTTAGTTGAGCATGATGTAGATTACATCAGCCCCAGAGCTACTTGCAGAATTTTATAGCAAGATTGGTGTAGAAGTGGAGTTATTCCATAGGGGGAGCATCAAGTTGTAGGTTGTTGATGCTGAATAGTGAAATTTGACTTTACATGTTTTACTTTCAATTTGGCATTGTTGTCAAAGGGGGAGAATAACTATGTGATTTCTATGGTTGACAGAGAGAAGGAAGACAAGCGTAAGACAAGGTGAATACTTGGTAATGTAAACCAAGATTCCTATTCACAATCACAACAATCAATGGTATTGATATTTGTATTACCATCAATGCCAAAGGGGGAGATTGTTGGCATTTGCATGAAGATTGCATTAATGATATGTAATATTATCATTGATGTCAATTAACTGGTAATGATATTGTTGTAATAATGTTTTGTAACCGTTAGGAAGAATTTGTGGAGTGAACTGATATTGCTATGTATTGGAGAGTTGAACCGGTAAACCCTACCTGTTGATTTGATAAACCCTAACCGATTAAGTTTGGTGAATTGGTTATATTGGTTTATGATATGATGATGAGTTGTAATGATTATAACACGTATGATTATTGTATGAAGAGAGTTTCAAAGTGATTTTTGGCATATTGATGAAATGGTTTTTGTCTAGGGAATGAGCAAGTATATTGCATGTAATGCAAAGCGCGCGATGAGTTACTGAGTTCAATGAAGCGGTGATCAAGGAGCGATCGAGGTTTTCTTGATTGACGTGCAAAGATTGCTATGTAATCCAATAGTCATACTTGAATCGACTTGTTTGTAATCTCTATGAGAGAATTAGGTTTTTGTTGTGTTACTGACCTCATTGATTTGTTTATAAGGTCGATGAGTTGTTTAGTTTCAGAGTTGGAAAGTTTTAGTTGAGTGTGTGGTTGCCGAACCGGATGATATATCTGCAGTTTGAGTAAAGGCAGATAGGAGCATGAAAAGTACCTGAACAAGCAAGTGTAGTGCTATTCAAATAGATCAACAAACTCCTGTTGTTTTCTAACAATTACAACAGATTGAAATCCCCTAACCGGGTAAGCTCTAACAAACTTGGTGCTATTCAAATCCTCTAACCAGGTGATCCATTAGCTTGGATTTCAAATCCTTGACAGAGGTTACTCCTTACAAGGTATTGCTTCTAACAAGGCATTATAGTCAATCCCTTAACCAGGTGGTTCCTAACAAGATTTGATCTTAACAGGACTTTTGTAAAGCTTTAACAGGCTAGGCTCCTAATAGGGAGAACTTCAGAAGAGTTCAGATAATTATCTTGTGAGTCTCATCTCACCGTGGTTTTTCCTATTAGGATTTCCACGTCAAAAATATTATGTCAAGTGGTGAATGTTTTTGTGGTTATGTTCTTATGGTTGATTTGCTTAACTACTCAATCCACTTTGATAAGTCATGATAACCGGAAGCATTATGAAATGAAGTTTTACTTATGTCAGTAAAAACATTTGGATGTTTATGAGTTTGAAGTTGTTTATTGTTAGTTTGTTGTAACAGTCAACTGATTTATCTTGAGAGTTTTTATCTTGACAGTGATATTGCATTGATAGTTTTAAATTTACTTTGAGAGATTGATTTCAAGATTGGTGAAGTTAGTATCAGTTTTTCTATCTACTGATTCACCCCCCCTTCTCAGTAGTTGACCAGATTCTTATTCTTTCATCATACCATCAAATTGTACAACCCAAATTATCTTGTCAATAGTATCCTTGCATGATGATGTTAGTAGGTATCTAGTATTAGTGAAAACTAATCCATCCATCATAACACCTATTTGGAAGAGACTCAAGGAGGTTGTTCTAGTAGTGTAGTATCTATTTGTTTGTCTACAAGTTCCCAATGAAATTGTGTGAATATTTATGGGTATTATAGATTATTTTGATGCTAATGTATACCAATTTATATTTATATTTTCTCCATTCATACCAATTTGAAAAATTGTGAGTTTAGACTTTCAATTTGGAACAAAACAATGTTGGTAGTGTAATGTGATTTGGAGTTTTTATTCAGTTTTTAGAGAACTATGGAGTATATGTTGTTTTTTAATGGTGTTATTTTCCAGTCCTCTACCATTATTGGTTTTATATATTATTACATGAAGCTGTAAGTAACATATCTCAAGTTGATGATAAGTATGGGCCTATTTTTGTGCATTCCTATGATGTATGTTTCATCACTATGGAAGCACAAGAAGTGGTTATTTCAAAAATTTACATTTTATGCATTAGAGAATATATTGAATCTTATAATAGAACTAAAAGTATAAAAATAAGATATATACCATTGGGAGAAGTTGCAAAAGTTTCAGGTTAAACTTGTCTCATGTTAGTGCATATACACAATTTGAAAATCAAGTTATGAAAGTAAGGATATTGATGAAAAATTAATGGAGACATATTATTTACTAGTTTATAATATGGGTAGGCTATTTATACCTTGGTGATCACTACATCAGTATCACACAACTCAAGTTTGTTTCTATGAGATTTTTCAAAATACTAGGAAGGAAGATGGATGAAATTGCATTTAGTAAGTTTCTAGAATTTATTTTGGAAGATGTGGATTAGATTTTGATTTAGAGTGAGTGAATAAACACTTTGCATATATATTCTTATTAGTTTCATGTAATTGTCACACAAGAATTTGAGTTTTCAATTTCAATGCACAGTATCCCTTGGCAAAAGATGCTACATTGCACATGGACAGGATCAAGGTTTGGTATTTGTTAGGAAAAATCATTTTTCCATTAGGAAATTGAAGCTATATGTTTTTAATTTCTTGAGGACAATAAATTTTAGGAGGGAGGACTTATCATGCCCCCTTTCATTTAAAAGTATATTTTGGTCAATATTATATTATTCTACCCTAGGTTAATCGGGTAAGCATAGAAAGAGTAAATTTATTTAATGCTTATTATTGTCCACATATTTCTCATACTAATAGGACAATTAAAAACTAAAGTAAATTGTGATGAGGTTAAATTTAGGCATTAGAATTTGTGTCCTTTGGTTTAAGTAGGAAGAAGTTTAAGAAAGAAGTGACCAGTAAATTTAACCATTAAATGTCATGATTGTCACAAGAAAATGTATGTGATAGTCATAGGTAAATCAGTGAAGTGTGAAAAATTGCCTTGTAAGACCTAGGGGAATGAATTGTTTTGTGTATCACAGAGGAAGGAGTGGAAGGATCCTATATACCCTGTAGAAGTTTTTAGAAGACATAACATGGAAAATTAAATCACATATTGATGACTGTCCTATAATATTTGACTATCATAGTAATGGTAACTAGTCAAGCATATGCTGCAAACAAAGATATAGAGGGAGGCTTCCATTGTTGCAAGACCTATAGAATACATGTGAACCTTTTGTAGGGTCCTCCTAACTGAGCCCAAGGGGTTTTAGGCCTTAATGACATGGAGTTTGATCTCTTTGTCCACCAATAAGTCAGTCCTTAGTGCTAGGGACTAAACCGTGTCAAGTAAACATGGAGACACTCGAGACCACAAAGTTGATTTGGTTGTAATGTCACAATCCCCAAAATAGTATGAACACACACTCCAAGGTTGATACTCAATTCCCATGAATGTCCAAGTCTCTGTTTGAAGGCTCAAGTCTTGTAGATGCCTATGGTGGATTCTAGGAGATGTGAAAAAAAGAGTAGTCCAAAAAAATGTGTTATAGAAACCTTACTATTGAGTTTGTTATCATAGGTTAACCCATGCCTTTGTGACGTGCAAAGTTTCTAAAACAAAAATGAAAGATGGAAAAGAAACATTCTAAATAAGAACAAACTATGAAAAGGAAATATTGTAAACTAACTAACCACATGACCATTATAGAAACGTTACATTATTACTTTAATAGTTACATGTGTACAATACCCTTACTTCCTTAGGGCTATAAATTGTTTTAGGCACTACAAGGATGTAAAATTTTAGTTTCATATTATTAGAGATGTTATTAAGGAGTTGGGCCTTGGGAATACAATGGAGGTCATTTTAGTTGTCTTCTATATGAGTGGAGCAACATGAAAGTTGATCGAAGCTGCCAATAAATATATTTTTTGGACCCCTTGTGTGTGCATGCCATGAACAATGCATTAAAGGTCATAGGAAAAATTAAATGAATCAAATAGGTTGTACTCAATGTAAGAGATGTCTAGATGTTAATGTCCACATATCATATGCACTATTTTCTTCAAAAAGAAATTTCCCAAACTCATTGAGATTAGATATGCCTCATACCACATTTTCTTGGATAAGTTGATTAATTTATAATAGTCATGACACCTGAGTCGATTGGTTGGACCTAGTCCAAATGAGTGTAACATAAGATGATGAAGAAGAACTTTTTTTGAGTTCAAATCTCCAATTTTCAGAGTTATTATATATGGGGATTTTAACAGTTAAGTATTGAGGAACTCTATGAATTCTTGGCCAAATGAAACTTGTACAAATAAGAGACCTCACCATTTAGCTATTAATGAGCACATTAAGATCAAAACTCCCTTACACATGGTTTCCTATGCATTGAACCTGAAGTGATATGTGCAAAGGATTAATAAATTTATCCCTATGATAGATATTGAGGTGAAGAAAGAATTCATCAAGGTAATTCAAAAGATGTACAATGCAAATAAGGCTAGGATCATTCATAAAAGTACAATTTTATTTTGAGAGGAAACACTTTTCATTGTATGTGCATCCTTGTTCTAAACTGCCATGGACTAAATTTGACTCTTTACTATTGTTACTATTTCTATGACTCTGACAATGTAACGACTTTATCAAATTTGCTCTGTGTAGTTGCCATTGTTTGTGAATCAGTATCTAATTCAATGATATTGGCTTATATGTACTTCACTAGGATGACAAAATCGAAAATGGTAGTAGATGTTGGAATTGGAAGTGCAAGACAATGGTGAAGGTCTTTGTCATTTCTCTTCTAGGGATATTTAATGGACCCAAATTTGTGTCAAAGATGTTTCCATGATAGACCTTTGTGCAGTGATTCCACTTGAAAGATTAGATGTATTCATCAATGGGGAATCGTTGCTTGAAGGTGTTGAAACCACATTTTTCAGAAAGAGGCACTCTGAATAACATACTATTGTGCACAACATCCATACAACAAAGATGTATAGTCGGTTAGTAGACACATTCTTTGCTATGCTTTGTCTACGTTTAATGACATTATGACTCTTGCTGATAATATGACAATTTTTTTGAAGGTATTGATGTGCACATGGTCTAGAAGACAATAGGAATAAGCCACCATATAAGAAGTGGGATTATCTGTATAAAAAAAATGAGGTTGTACGTGCCACTTCATTGTTAAGGTGTTATATGGTAGGCCAGACGTGGTCGTCTTGAAATTCAAGCAACCATTGCATGTAGACACCAATGGTGAATTTTGTCATGGTGTGCATGATACCAGCAATGAGTTGCACTCTTAATTTGCACCAAACCTGTTTGATGAATACAAAGCATATATAGAGAGGTTGTTGGTGATGGATATCAGCATTGATGCTACAATGAACGGATATCTTGATGATCTCATTTTCTGTAGCATGTTGAGGAAGAGATATTCATTTGTAACATGCAAGGATGTAATGAATGCAATGATAAGGGCCCACTCTATTCACTCACAAAAGCATGTGCACGATGCCACTAACATCTTACAATGGAAAAAACAAGATGAGGCTAATTTCTTTTTTTTCCAACAGCCACAAGGTCACAACACAACTTTCATTATGGGAATACAAACTTCCTAGATACTTGACATGTTGGTTCGACACTCACATGACTCGATTATCTCAATGTATTCCACATTTACAACAAATAAATATAAGCCAAGTCTCCTCAAATTCCTTCTAATGAGTTTTCATCATATTTTCAAATTTTCCTTTGCATTTGTAGATGCTAATGATTTTATGGTCATTTTTTAAAACAACACCAATTGTACTCATTGGTTGTTTTTGACAAGCAACAAGTGGGGGTGCTTGTTGCATGGGAAGTGACATTGAGGAACAATATTGAGGACATTTAGGTGTGGTTGATGGAGTTGTAGAGATGAGCAAAGGAAAAGATGCCTGACTAGAGGATCAATGCATTTATCACAGATGATGCGATTGTCGAGATTCAAGAGATAGAGTACATACATGTTTTAGTTGTTTGTCTTGACTAGATAAAATAGTAAGATATGTTTCTCTATGTTTTATTCTTTATGATTAAGCACAATTAATTGTTGTGTTTGAAACAAGATTGTTTTTTAATGTAATTTAATACTTTGGATTTGGCACGTGCATTGAGCATGGTTGAAGAATGCCTACAAGTATGCAACAAAGGAAAGAGAAATGGAAAAATTTCACCATTTAGGACAGATAATGATGGCAATGCATGGAAGTGAAGATAGCACTATTCAACAATTGCGCACTTTCTTTGCTAAATTTAGTGACAACCATGTTTTCTAGAGTACTTCTAGAATACATGGTGTCAAGGAGATGGTTGTATTGGTGAGTTTTACGTTACCTTAGTTTTGCCTTCGATGACTCCTGAACTCTTTTGATATGACGGTAGATGCATTCGTTTGTTAGTTGACATCCTACTTTTTTTTGGTAGCAATGTGGGTGAAAAATGTCAGGAATTTTCCTCATGCTAACCAGGACACAAATAATGCCATTGAATCATACCGTGAAAAATTGAAGGAATTGGACCTAAGAGATAATAAAAAGACATGCACAAGGAGGATGGATGATCTATATTATAAGTTTACATATAAAGTAGAACTATTCTACAAGAAAAAGAAAAAGTTGCAACATTTTGGATTTATCAAAAACTACAGGTTGACACATTTGCAACAAGTATGGAGAGGGAAAAGGAAATTCTTGATGCTGATTATGTTCTAAATGACACTTGACAGTTGGTAATGGGTGAAAACTCATTCCTTGTGCAATTGGTATGTGGTTAGGAAATGTGGTGATCATTTGTACATATGTGTCTGTCTGTGGATTTTGCAAGGAAACATGTGCAAGCATGCATTGAAGGTTACTACAATGATCAACAACTCATTTGATGACTCAAGTCTCCTAGGTAAGTGGATGTTAAATGCAAGTCAACTTGTTTGGTTTGTGAATGTTGATCTATGCTGATTTAAAATATCTGCACTTCACTCTAAGATTTTGTTTCATGTAGATCCTATTCCTATGTCAACTCCAATAACTACTAACATTAATGAAGACCCAACACCTCAACCAATCGTCGATAGAATTTACAATGCAAAAACACATATAGAGGATGTTGACATTGTAATGTGGAATGAAGCGAGCACAAATTTAAAGATGTTATCACAAATAATTCCAAAGTCACATGAAAAAATAATGGCATTTGTAGGTTATGTGAAGAGGTTCATGGTTGATATTGACAATTTCGGTCCCATGGCATTCGATTTTGGTCCCCATACTGATCCAACCAATACAAGCACCATTCGCATGTGGTCTAGTTTAGTGAAAGTAGGGACCATGGTGGGATTTGGCGACACATAGGCAGACTACTACTACTTAGATATTTGATGATGTTGTGCAGCCTGACACCTTTGAGTTCCCCTTGGAGACTCCTAGGAGGTGGAAGGAAAAGACGCTATTGGAACAAGCACCAGAACCACATGTCCTTGCCACATGATCTATTGTATCTAATACAGGTTGGCACTCAACTGTCACCTATAAGTGATTTCTAAAAATGTCAATGATGCATGCGTTTATTTAGTCGTTATGTTTTATAGTTGGTGAAAGTGGTCCATAGATAGGTGTGAAAGTGTTCACTACACCCTCAACATCTAGGTAGAGGAGTCCTCATTGGCGATTGGATTTTGAAGGTTCTATATGTGGACAAGGATCACACAATATCCTTTAGTAACACAACATTGGTATTATTGGTTCAGATTTTGATTTTGATTTATATGTATTTCATATATGTGGATGACTACATCATGTTTTCATGTTCCTGTTAATAGTTAAGATGTGTTGTGCAGGTTGCTTGGTTCATATTTTGGAACGAATTACACGTCGCATTATCCTGCTTCAATTGTGAAAATTTTTTTTTAGCCATACCTGGGAGGTGGTAATCTCTATTTTATTTGTATTGTATTTGAAACTATATGTTAGTCATTACCTATTCACTTCATTTATTTTTTTAAGCTCCATGTTTGGCCTTTTATCTTTCAACATGTTGAATAATATGGACTACCTTTGTTTGTTGTAATATTGTTGTAATGTTGAGTAATATTGTCCCTAACCTCTTTTTATAATGTTTCTTTCGAAGCAAGTCCTATTCCTCTTTTTGTTCATCTAGTACAGGATACAATGGAATACTCCTACACTTCTGGCCATAGGAGGAGGTTGTAATTTTGTTTCTGCCACTTAATTTTCATTATTTGGCTTTTATGTTTTACATTTATTGAATGCTATAGTTAAATAAGTAACACTCTTATTGTATGAATATATCTTACATTTATTGAATTCTTTAGTTAAATAACTAACACTCTTATTGTATGAGTATGTCTTACATTAATTGAATTCTTTAGTTAAATAACTAACACTCTTATTGTATACATTTGCAGGTTGCTCCAAAATCTTGCAAAGTGTAGCCAAGAGGCTACACCATTTTAGCGCCTCCTCAGTGACTTGATTGAGGATATCCCACAGATGATCATTCCTTGAGGGATCATGCTACATGGGTGGCATGTCTGTGTCTATAGATATAATGATAGGGATATGAGGTACACCATACACATTGATCATTTCTAGTGGTTTCATCTTGCAGGGAATGTTGTATGGGTGAATATGGCCTATATATTTGGCCTTTGTGTACTGGCTAGTTTATCTCCCATGGGTTCACATCCTCTGTGCTCCCAAAATCCCCTAGATGGGAGGACAAATCCCACTGCCACATCTCATTTTCTTTATAAAGCATGTCACTCAATATTTTCCTTCAAATCTGTTGGTCATGGACTACACACACGTCTTCACAAGACATGAAAGTCCTCGCCCACCATCGAGGTTTAGTAGGATTTAGAGTAGATTTCCATCACACATGAGGTCTTCTCCATGAAATTGTATAACAGTAATTGTATGACTTTTCTTTTTATAGAAAAGTTGAATTTTATGTTTATAGAGTTGATCTTGGTATATTTGCATGGACCAAATTTATAATTTTTGTATTTTCCTAGTTTTTTATATATTTTTTTCTTGGAGATAACTTGCATAGACTATATTTTTTTCTTAGATGTGCATCCTACATCAGAGATAAAATTTTAAACTTCAATGTATCCTACATTATTAATTTTAATTTAAAAACCACTCCATGTCCATTAGAAACAATATTAATACAAAAACCACACCATGCTATGTTACATACATCACACTAACATGATATGTTATATTATATACATCACACTAACATGATATGTTATAATACATACATCACACTAACACGATATGTTATATTATATCTTTCCTTGAAAGCGTTATCCATGAAACCACACAAAAGGAATATGTATCCTCTAATTTACTTAATTCACCGTTGATGAACAAATTAATGTAAATAGCAATAGAGAATTGAATATAAGATACTTGAGACAATTATGGTTACTTTAACCACACAACAAGTGAATACGAATTCAAAGCATGAAATGATATAATGCACCACAACATAAGTATTTAATATTATCAAAATAAAGTCTAATATAGATTAATAGAAAATATCTTGCTCACTACTTGAATGTTAGGTCTATATTGTCTTAAAAATAAAAACACTTCCTTTTATAAGGAAGAGCCACCTAATTTCGAAATGTACATTTCATGATGAAACAACACGTCTTAATTACATAGTTTTTTCAATATTGACTTGTCTTTGTCCTCTTAATAAAAACAAATTAACAACAACCAAATGTGTTTACACCTTATATAAACTTGCATCCATTCTCCCCCACCACACTCATTTCTTCATAAAACCTGCATTTTCAATCAGAGAACCCACAATTCAGTATCAACTTAAAATCATTTGGGTATGTGTAGGATCATGAGGGGCCAAAATGTGGCAATGTGAAAAAAATGGCCTTCTCCACTCGCCTAAAAATGTGAAAATCCGTGTTGACTTTTTGCTTGGCTTGGATGTCAGTACATCTGGCCATGGAAAAAACCCAACCAAATCAGATATCTAATATTAATAAAAACATATGGATTAGTCGGTACCTTCCCTCCCGTGTCATGGTAGGGGAGTATGGGTTCGAATCCCATATGATCATAATAGGGATCAAGCGCCCTTTTTTATATAATATATTATATAATATATAATATATAGCATATATAATATATATTAGATTATATTATATTATATATTATATTTTATATAATATAATATAATATAATATATGATATATTATATACTATATTATATTATATACTATATTATATTATATAATATATATTATATTATATAATATATATTATATTATATAATATATAATATATTATATACTATATTATATACTATATTATATTATATTATATAATATATAATATATTATATTATATTATAATATATTATATTATATATGATCTAAAATGCATGGATGCAAGGGTGGGGCGTGGATTCGATGATGTCATGTGCTAGAGGAGGTGGCTCTGGGGTGGCGGGGGTTATTGCTCCCTGGTTCCGCTTTCCTTGTTCTGCTACGTTTGGTGGTGTCGGTGTGGTTGGGAGGGCTTGCATTTGGGAGGTGAGTGGGGTGGGTGTTTTCGGGGAGAGCACTTTCTTTCCCTTATCTGCTTAGGGTGTAGGTTTTCGCTCAAGCATGATGGCTGGTTTGCGAGAAGTGGCTTCAGAGGCTTCTCCTAGCTTGGATTTTCAAGAAGCTTTGGGTTCGCATTCTCTGAATCATGGTGTTAAGAATTTTGATAATAATCTCTTTGCTCCTAACTCAAGGGTTGTTGGTGCTGGTGTGTCCAATGGATCCCGAATTTCAAAGTTTAACGACTATCTTGAGAGATGCAAAGAGAGGCCGAAACTGGTAATTCCGCCTAAGATGATTGCCGAGGATGTTGAATATTTTTCAAAGCATTCACTTTACTACAAATTTTTGGGGATGAGGGTTTCTCTGTAGTTTCTAGAGAATTGGGCTCAGAGGATTTGGGTGCCGGAAGGGGAAATGGAGATTATGCTATTAGCAAACAACTACTTCATGGTTACATTCAATTGCATGGAGGATCGCAACAGGGTCTTTGAAGGAGGATCGTATTTTTATAACTAGGTGGGGTTGTTCATCAAACCTTGGCATGTGGGATTTAACCCTTCAGAGGAGCTCCCAAATAGGGTCCCAGTGTGGGTTCGATTACCTCATTTTCCAGTGGAATGTTGTTAGGAGGATGTGTTGTGGATGCTTGCTTCATTGCTTGGGAAGATGGTTGGATCTTCAATGCAAACCTTGGGGAGAAAGGTAATGACTTTCTCTCATATCTGTGTTGAAATTGATCTTAGTAAGCTTTTTCCAGATGCTATAGATATGTGTGTGGGCTCTTATTCTTTGGTTCAACAGCTAGATTATGAGACTTTACCATTTCGGTGTCATCTATGTCATGAGTATGGTCATTTGTAGTGCAAGTGCCCTAAGAATAAACCGGCTATGCATCAACCTCAACAGCCTTCCCATAACCTAGATGGGGCTAATAAAGGAAAAGCTTCCATGGCTGATGAGGTTGTGGGTGCTGATGGTTTTGTCCTAATTAAGACAAAGAACAGGAACCGAGGTCAAAAGAGGTCTTTGCAGGAGAGACAGGAGGAGGATACCTTTAACAGATTTGAAGCCTTGGATGATCTTAGCCAACAGGAGGTGAATCCGGGGTTGATTCCTTTGGATCAAAGTGCAACATGGTTGGTTCCTGATAGTGTGAACTGGGATACTACCCAGGTTCAATAGGTGGTTGGGAGTCAACAAATGGAGATGGATCAACAAGTAGTGGCTCAGTTGGGACCCATCTCTAGTGCTAAAGTGAAGTTAGCTAGTGGGGATGTTTCTCCTACAACACAGAAATTGGAATCTACTGGGGTCAAAAGTAATAAGATCTCCTTACATCTGGGTCTTCTTCAAAAAGACATTAAAAAAGGAGCAACAGAGAAGATTTCGAAGGTTGGAAGAAAGAAGGACTTGGATAAGATCAAATTGATGGGGGAGAATTTGGTTGAGTCAGGGTCAGTAAAGACTCTAGATTCTCATTTTTCCAATCCCCCAAAATGATTGTTCTATCATGGAATGTGAGGGGCTTGAACAATGGCCCTAGACAAAAAGTTGTTCGGGAGTTGATAAGGAGTCATTCTCCTGATGTCCTTTTCTTGTAGGAAACTAAATCATATGTGGAAAGTATGTTGGGTCTGGTGCCAAAGTTATGGGGGAGAGGCGAATGTTAGTGTATTGGGGTATTTGGCTCCTCTGGAGAGGTGGCCTGTCTTTGGAACCCCTTGAGGATTCATCCTATATGGTGGGTTGCTTCCAGATCTTCTTTATTTGGGGTTGCCTCTAGTCTTGAAACTAGGGAATATATCTTGTTTACTAACATTTATGCCCCCACTGATATTCAGGGTAAGCAAAATTTGTGGTCTCATATTTCTTTTATGCGAGGTTTGTTTCCTTTCCATCCATGGATTATGGTGGGTGATTTCAATGCCATCTTAGAGTTGAGTGAGAAGAAGGGTGGTGTTATGCGGTTGGAACCTTCTTCCTTCCTTCTTCGAAATAGTATATCAACCTTGAATCTTGTTAACATCAAGCCCAGCAATGGTCTGTTCACTTGGAATAATAGGAGGGTAGGGGAGTATTGGATTGCGGAGAGGCTGGATCGCTTTCTGGTTTCTAGTTTTTGGGTTGGTGGGGGTGGTCCACATGCTCTGAGATTTTAGATTGGATAGGTTTGGACCACTAGCCCATCAAATTGGTGTCTTCTTGTTCTTGGGTCGCTCACATTCCTTCATTCAAATTCCATCTTATGTGGTTACAGGATCCTTCTTTGCAAGATCATGTTGTGGAGTGGTGGAGGAAAGGGAGGCCATCCTTTGGCACTGCTATGTACACTTTTGCCAAGCAGCTACAATTTGTTAAGTTTTAGCTTAAATGGTGGAATCGTCAGTGTTTAGGTAATATTTTTCATGCTAAGATAGTTTCTCAATTAGAGTTGAATGGCATTACCAGATAAATAAAAGAGCATGGATTGTGAGAAGCCTTGCTTAGGGAGGAAAATAGGGCAGTCAAGGCTTTAGAGGAGTGGGATCTTAGGGAGGAAATCTACTAGAAATAGAGAGCTCGTACTGATTGGCTTCAAGCAAGGGATAAGAATACTGTGTTCTTCTTTAATTCAGTGAAAGCAAAAAGACATGGTAATTCCATCCTTGTTTTGGTTAATGATAGAGGTGAGCGGTGTTTATCCTTGCAGGAGATTTCTAGGAAGTCTATGCAGTATTTTCGATCCCTTTTTAGTGAGGATTCTTAGGGGGAATTTGAAGAGGAGAATCAAGTTCTTGCTTGTATTCCTTTTCTAGTTGCTAGGGAGATGAATGAGCATATTATGGGTCCTATTTTGTTGGAAGAACTTGAGAGGATTGTTTTGCACATGAAGAAGGGGAACGCTCCTAGACCAGATGGGTTTTCGATTGAGTTCTATCAAGATTTTTGGGATATTATTAAATTGGACTTATTGGAGGTGGTCCAAGAGTCCTAGAGGAATAAGCAGATGCTTCGGGCTTTGAATGCAACTTTCATTGCACTCATCCCCAAGTGTAATGGGGTTGACTGGTTAGGCCAGTTCCGTTCTATTTCTCTCTGTAATGTGATTTATAAGATCATTTCTAAGTTGATAGCGGAAAAGTTGCAGTTGGCTTGGGGGTGTTATTTCTTAGGAGTAGAGTTGGTTTGTTGTGGGTCATCAAATTTTGGATGGTGTGGTCATTGCTACTGAGACCATTCATTCTATGGCAACCTCCAAGGAAAAAGCTATTTTTATCAAGCTGGATATGGCAAAGGCTTATGATAGAGTTCGTTGGTCCTTTCTCTAGAAGATTCTTAGGGATTTTGGTTTTGCTGATGAATGGATCCAATGGGTAATGAGTTGTGTTTCATCTACCTCATTCTTTGTGATAATTAATGGAGATCACACTGAGTTGTTTGGTGCATCTATGGGTCTTCGTCAAGGGGACCCTCTTTCCCCATACTTACTCATTCTTTTGGTTGAGGGTCTAGGGAGGTTGATTAAATATAATGTGGGTTTGGGTATTATTTATGGTTGTAGTTGGGGTAATGGCATACCTCCTCAGTCCCATTTGCAGCTTGTGGATGATACGACCCTGATGGGACTAGCTCGGATTAGAGAAGCTATAAATCTGCATAAAGTCTTAGATGTTTATCTTGCTGCTTCTAGCCAGTTGATCAATGAGGATAAATATTCCATTCTCTTCTTCAACACACTTGGAACTATTTAGATGAGGATTGCTCATATATTGAGATTCCAGGTTATTTCTCTTCCCTTGACTTACCTAGGTATTCCTATCTCTGCTGGTAATCCTCCTAGGGACTCTTGGAAGGGTATTCTAGACAAATTTTGCATGAAGGTTGAACATTGGAAACACAAATGGTTATCCTTTTCTGGGAAGGTTCAACTAATCCAGTCGGTGGTTCAGGCTCTTCTGATTTATAGGTGTATGCTCCAAGTGGCCCCAAAGTGGTTTGTGAAGGGATTGGATTATTTAGCAAGGAAATTCATATGGGCAGGAAACTTGTCCTCCTATAAATGGAGTCTTGTAAAATGGGACTTGGTGTGCAACCCAAAACAATCGGGTGGGCTTGGCTTAAGGCAGTCTACTTTATTTGGGGAGGCTTTGGCAGAAAAATTATACTGGAGGTGGTGTGTTGAACAGGATCAAGGTTGGGCTAGGATTTTGTCTGACAAGTATATGCAGAGGATCCCGAAGGAGGAAATCCCATGGTATCTGCTTGTGAGAAAAGACTCTGCGATTTGAAGTACTCTCAAGAAAGGGGCTGCACTAATAAAAGATGGACTTTTTTGGATCTGTATGAGGGGGAAGAGGTGCTTTTCTGGTTTGATTTTTGGGATGGCTACCCCCCCATTATTGATCAGTTTGCTAACTTCGAGAATCTTTGCCAGAGGTTGCTAGAGGTAGGGTGGTCTAGAGTGAGCAACTTTAAGTCTTTTTATAGGTGTGGGCGATTGGAGATGGTGCGGTGGAAGGTTCCTAATGAATGGCCACTTGTTAGTATGGATGAAGACTACGTTGAGTTGCATGGCATTTTGGCGAGTAAACACTATAGTTCCCTTAAGGATAAGGATAGACTAGCTTGGTCACAAAATCCTAAGGGTGTTTTTACTATTCCTAGGGGGTACCAGGAGCTATTGTCCCATAGATTGGAGGGGAGTAACTGTTTTGCTTGGACTTTGGCTTTGACTAGATGTATAACCTGGGACAATATTCACAAGCGTGGGTTCCATGGGCCTTCCATCCGTGTTTTGTGTGGTAATGGGGAGGAGGAATCTTCACACCTGTTCTTTAGATGCCCTTTCTCACTGCTAATCTGGCATTACTAGTGGGGGTGTTGAAGCACCCTTGTGTTCACCCATATTATTTGGTGGAGTTTTGGAGTAGTTTGGGTAGGCCTCCTATTTTGTCCTCTTTTCTCCAGACTGTCTGGCACATTGGGCCCATTTTTATACTTTGGCAGATTTGGCTAGAGAGGAATAGGAGGATCTTTAGGGAAGTCAAACTATTAGTTCAGTAAGTGTGGAATAGAATCATTGGAATGATCCAGGAGATGGTGGAGATGGTGGAAGCTAAATGTGAGGTAAATTTTCCTCTAGATAGAGGAGAGGTTGATATTGTGAGTAGGTTGGGTTTGCAGGAGATGTATCCTATCTAAGCTTGTGTCAGGAGAGGTAGATGTGCTTTGAAGAAGGATCAAAGGGTGGGAAGGTGGTTTCCCCCTCAGGATGAGTCCATCAAGATTAACACTGATGACTCCTCTAGGGGTAATCCGGGTCCTGCTGGGATTGATGGTGTTGGTAGGGATCGTATGGGGGATGTGGTTTTCTTCTTTTCAATGCATAAAGGGCAGCCATCTAATAATTTTATGGAGGGATTAGCAATTTTCTATGTCCTAGAGCATGCTTTTGATTTTGGGTGGCATAAGGTTATCTATGAATCGAATTCGTAGATTATTGTTAACATGTTGATTGAGCAGAAGATGAGTGGGATTAATTGGGAATTGGCAGGGATTGTTCACCAGATTTTGCAAATTAGTGCTATGATGGAGAAGGTGTCTTTCATCCAAATTCATCATGAATGGAATAGAGCAACTGATTTTTTGGCTAAGTGGGCCTCGGAACATGGTGATGATTGGAAAGTTGAGGGTTGGGAGAATCTTTCCTTGGATTACTGTCAGGACTTGCATAAGATCTTTGGTGAGGATATGGATAGTTATGAAGCTGGTTGATCTTTGGTTGGGCTTGTTGTTCTATTTTGGAGCTTTGAGGCTCTGGTTTTCTTATGTAATTCTTGGTTCAGATTATTAATAAAGTTTTTACCCTTTTATTCAAAAAATAAAATAAAATAAAAAACCAAAAAACTCGTGGATGCATATATATATGCGAATGGCTTGACCTATGATTTGGTCAAGGAGCTTGAGATTTTGAAAGCTGAATTGCCACATTGTTTGTCAATCCCCGCTCTAGACAACTCGTAGATGTGAACAAAACATAACTTTCCATTAAATGGTGTACAAATAATGATATTGTAAATAACTTTTGGGATCGTTGGTGGAAAGTTTTTGACAAACCACCCAACAAGAATCTTGATGTCCCATTTTATTTCATTAAAAAATTGTATGCTGAGTTTGTTTTGGGTAAGCATGACAACTACTTTGACATCAAGCCTTTCCAGGGTGTGGGTTTAGGTATGCCTCAAGATAGACCTAGGGCAGTTCGAGTATTACAAGGCCCATATGTTCCCCCTCCCCCAGTTGATCTCCCATCTCTAGTACAACATCTAGATATCATTGTCGAGGTAACATCCCATACTATTTTTTCTATTCACTCTTTGAGTATCCTTTTGATTTCTCAGGATGGGGCACTAGCTCAGCCTTTTAGTGATGCTAGCAGTGGATCCGGTGGCGCTAACACGTCCTCTTTGGCTCCACATATTTGTGTGCGGCATACTTGTGTTATGTGTGGGCACCCATGCTTAGGTCCTATTGGAGAGCTGGTTGATCCTCCCATGAATATTGCTGATTATGAGGTGCATGATATGCCCAATGCACCAGATATGATGATAGGGACTAGAGGATACCCTAGAGAGTCCTTGCATGCTAGAGGTGAGGAGGTACCTTAATCATACACTGATGATGTAGTGGTAAGACTTGTAATTTCATAGTGTGTTTTATTTTAAATAAATATTTATAAGAGATAGTATTAAGTACTAATATTTATATACATGGTCTATTTAACAATTGATGATTGAGGAGGAGTTAACACAGATCCATGATGACACTTTGATGGCCACTTCATTTGGCCTTGGCAGCTATATGGTATATATATTATTGCAACTAGTCGTTTACATTTTTTATTATACATACATGTGTATCATTTAAATTGTCATTAATTAAATTATCTAGTAACTTGCATGTTTATCTTATTTTACTCTTGTAGGACATAAGTAGTGCGAGTGCAGTGCTGCACGATTTGGGCTCTGGTAGTGCAATTCGAGACAAGGGAAAGGTAATTGAATGCAAACATGTTTGAATTAAGAGTTTTAATAACTTATAATGATTATACATGTTTACATAGATTGATATTTTCACATACTTGTCATCTTTATGTACAGGATATTCTTGGCTTCACATCATTGTTGATTGCAACCACTATACCCAAAGAAATAGAAGAGATGCCTCAAGTACATGTGTTTATTTTATTTTGTGTGTAGAAGATATAATTTGTTCCTATCATCCAGAATTATATGCTAACTTCTATTGAAATGTTTATGTTTGTGACAATATGTAGGTTGTCTATGAAAATCTTGATGACATACCTGCTCTCCCTATGACATATTCCAGGACTCCTCTGAAGATGAAGAGGAAACATAGAGATGAGGTAATCAAGAATTCAATTTTAGAGTTCAATTATAGCTCAATGTATATTGATTTTTATGTTAACTTTTTTAATGTAAATTATATAATATAACTAATCTTAATTGTGGTTTGATTTTTCCTTAACAGGATCCTTCAGAGATGAGCAGTGTTGCGAAGAGGATCAATTTTGATGATCCGTCAGTAGTTTAGGATGTGATAGAACATTATGGGATACTTACATGTCTAGTTGGCATGTATACTTTGTATATGGACATACATTTACATATATCAACACATATTTTGTTTGAGTTGGCATTTATGGCATTTTTGTATATGGACATACACTTGTAATTATTCGATATTTGGATATTATTAAATTTGGATATATATAAGTTGAGATTTGATATAGCTTCTTCCTCATGTGCATGGAATCATTATTTTAAAATTTAATCTTCAATCTAATAATTAACAATGGTTAAATAATGAATAATAGAATGTTGTTTGTATAATCTTGAGATTCTATATAATTCATTCCATCTAAATATTAAGTGTTAAATTTGGTTGCCTTTGGCAACTTCACTAAATTTAATGAATATATTGGTATTTTTATTAATCATAACATGGATACTTAGTAATGACATAAAAAGTAGCAAAGCATCTTCTACAACAAAATGCAATTTTTTCATAATCGGTTGGTTACATTGAGCAACAATCCCCCATCATTAAAGCCATCTCATCAGGGAGATACTGTGAAGAGGTCCATTTCCACACGTTGTCCATTAAATTTAAGACCTGAATATATGAACTCTAAACATAAAATTGTTTTGATTGTCATTCAGCTAGTGGAATATATAAATTTTACCTTCCTTTCTTTTACTATGGCATGCAAAATATCACCACCCCCCACTGAATGTAGGTATATTGTGCTTCATAATGCATTGTAACATTAGTCCCAACACCTCCAGTTAGGCATTCTTACCCTAGGCATGCTCTTACTCTACCCCCCTACTCGGTCGAATGCTCACAGCCATACCCTACCGGTGCTGTCCCTTGAGCGCCCTAAGTGTGAAAAATTGTCAAAATTTGACAAGCTATATGTCAAAAATCATGGCACCTTCAAATGATCCGTTTGAACCTATAGGGTCATATGAGGGCTGCCTACAATAGTGTGCCTTGAATTTTTAGGATTCAGAGTAGTTTTCGAAGGGCAACGTTTTTCCAGTTGACGAAAACATCATCATTTTCATTCAAGGAAAAGTTGCCACGAAACCAATTTATCATTTTGCTTGTCATGGGAATAAACAATTAGTCCCAACACCTTTGATTAGGCATTCTTACCCTAGGATTTCTCTTAATTTACCCCCCCTCAGTTGAATGCTTAGGGCCATACCCTATCGGTGCCATCCCTTGAGCACCCTAAGTGCGAAAAATTATCAAAATTTGATAGGTTGTATCCCAAAAACCATGACAATTGCAAATTATCCATTTGAACCTATAGGGTCATGAGAGGGCTATCTACAATAGCCTATCTTGGATTTTTGAGATTCAAAGCGATTTTTGTAGGGCATCATTTTTTCAATTAATGAAAAAATCATCAATTTCATTCAATGAAAAGTTGGCACAAAGCTAATTTATCGTTATGCTCGTCATGGGAATGAACTGTAGGTTCCAAAACCTCCAGTTAGGCATTCTTACCCTAGGTATGCTCCTATTTTACCCCCCCTCAATCGAATGCTCAGGGCCATACCCTACCAGTGTCGTTTCTTAAGCGCCCTAAGTGCAAAAAATTGTCAAAATCTGATAGGTTGTATCTTAGAAACTATGGCACCTATAAATGATCTGTTTGAACCTACAGGGCCATGTGAGGGCTGCCTACAATAGCCTATCTTTGATTTTTAAGAATTAGAGCGGTTTTCTTAGGGCAACATTTTTCCAGTTGACAAAAATCATCGGTTGCATTGAATGAAAAGTTGCCACAAAGCTAATTTCTCACTCTACTCATCGTGGGAAGGAATCATCAGTCCCAACACCTCTGGTTAGGCATTATTACCCTAGGAATGCTCTTGTTTTACCCCCCTCGATCGAACGCTTAGGGGCATACCCTATCGGTGTCGTCCCTTGAGCACCCTAAGTGTGAAAAATTGTCGAAATTTGATAGGTTGTATCTCAAAAAATGTGGCACCTACAAAAAATCCATTTGAATCTATAAGTTCATGTGAGGGATGCCTACAATATCCCATCTTGGATTTTAAAGATCTAGAGCGGTTTCCATAGGGCAACATTTTTTTAGTTGACAAAAAAATCATCATTTGCATTCAATGAAAAGTTACCATGGAGTCAATTTCTCATTCTACTTGTCGCGGGAACCAAACATTGGTCCCAACACCTTTGGTTATGCATTCTTACCCTAGGCATGGTCCTATTTTATGCCTCCTTAGTTGAACGCTCAGGGCCATACCCTATCGGTGTCGTCCCTTAAGTGCCCTAAGTGTGAAAATTAGTCAGAATTTGACAGGTTGTATCTTAGAAATCATGGCACCTACAAATGATCTGTTTGAGCCTATAGGGTCACATGAGGGCTGCCTACAATAACATGTCTATATTTTCAAGTTTCGAAGCAGTTTTCGTAGGCCATTTTTTTAGTTGACAAAAAAATTGTCAGTTTCATTCAATGAAAAGTTGCCATAGAGCCAATTTCTTATTCTGGTCGTCATGGGAATGAACCATCAGTTCCAACACCTCTGATTAGGCATTCTTACCCTACTAGGCATGCTCTTGTTTTACCCCCCCGGGTTGAACGCTTAGGGCCATACCCTACTAGCGTCATCCCTTGAGTGCCCTAAGAGCAAAAAATTGTCAAAATTTGATAGGCCGTATCTCAAAAATTGTGGCACCTGCAAATGATCTATTTGAACCTATAGGGTCATTTGAGGGCTGCCTACAATAACATATCTTGGATTTTCAAGATTCGGATGGGTTTACGTAGGGCAACATCTTTTTAGTTGATGAAAAATCGTCAGTTGCATTCAATGAAAAGTTACCATAGAGCCAATTTCTTGTTCTTCTCATCATGGGAACGAACCATTGGTCCCAACACCTCTAGTTAGTCATTCTTACTCTAGGCATGCTCCTAGTTTACCCCCCCCTCGGTCAAACGGTTAGGGCTATATTATCCCTTGAGTGCCCTAAGTGCAAACAATTGTCAAAATTTGACAAGTTGTATCTCAAAAAATGTGGAAGCTGTGAATGATCTATTTGAACCTACAAGTTCATGTGAGGGATTTCTATAATAGCCTGCCTCAGATTTTCAAAATTTGGAGCGGTTTTCATAGGGCAACATTTTTTCAATTGACGAAAAAATCATTAGTTTCATTCAATGAAAAGTTGCCACGGAGCCAATTTCATGTTCTGCTTGTCATGAGAATGAACCATCAGTCCCAACACCTCTGGTTAGGCATTTTTACCCTAGGCATGCTCTTGTTTTACCCCCCTCGATCGAACGCTCATGGCTATACCCTATCGGCAACATCCCTTGAGCGCCTTAAGTGCAAAAAATTATCAAAATTTGAAAAGTTGTATCTCGAAAACCGTGGCACCTGGAAATGATCTGTTTGAACCTACAGGGTCATGTGGGGGCTTCCTACAATAACCTATCTTCAATTTTCAATATTCAGAGTAGTTTTCGTAGGGCAACATTTTTTTGTTGACAAAAAGATTGTTAGTTACATTCAATTTAATGTTGCCACGAAGCCAATTTCTCGTTTTGCTCATCGTGGGAACAAACCGTTGGTCCCAACACCTCCGGTTAGGACCCTAGGCATGCTCTTTTTTTACCCCCACTCCCTTGGTCGAATGCTCAGGGCCATACCCTACTAGTGTCATCCCTTGAGCGCCTTAAGTGCGAAAAATTGTCAAAAATTGACAGGTTGTATCTCAGAAAATATGGCACTTGTGAATGATTTGTTTGAACCTACAAGGTCATGTGAGGGATTCCTACAATATCCTGTCTTGGATTTTCAAGATTCAAAGCAATTTTTGTAGGGCAGCATTTTTTCAGTTGATGAAAAAATCGTCAGTTTCATTCAATGAAAAGTTGACACGGAGCCAATTTCTTGTTCTTCTCGTTGTGGGAACCAACCGCCAATCCCAAGATGTCCGATTAGACATTCTTACCCTAGGAATGCTCTTGTTTTACCCTCTTACTCGGTTGACCGCTAAGGGCCATACCCTACCGGCGCTGTCCTTTGAGCGCCCTCAGTGCGAAATGTAGTGCTCCTCCCTAATTCCTCTTTCCTTTTTGTGCATCGATAGACTATATTGGTATAGCTTAGACTATTTTGTGATGCCAGGATTGGGTGTTTATGGATTTACTTATGATTTGGATGTTTCTTTATTGGTGATAGACATATTATATTTGCACTTGACATTATGATTTTATGAGGATGATGATGGACTCTTATTTGATGATCTATATGTACTCATTTCATATGCATGGTTAATATTTGTTTATGGTGATTTGATGATATTTTATGATGTACTAACCCTATTTCATGATTAGATTGGGTATGATAATATCGATGATAGTGCTTGATTGTTGTAACTGTCTTCTAAGAGTATTCGTGATAGAGACGATGTCATATCATACATTGCGAGCATGATATGATGTCACGATTCTCTTCACTTGCTTGTTGAATTATGTTAAATGTTATTGTATATGTATTGGTGGTGAAAGGTTTGCAAATACCAGATATCGACTCCACCTGGCTTCATAGGTCTGAGTGTGTCTTATCCCAATGGCAAGTTGATCAGAGATGATATGAAAACCCATTTTACACTCTAGGTTTAAGTTGATTACCCTTGTCAGCTTGGAGTCTTGGTGTGAGATGTTTTAGCGTCTAGAGGTCTCTTGATTTATCCTCTGTTGGTTTTCTTTGAAGTGTTATGATTATTGATTTAATTATTAATTAATTAATTGATTGATTTATATAGTTTAATAATGTTAAATTAAATTAATGATTTACATAGTTAATAAATAAAATAAAATAGTTGATATTAATATTTAATAATAACTTAATGAGAGATTATTATTATTTTATCCTTTGGTTTTATATTTAATTTAATGATTTAATACCAAAGATTATTTATATTATTTATTTGTGGTTTTTTATATTAATGTGGATATTTGTTTATATCCTTTGGCTATTTTATTAATAGGCTTTTATAATTAATTATGCCCATGGTTTATTTTATCATTGGTTGATTATAATATTATCATTATTTCTGTTTTTATACTTTTGAGTTAATAAATATATTCTCTCTACCTACCCTATTATTCTATTCATTGAATTAATGGGTAAGTTAATTAAATAATATTTTATTATTCTTACCTTGGTTTTTGGAAAGGGTTGGTAGGAAATATATTTTAATTGTTTATTATGATTGGCCCTCTTGGGAGTTGTGATTGTGAGGATATCATTATTTAATTGTTTGTTTATTTATATTAGCTGTGGTTTATATTTAATTGGAACATTTATTTATAACGCCTTTGATTTATTTTATTGGGCTTTAATTTATTATTATTATTTATTATATTATTATTACATTCTCTTGTTACTAACCGAGTAATTAAATATTATGTTTATACCTACCCTACTATTTTATTGGTTGAGATTTGAGGTATAGTAAATAATATTATTTTATATTTTTACCTCGAATTTGGGTAGGGTTGGTATGATTAATAATATTTTTAATTATTTTGATGTTGGCCATGATTGGTTAGGGTTTTGGTTTAATTTTTATAAATTGAGTTTTTTGAGTTTTTTTGGGTGTTGGCTTGCTGGAGATTATTTTCATTATTGCAAAATTCATGATTTGGCTTGGGTTTGAATTTGGAATTGGAGCTTGGATTTGAGATTGTGCTTCATCAAATTTCATTGTCCATTTTATGCTATTACCAGTTTAGAGGGTTTACCCTTCTTTGCAATTATTTTTGAAAAGCTTGTTTGGAAAAGTTTGTCTGTGGGAAATTTTGGGTTGCTAAGAAATTTAAATAAATCAATTATAAATGTGTTGATTGAGATTATCGTATTCTTTGGTTTAAATTTTTGGAAATTCTTGTTGTGAAGTTTTGGGCGTTTGGGAGTTGTCAATGTCACGAAAACGTTGTTTATTCTGCAATAATTGTTGTATGTGCGAGAAAACCTTGTGTAAGCGTCACAATGTCGCAAAAACATTGTTTATTCTGTAGTAATTGTTGTATGTGCGACAGAACCCTGTATAAGCATCACAGTGTCATAAAAATGTTGTTTAGTCCGTTATGTATTATGCAGTAATTGTTGTATGTTCAACAGAAGCCTGTGTAAGCGTCACAGTGTCGCGAAAACACTATTTAGTCTGTTATGTATTTTGCAATAATTGTTGTATGTGCGACATAAACCCGTGTAAGCATCACAGTGTCCTAAAAATGCTCTTTAGTCCGTTATATATTTTGTAGTAATTATTGTAGGTGAGACAAAACCCTGTGTGAGTGCCACAGTGTTGCGAATGAGCTGTTTAACCTACTAGATGTTCTGCAGTAACTATTATATGCACGACAAAACCCTGTGAATACGCTGCAGAGTGTCGTAAACACATTGTTTGATTTTGTACTATTGTTTTGGCTTTTTGAGTCATATTGTTTGGGTTTGTTTTTTGTACCAGAGGCTTATTTTGATGTTGTTCCAGTGTCCTGAGGTGATCCGGGACTGTGTTGTTGATTTATTGAACTTTTGTATTTTTGGTTTTTAATAGAATGGTTTACGCCTTTTGGCAAATATTGCAAGATGTGTTATTCCTTGTTGTTATTACTCTTTGGGCTCATTTTGTTGGTATCATGGTTTATATGCATGATGTGTGTTCCATGTTGTTTATAAGATTGATGACATATGCTATTCATGTCTCATGAGTTTATACTGATTGATAAATCTTGGTTATTCGATTAGATTATTTGAGAGCCCTTGCTTATGTGTTGTGCATTATTGTTACCCTAAGGTCTAGGTGCATGTTAGGGGGAGTGGGCTTCCAAGTGGGTGACTAGGGTCATGAGGATTAGACTGCTATGTTACATAGGGTCTAGACCGCCAGAATACCTCATTGGGAGTTTACCTTGTAATCAAGTGATGACATAAATAAGTAATCTTAATGGCATGGGTAGAGGTAAATTGCCATAATAAGATAAGAAATAGATATGTGGCCTCAACTAATGTCCCTGGTGTGATTTATGGATCCGGGAATGGTTGGGTAGACCTTGGTGATCTAGGTAAGTTGAACTCCTTAGATATCCTCAAAGGTTGAGATGTCTCCGCATGAGTATCATGGATGCTGGAATAGGTTCCCAGGTTCCCATGGTAGCTACATGTGATGACACTCTTTCCCTATATGTAGGTCCTAGCACCTTGAGTCTCGATTTGTGAGTTGCCTCTGGAGATTTTTGTGTTGGAGGTCTTATGTTTATTTGAGCTTTGAGTTAACCTTGTATTGTGTTTTTGGTTGTATCATTTGGTTGTAGGTGTCATTCTAGATCTAGAATGTGTGTGGGATCTTGTATTATCTCCTAGCATGGGGGGTAGTTTGATGCCTTCTTCCATTAGGATATTCTTCACTGGTTTCGCTTGTGCATGGATGTGGATTCTTTTGCTACAACTCATGGATGGATTCTTGTAGTAGACTATTGTAATATGATTTATGTGGTATTTGTATATTGTAGAATTTATTATGTAATTGTATATGTAGTTGAGAGCCATGCTCCTTGATGTAAATGGTTGATGTATATATAATGATAGGTGATACATTAGGTCATGATTATAATACTTGTAAGAAAATGTAACGTGGTAACCTGGATAATGCTTGTTAAAGGAATTGCTTCTATGGTATACACTTAGTGTTGTGTGAATGATTATGATGCTTAAGGAAATGGATTAGTAATGTGGTAATTAGCATTGAAAATGGTATAATGATTTTAGGTTTTTGAATAAGAGACTGGGATTAGGAACATTTGGTATTAGTGCTCTTATTATAAATCATAAGGGTTATATGGGTTTTGCATTATTGACGAATGGAAATCATGATAGATGGATTAGTGAAGGATTCTTATGTGAGCATGAAAAGGGATAGTATTAGTTGATTGGAATGCTCTAGATTGTGGTAGTAAATGCGATGCATGCTTAGGTTGATGTGTTCTTGAGAATGTTGTAGGTAATGATATTGAGATGCCCTAGGGAATGTTATTGATGAATTGTGTATATTTCTGCTTGCATTATGTGCTCTTGTAATTGTGTTCATGAAGTTTAATTTTTTATCATATTCATGAATGCTAATTGCATATGAGTAGTTGATTATAAATGTTATAATAATTGATGTTAAAATTTTTTTGTCTCTGTTTGCATATTAGATGGTTAGTTTCTCTAGGGTATTTTGGTGGGCATTACACAAAAAATTGTCAAACAAGATTATTTTAAACGATAATGAGGATGAAAAAGATAAACATAGACTAACAAGCCTATATTAAGTTGTAATGGATTTAGGAAATAAGTAATGGTCATGATCATCAATATTTGCATATATTGTACATTCATAATTATCATTAGACTTACATGTGACATCCATGAACATACATAAGTGGGCCATACACATGAGATTTGTTAGTCTATGCATATTTTTTATCATTATCAATATAACGACACCAATGTACTCATGTAAAAATACATTGTATATCATGAATAGAACTAAACAATTTACTCATGTACAAATACATTGCATATCATCAATACAACTACACCAATGTACTCATGTGTAAATACATTTTATATATTTGTACTCATTTACAAATGTATCATATATCATCATAACAAAGTTGCATCAATGTACTCATATACAAATACAACATCCCACTTCATGTGCATCAATTATCCTCATGTCCTAAGAGAAAATATTACATAGAGAAATGCTTGCATATAAATAAAGACCAACATAAGAAATGTGAATGATGTAGAGAGGATGCTCACTCCTATTGGGTTTGCTCACTCTTGATGTCTCCTTAGGTTATCTCTTGAACCATCCAATGGTTCCACTCTTTCCAACCTTCCAAAGGTTGTAGGGCCCACCCTTACTGACCTTCCCAAGGTCTTCTGACTAAGGTGTTCCCCACTAGACTTGTGAGTGTCCAACAATCCTTAATTGAGACTCTCCAACCCAACACCTACTCACACCTTCACCATGAGCCAACCCCCTCCATAATAGGACCGTCATTCACACATTCCCAACTCACATAGGGTTGATTTTATTTTGGCTTTCCAACCCTATCCCTTCATCTAGGTCTTTAGAGATTACCAGTTCCAAGCTTAAGGGCCAAATTGCTCTTTTAGGCCTACTAGGAGTCTTAGTCCAATTAGTCGTACTAGTGAGATATTTTGCACTTATCTGCCAGAAGTCCTGCACACCAGTACAAACTCTTTAGCTTTTTGGATACCCTTTTGGAAGCTTCATACAATATCTTAGAATTGGATCTAGGTTTGGTCTCTAACCCACCTAACCCTTTTTAGGCCTAATTCCTCTTTTTAAGCCTACAAAATAGGGTTTTGCTCAAATGTCCTCACTAGTCCATTTGGCCAAGGATTTTGATGATTGGTTCAAGTTTGTACACCCACAAGGATGTCCAATCCAATCTGATATCAAATCCATCCAATGGATTTACCCATCTAGGGCCTATTATCCATGATCCCCATTGCTTGCCAACTCAATGTGCCAAGCCTAGGGTATGGTGGCAAATCCGGAGTATAGCCTCCCTTGTCTTAAAAAAAAAAGCACACATACTTTAATACTTTAAAAGGTCTCCTAGAATTCCACAAGGTTTTAGTACAAGTTTCCACCATGGAATGCTAGGATTGAGCCATAGAGTATTCAAAACCCTTGTTTTAAGCTCTTTAGGACCCGCCTGCAACAAAATTGATAAAACTTACAAACAATAACACTTCAAATCATAAAATCACCATGAAATGGGAGACAAGTCTCTGTTCTAACAATTCATATCTTGGTCTGGGCTTGGAAGTCCATACAGACCATACAATACCAATGAAAACTCAATTCAATTCGTTGAAAAACACAAACTTTGAAGGCTAAAACTTACTCCCCTTAATTCAATTCTTCAACCTACATTTTCATTGGTTGTCCCAAGCCTTATATTGGCCTTGGGTTGGTTACAAGTGTATTTTAACCGAAAAAGACAACCAACTAGCCGTTGGTGTTTGGAAAATGCAAAAGTTGTAAAGTTGCTATGGGCAACTTTTGCAAATTGTGTAACTTTTTTGCAACTTTTACATAGTTGAGCAAATATTGCCCAAATAAAAACTAGATCACTTCTAAAGGTTAAAATGACCTTAAAAACCACTAGACAATAGCAACCATCCTATTCTAACACAAAATCAACTTATCCTACCAAGTACTCTTCCTGGCACCCTTAAGAGCCCATACACCAACATTGGCCAATCAATGACTCCTAGGGTCCTTACAAACTTCTGAGTACTTATTCACAAACCTAATGACCTTATTACAAACCAAGATCACATGATTCCAAACTCTTGGAACCTACACAACAAAATTGCTCAAGTGCTCCTGCACCAGCGAACAACATCAAAAAGACCTACATTTTTAAGAATTGTTAATCTACACATAAAAAAATGTGATAATAAATGGAGAGGTGGGATTATATCAAGTGTACCCACTATGTTGATGCAATAGTATTGTATATCATCAAAAAGCCTTGTATTTTTAAGAATTGTTAATCTACACATAAAAAGTATGAACATAAATGTTTTATGACCATTATTTGAAATGAAATGCATGATAATAAATGGAGAGGTGATATTATATACCGTGAAGATACATCCCTTTGAATTATATCGAGTGTACCCACTATGTTGATGCATTAGTACTGTATATCATCAAAAAGACCTGCATTTTTAAGAATTGTTAATCTACATATAAAAAAACATGAAAATAAAGGTTTTATGATCATTGTTTGAAATGAAAAGCATGATAATAAAAAAAGAGGTAGGATTATACGAATTATATCGAGTGTACCCACTACACCGATGAAAAAATCTTGATGCAATATTATTGTTCATAGAAAAGGACTTGCATTTTAAGGAATCCTTAATATACACACACAAAAATAAAACATAAAGTTTTTTTTATAATTATTTGAGATGAAATGCATTATTAAAAAATAATAAATAGTAAAGACCTTCTACTCAAGTGTGCCCAAAGGGTCATGTCTTAGCTTAAGAGTATCTAGTATTGCTTCATGATCAACACTAGTCACTGTCCATAGTTCTTTTGTCTTCGGTCTTTCTTGATGGTTCAACAACTTGACATTTGTAGCTATAATAAGGTGCAAATACATGAGAATGGTTTTGTGGCTCTTGTAGTCTTCAAATGCAGGTATGCCATTATTTCTAATCATGTATGTTCGCAGCCAAGCACCTGCAACAAACAACTAAACATATAGGATACGTGAACCCATCATCGTCTGTCACTAGCTGTGTTAGGTACACACCATTCCAACCAATAGTTTGATCTCCTTTCATTCCTCTGCGGTGCAACCACTGCAAAAATTGTCCTAGCTATACAAGATCTGAAAGATTGTCATACTCAACTGAACTTTCCATGTCATCATTTGACATGGATATTGTTTGAGATAAAGGAGTTAGATATTGTGGAACCCATGTATCAACCCACTCCCTTGACTCACAGTAATCCCAATCATACTAAACATAACTCTGACATAAACAAGCCAATTCTCATGCCCAAATGGTCCATGTACTTGCATATGAGATATGAAATGAATGCATCTTTAAAGAATCTTTAATTGTTTGACAATCCAATCTGTCTCCCACTATGCCCTCCTCAACCAACCAAAATAATCTGCACACTACTGAATCAAGAGCCCCTCCCTGTGACATTGTTGTACTACACCAATCAATAGTTGAATGTGCATCAGAGAATTTTGCACCTGAAATCCTCAATTTTTCCTTAACTAGAGCTCTCTTCAAATATGCACCCGCTCCATCATGCTCCCCCTTCCCATGTCTTGCTTCAAAAAAACTCCAAGTATGAGGTACATGCATTCTACTCAACCAATAAAACATACAAGTATTCTTGAGTTGACCCGTGGGGTTATCTGACCATATGAGATGTGGTCTGTTGTAATACCTTTCTCCTGCAAGAACTCAAAAAAAATCTCAAAATAATGTTGCACATACTTAGATGAGTGAGATCTATCATTACTCATATAAAAATGATACTCCCTGATTATCTTC
This sequence comes from Cryptomeria japonica, assembly GCF_030272615.1. Classification (NCBI taxonomy): domain Eukaryota; kingdom Viridiplantae; phylum Streptophyta; class Pinopsida; order Cupressales; family Cupressaceae; genus Cryptomeria; species Cryptomeria japonica. Next base: position 507,845,621 of record NC_081407.1, read on the forward strand.
CTATCCTCTTCTATACTATAAGGGGCATGTCTATATGTTATGTGAACAAAAATAGCAATCTGAATTGAATTGTAATATTGAGATTGTACCTCATTTTATGGTTGCAATGTACAGTTTTATGCAAAATCAACCATCGATATAATAGTGCCAATTGGGAAAGAGTTCTTACACATCCTGAACTATTGATCTAATCATTGAGACCTGTGGGTGTGTGTTGCATACTTGTAGAAAAGATTTTCCTTAAAATCCAAAATAAAATAAGCAACAGTAACTTCTATAGAGACCAACTCGCATCTGGAACCTTCACCTCCACTCTTCAAAGTATATTTCACAATCTCATATCTTTTTTTCTCAACAATATTCTTTCCAAACTGATGTTCCCTGCTCTCATGAAAACACGAAAAAAACTTTGACAACCCACCACATTGTGAGCACTTCTCATTCAAACAATCATTTCTATAGAATAAGCATCTATCATCTCTAGGTCACAAAAATAGATCTAGAAAGTCTCTTGATAATCTTAGAAATTGCATTGCACCACACTCCTGTAGCATATCATTATAAGTTTAGACCTATTAGCTTGTGTAACTCTGTTTACAAGATTTTATCCAAGGTTCTAACTTCTAGGTTGTTGGAAATTCTTCCTAGGATTATCTTTGTCCAACAGAATGGCTTTGTTCCTGGAAGACAGATTTTGGACTCTATCATATCCATTCATGAAAATATCCACTCCCTGAAAGTGGCGAATAACTAGGGCTTCTTCCTAAAGTTAGACATGGCTAAAGCTTTTGATAGAGTAAACTGGCAGTTTCTCCTTAGGATCATGAAAGCGTTTGGTTTTGGTGACAAAGTTATTCAACTCTGTTCTCAACTCATGGAAACTTCCTCCTCTACTGTTATAGTCAATGGTTCTCCGTCCAGTTTCTTCAAAAGCTCCAGAGCTCTTAGACAGGGAGACCCCATATCCCCTATCCTGTTCACTATTCTAGTTGAATGCTTGGGCAGATTTACTCTTAAGAATGTGGAAGATGGCAATCTTAAGGGTTTGAAACCTTCTTCCTCTAATGTATTTTGTTCTCATGAACAATTCGTTGATGACTCTATTACCATGGGGGAAGCCACCATTCTGGAAGCTAAGAACATGAAGAATATTCTAAATACTTATGAATATGCCTCTGGCCAAAAAATCAACTGGGATAAAATTTCTCTGTTCTTCATCAATACCCCAGTCCAAGGCAACTAAGGTTTGGAAGGATTCTTGGATGCAATATTTTTAAGCTTCCCTCTACTTATTTGGGGCTTCCTCTATGTCTCAAGCCTGAGGATTCTTTCTGGAATAAGCTGATAGACAGACTTAACTTGAAACTTGCTGGTTGGAAAGGGGTTGTCCTTAGTCAAGCGGACAAAATTACTCTGCTCAAAGCCACTCTCCAAAATCTTCCTGTTTATGCTCTCAGCCTGTTCAAAATTCCCTCAATTTTTGTGGAAGCCATTGAAAGAATCCCAAAAAAGGTCCTTTGGTTGGGGGTGGAAGTCAAAAATAGAATACCCCTTATTGCCTAGAATAAAATTTGTTCCTCTAAGGCCTCAAGTGGGTTGGGCTTAAGGAACATTGGTTCTATGAATAAAGCTTTATTAGCCAAACAAATATGGAGACTAAAAGGGGAGGAAAGAGAATGAAACTCAATCTGGAAAAACAAATATCTCTATATGCAACCCTCTGAGGAAGAATTCCTTGATAATTCTTTCATTGTTGAAGGATCAGCTATATGGAATGTTGTTCAATCTGCTAAAATCTGGGCTGCTGCTAGTAGAACCTGGAAGCTTGGGGATGGGAGGAGAATAAGATTTTGGGAAGATAGATGGATTCTGGATAAACCTCTGGAGGAAATTCCAATCCTTAAAGATTGGAAAGACTGGTTCAAAAGCAGGTTTGGTGAGTTGGTCAAAGATTACAGGAGAAATGGGAACTGGATTGATTTTAGCCAGCAGTGCTCGGGGCTCAAGATCCTTCAGATAGCTCTCTCTGCTAAAATCCCTAGAGAAAACAAAGATGACAAATTGATATGGAGGGAAACCCTAGATGGGAAATATTCTATTTCCTCTATTGTGGCAATTCATAATGATCTAGTGGAAGAAATTCCCATCTGGGCTAAAGTTTGGAACAAGAAGTTAGTTCCAAAGGTTAATATCTTCTTTTGGATTTTAATCCAAAATAAGGTTTTAACCCTGGACAACCTTCATGAAAGAGGTTTTATTTTTCCTAATAGGTGTTCTCTTTGTTGCAGGGAAGAAGAGATGGCTTTCCATATTCTCAATCAATGCACTTTTAGTTAGGACATCTGGAAAATCATCTTGAGCAGGTGGAACCTGAGTTGCATTTTCTCGAACTCCCTTGGGGATTCCTGGCAGCAATGGCAATGCCCTAATTCTAATCCTAAAATTGTGGATACTTGGAGAATCACTCTACTGATTATTATATGGAATATCTAGAAAGAGCGTAACAATAGGATTTTTAGGGATAAAAGGGCTATCCCTGAAGTGGTGGCAAATAAAATTTTTAGGAGTATTTTTGAATGCCTCTATGGCACTGATCATGGACCTGCTGCTAAAGATGACTTCAAAGACAGTTGGAACCTCTCTACCACTACTGCCAGCAAGGAAACTGAAAGAGAAGGTCTCGTTTGGTGTTTTCCTCCTCAGGGGTGGATTAAGGCTAACTTTGATGGGGCCTCTAAAGGGAATCCAGGTAAAGCTGATATGGGGGCATTGTCAGGAATTTTGCTGGAAGTTGTTTAAAGGTGGTGGCTGGTCCTTTGGGAAATCAAACTAGCCATTTTGCCGAAGCCTCTGCCGCCCTGAACACCTTAATTTTAGCCAAAAATCTTAATTATGATAAATTATGGCTTGAGGGATATTCACTTAATATTATTAAGTGTTTAAAGGGGGAGTTGGAGCCTTCTTGGTCAATTGAAAATATCATCATGAAAGCCAGGGAGATCATTGCAAGTTTTAAAGAAATCATTATTCAACATGCCTTCAGAGAGCAAAACAGTGTAGCGGATTGTTTAGCGGATATAGGATTTAACTCTGACTCCCAATCAATTTGGCACGAGGAGGATCTCAAGTTAAACATTAAAGAGTTCCTTAGAAAGGACCGTTATATGGGGAGAGAAGGACAATTTAATCATGACAGGTAAAAAGAATTATTTATGCCTTGTTGGAAAGGTCATCATTACTTGGCAAAGTGGCAGATCTCCAACAATCTTTAATTATTTGTCACACGCTTTGTGGGTAACCCGGTTCAAAATCTCAAGCACCTTTGGGAAAGAAGGTATTAGTTTGTAGAGAAACAGAGCAGATAGCTTGAATCCGAAGATGGGAGGTGACCTGAGGTGGGAGGAACCAGATAATACGTCGACTTGGAGAGCAATGCCAAAAGTCTGGGTGAAATTGGAAAAGGGTCCTCTCACCAGCTTCATGGAGAAGCTCGTGGACTATGACAAAGGTAGGGTCAACCTCACCGTTTCCAAGATTTCTGAAAACTGGTCAAATGGCTCTTTTAAAATCCATGGAGTTAAGTTTAAGTTAGACGCTGGGCTCATATCTACTGAAATTGGAATGCCCCACACTGGGCTTAATTTATTTCAAGACCTTAAAGTCTCCAACAACGCGGTCAATCTGTTCCCACAAAAAGAGAAAGAAAGGGTTAAAATCGACAAAGCTACTAGGGGCTACTACGAAGCTGCAAACCTCAAGAAACTATGGGGTTGGGTTCTAAATGCAATTATGGAATACATCACGGTTGAAGGTCATTTCTCCAGGGCGCACACCTACCATTTCATTCTCTTAAACCATTTCAAACACGACAAAAAGGTATTTCTGCCCTACTACCTTTTTAGGTCACTCTCCAGGTCCCTCAATAAACATAGGAATAACCCTTCCAGCCCGATTCTCCACTATGGGCTTTTGCTGCTCATCTATGAGCATTGCAAAAACCTCACCCTGCTGGAAAATAAGAGGATTTCTGCCTCTCCGGGTAAGAGAAAGATGGAAGAAGGAGACTCCAGCAAGGAGAAGGCATCCTCTAGCAAAAAAAAGGAAAAGTTCCTCTGGGTTGGAAACAAAGGAAATTGAAAAGGAAAGCAGCAGAATGGAGACGGACGACTCCAACAATGAAGATAGCTGGAAAGATGAGGAGCTAGGTAATGAGAAAGAAAGTGGTGATAATGAGCCTGGTCATGAAAGCCCTATCCTCAATGATTTCCCTGGTAAGGACAATAGCCATCCGATGGAAGAAGTGGATTTCAAGGATAATGAGGAAACTGATGTGAATTTCAAGAGGGTAATGAACAAAGATTCTGAGAAGGACTTGACTAAGGATAAGGTTAGCAAGGATAAGGAAAGTGCGGGTAAAGGGCTAATCTTGGATAACCTCAAGAAACTCTCTGAGGCGAGAATGGAATATGACAGATGGACCTATGAGCACTGAGGAACCTGGATAAAAAGGGGAAAAACATGTATGAGAAGAGGGAGGATGAAAACAGAGAGCAGATAAACTGGAAGCAGAATATGGAGGATAAGGTTAAATCACTGGAAGATGGGAAGGAAGCGATGAAAAATCTTATGGGCGTTATCCTGAGTTTCCTTTCTGCTGTCGTTAAAAACTTGGAGGATATCGCTAAGGTCTGTGATCAAACTTTCTCTCCAAAACCCATTGTGGAACTTGACTTGGATGAAGAGACCATCCAAACTGGTAGTGGTGATGCTACTTTGGTGGGTGGCACTGCGAAGAGGACCAAAGCTAGTGTCAAGAAAGCTATGGCTTCTTCTGCAAACAATCTCCCTAATCTCAGGGATAACATCAAAGAGCTGCACGAAATTAGCAACACTCTGGCAAAAGCTCTGGAAAAAATCAACTAGTATCTTCTGGACTCTGGATGGCCTGCTTGCTTTGTAGGGCTTTTTCTGGTTTTCTTTGGTTTTTCTACTGGTTTTTCGTACGTCTGTTCTCTTTTGTTTCTCGTCGCTTTGTTGTTTAAGTTCTGTTTGTAAAGGGTTTCGAGGCCCGTTCAAAACCTTCTTTTACCTTAATAAAAAATATATCATTATAAGTATGCATCGTAGAACGAATATAGCATAAACGTTCATGGCACATTGAAAAATCCACATGGTATCTACAATAAGTATTATGAATCTTAAGAGGTACACAATAAAATGGATTCAAATATTCAAAGGCCCTTTGTGATATTTGCAAAGTTGGATGTGTTTCACATTTTTTTTGTCCAAAATTGTTTGGCTTGATTCTAAGAAATGTTTGGGATGCGGTGTGTGGTCTCGGTTGCCGATTCTTGACTTCGAAACATCCTTTACATTGGGTGATACTCTAGAATTAGAGTGCCAAAATTGTTTAATTTTCTCCTTCGCATTGTCGGTCAACTTTTTATCAACACATGAAAGACTCCCACCAAAAGCCCATGTATCATGTTGAAGGGGATCATCGATTCTTTCTCTTCTTGCAAGTGCTCTATCCAAAGTTTTATGGTTTATGTTCAAATCAGCACAAGTTTGTCTTATAAAACAAGCATTCATCAATTGATGGCTTACTAAGGAGGTTGTAATCACTCTTAGAGTGACTCTCTTATCTTTTTCCTTGCTCTTCTTTCCAATATAATTGAGAGCATTAAAAAGATTTTTGACAATAATAGAATTTTTCTCCATCTTCTTGTTCATACGAATCTTCAATTTGGCTAGAAATGGTCTCATCTTTAACAATTGAACAAAAAGTTGGCATTACTCGGTAAATGTCTTATTGCTAAAATATTGGTTGAAAAGTTGTGTAGCCCACAATCGAACGGTTCATGTTGACCTCTTGCCTTCAAGATTGGCAATAGTGTTCTCATCAATTTTAAGTAACCATTTTGGATTTGTTGAAGGTCTTGAATTTGGAATTTGTCTTTCGTCCATGAGAGGCTCTTCATTTTTCATGTAATTCGGTGTTACCTATTGTTCATATGGTTGAATAATTCCACCGTTAATGTCAAAATTTCCCAAATTTTCACCTCCAATGTCAGTTCCCAAATTTTCACCTTCAATGTCAACACCCAAATTTTCACCTTCATTGTCAATTCCCATATTTTCATTCCTAAAATCAATATCACGTTGAACTTTTTCAATATCTATTTCAACATTCTCATTCCCAATTTGAATATCATGTTCAACATTTCCAATATCAAAATCAACATTTTCATTTTCACTTTCAATAACTTACTCAACATTTTCAAATTCAATTTCCTCTTCACTTGAAGTAACATTTTCAAAGGCTTCACCAATATTTGACATACCTTGTCTCCTCCTCCTATGACCTTCTCTATCTCTTTGTCTATATACCTCAATTTTCTCATTTGAAAGCTTTCTTTTATGTTTATGCTTTCAACAACTATTGCTCCCCATTATACCTCCACAAAGATGCTCCTAAATGATTGACAATGACAAATTTGTCTCCAAGAATCTCTCAAAAGCATAGTTTTGTCAATGTCTGTCTGAAAACCTATGATTGTCTCCTGCAACACAAATGTGTGGGCCGTTAGAATGCACAAAATGACGCACAAACCAATTTTAGTGTGGTACAAAATTGGGTATCCAATTAATCGGATATTCGATTATTTAATTTTTATTCATATTTTTCCTATGAGCTACAAAAAATTATCATTGGCGCCTTAACGGGAACAAATTTGATATTGGATTATATTAAATATCCTATTTATTTACATATAGGCAAAGTGAGACTGATACTTGAATATATATATATATATATATATATATAGAGAGAGAGAGAGAGAGAGAGGAGAGAGAGAGAGAGAGAGAGAGAGAGAGAGAGAGAGAGAGAGAGAGAGACGGGGGAGAAGGAGAAATGGAGATAGAGGGGGGAAGGGGAAAGGGAGAGAGAGTGAGAGAGAGACAAGGGGGAAGGGGAGAGAGAGACTGAGACTGAGACTGAGACAGAGAGACAAAGAAGGGGAGAGGGAGGGAGATATATATATAGAGAGAGAGAGGAGGGGGAGGGAGAGATAGATCTAAAGAGAGAGATAAGGGGAGATGGAGAGGGATAGAGAGAGAGAGAGGGGGGGAGGGGAAAGATAGAGAGAATGAGAGTTAGATAGAGAGACACAGAAGGGGAGGGGAGAGAGAGAGAGCAGGGAGAGGGGAAGAGAGAGAGGGGTTGAAGAGAGAAATAAGGAGAGAGGAGAGAAAGAGAGAGAGTGATCTAGGGACATAGGATCAGAGAGGGGGGGAGAGAGGGAGCGAGATGGAGAGGGAGGATCATATGATTTCCTAAGGGTTCATATGGTGTCCTATGACACCTTAGGACACCATATGACCCCTTTTGACATCCTAGTACATGAAATGACCCCTTATGACACCATTTGACCCCTTAGGATACCATATGACCCCTTTTAACATCCTAGTACATGACGTGACCCCTTAAGGCACCATATGGTCGTTGGGGGTCATATGGTGTTTTAAGGGGTCACATGGTGACCTAAGGGGTCATATGGTGTTCAATGACCCCTTGGGACACCATATGGTGTCGTTGTGGGTCCTATGGTGTCCTAAGGGGACATATAGTGTCCTATGACCCCTTAGAACACCATATCACTAGGAGTCATATGGTGTCCTATAACCCCTTAGGACACCATATGACCCCTTTTAACATCCTTGTACATGACAGGACCCCTTAAGGCACCATATGACCCCTTAGGACACCATATGGTACCATTAGGAGACATATGGTGTCCTAAGGGGTCATATGGTATTCTATGACCCCTTAGGACTCAATATGGTGTTGTTGGGGGTCCTATGGTGTTCTAAGGGGACATATGGTGTCCTATGACCCCTTAGGACACCATACGATGTTATTAGGAGTCATGTGGTGTCCTAAGGGGTCATATGGTATTCTAAGGGGTCATAGGACATCATATGTGTGTTGGAAATTGACACTCATCTGTGACTTTCAATGCTTGATTTATGGTCTAGGGTTGTCATTGATGGCAACTCTTCTTGGAGATTTGATCTGGTGGTCATGATTCATCATATCTGGAAGCTGGAGTAAACCGGTAGGCAGTTAACTGATAAAATAGGGCTATCTCGATAATGTTTTTGGTTCGGAATGATTTCCGATGATTGTGGTGATTTTGGTGGTTGATCTCATGTTCTTGGTGAATGGAAATATCCTTAGCAAGTGTGTGAATATACTCTTTTGGTCTAGTGCTATGTTTGTGTTTGAGATTGAAGCCAACTTGAAGCTACACATTACACTTCTTGAAGCCGACTTGAAGGGGATTATTTTTGTGTTAAGACCGGATATATTAGATTGATTTGGTGATTGATTTTCGGTGTAACATTATTGTGGTGATCAGTTTTGGTGTGACTTATTTCCGTTTCACGTGCACATTTGATTCACAGACAATCCGGTAGCTGACTGAGATAGAACCAGAGTATTTAGTAGAGCGAAGACAGTCAGAGATTTTGTGCTTAACCGGAACTCATTCTTGCATTATCAGATGCTACTTGAGAGTTCATTTCATTGTAATCAAATTTTATGTCAGTGAAACTTCCTTGCAGGTTGTAGCCTTCTAGGTAGTGAGCCTAAATGCAAGTACATTCCACATCTATGTAATATTTATGTACTCCTAGCCATAGTATATGAATATTGTGGGTTCCAACCCCATCATGGTTTTTCCCTTTTTGGGTTTCCATGTAAAAAATTTGATGTTGTGGATCTGTGGTTTATTTGTTGCTTATTTATGTTCTTTTTTGTTATGCATTGCTATCCAGTGGATAAAGAATAAGTTTGTGGATTTGATTTCCAGTAGATCACCGATTCACCCCCCCTCTCAGTGATCCCTGATTCTAAAAATTGGTATCAGAGCCTAGTTCCTCTGAGGAAGCTTAACCGCTTGAGGAAGATCTAGGAGTGATTTTATGGATTCCAATTTTCAGAGACAACTCAATGTGGCACTTGAGGATCTTGATGCAGCTAGAAATGAGATCTGTACCCTAAATAAGAACCTAAATGTTGCTAATGAATTCATTAGTGAATTGAAGGATCAAGCAAGTGTCTATAGAGAGAAGAGGAAGGAATTGATGGAGAAGTTGAAGGAGAATGAAGATCAGATCATGGAATATTAGGATAAATTTGATGAAGTTAAAAAGCCTGAGAGAGAAAATGTTTCCTTGAAGAATAAGATACAATCCATTATGATGCAAATGACTAAGGAGATTGAGGACCAAAAGAAGAATGATGAGAATCTAGAACAATCATTGAAGGAAAGAGTTGATGAATGATTCAAGATTACCTATGAGAATGATTAGTTGAAGCTTGAGCTGACACAATCAAGGAATAATGGTCAAGAACTTGAAAGACAGATTGCTACCTTAAGGGATGAACTTGCTACTACAAATTAATACAAAGACAAAAGCCAGTTCAACAAGGCTTGATGAGATGTTGGAAAGTTAGAGACATGGATAGGATATGTGAGACGTAGGGTTTGAGAAAGGTGAATCCTCCGGATCTGGACAAGGAAATGCAAGGCCTGATCAGAAGAAGAGAAATAATCCTCTGATAAGACAACCTAATGCTCATAAATTCAATGGAAGATTCTTTACTTGCAATAAATTTGGTCATATGGAAAGTCAGTGCATAAGTAGGATGAATAATGGAATAATGAACAATAACAATATGATGAACAATATAAATAACATTCCTACCTTTACCAGTCAGTGTTTCATATGCAACAAGTTTGGATACAAGTCAAATATGTGTAGAGAACTAATGAATAACTTTCAAAACAAGAGATGCTATGCTTGTGGAATATTTGGAGATATCTCTAACCAGTGCAGGACAAGACCAAATTAGATGAACTTCAAACCTATGTAGAATAATGTTGTTTGCAGAGCATGCAACAAAACTGGTCACATTGCAAAGTACTGTAGAAGAAAAAATAGTGCTCTGATAGACAAGAGAAAATTAGATGAAAAGGGAAAGGAAAAGGTAGATGAGATCAGAGATCAACATAAGAAGTGTGGGTAAAGAAAGATGAATCTAAGGTAGATAATGGATCTATACCTAAATCCGGTGCAAAATCTTCATTCTGTAACTAGGGATTTTGGCCTTAGGGGGAGGAAAAATCATACAAATCTTGCAGTAACCCTTGATGAGACATTTAGTCGATGGATTACAAATGAGAAAAATTGAACTTCAGTTGATATCCAAAATTTTGATGGCTGATTTTGGCATCCGGTAGTGAAACAGGGCATCCGGTTGAATATCTAAGGTGCATTTATTTCAAAGTGAAATTAGGGTTTGCAAAGTTAAAAGGGAAAATATGAGATTCATTATTAACTTTGTGGATAGTGTTTTATAGCTATAGAACAAGGTGATCAGAGAACTAAAAGTGATCCGGCGTGTGATCTAGGGCATCCGTTAATCAGTTGAGGTATTTTTTGAAGAACATTTCTAAGTTTGATTTTATGAAAATTTGAAATGGCATCCTCATCGTCCATTGCTACTCCACAAGTTGTTGAGGTCAAGGATAGACCCCATCTTGTGTTCAAGAAGCACCCCTATAAATCCATGGAGGTTGACCCGGTTGGAGCTTTCTCTTCCGTTTCGTACAAAGTATTGTATATAGATAATGTACGGGCCTATATTCATTGCCAGATCAAGGAAACCAGAAATGAAGGCATTTTGGATCTTTATACCGATAGCATCATGGATGAAATCAACAACCCCAAGCTAGAATTTGCGTAGTTACAGAGAAAGGGTTTCACTCAGTTTGTAAACTTTTCATCATTCGATGAAAATGAATGGGTGAGGTATGTATTGATCAGAATTCATGCAGAATTTATATGGCTAGACCAACCCTACAATATTACTTCAAAGGCCATTAGGGCGGTAACCTGTTTGAATCAAACCGGTGACAAGCCAGGGTTAGGAAAATTCACAAAACCTACTATCAACAAGTTAACCGGTACAGATTTTGATGGGTGTTCAATGAAGATTAGCACAATTAAGGAAGATGATGTCAAGTTTGTTGCAATGGTAATTGGTTACAAAGTGTACCAATCTAACCGACTGAATTCTGTATCCGGGATTGCCATCCATGCAACCTACTAGATGGTCAAAGAATATGCTCATTATGATTTGTCTGGTGTTTTGTTGGAGGAATTGAAAATAAATTTTAAGAAAATTATGCAAGATAAGAAGCATGTATTCAAATTTGGTTCCTTGGTTATCTGTTTGGAACTTTACTTCATAAATCAGCTCCTCGGAACCGATAGAGTGGAGTGGGATTTTGACAAACCGGTGGCCCAATAGATAAAATAGGGACTTGACAGACCTGGAAACATAGACAATCAGAATGCTGCATTGTGGGCATTCTTCAAAAAAATTTGGACAAAATGAAACAGAGAGTCAGAATTCCCAAAGAAATTATGAAGAAATATGAGGGGACATTCTGCTTCATGGTAAACAAAGATGAATGTCTCATGGAGGCGGTTCAACCCTGGATAGTATGGATAATGCCTATGGTCTATGAGGATGATGAAGATACTTTGGATTCCTACACACAACACTTGCTAAACACTCTGGTAGACACAAAAGAAGAAAGGTTCAAAACTTGCCAAGAAAAATCAATGGAGCTACACACCATGTTCACTGAATTGGCAAGGAAAAGAAAGTTACCAAGATAGTAGAGGACATTCTTGTTGAAGAAGGTCACCCCCATGAGAAAGTTAGAGTTTCTAGAGCTGCGAGGGATGCATCTGAAAAAGTGAAGAAACAAAAGACTACACCTGCTCTAGTCAAAGTAAAGGTGACAGGGTCTTCTGACACTTCAATGAAGACACCTCCTGCTAAAGTAGAACCCTCTAGTTCATCTGCAAAGGGGAAAGGTGTTCTGAGGAAGAAGCAAAAGCCCCAAATAGAGTATGTGGTAGTTTCTCTGGTGCAATCTGAAACTGAGTCAGTTGCAGACATTCCTAAGGCTCTGAAGAAAGGAGAATTTGCTAGTTATCTGGAAACCCCAATTTGGTGCTGAGAAGAAAGAGAAAAAGGAGAATAAAGAAAGGTTTGATCATGTACCGACAAGAAAGCTAAAGTGAGGAAAGAAGACAAAATATGACCTAGATGAGGCAATAGATTTCAGTAAGATGAAGACCATCCAAACAGAGTATCACATTATTCCTCCTTTTTCTACTCAAGAATTAATTGATGAAATTATTAAAGATGGAAATTTGAAGAACATTTCTATATATTATGAGAATATGGATGATAAGGATCAATGTCAGACTGAGGAAGCTATAATTTTGTACATGGATGTATTTTAGTTAAGCATTGATTGAATTAGAAAAATATCTTCCAAAATATTTGTATAGTTTAATTGATGCTAGGAGAAAATCTGCTAGCCAAATGGATAGAGAAATTCTGGAGAGTGAACTGGTCAATCAGTGCACCGGTATCACTATTGAGGAAATTGATAGATTAATTTTGTTAGCGAATAAAAAAGAATTTAGGAGAAAGCATCGAGTCAACAACTTGATGGTTGGCAGAGTTGGAGAAATAAGGAGAGAAACCAGTGCAATCTGGATGAAGTTTCTTACTAAGAATCGGCTAGTAGAAACCGTTTTCACAAAGTGAAGTCACTTAGTTGGAAAATACTTTGGTAAATAATGTAAATAAAGAGGACACTCAGGATGTTGCAGACCAACTAGTTTTGGATTCTGTTGAAGTCAAGCATGTTGAGGTGAATGATAAATCAGTTGAGGCAAAGGTTGATGTGCCAAGTGATGGCATAGGTGCACAGGAGGCACCTAAAGAAGACAAATCCGATCAAGTTGAGGCTGAGAAAGAGGAAGAAGAAAAACATGAGGAACTAGATAAAGGGAAGGGTAAGGTAATGGAGACTCCAATCCTTATGGAAATTGACAAATAAAAAATTCAAAGCCAAGGACATTTTCTGTAGTTTAATATTAGTTTTGAGAAACCATTCAGTTAGATGTCTCTGATAGAAAGGATGATTGTTTTTGTTGTTCTCCAAGTGCAAGCCAGTCAGGAGTTAGCACAATCAGAATCATAAGAGAAGATATTGATTGAGAAAATAGTTTTAGTTTTGGAACAGGTGGTACCTAAACTACAACTTGATGCTAATTCTCGTTCATCCGGTAAGATTCAAAACTTAATAGATCATATATCCACTCAGTTTGATACTTTGACTAAGGCATCAACTAGGCTGGCTATGGAGAAATTTAAAGATGCCAAAGTTCAAACATTTTTGCAAATGATTAGTAATAATAAGGCCCAACTAGATAAGGAATTAAAACTAATTGATGAGGCTTTAGTAGAAGGTGGCAAAATTTATTAGTCTTGTCTAATTTTGACCAATTTTACTACTGAGATAGACAACCAGATAGATAATTTTAAAGGACAGTTAGCTCATATTTATCAAGCTTATGATCCTATAGCTAACTTAATCAGCAATATTGAAGGCCAAATTTTGACTGTTATAGAGCAGATTAGGAATTTTGAGAAGGAGAAGGAGAGAATGATTAGGAAGATAAGTGAACTCCATAACCTAATTGGTCCTCAGTTGGACACCTTAGTGTATCATAAGATGGACTGCATTCAAAACATTTCTCAGGAGACCTATTGAGATTGAGGCTATAGAATTTCATGCTTATGTTTTGAATGGTTTTGCTTCAATTTTGGAGAAGTTGCGAGTAGGATGGAACACATATCTTGGGTTCCTTAAGATGGCATATGCAGATTTATTGAAGCATGTATAGATTTGATCATTCAGTGTGTGTATATATGTACAGGCAATTTTGATGCACACCCCATCTTTGGTATTGTTGTCAAAGGGGGAGAGATAAGGTGAAAAATGTATAGACTGGTTATGTATGGAGTGTACAGTTCGGTGATGCAGATTTTTGGATTGTTGATCTAAGGGATACCCTTAGAATTCTTTCATTCTTGATCTGATGTACAAGTTTCACAGGTTTCTACACTTATACATTTTCACAAGTGTTGCCATCAATGCCAAAGGGGGGGCTTTTTGGAAATTGACACTCATCTGGTGACTTGCGATGGTTGATTTATGGTCTAGGGTTGTCATTGATGGAAACTCTTCTTGGAGATTCGATCTGGCGATCGTGATTCATCTTATCCGAAAGCTGGATTAAACCGGTATCCAGTTAACCAGTAAAACAGGGCAATCTCAGTAATGTTTTGGTCTGGAATGATTTTCGATGATTGCGCTGATTTTGGTGGTTGATCTTATGTTCTTGGTGAATGGAAAGATCCTTAGTAAGCGTGTGAATATACTCTTTTGGATCAGTGCTATGTTTGTGTTTGAAATTGAAGCCGACTTGAAGCTACATGTTACACTTCTTGAAGCCGAATTGAAGGAGATTATCTTTGTGTAAAGACCGGATATTTAAGATTGATTTGGCAATTGATTTTTGGTGTAATACTATTGTGGCGATTAGTTAAGGTGCGATTGAGCACAATTTCACATGCACATTTGATTCACAGATAATCCGGTAGCTGAATGAGATAGAAACAAAGTATTTAGCAGAGCGAAGATAGTCAGTGATTCAATGCTTAACCAAAACTCATTCTTACATTATCAGATGCTACTTGAGAGTTTCTTTTATTGTATTTCCTCATTGTAATCAAATTGTAAGTCAGTGAGACTTCCTTGAAGGTTGTAGCCTTTCGAGCAATTGTAATTGAGTAGTGAGCTCTAGGCAGTGAGCCTGAATGCAAGTGCATTCCCCATCTATGTAATATTTATGTACTCCTGGCCATAGTATATGAATATTGTGGGTTCCAGCCCCACCATGGTTTTTCCCTTTTTAGGTTTCCACTTAAAAAATCCACTGTTATGGATCTGTGGTTTATTTGTTGCTTGTTTATGTTATTTTCTATTATGCATTGCTAACTAGAGGATAAAGAATAAATTTGTGGATTTTATTTTCGGTAGATCACCGATTCACCCCCCCTCTCAGTGATCCCTGATTCTAACAATGTCCCCTTAGGACACCATATGGTGGCATTGGGGGTCATACAGTGTCCTAAGGGAACATATGGTGTCCTATGACCCCTTAGGACACCATACAATGTTGTTAAGGGTCATATGGTATCCTAAGGATCATATGGTATCCTATGACCCCTTAGGATGTCATATGACACCTTGTAACATCCTAGTACATGAATGCACCCCTTGAGGCACCATATGACCCCTTAGGACAACATATGGTGTCTTTGGGGGTCATATGGTGTCCTAAAACCCCCTAGGACACCATATAGTGTCGTTGGGGGTCATATGGTGTCCTAATTGGTCATATGGTGTTCTATGACCCCTTTAGACACCATATGGTGGCGTTGGGAGTCATATGGTGTCCCAAGGGGACACATGGTGTTCTATGACCCCTTAAGACACCATATGACTACTTTTAAAATCCTAGTACACGACATTACCCCTTAAGGCACCGTATGACCCTTTAGGACACCATATGGTGTTGTTGGGGGTCATAAGGTGTCCTAAGGGGTCATATGGTGTTTTGTGACCCCTTAGGACACCATATGATGTTGTTGGGGGTCCTATGGTGTCCTAAGGGGACATATGGTGTCCTATGAACCCTTAAGACACCATACATGTTGTTAGGAGTCATATGGTGTCCTAAGGGGTCATATGGTGTCCTAATGGGACATATGGTTTCCTATGACTCCATATGACATCATATGACACTTAGAACACCATACAATGTTGTTAGGGGTCATATGGTGTCCTAAGGGGTCATATGGTGTCCTATAACCCCTTATGACACCATATGACCCTATTTAACATCCTAATACCAACATGACCCCTTAAGGCACCATATGACTCCTTAGGAGACCATATGTTGTCGTTGGGGGTCATATGGTGGCCTAAGGGTTTATATGGTGTTTTATGACCCCTTAGGACACCATATGACCCCTTTTAGCATCCTAGTACATGGAATGATACCTTAAGGCACCATATGACCCCTTAGGACACCATATGGTGTTGTTGGGGGTCATATGGTGTCTTAAAGGGTAATATGGTGTCTTAAGCAGTCATATGGTGTTCTGTGACCCCTTAGGACACCATATACCCCTTAGAACACCATATGACCCCTTAGGACACCATATGGTGTCGTTGGGAGTCATATAGTGTCCCAAGGGGTTATATGGTATTCCATGTCCCGTTAGGACACCATATGAACCCTTTTAACATTCTAGTACATGATATTACTCCTTAGGGCACCATATGACCCCTTAGAACACCATATGGAGTCATTGGGGTCATAAAGTGTCCTAAGGGGTCACATGATATCTTAAGAGGTCATATGGTGTTATATGACCCCTTAGGACACCATATGATGTCAATGGGGGGTCCTATGGTGTCTTAAGGGGACATATGGTGTCCTATGACCCCTTAGGACACCATAAAATGTTGTTAGCAGTCATATGGTGTCCTAAGGGGTCATATGGTTTCTTATGACCCCTTAGGACACCATATGGCCCTTTTTAACATCCTAGTACATGACATGACCCCTTAGGACACCATGTATGGTGTCATTAGGGGTCCTATGGTGTCCTAAGGGGTCACATGGTGTTCTATGACCTGTTAGGACACCATATGACCCTAGTAAATGACATTACCCTTTAAGGCACCATATGACCCCTTAGGACACCATATGGTGTCATTGGGGGTCATAAGGTATCCTAAGGGTTTATATGGTGTCCTAAGGGGCTATATGGTTTTCTATGACACCTTAGGATACCATATAGTGTCATTGGGGGTCCTATAGTGTCCTAAGGTGACATATGGTGTCCTATGACCCCTTACAACATCATATGACCCCTTAGGACAAAATGCGGTGTTGTTAGGGGTCATAGGGTGTCCTAAGGAGTCATATGGTGTCCTAATGAGTCATATAGTGTCCTATGACCCCTTAGGACACCATATGACCCTTAGGACACCATATGACCCCTTAGGACAACATATTCATATGGTGTCCTAAGGGGTCATATGGTGTCCTAATGGGTCATATAGAAGACCATGTGAGCCCTTTTAACATCCTAGCACACAAGATGACACCTTAAGGCACCATATGACCCCTTGGGACAACATAGGTGTTATTAGGGGTCATATGGTGTTCTATGACCCCTTAGGACACCACATGACCCCTTTTAACATCCTAGTACATGACATGACCCCTTAATACACCATATGACCCCTTAGGACACCATATGATGTCATTAGGGGTCATATGGTGTCCTAAGAGGTCATATGGTTCTTTATAACTCTTTAGGACACTATATGACCCCTTAGGACACCAAATGGTGTTGTTGGGAGTCATATTGCGTCCTAAGGGGACATATAGTGTCCTAAGAGGTCATATGGTGTCATATGACCCCTTTTGACATCCTAGTACATGACATGACCCCTTATGACACCATATGACCCCTTAGGACACCATATGGTGTCGTTAGGGGTCATATGGTGTCCTAAGGGGTCATAGGACACCATATGACCCCTAAGAATACCATACGACCCCTTTTAACATCCTAGTACATGACATGACCCCTTAATGCACCATATGACCCCTTGGGAAACCGTATGGTGTCTTTAGGGGTCATATGGTGTCCTAAGGGGTCATATGGTGTTTTATGACCCCTTAGGATACCATATGGTGTCATTAGGATCATGTGGTGTTCTATGATGCCTTAGGACACCAGATGACCCCTTCTAACATCCTAGTACCCATCATGACCCCTTGTGACACCATATGGTGTCCTAAGGGATCATATGGTCTCTTATGACCCCTTAGGACCTTGTATGACCCTTTTAACATCCTTATACATGACATGACCCCTTGTGACACCATATGACCCCTTATGACACCATATGTTGTCGTTAGGGGTCATATGGTGTCCTAAGGGGTAATATGATGTTCTATGACCCCTTAGGACACCATATGACCCCTTAGGGAACCATATGATGACATTGTGAGTCATATGGTGTCCTAAGGGATCATATGGTGTCCTAAAGGGTAATATGTTGTCCTATGACCCCTTAGGCTACCATATTGTGTCGTTGGGGGTCATATGGTGTCCTAAGGGACAATATGGTGTTCTATGACCCCTTTTAACATCCTAGTACATGACATGACCCCTTGTGACACCATATGGTGTCCTTGTTAATCTTAGAGGATCCGGTTAATATTGAGAGGGGGGTGAATCATTATTAGCAAAAATGAAAACTTTCAACACCAAAACAAACTTATCTAAGATTTGAAAACATTCAACACTTAAACCAATTCTTCGTAACATATTTCCTTATCAGATCTAGATAATCATTTCCACTTATGAAAACTTATTAATCAGATTAGCCATCAACTCAACTTCAGATCAACAAACACTATTACCAACTTATTAACTGACCAGAATGCTTCATCAACCTTTTAACCACTTTAAGATCGCTGATAAACAATCATAAACTGTCTTAACCAGTAATCACAAATAAAACATGAACATCACAAGAAAAACATTCCACACATGAACACCATTATTTTCACTTGGAAACCCAAATAGGGAAAAACCATGGCGAGAATTGGTACCCACAAATATTTTGCACTCTTTCAGAATGCACCCTGTTAGGAGCCAAGCTCGGTTAGAAGCTTACAATGATGCCCTGTTAGGAGAAAACCCTGTTAGGAGTCACCTGATTAAGGGATTTACCTCAGCCATGTTAGGAGATTTGATCTGTTAAGATCTACCTCGCAAGAGGATTTAGAACTCAGATATTGAGTCACCCTGTTAGGGAATTTTAGAATGTGAGACCTGTTAGGACCTACCCGGTTAAGGGATTTTAGCTGCTGTAATTGTTAGAGAACAACAATGAATGATCTGTGTATAGCACTCAACAACTTGCTTGATCAGATCTAATTAAGTTCTAAGTCTACATCACTCTGGAAGATCTTCTCACACACCTTGGTTCAGCTTCACACACTTCTCAAAATCATCGACACTTCAAAACATCAACCTTACCGACATAAATAACCTTTACAACTAGGTTGACATCAAAAACCCTAAGACTTACTACATAGATCATCACAGATCTTTATAACTCATTATAGATCATCATATGGATCATTACAATCAATTACAAATCAATATCAACCGTTGAATGATCATAAATTGTCACAGCAAGTCTATCTGATTCAAAGTCAAACCCTTAGCACATTTTGCTAAGCACTTTGCACATTCCCAAGAAATTCGCTCTCCAAACGCGCTAAAACATCTTTCAGATATATCACGCGGTTTGTGTCGCGTTATCATCAACATGTGAAGTTGATGTAGATCATCGCCAAACCAAAAATCATTACCGGTCAAGAGAATTCTTTACCAGTCCTTAAACCCTGGCAAAACTTAACAGAAATTCAAACACATGTCTTCCAATAACCATCATAGGATGTGGTTCTAGTTACATTCTCAAATCCATCATAATAGCTTATGTTTCAAACCATAAGACACCAAACATCACCAATTACATGATTCCATTAAAACTTATTTGCTTTACCGGTTAAGGTCCTAATTCTCAGTCTTGATGGTAAACCCTGTCAAACTATCAAACTCTATCTCTGGTAGACCAAATCACTTAGCCAACAAGTCAATCATCGAAAACCATCCATAAGCATCATCAAGCATCAGTTGACTCTGGTTGCCATCAATGACAACATAGATAACTAATCATGTCATCTTTCCTCTATCGGTACAATCATCCATCATCATCTCATCTTCATCAGTTATGCCAAACATGCCAACAATATCCTCCTTTGGCATTTATGGCAACACTAAATATCAATATACTCAACACATACTATTCCGCTTTGTTCTGGACCTTCTTTGCAACTCTTCTCTTCTTTGTTGCACCTCATCTGCTGATTACACTTTATCTTCAATTAAAAATCTTCTCCTGCTGATCATATATCTTCTCTTATGACTAATCATATTTCTTCTCACCCTTTAACAATAATTCCAAAGGTGCATAAGAATAAAAAATTATCAAATCTATTGTTGTTGTCTTCAACATGTCTGCAAACTCATCTAAGATACCCCCCCTGCAGAGTAGTCTGCATCTCATCAATCCAATGTGAAAAATAGTCATGAAGCCCACTGTATTGATGCATTATGCATTCTAGTTCTTTTTGAGTAGGGATCTGACCCTTAATTTACCTCTGAGATACTCAAAGGTTGTCTTCGGCAATGATTTTGTTAAAATGTCTACTAGCTGCTCTTTGCTTGTCACATACTCCATTCTGACATGTTTTTCCTGTACTCTTTCCATTAGAAAATGTTATTTCAATTCTATGTGCTTTGTTCTTGTATGTAGTATATGATTTTTTGAAATATTAATTGCACTACTATTATCGCAGTAAATAGTTACCGGTTCAGACATATCGAATTTGAATCCTTCAAGCACTAGTCTCATCTAGATTGCTTGCGTGGAATTCATTGATGCTGCAGCATACTTTGCCTCTGTTGTTGACTGAGAAACACAAGATTTCTTCTTACTTGTCCAAGAAACCAATATGCCTCCAAGAAGAAAAGCTCCACCAATAGTGCTTTTCCAGTCATCAACATTGCCTGCCCAATTTGCATCAGTAAACACATTCAAAGAAAAATTTTCTTTATAAGGATACCATAAACCATAATCTATTGTGCCTTTCAGGTACCAAAATATCCTTTTCACCACTACCAAGTGAGTCTCCTTGGGATCCTTTTGAAATATAGTAACCAATTCAACAACATGTGCAATATCTAGTCTGCTATGGATGAGATAATGCAATTTACCAATCATAGACCTGCATTCTTTCTCATCAACAAATAGTGAATCATATTGTTTAGATAACTTGCAACCTATCACCATCAGAGTACCAACCGGTTTACAATGCTCCATTGCAAATGTTTTCAACACCTCTTTGACATACTTACTCTGACAGATAAAAATTCCACCATCTAATTGCTGGACCTGCAACCCAATAAAAATTTTAATTTCACCAATAAGAGACATCACAAATTCCTTTTTCATCTCCTCAGCAAAATCCATGCATAAGTCATCATTACCACCAAAAATTATGTCATCCACAAATACTTCAGCTATCAATAATTTCTCTCCATCAGTCTTTAACTATGCGTTACTATGCTCACTGGTATGTTGGAATCCTATCTTGATCAGGTGTACATGCAACCTTTCAAACCATGCTCTTGGTGCTTGCTTCAATCCATACAGTGCCTTATGTAGTTTTCAAAGCATATCTTTTTCTTCAGACAAAGAAAATCCATCTAGTTGTTCTATGTATACTTCTTCTTCAAGGATGCCATTAAGAAAAGTTGATTTAACATCCATCTGATAGACTTTAAATCCTTTAAATGTAGCATTAGCAAGTAGCATTATTACTCCTTCCAATCTTGCCATAGGTGCAAAGGTTTCACCATAATCTTCTCCTTCTTCTTGTGCATAGCCTTTGCAAACCAATCTTGCTTTATTTCTCACAACCTTGCCTTCTTCATTTAACTTGTTTCTAAAGACCCATTTAGTTCCAATCACATTCTTATCTTTTGGTCTAGGAACAAGTGTGCATGTCTTGTTCTTCTCTATCTAATCCAACTCCTCATTCATTTCACTAATCCAATCATCATCCTTTAATGCCTCTCTTACTGTTTTCGGCTCAATAGTCGAAAATAGACAGAATTTTTCTTTGATTATTCTCCTTATTTGTGCTCCAACATGTTTATCTCCAATTATTTGTTCTTCTAAGTGATTTAAGCTGACATACATTGGAATAACCGGTTTTGGTCCCGTGATTCCTCCTTCATGTTCTTCATATTCTTCATCTTTCTCTACATTTACTGGTTGAGCACTTGTTTCTACAACATTTTTCTCATCAGTCTTCTGCACTTATGATTCTATAAACACAGCTCTTTCTTCATCTTTCTCAAGTCCAGATCTGCTAGTCTCTCCATATTTCTCAAGGAGTTCATCTATCTTCACATTAGCACTGTCAATGATCTTTTTAGTTCTCTTGTTATAACATTTAAATGTCTTACTCTTTGTAGACTAGCCAAGAAAAAGGCCTTCATCACACTTAGACTAAAACTTTTCAGTGTAATCATCTCTCTTAATGTAACATTTACTCCCAAATTTTTTGAAATAACTTACACTAGGAGTCTTTCCATGGCATAATTCATAAGGTGTTTTGTTATTACCTTTTTTGATAAGTACTCGGTTCAAAGTATAGACAACCATGTTGAATGCTTCTCTCCAAAACATCTTCAGTACTTCACCTTGAATTATCATGGTTCTAGCAGCTTCAACAACTCTTCTATTTATTCTCTCTACTATCCCATTCTCTTGTGGAGTTCTAGGAGCTGACATCTGCCTTTTAATTCCCCGTTCATCATAGAACTTCACAAACTCATCAGAAGTAAAATCACCTCCCCGGTCAAATCTTAAATATTTTAGATTATTCCCGGTATCTTTCTCAACAAGAGATTTAAATGCTTTAAACTTACTGAATGCCTTAGACTTTTCTCTCAAAAAAGTTACCCACATCATTTTGGAATAATCATCAGTAAAGATCATAAAATACTTATCACAAAAATAGCTCTTAGTCCTCATAGGACCACAAAGATCAGTATGAACTAGATCAAGAATATTCTCTAAAGAAAAAGACTTACTCTTAAAATATATAGAGGTCATCTTACCCATCTGACAATCCTTGCATAACACATTGTCCGGTTTCACAAGCTAGGGCAAACCTCTCACAATACTTGACTTACTAACTTTAATCAAATTGTCAAAATTGACATGACAAAATCTCTTACATTAGTATTCAATATTCGCCACAACTAGTTGTCTTCAATATTCACCACTAAACAATCATTTACATTAGTATTCAGATGAAATAGATTAGCTTTAGTCTGCTTCCCAGTAGCAATGAATTCTCCATGATTTCCAAGAATCATGCGCACTCCACTTTTGAACTCAAGTAGATATCCCTTATCATTAAGTTGTGAAACACTCAAGAGGTTATGCTCTAGTCCTTCAACAAAAAAGAAATCATCTGCATTACTCTTCCCATTTAATGAAATTGATCCTTTACCTTTAACCATGCAGGGAGAGTTATTACCAAATCTTACACAACCTCCATCAAACTCTTCAAGGGATAAGAACTTACTTTTGTCACCGGTCATGTGGTGTGAGCAACCACTATCTATTTTCCATTCATCCTTGTTATCCATGTGAGACACCAAAGCCTTCTCATCAGTCATATCCTCCTTCACAACAACAAATACTATCTCCTCATTGTCATCTTCTTCCAATTCATCATTGGTCACACCTTCATCCACTGCAACATAATAATGTTTCTTGCCTTTTCCTTTGAATCTCCTAAACTTTTCTTTCTTATCAGTGTTAGGGCAGTTAGCAGCTATGTGTCCAATTTTACTACACGAGAAACATTTCAAGGGTAATTTACCTTTATATTTACCTCTTCCTCTAGGGAATATTTTAGCCAGTAATGCCTCAAGTTCCATCAGATGATCTTCACCATCACCATCACCTCTGCTACCACCATGACTAGACCTATAGTCATGATTATGAAAAACATCTTTTCCTTTCCTTGTTGATGTACTGGTTACAAAAGCCTTAAAATCAGATTCAGAAGGTTTGGAAATACTATTATCAAAACTGTTTAGTTCAAATGCAGTGAACTTTCCAATTAGAGAGTCAACAGTGACTTTATCTTTTGAAATGGATCTCAGTTCTTGAATAGAAGACACTCTGATAGAATACTGTGGTAAAAGAGTTCTAAGAATTTTACTAAAAATAGTATCATCTTCAATCTTACCTCTAGCACTCTATATACCACCTACAACTTCCTTAATCCTTTGTCCATATTGAGCTATGTTCTCACCATCATCCATTTTCATATCATCAAATTTTTCTCTCAAACTCTCTTCCTTTGCCCTTTGTACATGTTCATCTCCTCCATAAATTTAATTTAATTTCTCCCATACTTCATTTGTAGTTTCTAATCCGTGAAGATCAATATACACAGAGTCAGACAAAGTACTTACAATTACTTCAAGAGCCTGAATATTTTCCTGTTGTTCTTTGAGTTCATCTGGTGTCATGGGACTGGTAGTAGGAGCAACATACTTGGTTGTCACATGATTCTAATACTGTGAACCCATTCCTTTAATGTAGATCTTCATTCGATCACTCCATATCCAGTAGTTGTCCTTGGTAAACTTGGGACTGTCCTTCTTCATCATCTTTCACATAATCTTTCCCTCAAGTTGTTAGGCTTTCTACACATAGAGGACCAATACTCTGATACCAATTGTTAATCTTAGAGGATCTGATTAATACTGAGAGGGGGGGTGAATCAGTAATAGAAAAAACTGAAAATTTCAACACCAAAATAGACTTATCTTGATAACTCAATGATGAAAAGTGAGTACCAAACCGGTACTGAGAGGGGGGGGTGAATCAGTATAGACACAAAAACTTTTCCTAAACTGGTTTGACTGCAAACAGTGCACTTGACAGACAAACACTAATACCAGTCTAAACCAAATTACTACCGATTAAACATAATGAGACTGTGAAAGACATAAACTGACAACACTTAGCTTTCCATACAATCTACTCCTTCATTTCCACTCCATCCTTATGCATAAATAGATAATCTATCATCAGAGATACAATAATTTACTAGAATAACATGATTCACCACTAAACAAGAAATAACAAAACATCACATGAAAGAGGCATCACACATGACACACATATTTTTCACGTGGAAACCCAACTTGGAAAAACCACGATGGGGATGAATACATACAAGCTGTTTTTGAACTCTTTAGAAGTCCGCTCTATTAGGAGCCTAGTCCGATTAGGGACTGTTACAATAGGTTATGTTAGGAACCGATCTTGTTAGGGTTCACTCGGTTAAGGGATGTCTAGAATACCCAGTTAAGGGTTAAACCCTATTAAAGGTTACCTTGTTAGAGGATTTTATGAACTCAATGGCTTTGAGTCACCCTGTTAAAGGATTTATAGCAAGCTGGTTAAAGCTACCCTGTTAAGGGATTTTCCAATTGTTGAAGTGATTAGAGATCAACAGGTATTACAATGATCTAGTAATAGCACTCAATGCCAATGCAGATCCGTTTTAGTTCCTTCCTTCTGCACACACACTTTGCAGGTATCAATTCTCTTATTTGGTCTAGCAAGAATCACATATCTCTGCACTTAGATACACACACAACATTTGCCAACAACCTCAACATGAAACAAAACATCGACCTTATAGGAAACAGATAGGTC
Organism: Cryptomeria japonica; assembly: GCF_030272615.1. Classification (NCBI taxonomy): domain Eukaryota; kingdom Viridiplantae; phylum Streptophyta; class Pinopsida; order Cupressales; family Cupressaceae; genus Cryptomeria; species Cryptomeria japonica. Next base: position 507,871,108 of record NC_081407.1, read on the forward strand.
GAGAGCATAAACCCTAAACCCTAAACATTTAGGCTGAGCAATTCAGTTGGTTCAATCTTGACCATTGAACACTTTGCATTTGAATACAATGGTCTTGAATAGATCTCAAGACATTCTCCATCGTTCGTTCTTCACCGCTTCTTGGAGGCGATAACCCATCACGCATTCTTCATTGTTTGTAGGGACTTCACACATTCCTGAGGTAGATAGGATCAATCCCCTTCATGCAAGATCCTTCACATGGACGAGGCTGATGTAGCAACATGATCTAATCTCCATTACAATGTTAACTCATCACACAATGCCATCGCTTGAATCACATAGGCTCGAAACACTTCAACTGGAAACCCTGAGGCTGGGACTACCAACCAGTAGTCATACCATATTAAACCTTGATAGAAAACATTCCATATACCGGTTCACTTGGAGAAACGTACTGCTTCACCTTTTGCACATATACCCGTTCAGTTTGCCAGTTGCTTAGCTTCAATAAACCGGTTCACTCTTCAACATATTACCGGTTCACTCTTCAGCATATTACCGGTTCTCTCTTCAACATATTGACATAAATGACAACACAATATCATCATGTCAACATACTCTCCACATATGCCAACATATCTCAGATCTGAAAACATTCAACACTTAAACCAATTCTTCATAACAAATTTTCTTATCAGATCTAGATAGTCATTTCCACTTATGCAAACTTATTAATCATATTAGCCATCAACTCAACTTTAGATCAACAAACATTATTACCAACTTATTAACTGATTAGAATGCTTCATCAACCATTTAACCATCAATACCGATAACCACTTTAAGATCTCTGATAAACAATCATAAACTGTCTTAACCAGTAATCACAAATAAAACATGAACACCACAAGAAAAGCATTCCACACATGAACACCATAATTTTCATGTGGAAACCCAAATAGGGAAAAACCATGGTAGAAATTGGTACCCACAAATATTTTGCACTCTTTTGGAATGTGCCCTGTTTGGAGCCAAGCCCGATTAGAAGCTTACAATGATGCCCTGTTAGGAGTTACCCAGTTAAGGGATTTACCTTAGCCCTGTTAGGAGCTTTGATCTGTTAGGATCAACCTCGCAAGAAGATTTAGAACTCATATATTGAGTCACCCTTTTAGGGGATTTTACAATGTGAGGCTTGTTAGGACCTACCTCATTAAGGGATTTTAGCTATTGTAGTTTTTAGAGAGCAATAATGAATGATCTGTGTATAGCACTCAACTGCTTGCTTGATCAGATCCAATTAAGTTCTAAGTCTGCATCACTCTGGTAGATCTTCTCACACACCCTGGTTCATCTTCACACACTTCTCAAAATCACCAATAATTCAAAACATCAACCATACTGACATAAATAACCTTTACAACTAGGTTGGTATAAAAAACCCTAAGAATTACTACATAGATCACCACAGATCTTTACAACTCATTACAGACCATCATATGGATCATTACAATCAATTAAAAATCAATATCAGTCATTTAATGATCATAAATCGTCACAACAAGTTGATCTGATACAAAGTTAAACCCTCAGCACATTCCGCTAATCACTTTGCACATTCCCAAGAAATTCGCTCTCCAAACGCGCCAAAACATCTTTCAAACACATCACGTGGTTTTTGTCGTGTTATCATCAACATGTGAACTTTATGTAGACCACCACCAAACCAAAAATCATTACCAGTCAAGAGAATTCTTTACCGGTCATCAAACCCTTCTTAAACCCTGGCATAACTCAACAAAAATTCAAAACATGCCTTCCAGTAACCATCATAGGATGCGGTTCAAATTACTTACTCAAATCCTCATAAAAGCTTATGTTTCAAACCACAAGACACCAAACATCACCAATTATCTAATTCCATCAAAACTTATCTGCTTTACCGGTTAAGGTCCTAATTCTTAGTCTTGTTGGTAAACCTTATCAAACTGTCAAACTCTATCTCCGGTAGACCAAATCACTTAGCCAATAAGTCAATCATATAAAACCATCTGTAAACATCATCAAACATCAGTTGACCCTGGTTGCCATAAATGACAACACAAATAACTGATCATGTCATCTTTCTTCATCAGTTATGACAAACATGCTAATAGTCCTAAGGGGTCATATGGTGTCTTATGATACCTTAGGATCCAATATGACCCTTTTAACATCCTTGTACATGACATGACCCCTTGTGACACCATATGACCCCTTAGGATACCATATGTTGTCGTTAGGGGTCATATGGTGTCCTAAGGGTTCATATGGTGTCCTAAGGGGCAATATGGTGTTCTATGACCCCTTAAGACACCATATGGTGTCTTTGGGGGTCATATGGTGTCCTAAGGGGTCATATGGTGTCCTAAAGGGTAATATGGTGTTATATGACCCCTTAGGATACCATATGGTGTCGTTGGCGGTCATATGGTTTCCTAATGGGTGATATAGTATTTTATGACCCTTTAGGACACGATATGACCCATTAGGAGACCATATGACCCCTTTTAACATCCTAGTTCATGACATGACCCCTTATGACACCATATGACCTTTTAGGACACACTATGGTGTCGTTAGGTGCCAGATGGTGTCCTAATGTGTCATATGGTATCCTATGATCCCTTTGGACACCATATGACCCCTTTTAACATCCTAGTGCACGCCATGACCCCTTATGACACCATATGACCCCTTAGGACAATATGATGTCCTAATGACCCCTTAGGACACCATATGACCCCTTTTAACATCCTAGTGCACGACATGACCACTTATGACACCATATGACCCCTTAGGACAATATGATGTCCTAATGGGTCATATGGTATCCTAAGTGGTCAAATGGTGTTCTAAGGGGTCATATAGTGTTATAACACATGTGTGGGCCCTTAGGACCCATATGACCCCTAATGACACTGTATGACCCCTTAAGACACCATATGACCCCTTTTAATATCCTAATACATGACATGACCCCTTATGACAACATATGACCCCTTGGGACAATATGGTGTCCTAATGGGTCATATGGTGTCCTAAGGGGTCATATGGTGTTCTAACACATGTGTGGGCCATTAGGACACCATATTACCCCTAACAACACCATATGACCCCTTAGGACACCATATGACCCCTTTTAACATCTTACTACATGAGATGACCCCATTCATATGGTGTCCTAAGGCGTCATATTTTTTTTTCTAACACATGTGTGAGCCCTCTTGACATCATATGACCCCTAATGACACCATATAGCCCCTCAGGATACCATATGACTCTTTTGGACCGTATGATGTCCATATGGTGTCCTGAGGGGTCATTTGCTATTCTAAGACATGTGTTGCCCCTTACGACCGCATATGTCACCTAACAACACCATGTGACCCCTTAGAATACCATATGACCCCTTATGACACCATATGACCCCTTAGATCACTATATGACCCCTTACGACACCATATGATCCCTAACAAAAAATATTAATAATATATTTTAATATACAGATTTATATATTATAGTATTAATATATAACTTGTTTATTATTTATTGATATATTGAATATTATTTTATTAATATATTGAATATTATTATATTAATATATTATATATTAATATATAATATTAATATATATTTTTAATATATAATATTAATATATTGATATTAATATATCAATATTAATATATATTAATAATATCCGATTTCTCTGACAAAAATTTGACAATTTAAAATTTGGCTCAGGACTGCTTTAGGATTTGGCTTGGAAATGCCAAGCCTGGAAAGTCAATGGAAAAACATGTTTTTCAGGGTTCCTTATTTTTCCAGACTTCGCCTTGGTGGCTGACGACTATTTTTTTAATCCAAAATTGATAAAATGAAAAGAGTTTTTAAAGGGCATTCTCAAACTTCCAACAATATAAGGTTTGCCTTATTTTGACTTTAATAAATAATTTATTTATTTTCTAATTGAATTTTGACTAAAGTCCTGATTGATAGGCTAATAGTAAAACACCCATAACTTCCAAATAGTATCACATTTTTAAAATCTGAAACATGCGTAACATTCTATGCTTCATCTATTATAGGATAATTTTTTTTTTGAATTTCAATAAGTTTAGACCTGTTGGTTCCCAAAACCACAGATTGGAAAACCAAAAGACTTTCCAAATCCTCAAGTAGTCCAATCAGCCTTGGCCAACGAACAGGGATGGTCAAAGACCAAATCCCTCTGCACTTAGGCTCCACTGAACCTAGGTGGGTATGCCTCTTCCTCTCAAGAACAAAAGAAGTTATTTATAGTGGATTTAAACCTTTTAGCAAGTTTACACAACTGGCAAATTATTGTTCTGCATCTATGCTTTATTATGTGCTTTAAGTGAATGCTTTGAAAAGAAATAATTGTGAATGTATATTGAGAATGAGATTGCTTTTAGGATTTAAATGAAATCTGCATAGATCAGTTCATTTAGGATTTGGGAAGAATGTTTCTCTATCAAGGACCTTGAATGCATACAAATCAAAACCTTAAAAGATCAATAACAAACCAGTGCCTCTATCCAGGGATATATATGACACTTTGTGGACAAAATATCTTATCAACTCAAGAGACAATTTCTCATCAACTATGAAGGTTTAGTATGCGTTACACAAACAATAGGAACTCAATCTTTCACTTAATGCAATGACATGTGATTTACATCATAGAAAATTTATAAACAGATTTATCAAGAGGACAAAAATAATCATCAACACAAAAGTATACACAATATTTGGAAAAAGAAACAATGAACCTTGTATATTAATCTTCAGGAAATAATTGCATACATAAGCTACACTTGCAGATACTCCATTACAAATTGCTTGCACAAAATGATACTTCTTCTTCCTATAGACTTATCTAATACAAAATGATATTCAATCCTTACAACAGTATCTTGTTCTTATGACTCCCTATAAGTATGTGAATCAAAAGGCATATATGAAAGGACACACCCTTTCATACACAGAAGGGAGTTACAAACAGTTTCCTTGCAAAGGACACACCCTTTGGTTTAATAAATAATTACAAATGAGAATCCTTAAAAATACTAAATGATACTTAAATCACGTGTCTTTTATTCTCCGCCTTGATAAAATTCTTCACCAAATATCCATCATCTTCTCATTATCTCCTGTACACAAGATAAGCCAATCAGATTCCTTGATTTAAAATTTAAAAAATATTCCACCTTAGCTTTTAGTTTCAAAAGTCAATAATCTTTATTTCCTTATACTTGTTTAAAATAATTCATTTAAATCAAAGTATTTCCATCTTTAAGAAAATAATTTTGCGAACATAATTTATATAAAATAATGCTTTATCCTAAAATATATATTCAAAGCACTTATTTAGGATAGATATACATAAATTTCATCTTTAACGCATATTCAAATAATACATAAGGCAGTGTGATACAATAAGAAATACTTTCCTTTTATCATTCTTTCGGCCAAACTTCCTCCCTCGATGAGTTGTCCTCATGTCTTATCGATTCTGTAGTTTCATCGATACCTTTTATTTTCAATGGGACCGCTTCTTATTTTTTTGATGAACTTCATCTTGATGAAACTGCTGCTTTCGGTGAGTCCTTTTAGAGATCCATTGCAATGTAGGTTTGTTCAATAAGTCATTTTTTGATGACATGCCACCTGACTGCCACTTCAGCTGCTAACTCATCTTGACCAGACCCAACATTTCACTTTGGTTCCTCTTTGTCGCTAATCCATGATAGATATTGATTGTGCAACTTTCCATAAAGGAATAGCGATATCTGTTGGATCTTCCATGATCTTCTCACTCTTTATCTCAGCCTTTTGTTTATGTGCTTTGCCACATGTTATTTCTGAATTGTTTTGCGATTTCATCTGGGCACCACTTCATTTGTCGGGCCCACCATGTGTCACCTCTAGATTGGCTCCAAGGTCTCTATCTTGCTACCTTAGCATGACCTCACTAATCACCAGAATAAAGCTCTCCTTTGTCGCCTAGCCACTAGTGGTTAGTTGCAAAGTCATGGTGGGTAACTGACAAGCAGTTTCACATCACGATATAGTGACAATCATCGATCTCCTTTAGACCTGCCAGCTCTTTATCTCCTCTGAACTACTTCCTTAGCAGGCCCCACCACTCGATCGCCATGTCACAGCGAATAAGCATCACACATCTTCCGATCGCGGTATAAGGACCACCATTGGATCAACTCGGCCGATCGTCTGATCTTCCATATTTGCTCGACCTTTAACTTTGCTTGAGTGACTCTCTCTTCTCTTTGTCCACCTATGTCGTGTGTCACCCTTTGGTTCGCTCATGGATCCACCTACCCACCACTTGGACCTGCTAGGTGACCGCCACTTGGTCGCCACTTCGACTGCCACTGGACGCCATCAGCTTTGCCACTTCATCCGCCACTGGACCTGGGTTCTTCTTCTACGCTCTGCCATGTGGCACATCTTGTTTCACTTGCAGATCCACCAAGATGACACCTCATCTGCCACCTTGGCAGTCGCTATGTCACGGGAGATATAGGTCATGCAACTTTCTATCGTGGTATAGCGACCGCCCTTGGATCAATTTCAAACTTGCATTCTCATTATCCTCCCCTTTTCCGCACATGCTTTGTCGCCAAGTCACGGGGAAAAACCATCGTGCATCTCTATCTTGCGGTATAATGACGGTCGTCAGATCTTCTGCGATCATCGTTGGATCTACCCAAATTGTTCAATCTTTAATTTGTCCCTTTGTTGTAAAATTTGGGTGCTTTGAGATGCATGTGTATGTGGGGGGCCCACCAGTGCTGAGCTAGCACTTTCCAAAAGCCTTCTAGCTCTTGAAACTAAGTATACATGCAGCCTTATATTTAAATATATTAAACTCCCTCTGCACAACCAATGTGGGATAAATGGTCTATGCCTGGTGACTAAAACCGCTTGGAAAGTTCTTTAGCCCTTTTCTCTGTCTGCAACCATGCAACCCCCTCTAGCTCATGATAGGGAAGATTTAGGCTTAACACCTACCCATTGCCTTTGCTTGGAAGCTTCTAATGCCAGGTCTACTGCTCCATCTATGTAGGCTCGGAGGACTAGCAATGCCATTCATGAGGCATTTAATATTTTGGTTAGCTCCATTTTCTTTAGTTATGATCCTGCATATGAGACACCAATAGTAAATGCTCATATGATAGGAAAAAATGCATCCATATATAGCACAAAATATTTTGTAAAAATATGTGCTAACAGTGGCTCTTTTTTGGGATGTATGTTCTCTTTAAGGACATAGCAAGATCCTAGTTATCTCTGGAAAGTAGACCAAAATAAAAATTGAAAACATATAACAGAAAACAAGAGAAAAAACTATATTACTATAATACAAGAAATACTCTCTGATCATCAAGAGAAGAAATGCTTGAGGTATTGAGCATGGATTGGAATTTCCAGCACTTCTCCATCAATATCTTGCAAGTTATATGATTTTTTTCCACCTTATTAAAAAATGATATAAGGTCCTAGCCAGAGTGCATCAAATTTTCCATGTTTTCCTTTGTCTTGGTCTTTGGCATTCCATTTTAGTATCCATGCTCCCTCCTCAAAAGTTCTGTCATAAGCCCTTTTATCATGTAAAGCCTCAACCACTTGTTGCCTTTGAATGTTTCTTTCCTAAGCCTCTTTTCTACATTCATCCAACTTAGCCAAAGCCATCAATCTGTCCCCCTTAAAGTTTACTTCTTGTAAAAATTCCTCTGTAACAAATATATAAACTGGGAGCAAATTACTCAAAGGTAATCTTGCTTCTTTGCCATACACAAACTCATATGGAGCAAATCCTGTGGGCTTCTTGACTGCCACTCTATCAACCCATACTGCTAATATCAATTTTGAATCCCAAGCTATTTTATTATCACCCAACATCCTTTTGACAATCTTCAACAAGTTTTTATTGCTGGATTCTGCTTGTCCATTTCCTTGGAGATGGTAAGGTGATGAATAGGACAAAGTGATGCTATAATTTTCACAAAAATCAAAGAAATCATTGGATCTAAAACACATCCCATTATCTACCATAATTTTATGAGGTACCCCAAATCAAGTAAGAATGTTTTCCAAAAGAAACTTTATCACAACTTTGTTGGTAGCCTGTCTTGTGGGAATGGCTTCAACCCACTTAGTAAAATAATCAGTAGCCACCAAAATCCATTTATGCCCACCACTAGATTTGTTTGCTATTTCCCCTATGAAGTCAATATGTAGTACCCCTTCTCGATCGAACTTATTAGACTGATATTTTGTTACAGTTTACTATTCAGTTGACACTTTATTGCTCAACATTATTCAGACGTATTTGATATTATTTCATGTTTATTTGGATATTAGATGCATGAGTTATTTTCAGTATTTCAGTACTGGTGATTTGTAGTATTTCATGGATTATTGCTTTGTACTGACATCTTACTTTATCTAGGCGATGTGTCATATATATGTTGCGTGTCTGCGATTGTATTGGATGCAAGGGGACGATTTTCCTTCACTCATTTCGGTGAGATAGGGAACGTCGTGATTCTCCTTCATCGGTGTGTGTGCCATCTATTCTATATTTATATGCATGCATGTGTGATTCGATGATGCAGGATATTGCAGGTACAAGTATCGGGTAGGTACGGGGTATCGTCTCCACCTAGCTTCATAGGTCTGAGCGTGCCTTATATGTTCGATGGGAGTGGAGGAGATAGCTGTTGACCCTAGTTTTTATCCTCAGTCTACTTTTGTGAGTGTCATCAGTCGGTCGTCCATCCCTTTTTGTTCGACCTTCGAGTCTTCTTGCATTTTCTCGATTTGCGTGCCATAGTGGTTCGATTATTTATTTAAGTTTAAGTTGTCACTCATTGTTGGTATAAGCAATTTATTCATTATTATGCCTTTATGTCTTGAACCTAGCTTATTTGGTTAATTTATTAGATTTAAATCTATAGTTGTTTTATTTTGGAAAAGTAATCATGTTTAAATCAAATGGAAGAAGTAAGATAAATAAAGTTAATTGCTTTTAGAAAAACAAAATAAAGTTAAATTATTGATTTCTATTTTAGTTGAAAAGTTGATTAAATTTCTAAATGTGAGAAATGTATTTTTTTTCAAAAAAAAGAAATTCCCATTTATTTTTGGAGGAATATGGAAAAAAGTCAATTGTTTTTATTTAAATGTTTTTTAATAGAAAAATATTTCAACCTAAAAGATTAGGTTAAAATATTTTTCCTATTTACCCTTGTAAATATTTTTGGAAAGATATGCTTGTTTGGAGGAGAAAACAAATGCTGGAAAAATTTCTTGGAAGGAGGATTTTGGGTTTTGATTTGGCTTGGAATTTTGTTGAAGCTCACAATTTCTTCTTGGGAACTCTAGAGGTTGGTTGAATTCTTCTTGTTTATTTTTAAAAAAATCCATGCTTCTTTCCAATTTCTGATTGTTGTTAAAAGTTTGGTTTTATGAGTATTGGGTTATGAATTTTTGTTTACCATGAGATTGTTGAAAAAAAAATCCCATCAATTTGGTTATCAAATTTCAATCTCAGACTCTCCCAAAGTAATTTCATAATTTAAATTTTGTTCTTCATTTTGTTTATGCAAGAAATTCATTGTTCCTGGTGTTTGTAGTTGGGTTATTTTTGTGTTTTTGAGTAGAGATATGCTGGCAAAATTTTGCCAAGTTTTTCCCCAAATAATTTCTTCCTGGTAATTTCCAATTGGGGAAAATTTTGAATTAAATTCTTCTTGTTTCATTCTGGTTTGGGCAAAATCCCAATTGGGGGATGGCAATGAGTTTATTTCCCAGCCAATTTGTATTTAGGAATGAATTTGTTTGTTTTGAGAAATTATTTCCTATCTCTGTTTTGTCTCAGAGATTTCCTTGCTGGTAAAAAAATTGTATTACCAGTGATTAAATTTAATATTTCTTCTTGTTCTAAATTTTGTTTCAAAATTAAATTGGAGATTGGGTTAATATTTTAACAGAGATAAAAATCCCTGTATTTCAATTTTTACACATTGAAATTAACAGAGTTTTTATTAAAAAATGTTTAATAGAAAAAAAAAAAAAAGTAAAAAAATTAAATTTAATATGGGGTTTGGGGTGGTGGCAGGGAGCTGGGCTCAACCCAGCCCATGCACCCCTCTCCCTTGCAGCAGTAGGCTGTGTCCCCATACTGGGGTTAGCAGCAGCACTTGCTGCCGTGGAGGCCTTGGGCCCCACGAGTTATGTTGTTTTAATTTTTTTTTTCATATTTTTTTTTAGTTTAAAAAAAAAAAATATAAATATTAAAATAATAATATAATATAAATGTTAGAAAATAATATAAAAGTTAAAAAAATTACTAAATATTGATGTTATTTTAAAATAATAATAATAATAATGTTATTTAATATTAAATAATAATATTAATATTATTTATTATTAATGATAATATTAATGTTAATTAATATTAATTTTATTTAAGTTATTGGTTTTATTTTATTTTTTTGTATTTTGAAAGAAAAATATAGAAGTAAAATAAAAGTTATTATTAACTTTGGGAATAATTGTGTTAACGGTGTAAATTAAATATCATTTTTCTTTATATAAGTAATGTAATATAATCATATGATATTATATTCAATGAATATATATTATATTGGGATTATTTTATATATCTGTTTAAATTTGATTTAAATGTTGACTTGGTTATGGTCGATTTGGGTAGATTATAATTTAATCATAATCAATTGATTGGGGGTTTAAAATTTTAAATGTGGTTCCAATTCAACCTTATTAGACATGTGACTTCATCGTTTCTTTATGTTAAATAGATGCGATTTCTTTATTTCCAGAAATCTTTATTGCAAGTATTTTATGTTGTTGACTGCTTAAAAGAAAGATTGCTTGTGTAGGATCTTGTGTTAATAATATTTGCAGTCTAGTTGTTTAAATGTCATTGCAATATTGTTAAAGTTGTCATTATGTCGTTGATGTTTACCCCTTAGTCAGGTGTCGATGTTTAAACCCTGAGGATGTGAGCCATGATGTGTTATGTTCCTAATGGTCAATCCTGGGTTTGTGATTGTGAGTCCTTCACCTGTGTAATGTCAGGATTAGATATGGCTGTCAGTTTTGCCATAGAGTTCTCATAGAGAGTCCTATCCTGTTAGTGTCCTAGTAGAGAGAGTGGCTTTCGGGCAGGGGCCGAACCCAAAGTGGATGGCAGGATAACCCCTCAAAAGTCAGCTATTAAGTGATAACCTAATAACTTGATTAGGGGGTGGGTAGTTATTAAATTAATTAAGATAATGTACCCCACACACAGTTGAGTGCTTGTATAGGATCAAGGTGTTTGGGAAGGCCTGAAATGACAAACCTACCGCCTTGTCCTCACAAAAGGTTGGTAGGGTCCGCATGATGCTTAGATGGAGCCAAGGGTTCGGGAGAGGTTACCAGGATAACCCAAGATGGGGGTCAGGACCTATGGAGACCTACCTAGGGTAACCATCTTAAGCCATGTGATGACACTCTCTCTTTAGGGTCACTAGTGTTTTGTGAGTTGAGTCACTTGTGTACTGCGGAGTCATGTGTATTGTTGTACTTATCTTATTTTTCCTTGAGGGTCTTCTGCTATCTCCTAGCATGGTGGGGTGGTTCCATTATGGGATCACATGGTCGGGTGGTAGTGCCACTTCCCATTGGATATCTTGTTCTTACCTTCATGCAAGGATTGGCTTCACTGGTGTATCTTGGTTCATGCTTCGTGTATCAACTCATGTTCTTGATATTGTACCTTTGAGGCCCGTGTGGTCATTGTATCAATAATTTTGTAACCTATGTACTTTAATTATTCGATTGAAGCCCTGTAATTTATGGATGTTGTAATTTAAGTTCAATGGAATGTATGTTGTTCAATTATCTTTCATCTTATGTATAAATGAATCATTGGAAGTATATATGTTGTAACTCTTTGAACCTATCTATTTGAAAACGGCTTATGAATTTGAGTTAATTTATCGTAATTGATTTTCCCTAATTTAGATGGATAATTGGATTAATATTGTGATATAGTTTTAATTAGAAGTAATCTTCATTGGTAACCCTTTAGGATGTCAATGATAGACTTCTTCTTGTGTTATTATTTGTGCAAAGTTATAATTAATACACTTAATCTTTAAAAAAAATAAAATTATTTCACCCTTTAGTTGCCTTGTAGTGTTGCAATCCTTTAGGGTTCCTAGTGAGGCATTACATTACCCCACATCTGGAATGGCTCCTCTGTATGCATGGGTCTGAGAGGAATAGCTCCATTATACTTAAGCTTCCCTAAAAATTTTTTGGCATGCTTTACATTTTCTGATATAAACATGACAATCCTTGAAAATTTGGGGCCAATAATAACCAGCATTAAGAATTTTATGAGCTGTGGTTTTGGCCAAGAAATGGCCTCCACATACACCTTCATGTAAGTCTCTCAAAATAGCTGATGCTTGACACTCATCTAGACACAATAAGATAATACCATCTCTATTTTTCCAGTACAGATCTCCATTAAGTAATACATACCTAGATGTTTGAAGCTTTAAAGTTCTTTTTTGACTATCATTTAAACTATCCAGACATTTCATGTATTTCAAGTAATATACAATATTTGTATACCAAGGACACCTTTCAATGCTCATTTGTGCATCTTCTAGCTCCATTTGATTTACTTGTGCTGCTTCAAGATTGGATTCTGCCATCAATTTGGCTAAACCTTGACCCCTTACCAACTTTGTGATCTATAGATCAATATTGAATTCTTGGATCTAGTTTATCCATTTGCATCTCCTTCCAGTAGTTTCTAATTGTCTGAAGATGTCTTTAACAACAACATTTGGTACATAGGCAATGACAGTGGCACCAACTAGATAGGTTCTAAAATATTTCACAACTTTCACAAGAGCATAAGCTTGTTTTTCATTTAAATCACAATTCAACTCGGATGCTTGCAATGTTAATACAGGGGCTTCCTTGATGGCTCTTTTGATATTTACAAAGGCTTCAAGAGATTCATTAGTCCATTTTATTTCAACACCTTTTTTCAACATTTTAGAAATAGGCTTTATGATTTCAGAGAAATTTGAAACAAATCTTCTTACAAAGTTAATTTGACCGAAAAAGGATTGAATTGCTTTAACTATTTTTGGGATTTGAGTTTTATCAATAGCATCAATCCTTTCTGGATCATTTTTCACACAATCTTTTGAAACAATATGACCTAACAATTTTCCTTCAGTAACCCCAAAATGACATTTTTTAGGATTCAAAGATATGCCATATTCTAATGCTCTAGTAAAAATATTTTCTAAATCATTACAATGATCTTCTATCTTTTTAGAATAAGCAGTCATATCATCTTGGTAAACTGCCAAGATATAATCAATCATACCCTCAAAGGCCACACCCATAGCCCTCTAGAATGTAGCTCTTGCATTTGTCAGTCCAAAAGGCATCCTAGCATAGACATAGGTACCCCAAGGTGTGGTGAAAGCAATTTTAAACTTTTCTGCTTCCCTAACTTTGACTTGATTATAGCCTGAGAAGCCATCCATCATAGATAACAATTCATTTCCTGTGACTTTTTGCAAAAGAGCCTCAATGTTAGGTAAAGAATAATTATCTTTCAAAGATAAAACATTTAAATTTCTAAAATCCACACACAGTCTGATGTCACCATTCCTTTTTCTGACTGGGACCAAATTGGATACCCATGTTGAGTGCCTTATAGGCTCAATAATACCAGCATTCCTTATTTTCATCAGCTCTTCCTTCATCTTAGGAGCCAAAGTAGGGTTTATCGGCCTTTATTTTTGTCTGAAAGGTTTTGCATCAGGCTTCAAGGGTATCTCATGCTGGAACAAATCTTCCCCGTATGCTTTAAGGTCATCATATGACCAAGTGAAGACGTGCATGTACTTCCTTAGCAGATTAATCAATTCTATTCTGATTTTTGGTGTGAGATTTTTTCCAATATATACTTCTCTTGGGTTGCTTTCACTTCCTAAGTTTATTTTTTCAACATCCTCACATCCTCCTGGATTAGGTCTAAAACTTGTCATGTCTTTATCATCAAACATTTTTTCAAGCTCTACCAATCCTTTTGGGATTTTATTTATTTTCAACTGCAACACCTCTCGCCCAAGTATATTCTCCTTGCCATCCTTGTCCTCCACAAGTCCATTCCAATCAATCCGCTGGTGCTCATACTGATCCTCACAAAATAAAAACTTTAGCAAATCCCTATCATCATCAAATACTTGCCAACTTTTTACATTGTCAGGAACTGATGGTCTGGTCTTGATTTCTACTTGGGTAATATAATCCAAAGGGATATCATTATGCTTGATAGCCAAGTTATCCATGAAGTCTGCCCAAATATTATTGGATCTTTCAGTCCAATTAATGGAGAAAGCATCAAATAGTTCAATGTAATCCCAAACTTCGTTCTTGTAGCTTCTTAATTTTTCATTTTTTGCAGCAAATTTGCCTCTAGCTTGCGAAACGGCTAATTTTGAATCACCATAAACTATTAGTAACTTAATGCCATGTTTATTTGCTAATTTAAGTCCTAATAAGAGGGCTTCATATTCAGCAATATTATTAGTACAATCAAAAGTTAACAAGAAAGAGTATTTAAATTTTTTTCCAATAGGTGAAATAGATACAACTCCTGCTCCATTTCCATCCTTACTGCAGGCACCATCAAAATATAATTTCTAAATAAAATTTTCGTTTTGTTTAACTATTTCTGTAACTTTATCAATTTTTAAAGGTTTATAAATACTTACCTGAAAGTTGTCCATATCAGAATGGAAAAATCATGTCACTTCATCAAGATCAACCTCTTCTATGAGATATGGAGCTCTTGGTTCTCTGTTTATCCTCACTATTGTCCCTTTTACTGGAATAGTGGCATATGACAAGTCAAGCTGAACATGTCCACCCACCAAGTTGGACCACTGTCTAGACAACAACATCCCATAGTTCGCAGGCACTTGTACAACTGTGATATCTATTTTGTATGTAGTATCTGGCAGGCTGGGAATCTGAACTCAATGTCCTTCATGATTCCTACTACAGGAACTAACCTATTGTCCATGGCATAGCACTTACCGTAAGGTATATCAACGTGCATTCCCAACTCTTTCATAACATCTTCTGGCATGATATTTATTGCCACTCCTGAGTCTATCATGTAATTTTTTAGCATTTTTTCATTTATCAACAGTTTTAGATAGAAAGGATCTACCCGTGTGAGATTTTTGGTAACAGATGTGCCAAGATACACCATAGGAGAATCCTCTTTTGATTTAGGGTCATCCTTACTCACTTCTCCAACATTAGATATAATTTTTAAAGTCTCATTCTTGTAATCTAAAAATTTCATTATTTCTAACAAAGGCATAGATATCTTCACCTGGGATAGTGCTTGGGACATGAATGAGTTACAATTGGAATTGGGCTTACTTACTTGTTTCTTCTCCAGAGGCTTAACGAGATTTGGCCTTTCCATTTGTTTAATCTATTCTGGTTCCTTCCCTTTCTTGGCACTTGTATCCTTGCCCTTGGCTGTGTCGTTATTTGTCGCATTTGATTTTGTAACCCTAGAAAAAATACCTGTTGGCTTACCCTGCACATTGTTGACATTCCTATTTCTTAGCTGGTAATTGCTTTTCACTTGCTCTACAACTGCAATAGTGAAAGCTTTCTTCTCCTCTTCAGTCAAGTTTCTCAAAGAAGGCACTGCTTCCTCCTGAAACAATTTTCTCAAGGCAGGGATATCTTCATCATCATCAGAAAAAACCTGTTGTATGCTATATTGTAAATTCTTTCTTCTTTGATGCACATCAGAATATTATTCTTCTTCAGATAAATCCTCATCTCTTCCCCAATATGGATCAAACGAAAGGGAATTCACAGTTGGTTCATAATCCTCATTTTTATCTTCCTCTTTTATCAAGCTCTAGGCAATCATACACTATTCTGTAACATGAGGCAAATTACATACATCACACCATGGATACTCATCTACAAAGTTTGTGGCTTTCTTTACTAGATCAGCAGTCTCTTTGTTTGTATTAGGTTTTACTAGTTTTCCATCCTTCCAATTTGTGTTATACGACATGTCATGCAACCTCATCCTATTGTAATTTATTTGCTTATTTTTTTTGTATGGTGGCCTTTCATTAGGATTTTGCTCACCCTTTTGGTCCTTAAGCATGTCCATGATCTGAGTAAGATCATCTTTCTTGGGAACCCTGGAATTGTACAACTTTGGATCATCTCTTTTAGCAACCTTCCCAGCAACCTCCCTATTATTCTCAATAGTAGCAGCTGTCTTGAATGCTTGCTGTAAATTATTAGGTCTATGAGACAAAATCTCATATGGGTTTTGTTGTCAAAAGCGCTCAAATAAAAGTTAATCAGAAATGAATCAATAGGTTTGACATCTTTGCGTATTCTATTTAATACTTTATTAAATCTTTTATTAAATTCAGCAACTGATTCATTTTGATTCTTCTTTATACTTGTTAATTCATGGGATGCAAATGAAGGATCACTGTGATCTCCAAATTCTTCCAAGAACAGTGTTACGAATTCCTGCCAGCTGCAAATACATCTATCAAGAAGGCTTCTATATCATTCTCCTACATCTTTTGTCAAAGATTGAACAAACAATTTCATGTATACATCCTCACAAGGAACCTCAAATTCTTCAATGATATTTTTTACATTAACTACATGTTGTTCTGCTGAATCAATCCCATTTCCTGAGAATTTGGGGATTGCTGATCTTAAATCATTAGTGATCTAATTTGGATAACCAACAATGCCAGTGAAATCCAACTGTCTGTATCTCTCAATGATCATAGGTCATCTGCCGACATGATGGTTGCTTTGATTGTTCATACTTCCTCTATTGAATCCACCATTGTTGCCATAATTACCATTGTTCCCATTGTTTCCACCACCATTATTATTGCCATTGTTTCTATTATTACCTCCATTGCCATTATTGTTGCTCCTATCTCCACCTTTGCTATTTCCATAATTTACATTGTTACCTCTATTATTTCCATTATTTTGATTGCCACCATACCCATTACTTCCTATATGATTACCCTTGGCAGCCCTATTTGTGTTATTCCAGTTCCCATAATTTCCCCCATTTCCGTTCCTTCTTCCATCCTCTTGCCTTTATTCACTTTGATCCCTATGTACATCCCTCCATCTTCTAGTTCCATTTAATAACGGGTTATCATAAGTTACAAAAGATTGCTCTATTCTTCTCATATGAGGGGGACTATATTTAGGAATTGCTGGCCTATTTCCTTCACCTTTACTTTTGTCTTCTATTTCTTCTGACCTAGGGCTTTGAATCGTATCTCTTTTTATTCCTAGTTTTTGCAACACCCAATCCAGTTGTCTCTTAAGAGCTTTTGCCATCTTGGATTCATCTCTATTTAAATCAGCCGTTTTAAGAATTATTTCACCCCACTGCCTCTTTTCCCGTTCTTCAGCAACCAAGATCTCATCATGACCCCTTTATTGTTTTTTATATTTAAGTTATAAAAAGGATTTTCCTCCAGATTTTCAAATTTATTACCAGACGAGGGACCTTCCTCTCTACTAGAAAATCTCTCATAACCTTCAAACGCCATGTTTAATTTCTTCTCTTTGTTCCTTTTCTTGGGACTCAACTGAACAAAATGTTCTTGTCCCTTGTACAGAGACCTCCTCCCCTACATAAATCTTATTGACAAATTCCTAGGGGTTTCTCTTACTTTCTCAATATACCAATTATTACTCATAAAATAAAAGTAGAGTCGCCACCTCCTAAGAGGAATTATACTTTCATTAATCTTTCGGGCTCCCTTCTCCAGTAGAGTCAAAAGTGAAACCACCAAATTTTTTTGAATACTTCTTATCACAACTCCCCAGCAAAGTCGCCAATCTGTTGGTTCCCAAAACCATAGATTGGAAAACCAAAAGACTTTCCAAATCCTCAAGTAGTCCAATCAGTCTTGGCCAACGAACAGGGATGGTCAAAGACCAAATCCCTCTACATTTTAGGCTCCACTGAACATAGGTGGGTATGCCTCTTCCTCTCAAGCACAAAAGAGGTTATTTATAGTGGATTTAAACATTTTAGAAGTTTTACACAACTGGAAAATTATTGTTCTGCAACTATGCTTTATTATGTGCTTTAATTGAATGCTTTGAAAAGAAATAATTGTGAATGTATATTGAGAATGAGATTACTTTTAGGATTTAAATGAAATCTGCATAGATCAGTTAATATAGGATTTGGGAAGAATGTTTCTCTATCAAGGACCTTGAATGCATACAGATCAAAACCTTAAAAGATCAATAACAGACCAGTGCCTCTATCTAGGGATATATATGAAACTTTGTGGACAAAATATCTTATCAACTCAAGAGACAATTTCTCATCAACTATGAAGGTTTAGCATGCGTTACACAAACAATAAGAACTCAATCTTTCACTTAATGCAATGACATGTGATTCACATCATAGAAAATCTATAAACAGATTTATCAAGAGGACAAAGATAATCAACACAAAAGTGTACACAATATTTAGAAAAAGAAACAGTGAACCTTGTATATTAATCTTCAGGAAATAATTGCATACATAAGCTGCACTTGCAAATACTCCATTACAAATTTCTTGCACAAAATTATACTTCTTCTTCCTATAGACTTCTCTAATACAAAATGATATTCAATCCTTACAACAATATCTTGTTCTTATGACTCCCCTATTACCTACAAAAATGACTCCCTATAAGTATGTGAATCAAAAGGCATATATGAAAGGACACACCCTTTCATACACAGAAGGGAGTTACAGACAGTTTCCTTCCAAAGGACACACCCTTTGGTTTAATAAATAATTATAAATGAGAATCCTTAAAAATACTAAATGATACTTAAATCAGGTGTCTTTTATTCTCCGCCTTGATAAAATTCCTTAGCAAATATTCATCATCTTCTCATTATCTCCTGCACACAATATAAGCCAATCAAATTCTTTGATTTAAAATTTAAAACATATTCCACCTTAGCCTTTAGTTTGAAAAGTAAATAATCTTTATTTCCTTATACTTGTTTAAAATAATTCATTTAAATCAAAGTATTTCCATCTTTCAGAAAATAATTTTGTGAACATAACATCCATTTATATAAAATAATGCTTTATCCTAAAATATATATTCAAAGCACTTATTTAGGATAGATATACATAAATTTCATCTTGAACGCACATTTAAATAATACATAAGGCAGTGTGATATGATAAGAAATACTTCCCTTTTATTATTCTTTCGGCCAAACTTCCTCCCTTGGCGAGCTATCCTCATGTCTTATCGATTCTGTAGTTTCATCGATACCTTTTATTGTCGATGGGACCACTTATGATTTTTTTGATGAACTTCATGTCGATGAAACTACTGCTTTTGGTGAGTCCTTTTAGAGATCCATCACAGCCTAGGTTTGTTCGATAAGTCTTTTTTTGATGGCATGCCACCTGATTGCCACTTCAGCTACTAACTCATCTTGACCGGACCCACTGTTTCACTTTGGTTCCTCATTGTCGCTGATCCATGATAGATATTGATCATGAAACTTTCCATAGAGGAATAGCGATATCCGTTGGATATTCCATGATCTGCTCACTCTTTATCTCAGCCTTTTGTTTTTGTGCTTTGCCACATGTTATTTCTGAATTGTTTTGCGAGTTCATCTGGGCACCACTTCATCTGCCAGGCCCACCATGTGTCACCTCTGGATTGGCTCCGAGGTCTCTGTCTTGCTACCTTAGCACAACCTCACTAACCGCAAGAATGAAGCTCTCCCTTGTCGCCTAGCCGCTAGTGGTTAGTCACCAAGTCGCAGTGGGTAACTGACGAGCAGTTTCCCATCATGGTATAGGGACAACCGTCGATCTCCTTTGGACTTGCCAACTCTTTATCTTCTCTGAACTGCTTCCTTAGTGGGCCCCACCACTTGGTCTCCATGTCGCGGTAACTAAGCATCGCACATCTTTTGATCGCAGTATAGAGACCACCATCAGATCGACTCAGCCAACTATCTGATCTTCGTTATCTGCTCGGCCTTTAACTTTGCCTGACCGACTCTCTCTTCTCTTTGTCCATCCATGTTGTGTGTCACCCTTTAGTTCGCTCATGGATTCACCTACCCTCCTCTTGGACCTACCACATTACCGCCACTTGGGTGCCACTTTGACTGCCACTGGACGCCATCAGCCTTGCCACTTCATCCACCACTAGATGTGGGTTCTTCTTCTATGTTCCACCATGTGGCACATCCTGATTCGCTTGCGGATCCATGAGGATGACACCTCATCTTCCACCTTTCCAATCGTTATGTTGCGGGGGATATAGGTCATGCAACTTTCTATTGCGGTATAGCGACCACCCTTAGATCAATCTCAAACTTGCATGCTCATTATCTCCCCTTTTTTGCATGTGTTTTGTCACCAAGTCGTGGGGATAAACCAACGTGCATCTCTATCTTGCGGTATAGCGCCAACCATCAAATCTTCTGTGATCATCGTCGGATTTGCCCAAATTGCTCGATCTTTAATTTTTCCTTCTGTTGTAAATTTTGGGTGCTTTGAGATGCGTGCACATGCAGGGGGCCCACCAGCGCTGAGCTAGCACTTGCCAAAAGCCTTCCAGCTCTTGACAGTAAGTATACATGCGGCCTTATATTTAAATATATAAAACTCCCTTTGCACAACCAATGTGGGCTAAATGGTCTATGCCTGACGACTGAAACCACTTGGAAAGTTCTCTAGCCCTTTTCTCTGTCTGCAACCATATGCCCCCCTCTAGCTCACAACAGGGAAGATTTAGGCTTAAAGCCTGCCCATTTCCTTTGCTTGGAAGCTTCTAATGTCTGGTCTACTGCTCCATCTATGCAGGCTCAGAGGATTGGCAACGCCATTCATGAGGCATTTGATCTTTTGGACAACTCCATTTTCTTTAGTTATGCTCCTACATATAAGACACCAGTAGTAAATGCTCATATCATAGGGAAAAAGGCATCCATATATAGCACAAAATATTTTGTAAAAATATGTGCTAACAAGACCAAGTTAAGGTGGTTAGAAGTATGAGTTTTTGAATTTTTGAAAAGTTGTAATAAAAAACTAATAATTCATTATTTACTTCATAAAAATTACAAAAAGACATGTGTCACATCTGGACATGAGTCTACTACTTTATTATTATTTGATTGTGGTTAGGGTGGTCAGACATACAGGTACATACACCTTTTAAGATTTGGTTGTGGTTAGGGTGGTCAATCTTGTACGAGAATCAATACTGGAGGCTAGGATTGTGGACTAAGCTATTCCAATTATCCAATCGACTACCTCTTCCTCCACAAAGAAAAATGTGCACCCACAATTGAGTTCTACTCAATGTACTCTTACTCTTTCGAACAATGTGTTCCACCTTCTAGACTTAAGTAGATTTTGAACTTCTAGTAGGATCATTCTGCATATTCTAGATGAAGCTTCTAATATGAGTTGCCATCAATGAAAACACCCTAACACTCCTTAAGAACTTATCTCTTTCAGTATAGTGTCTCTTGCCAACAATGTCCCCCTCTGGCATTGATGGCAACACTTGGTGAAAAATGACTGTGTCAAACCGAAAATGTCATATACTGCAAAATTTCAAAACTTCAAAAATGCAAGATTACAACAGGCTCCCCCTAAAAACATACAATATTTTTCACTTCTCTCTCCCCCTTTGACATCAAAGGAAAAGGTAGGTATCCACTCAAAATTCTATATACAAGGGTATACACAACAACTTACAAAAATTTGAAGATGTCTGTAAAAATAGTCCTCAAGAACTGCAAGTGATCATCCCAACCTTTCTTCGGGTTCTCCAAAATGTTGATGAGAGCACTGAATAGATATACATGCATTTCTACTCCTCTGAGGTCTACAGGAACACTCATATTTAGTGCATTCATGGCATCCTGCTAACTACTAAGTAGAGTATCCAATCAAGGAGTGATTAGGTTCCTTAGCTCTCCCACTCTGCCAACTAATTTATCTTTCTCTTGATTCAGGCTCTTGATTTTATCTAGTAGAAGCATCACCTGAGATTCATAATAACTAGCAAAGCTGACCTGGGGGGCATAGGACTGAGATATATTGGCCAATTGTCCTTCACACTCCTTGTTCTTCTTATCAATCTCTATAATGAACTTTGGCAATAGAAGACATGACTTGTAGATTTTTCCTCCTTCGTCCAATACCTCTTGAATTCCCTTCACACCAGTAATCAGACTGGTCATATCTCCTTAAACCATCCTCAAAATTTTCCTTAATCTCATGACATTGAAATGGCTCAGTACTTTTACTTCAACAACTTTCTCTAGGGATTCAAAATGGGAGTCCACTGACTTAAGCATACTTCTCAGCTTGTTGGAGGGCAAGTCAAGTGTGTCTTTCTTGAAAGATGGCAAAATTTTCTCAAGAACACTTGTAGCTAAGGATATAAACTCTTTGTCCTTGGTGTGGGACTTCAATAAGTCTTCACTAGCTTTAGCTTGGGTGATTGTCACAAATTTGAGTGCTTGAATAGGGGATAAGGAATTAAGTTTTATAGGTCCTTGGGTGAGATCTATGTCGCTTATTATTTACATGCCCTTTTTTAGATTCTACAAATTCTCTTGCCATTAGAACCTATTAATCCTTGCCTTCATCCTTCTCCTTCTCTTCCTTCTCTGTATCCTCTCCCTTCTCATTACCAACCTCCTAAGCTTTCTTCACTGATTTAATAGTCATCATTAGAGGATTCTGAGCTCCTTCACCCGAGTCTTCAATCTTCTAACTATCATCAATATCATCTGTAGTAGTGACTTGTTCAGTTGTCTTTTCATCCAGTTTTACAATTTTTGGTTCATCTCCTATGGGTGGCATCCCAAGGACTTCCGGAATAGACTTTTGAACACTGTCCTGAGATTTCTCAAAAACTACATCATATTTATACTTTTGAAGTATTTTCCTCATAATTTCTTGTGTCTCCTTGTGTAAATCCTCATTCTTGCCAATCATTATTTTATTTACTCTGGTTTTGCTTCTAAATCTTTCTTTATTTTCTTTAAGAATTGTATCAACTTCTATCTTGGTAATTACCGGACAGAGTTGCACTAGCACATATTTCCTTATTCTCTCCTCTTCTATTCTAGCAGTTTCTTTTTTCAAATCCAAAATATCATACAAACTTTTGGGAACTTCAGATGCAATTTCTATAAGTGCCCTTCTATACTTATTCAAATATACAATTGTAGCCTCTTCTAGTGATCTCTTGCCTTTCTCATCCAATCGATCATAAAATTGTGAAATCAATTTGAGATACCTTGTTCTGTTATTTCTTCCTTCACTTGCTTAAGAGTTATGCAGGATTGTTAAACTTCAAGTCTTGGCTTCTTGCTAGGCTAACCTTCTCTGGATGATTGCATCTTGACATCCATGGTAGCAGTAGCACTCTTCTTTAATTATCTCACTGCTTCATCTGATTCAATCTCCTCTTCTGCAGTGGTTGCCACATAAACTCTTCCTGGTTTCCTTTTCTTCATATTCTTAGCTCCACTAGATGGTTTGGATTCAAACTTTGGTGGTGGGACAGGATTTTGAGCACTGAAAGAAGGTGTTGATTTCCTTGTTTTCCTTGGCTTTGGTGATAGAGTTTTTGGTTTGGTCTTCTTTGGTTTGACCATATCTTCATATTTCAAGATGTTCCTCTTTTTGGCTCTTTGTACCACCTCCTTTGTAATTCCCATATCCTCCACTAGCTGCTCCACTTCATTCCTCACTCTTCTCTACATCCCAGGTTTGGTGAATTGGGAGTGTAGGCTCAAGATTTTCTCCTTATATGTCCCAAATCTTCCCTCTGATTTGTCTACTGGTTTTCTCAAAAGGTGCTGAGCATACACATTAAGAGTATTACCATCAACCTCATACCCTATGGGCATGATCCTTGTTGTCCTGGGTTCAACAACCTCCATAAAGAATTGGTCGGTGTCCACCATGAAGCATATGGATTCTTCATACTTTTCCACAATTTCCTTAGGGATCTGTCGATAGGAAATTGAGGAAATCATCAAAGCAATAGAAACATTAGCCTAGCCCAATCACAAAACCAGATTGCAATGATAACAAAACCTACAAATATTCAATAGAGATATGGAAATGAAACATTCAATTCAAACACAAACCATCACAAATGCGGATGTCTCCTCCATGACTCTCCATTGTCCTTCTTTCTCCTTCAAATAGCCTTGTTTTGTGGATCTCACCTTCAAGTGCATGAGCATAACGTGAAAGCAAGATTGACAAGACGGTAGCGCAAGAGTACTAGAAGCGTGATTGATTCGGGGATTCGAAAATGTGATCAATTGGGATCTTTGATTGAAGAAAATCATCCAATTTATAGACAAATTGGAGAGATGACAAGATTAGCATGAAAGAGATTTGAAAGGAAATTTCAAATCAAGAATGACAAATATGACAAATTATGAAAAATTGACACTTTCTATGCGAAATTGATTGATTGATAATTATGACAAATTATGACAAATTGCTATGTCATTCCCATGAAATTAGGAGAATTAGAAATTAGGAAATTAGAAAATTGATGAAAATTAGAAACTTAGGAATTAGGAGAAATTAGTAAATTGGAAAATTAGGTAAATTAATTAATAATTTTTCATTTATGAATTAATTCACAAAGAGAGGAGGAATTAATTAGCCAATTAAATAAATATTTAATTGTGACAAGAAGACTTAGGATAAATAAATAAATTATTTAACCTAAAAGGAAAATGACAAACAAGATTAAATGAACAAATCATAAAAACCCTAGAAGATGAATTAGAAATGCAAGGATGACAATTAGGTCTTGATGTAGGATCGATTTGATCATGATTCTGACTTGATAAAAGACCAATGCTGATAAATGATTTGATTGATAAATGTGCCAATTGACGAGGAACAATGACTAATTGATCCAAATTGACATGATTGAGAAGGATGACGATCAATGACAAATCGATTGCAAGATTGAAAATGACAACGATCGATGAGAAATCGATCACAAAATGACAAGATTGACCAGAGGACAAGGATCAATGACAAATCAATCACAAAATGCTAAGATTGAAAAAGGACAACGATCGATGACAAATCAATCGCAAAATGTAAAGATTGAAAAAGACAACGATTGATGACAAATCGATCGCAAGATGACAACGATCGATGACAAATCAATCGCAAGATGACAAGAGGACAAAACCCTAATTAGGATTGACGATGTCCAAAATGATGACAAATGAACACGCACATTGATGCAACAGGATAAGATCGGCCAAAATCATGATTGAAGATTGTTATCGACAAGACCAAATTCGAAAGTGAGACAAATGAAGAATGCAAAAGAAGGACTCGATGCTCGCAAATGATAAAGACCAAGTGCGCAACATATGAGAAATGTTAATGCGACGCAAAAACCCTAAAATAAGGTAATGCGCAAATGTTAAAGTATGACTCCGCAAGCGTTGACCATTTTTAGACGTCTACATTTTGCCCCTCTTTGAGACAATGCGATTCTAAGCATTGTTTCAAAGAACAATAATGAAAAATGCCCCAGACAATGACAATGACATATGCATGCCCCCTCGAGGAATTGGCCGAAAACATCCAGAAAAGAGGCCAATTGATCGATAAGAATGATAGAACATGATAGGAGCAAACAGACTGAAAATCAAGGATCGGATGCATAAATGACAAGCAATTGAAGGCACAAAATACCACAACCAGCATGAGATGGAGAGAGTGCACGTCCATCTATGCATTGACAAAGATCTTTAAAGGAGAAAAAGAGAGTGAAAAGAGCTCATTTGCACTAGCCAAAGTGGAGGATTTGCTGCTCTGGAAAAGGACACTTGTAGAGAGATGGTGAACATCCCAATGGAAGATCACCTAGGGGAACATGTACGCACCTACAGATGACCAGGCGATGTGGGAGCAGCGATATGTATCTCAAAAACCCATATCGTCAATTTCATGAATTTTACTCGCTTGCAAGACATTGCGAGGCCCACAGGGAATGGGGAAAAGGACTTCTGCACCTGTGTGGGCGCATCTTGCGCTTGGGTAGGGTGTCCTGTGCTTGTGTAGGGTACACAGGCACAAGTTGATGCTACACAGGCGCAGGACATAGCACACAGGCGCAGTTGTGCACTGGGAACCCCAATTTGATCAAAAACAACATGCAAAAGATCCCGAAAAGGGGGATTTGGGTAGGATAGGTCAAAATAGATTAGAAACACCTTGATTTGGACATGAAACAAGGAAATGCAGCCTGTAGGAGGAAACCCTAAAATTGACAAAGTGTGCCCCAATTGTGATGCAGAGTCGACAGTATCCACTGATTATGCGAGAGAACCGACCTGACTGCTTCATGTTACGACATAGACTCAGGAGCTCAGACAGAGATACATTAGCAGGACTTGGAATATACTATATCACATTCATGCCTGAGATTAGGGAAAACACAAGACTACTCACCGCATTGGCAGAGCGATGGCATTCAAAGACTTCCTCTTTCCATCTAGCGACTGGAGAGGCGACTGTGACACTAGAGGATGTATGGCGTATCCTCCGCATTCCAATTCATGGGGAGATGATAGAGTATGAACCATTGACAGGGAGAGATGCTTTGTGTAGATTATTTGAGTGCGACGCAAATGATCTAGATATCATAGAGAGGGAGATTGGCTAGGAGACCATGGCATCAGAGTACGATCGGCGATATGTAGTGATAGCAGTGGTTAAAGCATGCCTACTAGTAGGAGATAGACGAGGACATGGATTCCCTATTGGATGGGGAAGAGTGCTAGAGCAGATGGCGACAGAGGGGACGGTGTACGCATGGGGACCATGTGTACTTGCTATGCTATATTTTCAGCTGCATCAGATAGCATATCAGGGGGTTTAGACTTTGAGCTGTGGAGTCACATTGTTACAGGTATGGACATTTGAGCAAATAGCCATATGTCGACCGATTGCAGAGAGACAAGTATTACCACACTAACCATATGTGTACTGCTATGGGGGAGCACTAAGACAGGGTCCTTTCAGATACATATTATATTGGCAACATGAACTAGATAGATTGAGAGAGTTCACATGGAGGCCATATCTTGATTGCCCTGGATGGTCAGATGATAGTGATGAGCTATCGTATTGCAGATAAGAGAGATACCTGATTGGGCGACCAGTGAATCACCAGAGAGTGATTGAGATGTACCTACCAGAGAGAGTTAGATGACAGTTTGATGAGAGGCAGGATGTACCCAGAGGGACTGCACACTTTGCCCGATCTCACAGAGAGACGAGTCAGTGGGGGAGGATGATTCAGCCACACATAGCATATGCGGACTTCACACAACTACAACAGAGATAGTGGGATTGGAGATCAGATGTGGTGGACGTTGGGATGACAGAGGAGTATGAGCGATGGTTTGCACGACGATGGCCAGTGCCATTGACAGATCCTGATATTCCGGTACCAAGGAGACAAGAGGACATCCCACTCGCTGGAGACGAGGAGGGAGATGATGAGGATAGGGATGAGGATGAGGATGGAGAGGATGAGAGGGATGATGAGGATGAAGATTATGAGCCAAATTCAACCAATCAGGAGTCATTGCAGGATATACCCATAGAGCCGGAGACAGCTAGCATAGAGGAGATGGAGATGTGCAGGGTTACCATAGCAAGTCAGCATGATCACATTGCGACATTAGAGAGGCAGAATGCTATCTTGAGGATAGAGAAGGATCAGTTCAGAGCAGAGATAGCCAGACTTACAGCGGCTCAAGATACAACAATAGCCCAGGCACAACAAGAAGGGCAGAGAGTCACTGAGTACATTGGGTTGATTAGGGATGCCAGTGCACGTGAGATGGCATAGATGTTGGTAGAGACTAGAGAGGAGATACGCCATTGGAGGACACTATATGAGAGTGCAGTTCCACCAGAGAAGAGAGAAGCATCATATCAGGCACGATCAAGGACAGAGAGCAGGCCACGTTCTCGGAGGTTAGTGAGCAGCATGGGGGTGAGTGGACCTATGAGACCACCACAGCCAGGAGCTGGGGTAGGAGGGACATCATCCTTGAGACATGGCAGGGATGAGGAGGACAGAGGGAGCACCCAGTGATAGAGGCACGTGCTCCTTACGACAGAGACATATGTAGTTTGACATTTTGTAGTCAGCCTGCGGGCCATACTTAGGACAGACAGTCCAATTTTGTACTCCGATATTATTTTGATATATGATATGATATGCATCTATATGATGGGATGCAATGTGTTATGACTTATGGTTATTTTCCATGTATGGATGGCTTATGCACTGTTGATGTACCATTGTGGAACATGTATGGATATATTTTTTTATCTGTTTTTGATGCATTTATAATATGAAATGGATAAAGTGCTTGATGTGATGCTTGATATAATGCAAATGTAATAACCAATGAATGCAGGATGCAACTTATGTTTTTGGAGATCGGAGAACTAGACTAAACTGACTACCCGAACTGATGGAAGAAATGTTAGTAAGAAGAAATGAGACAGAGGACAGTTAGAGATGAAGAAAAACTTGCTTTCACTAATGCACTTTGTAGGTGAGAACCTTTATTTAATGTAGCAAAACGGATGCATAGCATCATGGCATTGAAGGCCAGAGCTGAAACACAACCCTTTTTACAAAAGATAGACACATCGCACACAAGGAATGAGTGAAGCATCCTAGGGTGCATACATCAAGGGTTGAGGTATGTGCGGCGTTCACAAAGCGAACATACTTATCACAGACACCCAATGATATAGTTGCCCCAGTTTGTGACAAACATTCCACAAACAGCAAACACAACAAAAAACAAAAGGGACCATGAACCATCCCGGTCACTCTAAATCACTCAGTGACATCATCGAGCAACATAGGAACATGATTGAAGATAAATCAATAAATGATAAGACTTGCTAATTCCAACAAGTCAAACAAACATCTTGATCTTCATTGTCAAAAGTTGAAAGTGTTGATAGGACGATCATGCTGTCTGGTTTCAGGGAATGCGGTACCCCATCTAAGATAGGACACAGTCTGGTTTTGAGTATACCACACCCTGGATAAGACCCATGATAGTAGTGACAAGGACAAATGATATTGATGTTGATTGATATGACAATTTTGATCAGTTTGAATGTCTGGTTTGATTGAAAAAGTTCATCTGTTAATGCGTGATTTTAGTAAAGTGCAGTATGTGATTGAGTGTCATTGGATGTATGCTTAGCGATCTGTCTATGCACAAAGGGGATATTTATTGACAAAATGCAAAATGTTTGTTTTTGGATTTGGAGTTTCTTCAGGACATTAGTTGATTTTTTTTTGGATTTTTTTTTCAGGACTTTATATGATTTTTAGGGATTTTTTGCAGGACATTTTATGAATGTTTTTTTGAATTATTTCAGGATAGTATTTGATTTTTTTGGATTTTTTCAAGACATTTTTCAATTTTTTTTAATTTCAGGACATTTTTTGAATGTTTTTGGATTATTTCAGGACATTTTTTGATGTTTTTGGATTATTTCAGGATATTTTTCAATTTTTTTTTTATTATTTCAGGACATTTTTCAATTTTTATGATTTTGCCCTCAGTGTCTAGCAAGGCAAGGAATATGACAGGTGAATAAATAGGCTTTCTGAAATGTTGGTGGATAGAGGGAAGACAAAGGCCTTTTATCATGGAGACAATACAGATGCAATTTTCAAGGGCTATTGCGTGATGGGACAAGAGACTGGATATGACAATGTAAAGCAATGACATGGCATGAGGGACATGTCAAGAGGTTTTGAAAAATATGTTTTGCATTTCACGTCCATATGTCAGATCAAGATCAAGGAATAAAAAGAGCGTATGGATAGTGATAAGATATGGATAGGATAAGCAAGACCAAGAATGGATAAGGGACATGAACTAAAGGTCGGGATAGGCTAAGGGATAGTGGCAGAAAGTTGCAATAAGCTAAGGAATATAGATGAAAAGTTATAATAAGCAAATGGATAAAGACCAAAAACTATGATGGACTAAAAGCTGCAAACAAGATGCATGATGCTCATGAAGATCCTCAGCCTTGTCAAGATCAAAGGTGGAAAGGGAAAATGGACATGAGGGATGATAGGACAAGGAAGGGTAATAGGACATGAAGGAGTATGACATGGTATGATAGGATAATGAAGGGCAATAGGATATGAAGGAGTATGACATGGGTTCAATAGGATAATGGAACAATGAAGGACAAAAGGATATGATAGGATAAAACCTGCCCCCAAGTGTCATGTGCAAGAATTTCATAGATTACGCATGATGTCTGTTTGCCAGGTTTTCATCATGGTACTTGTCCAAAGCGCCTGTTTGCCAGGTTTTCACTAGAGGACGAATTATTTTTGCTTTACTTTTTTTTTTTTTTTTTTGTATTTTGACTTTTTCAAGAGAAGATGGACACATGATAGGGGATGGAAGAAGGACTCAAGCATATTATTGTTTGGATAGTAGCCTTGAAAAAAAAATGGACCATGACCTTTAAAAGTATGCTCAAAGACGTTGGTAGGATAAGGACATGGAAAAGAGATGAAACTAAGGCAAGGATTTATGCAAAGGATTGGACCAGAGGGATCGAAGGATGGAAAATATGCATTGGATAATGGATAGGGTATTGGAAGAATTGGGCTTTAGTGGATGGAAATGAAGGCAAGATCAACATTGGCACACACCTTGAGGGGTGATGGACTAATGGAGGAAAAATGTATTTTGGATATTGAGATTTTGACGGAGGAAAGGCTATGGATTTTGGGACCTAAGGGCCCAAAATGGATGAAGAAGGTGATGGAGGAACAAATTTGAGAGTGGATGGAGGAATAACAACTCTGGATGCCAAGTTGGATGTTTCTTTAGGCTTTTGTGCTTCAAGGAGCCACTTAGGGATCCACATGGTTTTTGATTTTTCATGCTTTTGTGGTTCCTTGGAGTGCATTGCTTGCACAAGGGATTTAGGAACCCATATATATTTTGACTTTTCTTTATTTTTCTCAATGGGCCTTTGTGGCCTTTTGAATATTTCTTTTTCTTTATAGATCAATTTGTTCTTTGTTTTGACATGTCGATTATATTGGACATGTTGATCCTTGAATACATGTGGATTTTTAGACTTATGACTTTTATGCTTGGCATCCAAATTACTTGGAGGGGGAAAGGAATGCATGGATGGATATGAATGAAATGGACTTCTTTTGGATTGATGAAATTTACTCAAGGATGTGTGCCTTTTTTGACCTTGCATAGAGGATGAAGAAATATAAGGACCTAAGATGGATGGAAGGTATGATGGGGAAGGTGTATGTTTTGATTTTGATGGAGGGATACCAACGTCTTGAGAGTGAGTTGTGTAGACATGACCCTTAATATTTTCTTTAACATGAAGGGATTCTTGCTTATGAAGAACTACTCCTTTGCCTTTATGAATATCTTGACTTGTAGGATACTCTTTTCTTTGGGAAGAATACACGAGTCCATTATGAGGTGGATATGATATGAGAGAAATAATGAGATCTTGAAGTGGATCGGATTGCACCAAAGTGGAAGAACCCATTATGCATGTCGAGGGTTCATGAACATCTTGCACTGACACGTTAGAATCATGAGGGGGATTAGGATCATGAGGGGGACTAGGATTGTGTAGTGGACATGGTTCAATGACAGGCTCTTCAAGAGATGGAATGGGAGAAATAATGGGATCATCAAAAGAAATGTGATCTTGGAGTGTATATGGAGCATTAAGACAAGGAGATGGAGGAACAAGAGGATCTTGTGGAGGATTTAAAGGAATAATTTGATCTTGACAAGGAGGAAGATCATTGGAATCCTCTTTAAAGTTGCTTTTCTCTTGACTTTTAATGGGATCATCGGAAAGGATGGAAGGGATATCTTGATCTTGCTTAGAAAGTGGAATGTTAATGGGATTTGAAAGGGTGTTGTGTTCTTGGATAGAATGGACAGGAATAATGGAATCATTGTGAGTGTCTGGGAACATGGGGTCCTGGTCAACAATTGGATGGGATGATAAGGTTTCAAGATCTTGATCTTCATCTATTTCAAGAGATGTTTCTTCATGCTCTAAATTATCCTCTTGACATGGGGTTGGACTTTGGTTAAGCATGGATGATTCTGACAAGGGATCAATGTTTTGGCATGAAGGAAATGTACTTTGAACATTTGTGATGGATTCTGGCAAGGAATCAATTCTTGAACATGAGGAAGAGGGACTTCGAATGGGGTCCTCTAAAACAGGTAATGGCAATAAAGTGCATGGTGGCATTGGGTCTTGTATTTCTGAAACATGACAAGGATATGCATCATGAATTGGATTATCTTGGCAATCAATTATGGATAGCTCTTGGATAATTTCATCCTTGGGTGTATTGTTTGATGAGGACAATATGGAAGGTTCTTGTGAAACTTCTAAAGGTGTAGGGATAGATGCCACTGGAGAGTCAATTTGTTTGTGGGGGGATGAGGCATTGCTAGACATAATTGTATTATCTTGATCTTCCTCAAAGAACTCACTTGGTAAGTTCCTTAAGATCCTTGCAATAAAGCCACCTTTCTTTCGAGGTTTTGACATAGTTGTATCTGGAATTTGAACTTGTTTTTGGTTTGATGTCATGTTTTGATACTGGACTTGGTTCAATTGTTCCGACATGTTTGAAACTTGTCTTGGTGTGGGCTGCAACCTTTGTTTCTAAATGTTTGGTTGTAGTTGTTGACATTGATATGTTGATTGAACTTGTTGATATTCCACCATTGGTTGAACTATTTGTGGACATTGTATAGTTGGTTGGACATATTGTTGAAATTGAACCATTGGTTGTGTTGGTTGTATATGTTGGACCATTGGTTGTGTCTGTTGGAAATGTTCGAACTATTGAACAATTGGTTGTGATGGTTGAAAATCTAATTGATAGTAAACACCTTCTTGTTCTTGTTGTGGAGGCACATAATGTTGAAATTGATGTTGTCTCTTTTCTTGAAATTGTTTCGTCATCTCTATTTGTGAGAGGAGAGCTGGTATGTCTGATCGTTCAAGAAGAGATCTTACATCAATTGGCTCAATCTTTGGGTTTCGACCTGGAAATTTTTGAAACATTTTGGACATTTGTGATCTATTCTTCTCAATGTTTTTCACTCTTTGTTCCAAAATCTCATTTTCTTGAGCTAGTTTCTCCTCTAGTTTTTGTATTTGGACGTTTACATCATCATGATAAGTTTGATCCAAGTTCTGAGACATGTAGAGATTGGATTGACATGATTGATTGCTCAATTGTGATGACATGGCTTCACAAGAAGCTTGAGACCTCATTTCAACAAACATGTCACTATGCAATGCAACTAATGGGATTGACAAATGCAACCTAAAGGATGACAATGCAACTTAATGTTTTTGTTGTTTTTCAAGATTTTGACAAACTCATGAATGCAATTCTAAAAATGAGACCCTTAGGAAATTGAAATGATGTCTAGACCTCAAAGGAAAAAAGGACCAAGTGACAATAGGAAAAATTGACAATGTCTCACCTATATGCTTGGATACTAAGCTAGGTTTGACCAAATGACATTGATGACAAAAAGACAAAAGTTTGACAAGGTCTAGACTTCCTAACAATAACTTAGGGTTTATCAAAGATTTGCATTACTCAAGTATGACAAAACCTAGTTTTGACACTATATGCAAAGGGACAATTACTATGTAAATGACCCTAATATGATATGATAATGACCTAAGCTTAATGAAGAGACCTAGGGTATGCAAATGTGACCTAATGTTATGAGGACAAGGATGCAAATGCAAATGTATGACAATGTCAACCTAAGGCAAAAGCTAAGGTTGAATTATGAAATGGTATTGCTCTAATGCAAGAGGACACATGCAAATGGATGACCCTTATTGATATGCAAATGAGTATGACCTAGGTGAAACTTAACCTTGGTAGTTGACAATGAATTTGCAAAATGCAAACCTCGGATCAACCTAAATCTAAGTGACATGAATGTTGAGACAAGATTTTGAAAAATGTTTGACAACCATGTTTGAAGGTGTTTTGAACTTTGTTGAATGAAATACTCTTGTGTTTAACCTTGTTTTGAATCAATTTGTCTTGTTTTTGAAATGAGACACAACTCAACTTCTGACAAGCAAAGAAGACAAGATATTTTAACTTAGACTCAAGACAATCATGCTCATTCACACATTTCTTATGGTAGGTAAGGACAGTAGGTACTTGAGAGGTAGACTCGTTATGAGATTCAAGGAGAATACATAGATGCTTGACCCCACGGGCTCCCCTCCATGGCACTCACTTCTCAAGGCAGCCAAGCATCAGTCCCCATGGAAATATCCCCATGGTAAACTTAGTATCTCTTCCAAGTATCCGAACTCCTCCTTCTCAAGCAACTAGAAGGATTTTTGGCCTCTAAATACAAGGTGTTTAATAAGGATTTCTATTAAGCGCTACTCCTTGGTGTCACGCAAGCGCGATTGAGACATAGGCCCACCAAGATACCAAACAAATGTAGTTGCGCAAGCACGATTTAGACCATGAGGCCCTACTTAGATGTTGATATGAGAAAGAGTCCAAGGGTCATCACTTCCCAAGTAACTACAATTCCCACGTAACCCTTCCTTCAAAGCTTTCGCCCATCAGGTGCTTATTTATAGTGAGTTAGAATGCCAAGGTACTCTAGTTGTACTCACTTTGGGTCATTCCCTTCTCACGATTGTCACTTGCTTGCAAAAGAAAGCAAATGGTCAGGAAGGCAGGCCCTCTAAAGGTACCAAACAATCCAAGACATGAGAATGGTATCGAAGATCTGGATTTTTGTTCACCCTAAGAAGGATGAGAGCATACTCTCCTACTCCAATGTCAAACTTCAACAATCAAAGAAAACACATGTTCATTCCACCCTACTTAGCAAACATACTAGGTGCCTAATTATGAATCACAAACACAAAGTTCGGTTGGAAAACAAGGCAACCTGCAAAATCACTAAGTTAGAAGTTTGATTTGCTTGGTCTTTGACTAGTGAACCTGCATAAGATTTGTTAGTAGTTTCATTTTTGTCTTCTTCATGCGTAATGCCAAGGTGCTGCACAGAGAATCAGTACCGAAGAAAACCAGAATACCAGAACAGAATGCAAAACAAAATAATTTTGCAAGTGAAATCATTGATTTTTACCTCTATTTCTAGCCTTACACAGGCGCAAAATGTCTTACACAGGCATAGAATGCATTGACACAGGTGCATAATGCATTGACATAGGTGCAGATCCCTTTGACATAGGCATAGAATGCATTGACACAGGCACATATCACTTGACACAGGCGTAAATCTCTCCCACATAGGCCCAGAAGTACCCAGAAGGCCCTGAATTACCCTGTTTCTTGGGTTTTTCACCTGCAAATCAGCTCAAAAGCACTCAAAAGCATGGTTAGGGGGTTAGTTCACATTGGGTTCACCAATTAATGTCGATAGGAAATTGAGGAAATCATCAAAGCAATAGAAACATTAGCCTAGCCCAATCACAAAACCAGATTGCAATGATAACAAAACCTACAAACATTCAATAGAGATATGGAAATGAAACATTCAATTCAAATGCAAACCATCACAAATGCGGATGTCTCCTCCATGATTCTGCATTTTCCTTCTTTCTCCTTCAAATAGCTTCTTTTTGTGGATCTCACCTTCAAGTGCATGAGCATAATGTGAAAGCAAGATTGACAAGACGGTAGCGCAAGAGTGCTAGAAGCATGATTGATTCGGGGATTCGAAAATGTGATCAATTGGGATCTTTGATTGAAGAAAATCATCCAATTTATAGACAAATTGGAGAGATGACAAGATTAGCATGAAGAGATTTGAAAGGAAATTTCAAATCAAGAATGACAAATATGACAAATTATGACAAATTGGCACTTTCTATGCGAAATTGATTGATTGATAATTATGACAAATTATGACAAATTGCTATGTCAAAATTGATTGATTGACAAATTATGACAAATTGCTATGTCATTCCCATGAAATTAGGAGAATTAGAAATTAGGAAATTAGAAAATTGATGAAAATTAGAAAATTAGGAATTAGGAGAAATTAGTAAATTGGAAAATTAGGTAAATTAATTAATAATTTTTCATTTATTAATTAATTCACAACGAGAGGAGGAATTAATTAGCCAATTAAATAAATATTTAATTGTGACAAGAAGACTTAGGATAAATAAATAAATTATTTAACCTAAAGGGAAAATGACAAACAAGATTAAATGAACAAATCATAAAAACCCTAGAAGATGAATTAGAAATGCAAGGACGACAATTAGGTCTTGATGTAGGATAGATTTGGTCATGATTCTGACTTGATAAAAGACCAATGTTGATAAATGATTTGATTGATAAATGCACCAATTGATGAGGAACAATGACTAATTGATCCAAATTGACATGATTGAGAAGGATGACGATCGATGAGAAATCGAACGCAAAATGACAAGATTGACCAGAGGACAAGGATCGATGACAAATCAATCGCAAAATGATAAGATTGAAAAAGGACAACGATTGATGACAAATCAATCGCAAAATGACAAGATTGAAAAAGACAATGATTGATGACAAATCGATCATAAGATGACAATGATCGATGACAAATCGATCACAAGATGACAAGAGGACAAAACCCTAATTAGGATTGACGATGTCCAAAATGATGACAAATGAACACGCACATTGATACGACAGGATAAGATCGACCAAAATCATGACTGAAGATTTTTATCGACAAGACCAAATTCAAAAGCGAGACAAATGAAGAATGTAGAAGAAGGACTCGATGCTCGCAAATGATAAAGACCAAGTGCACAACATAGGAGAAATGTTAATGCGATGCAAAAACCCTAAAATAAGACAATGCGCAAATGTTAAAGTATGACTCCACAAGCGTTGACCATTTTTAGACGTCTACAGGATCCTTTCCCTACTTTGCATCATGCCTATGAAGGTTTTTAAGTATCACCACATAATAACTTTCTAAGCTTGTGCATCTCCTAAACCTTCTAGAGCTTCCTTTATTTGTACTGCCATCGATCTATCATAGGCCCATTAAACTTTTCCTACACTGGGAACCTCATTCATGAAATAAAAGTATAGGCAGATAATTAGGGTACCAAGTTTAAATACATGCTTTTTGTCTTGCTTTATCTTCTTTAGATTGTTTATGAGATCACTCTAGAGAACCTCACACAAATCATACAACTTTTCTTCTTTGAGAATTTGGTAGGCAACGTAAATGGCCATACTGGATACTGAGTTGTCTCTGCTGGATTGGTAGACCTTGTAGCTTGTCACCATGAATGAAAACTTGACATCATATTCAATAATGTCACCGATTTTCATCGATCTCCCATCATGTTGGGAACCATTTGCCTCTATCACGGTATGGTTCTTCACATTCCTTAGGCCAGGAACTTCACTGGTTGCATTCAAGCATGTTATGGATTTGATTTATAACTTTGTGATCTTGTGTGGCTTGTCAAGCCATATGAATTCATCATGAATTCTGCTTAGAATGTATCTAACCCATTCGGGTTTGTCAAAAGCTGGAAAGTTTATGAATTGAATGAAACCATTGTCCCAGAGAGATTTGAATTTGGGTTTTAGGTTTCCCATGCCATCTATCATATGCTTTGTATAAAGTTTCATCATTTGAGTGTTCCCAAGCTCTTCAATGTTGCAATGGATGTAAACCCTAATATCTGCAACATGCCAAACACCATACAAAATGGATGAAAATGCTCCTTTTGGATCATCTTCGATTGATTTATGTGGGTGATTCTTAAAATTTGGCCTTTCCCTATCAGCTATGTCAACAACCAAAGGAGTTGCCACACCTGATGATGCCATTGTCTAATTTTAGGTTATAAATCAAGAAAGTTTTCAAACTCTGAAAAATACCTTTTCATCTCCAATCGGATGCAAGAAATCTTCGTTGAATCTCTTCAAAGCTCTGGGATCACTACATAGTCTTCTTCGCCAAGATCTCCTAATCTTTTGCTTCAAACGCAATGTGAGAAATGAGAGTTAAATCACCCTTTTATCCACAACATACCTAAATTTTAGGTATATTAAATTCTCAACCCTAACTCTTCCAGATGCTCTGTATCTCA
This sequence comes from Cryptomeria japonica, assembly GCF_030272615.1. Lineage (NCBI taxonomy): Eukaryota > Viridiplantae > Streptophyta > Pinopsida > Cupressales > Cupressaceae > Cryptomeria > Cryptomeria japonica. Next base: position 507,909,629 of record NC_081407.1, read on the forward strand.
TGAATATTATTTTAGAGTCTCAAATCGGCATGAAGTCTTTTGAAGATACTTCAGGATTGACTATACAATCATTCACAATCATCTAAAACCTACTGTAGCCAATTATAGATCTTAGATAGGGGTTTTTTAAGGATCTACATGAAAAGCTTCCCCTAAGGCCAGGTGCCTTGGTTATCGGATGAGGTTCCAATATCAAAATCAGGTGCAGACCCATTCATTACATTTGAATCACCCTTTTTGACCCATTTATTCTTGTGTTGCTCTCTTATCTCTTCAACCTTCACTTTGCCACTATCATTTGACTTGTTTCCATCTATTGGAGCATTCTTGTTTATATTCTTGCTTCTGCAGAATTTTGCAATGTGATCGGATTTGTTGCAAGCATAACAAACAATGTTTCTCTGATTAGGCCTAGAATTGCCTTGATTTCCCTTTGACCTGCATTGATTAGCAATGTGTTTAAATCTTCCACAAGCATATCATCTCATATTTCTCCTATTTTCCATACTTCTACATTCATTTGACTTATGACCATACTTATAGCAATTCAAACATTGTCCAGAGAATGACAAACTATTATGATTTTCCCTATTTCTGCATTAACTTTCCATATGACCAAATTTATTGCAAACAAAGAATTTACCATTGAATTTACAAGCATTAGGTTGTGTTACCAGAGACCTCTTATTCTTTTGATGATGAGGTTTAGCATTTCTTTGACTAGATGCATAGGTTTCTCCTTTCTCATATCCAATTCCTCGCTTGTCATCTCTACTCTTCTGACTTTGTGGTATCTCATCTAGCTTAGCTAAGCTTATAAACTTGAATTTTTCCTTGTAATCATTAACAGTTGTAAGTTCATCTCTTAGAATTATGATTTTCCTTTAAAGATCTTGCTCATTATTCTTGGATTGTATCAATTAGAGCCCTAGCTGGTCATTTTCACAATTTAGTCTACAACATTCATCAGATCTATCCTTTAATGAACGAGTCAAGCTTTCCTCATCCTTCTTCATGTCTTCAATCTCCTTTGTCAGCTTCATCATAGTGGATTGCATTTCATTCTTCAAGACTACATTATCTCTAGCAAGTTTTTCACATCCATCTATCTTGTCCTTTAAGACTTGGTTATCAATGCTTTGGTCTTCTTTTTCCTTGATTTTGTCCATAATCTCCTCTCTCTTTTCTCTGGATGTGTTCACTTTTTACTTCAATGACTCAATGAAGTCTTTAGCATCACTCAAATTTCTTCTCAGGTTATTTGCTTCTTTTCTTGTTGTATCTAGATCTTCAAGTGCCACAGTGAGTTGTTTCTGTAAACCGGAGTCCATTGATTCACTATCTCGGATCTTCCTCAAGTTGTTAGGCTTCCTTCGAGGAACTTGGCTTTGATACCAATTGTTGGAATCAATGAACATTGAGAGGGGGGGTGAATCAGTGTTCTGCAATTTTTAATTTTCTTGAACTGATTCTTAAACCATTTGATGCAAATTAATAAAATTAAAGTGTAGAAACTCAATACAAACAAGCACAAAACCATACCAAATTTTCTATGTGGAAAACCAAAAAGGGAAAAACCATGGTGGGATTGAGACATGTTGGATGTTAGAGTTGTTGGAATGTGTTTTTGTCATTGATGTCAACATATTCCCCAGTTGCAATGAATTGGCTTGTTGCAGACAGTTGTTTTGGTGATCTATTGTAGATGTGCTGGTGCGGATCATGTTCTATGCAATTTGGTGGTCCGAGTTGGTTTTGGTGCATGTTATTGAAGATTTTATTGGTCTGGTGGTATCCTTCATGTTATGCAACATATTTGGTGGTGTAGCATGTCGTGGATGATCTTGGGGAATTATTTGGTGGCGTTACGTGTTTGAGGATGATTTGATTTGGGTCCATGATACGTCGTTGCTGACATTGTATTGGTCTGATTATGGATTTATGTATCATGTGATGTAATTTTATAACTAGGTCTTATGTGTTGAGATGACCTTAAGGTTAATATTGATAAATTGTATAAATACATGTAATATTCATCTGTGAGAGGAATTTGTGTGTGCGAATATTGTTTTGATCATTTAGTAGCATAGGAGATAAGGGAAGAAGTGTGAAAGAGTGTGCAGAAGTGTGAAGAGCAGAGTTGAGTATGGGTGCTTAACCGGAACTATAATCGGGCAGTTGGAGATGTTATTCTTTCAGTTAATGTAATCCAGATTGTTGTCTGATCTTTGTAAGCTAGTGAGCCTTCCTTAGAGTTGTAGGCCTTCTTGTTTTTGAGTAGTGAGCTCGATGCAATGTGCTTGAATGCATGTGTAATCCCCATTGTAATATTTACACTCACTACTACAGAGTATCATCTTATTGTGGGTAGGTTTGCACCGTGGTTTTTCCCTTAACTAGATTTTCCACATCAAAAATCCACGTGTTATGTGTGTTGTTGATGTGGTGTTTATCTTTGCTATTGTTGTTCATGATCAAATCTAAATTTGTAGTTAATTTTTTTGAGTTTGGTGAAAACTGATTTGCCCCCCTCTCATTTTTCCTGCATTATTGCTGCCCTACTACCAACAATTGGTATTAGAGCTAGATCCTCTAGAAGGATCTTGACCGCTTGGGGAGATGCGGGATGTAGTGCCCCTCCTTGATTCATCTTTTCTTTTTGTGCATTGAAAGACTATATTGGCACAACTTAGACTATCTTGTGATGTTTTGAATGCTTATGGATTAATCTATGGTTTAGATGATTTATTATGGATATTAGACATATTATATTGTGCTTGATCTCATGATTACTTGAGATGATGACATTCATAGATCATTGTGATGATGGATTATTCTTTAATGATTGATATGCACTTATGTTATATGTATGTTTCATGATGCTCTATGTTGATTTAATGACATAATATTATGTACTAACCCTATCTTATGACGAGGATGATTATGATATTGTTTGATGTTTACGAGTGTCTTCTACTACATTTGTGATAAGGGATGATGTCATACCACTCATTCGTGAGCATGATATGACCTTGCGATTTCCTTTCACTTGTCTGTTTATTTTATGAAATATTATTGTATATGTTGTTGTACTTGTGCTGGTGATGAAAACTTTGTAGGTACCAGACATCGACTCCACCTGGCCTCATAGGTCTAAGCCTGTCTTATCCCAATGGCAAGTTGATCGGAGTTGACATAAAATCCCACCCTATACTCTAGATTTAAGTTGATCACCCTTGTCAGTTTAGTGTCTTGGTGTGAGTTGTTATTTACCGTCTAGTGATTCTTTGGGTTATTCTTTCTTTGTGTAGTGTTGTGTTCATTGATTGGTTTAATTATATATTTATTAATTAATTAATTTATATAGTTTAATAATATTAAATTAAATTAAAAGATTAATATAGTTTAAAATAATAAATTAAATAGTTAGTTGATAAAAATATTATATATTAATGTTTGATTAATAAGGTTTGACTTGATTAATTATTATTTGAGCAATTTATTATTTATTGGTTTAATATTATTTTATATTATATTATTATATTCCTTTGTTACATGGGTTAATAAGATTTAATATATTTCTTACCTACCCTTTATTACTATCAGTTATTATGATTTAGGGGAAATAAAATATATTATATTATATGGTTGGTAGGTAGGTTTTATATTATTTTTGAATATTTTGATTGGCCGACATTGTGGGATAGTATTTGATTAATTTTCTATTTATCTAGCCGCCTGTGTATTTGCTAGGAAATTTTCTAGAAAATTTCTTGCAAATTTTGGGATTTTGATTTTGATCTGGAGCTAAAGATTTTGGCTTTGGGCTTGCTTGGTTTGGATTGCGCTTCTACAAATTTCATTCCATCACTCTTTTTTTTTCCAGGTTGGAGATTTTATCCGTGTGTATTTTGTTTCAGATTATTATATGTGTCGTGCTTGCCCAAAAGATTATGTGCAGGTAGTTTGGGATAAATAATTATTTGTATAGTTAAATATTTATTCTATTTTATGTGATTTATATTATAAGGCTTAAACTATAGTTGGGGAAAATACATTCTTTCTATTGGTTGTGTGCATTATCGTGAATGGTTGGCACTGAGAATATTGGGACTTGGTGATGAAGGTTCTCTGTATGATGTTTTCTATTTTGAATATGAGTTTTTGTTATCTTGCCTTGAGATCCCTTTTGACATTTGTGAAATCCGGGTGTGTCTATTTTCATTTCTTTGAATTTTTGCAGTCGGGCATTGACGGATGCATATTTCTACAAAAGTCTTGTTCTTTTTTTCAATGAGTTTATTGGGTTTAGGACTTAATCCTTTAGCCTTCATTTGAGATTTTGATTCTTTTGAAAGTGTATTCGAGTCTATGGCTTTCTCTGTGATTGGTTTTCCTGGAAGCCATGAATGGTTGTTTTGAGTAATATTTCATTATAGCTTATGATTTGTTAATCCGTTTATTTCATTCAATTCCTTTACTCTGGATGACCCTAGACTTTATTTTTGGGTCTTAATTTTGTCTATGTGAATTTATTTTCAAAATCGTAATTTGGCTTTTCCATCTGAATTTTCTGGATTTTTGCTGGGTTTTTCCTAGTTTGTCTTCTCAGCTGACTTTTTCGAATATGTTTGATACCCAGAGGCTATTTCTAATACCTGAGATGTTTCATGTATGTTTTATGGATTGATTATTGGTTATTTTGACTATTAGGCTTATGTATGAGTTTATCTTGTAGTCGGGCTCATTTGTTATATTTTTATATGTTGACTTCCATGTTGCATGGGATGTTGTTGGATTGATTTGACACCTTGGTCACCAAGTCTTGTATTGATGTGAGTCTATAGTTATGTTGAGATATTTAATGTTATTATTTTCTTTTTTGTTACCCTCAAGTCTATGTGCATGCTAGGTGGAGTGGGCTTCCAAGTGAGTAACATGGATTGCAAGGGGGTAGATAGCCAGGTTACCCAGGGTCTAGATGGTTGGATATCTCATTGGGAGTTTGACTTGTAATCAAGTGATAACTTAATTAAAAATTATTGGGTTGGGTAGCATAGTTCATCTTAAGAAGATAAGAAATGATTGGTGGCCCCTCTGCCTTGCCTAGTGGTAGTGAACCGGGATAGGATTGGGAAGGCCTTGGCAACCTAGGTAAGCTAATCTCCCTTACCCCATTAAGGTTGAGATGGCCCCACATGTACATCTAGGATGGCTGGGATATGTGTCCAAGTTCCCATTCGTTACATGTGATGACACTTTTGTCCCTACATGTAGATCCTAGTGCCTTGAGCCTTGTTTTGATGTGTTGCCTCTAGAGGTTCCGTATTGGAGATTTTTTATGTTTTGAATTCTTGCTCTTATTTTTTGTGTTGGTATTTCCTTTGGTTTATTATGTGTCAGCCTAGATCTAGAGTATGAGTGGGATCTTGTGTCATCTCCTAGCATGGGGGTGATTCCTTTGGTTCCACATGGTCAGGTGGTTTGATGCCTTCTTCCATTGGGATGTTCCTCATTGGATTCTCTTATGTGGATGTGGATCTCTTATCTCTTCAGCTATGGATGGATGCTTGTAGTAGTTTGATGTATATGATTATATGACATATGTATGTATCGATTCAAGATGTAATTGTAATGTAAATGAGAACTATGTTCCTTGTTGTAAAAGGATATTGTATTCATGCAAATGGTGGATAGCATATTAGGAGAATTTAATGACGTTCATGTGTATCTTGGACATTAATTTATTAATGGAGTAATGGAAATGTGATAAGTTATAATTGGATAATGATGATAAGAAGGTTAATGATTCAGATTAGGAACATTGGTATTGGTTCTTTAAAATGAAACTAAAAGGGGATGGTTAATATATATATATATATATATATATATATATATATATATATATATATATATATATATATATATATATATATATATAAGCATAGTAGATGAATATATTCATGTGATAGAATAGTGAATGATCATATACGCATGGAAAGAATAGATAATGATAGAATTAGTGTGCAATTAGATCATGGTAGTAAATGTGTTATCATGTGATGTTATTGTATAAGGTTAGGTTAAGCAATAGCGTTGCGATACCCTAGGGGATGCTTAGATGTATTATGTTTATTTTTTCTTGTCTTATGATTACATTCATGATGGTTATATGGTATTTGGTTAATGGATGTTTAATGTACTTGAGTAGTTGTGTGTAATGGTTTCATTAGTAGATGTTTAAAAAAAAATTATTATCTTTGTTTGCATGTTAGATTAGTGTATTTCTCTAGGGTATTTTGGCGAGCATTACACGAGATGACAACTATTGTTTTCAAGAAGGAGAGTCCAAGATTTGATGGAACTAACTATTCTATATGGAAGAACCAAATGGAAGATCACTTGAATTGTCTTGGAGAAGATTATTAGAAGATTGCAAAGAATGCATACATTGTTCCTGTGAATGGTCCCGTTACTGCAACTGAGATCAAAGATGTCAAACATAACATAAAAGCTAAGGAAGCATTGTTGAGTGCCCTAACTGATACAGAGATGACTAATGTTATGGGATTGGAGTCTGCACAAGAGATTTGGGAGAAGATAGAAACCTTATATGAAGGAGATAAACATGTGAAAATTTCTAAATTGCAGAGCTTGAAAGGAAATTATGAGATGCTGAAGATGGGAGAAGATGAGAACATTTCATCCTTTATGGCTAAAGTGAATGATCTTGTGTTGAACATTAGGTGTGCCAGTGGAGTTCTTGAAGAAGATGAGATTGTGGCTAAATTTTTGAGATCTTTGCCTCTTTCTTATAAACATAAAGTTGATGCTATTGATGAGATCCAGACTATGACAACTATAACAAGAGATATGCTAGTTGGTAAGCTTGTTGCTTTTGAATTGAGAGAAATTGGTGAGTCACATGGTAAAACTAAGACTTAATTTAAGGCTAATATATTTAGGAAGCAGAAGTATGATCCAGGAGAAAGTTCAACTAGGGTTTCTAGATATGAAAGAGAAATGAGAGAGATGGAAGAACAAGAAAGAGAATTAGAAGAGTTTGAAGCACTTATTGCTAGAAGATTGCCTAAGGGACCTGGTAAGTATGAAGGGAAGTTACCTTTGAAATGTTTTTCATGTAATAAGATTGATCATTTTTCTTCTAGGTGTCCTGAAAGAGCTGAGAGACAGTCAAAGTATGATAAGCCTTACAAGCCTAATTGGAAGTATAGATATCAGAAGAAATGTTACTATGCTACTGATGAAGGTGTGACAAATGAAGAGTCTGAGAAAGGGAATTAAAAAGATGAATTTGTGTTCATTGCTATCAAGGAAAATGTTCCTGTATCTACTGATTCTACAAGCTATATTGTTGAAGAGAAAGACATGGCTACTAAAATTGATGAGAAAGATGAATGGGTAATTGACAGTGGTTGTTCACATCATATGACGGGTGATAAAGGTAAATTTGTGAATATGGAGAAGTATGATAGTGGTGTAGTGAGATTTGGAGATAACAAAGCTTGTGTAATCCATGGTAGAGGTTTCATTTCTCTTGATGGTAAGCATATTACTAATGATGTCTTATATGTTGAAGGTTTGAAGCATAATATTTTGAGTGTTGGAAAAATGGTTGAGAAGGGATATGATTTGCAATTCAAGAATGGGAAATTTAAGATCTTGAATAGCTCTGGTATAGAGATTGCATTGGGTACTAAAACTAAAGGTAATATCTTTCATCTGAATGTTAGTGAGAAAAGTTGTTTGATTTCTCAGATTGATGAGAGTTGCCTCTGGCATAGGAGAATGTGTCATCTTAACTTTGACTGCATGATTAAGATTAGTTCTACTCAAACTGTTAGAGATTTGCCTAAGATAGTGAAGCCTACTAATCCGGTGTGTAAAGAATGTCAATTGGGAAAGAAAACAAGAATTTCATTCAAGAGAAAATTGTATTCATCTAATAGATTATTAGATCTTGTGCATATGGATTTATGTGGACCTTCTAGGGTGAGAAGATTGCAGGGATATAGATCCTTTATGTTGCTAATTGATGAATATTATAGGATGATGTGGGCAACTTTTCTAAGGGAAAAATCTAAAGCACTAAAGAAGTTCAAAATATTCAAAGCTCAAGTGGAGACAAAGACTGGATTGAAGCTGAAGTGCCCGAGGCTTGACAGAGGAGGATAATTTACCTCTAGTGAGTTTAATTCCTTTTGTGAAGAGCATGGAATCAGGAGATAGTTATCTTCTCCGAGAACCCCTCAGCAGAATGGAGTTGTTGAAAGGAAGACCAAAACAGTTTTGGATGCTGCTAGAACTATGATGATTGAAGGAAATGTTTTGCATATCTACTGGAGGGAAGTTGTTAGCACTGCTGTATACACATTTAACTGGGTGCATATAAAAGGTGATTCTGGTAAGACTCCTTATGAACTATGGTTTGGTTATGTTCCTATAGTTAGATATTTTAGAATCTTTGGAAGGAAATATTATATCAAAGAGATGAGGATATAGGAAAGTTTGATTAAATATGTGATGAAGGAATATTTTTGGGATATTCTAATAAGAGCAAAGTCTACCTGTGTTACAACAAGATACTGAGGAAGATAGTGGAAAATGAAAATGTGAAGGTTGATGAGAATCATGAGAAGAAAATTAGAGCATGCAGATATGATTTTGATGATCAAGATGTTAATTCAAAGCAAGTGCATAATCTGAGTATGAAGCAGAGTGATCTAGAAGAGAGTAATTCAAGATGTTGTTATCGATGAAGAAGTTCAAAAGACTGAGAATCAAAATAATCAGAAGACCCTAGGTATGTAAGATTAAATCATTCAAAAAATTAGATAAAATCAAATTATTGGTGATAAAAATAAAGGTGTTATAACTAAGAGAAGGATTGCTACTGAAGAGACATGTTTGATTTCTAAAATTGAGCCTAAAGATGTTGCTGAAGCTTGTAAAAATGAAAATTGGGTAAAAGCTATGGAAGAAGAGTTAGATCAGATTGAGAAAAACAAAACATGGGAACTTAATCTGAAACCTAAGGACAAGAATGTAATTGGTACTAAATGGGTGTTCCAGAATAAGTTGAATGAAGATGGACAAGTTGTTAGAAACAAAGCAAGACTGGATGTAAGGGATATTCACAAATGGAAGGTATTGATTTTGAGTATACTTTTTCTCTGGTAGCTAGAATTGAAGCTGTGAAGTCAGCCTTTTTGAATGGAGAATTGGAAGAGGAATTCTACATTGAGCAACCATATGGATTTTCATTTACAAATGAAGAAGACATGGTATGCAGATTGAAGAAACCATTGTATGGAATTAAACAAGACCCTAGATCTTGGTATGCTAGATTAGATAGGTATTTAATGAAGTTGAGATTCTGTAAAGGTACTGTTGATAGTAATTTGTACTTTAAAATTGATAATGATAATATTTTGATTGTTGAAGTTTTTGTTGATGACATCCAAAAAGTATTTGAGATGTCTATAATAGGTGAGATGAAATTCTTTCTGGGATTGAAAATTTCACAAATTGACAAAGTCATTTTCATATCTCAATCTAAATATGTGAAGGAATCGCTGAAGAAGTTTGGGCTAGATGCTTCCAAACATATTGGAACTCCAATGGTGGCTGGATGTAAGATGACAAAAGATGATGAATCTCCGAAGGCTAACTAGACCTTGTAAAGATCTATGATTGGTGGACTACTATATTTGACTCAAACTAGACCTGACATTATGAATGTTGTATGTCTTGTTGCAAGATTTGAAGTTGATCCTAAGGAAAGTCATGTTATTACTATGAAGAGGATATTCAAATATTTGAAGGGAATAGTTGATTATGGTATGTGGTATTCAAAGAATGATAATTTCACCTTAAATGCTTATATGGATGTTGATTGGGTAGGCAATGCTGATGATTGGAAGAGCACTACCAGTGGAGGATTATTTTTGGGAAGGAAGTTGGTTGCTTGGACAAGTAAGAAGAAAGATTCTATTTATTTATCTACTATAGAAGCTGAATACATTGTTTTTGCTAGCAACTGTACTCAGGTTATTTGGATGAAGCAGACACTGAAGGATATTAGAGTTGTTTATAATGAGCCTATTGTTATATATTAGAATAATACTAGTGCTATCAATATTTCTAGTAATGTAGTGTTGCATTCCAAGATAAATCACATATCAATTAAGTTTTATTATCTGAGAGAGAAAGTCAGTGATAAGGAATTCAAATTGGAGTATGTATCTACAAAGGAACAGATTGCAGATATCTTCACTAAGCCTTTGCCTGCAGAGACATTTGTATACCTGAGAGAGAAGTTAGGGGTGATTTCCCTTCCTATGAACTAGATACATTGATTTGTATCGATCCAGTGGACTTCATTGTCTTATCCTACTATCCGGATTGATGAGTTGGTGATGTTGCTCCGGGGGAGTAGTCAGTGTGTGATTTAGTTGTTCAGATTTATGAGTTTTTTTCTTAGGGGGAGATATTGTCCTTCTAAGGGGGAGAGAGTAATTATTTGTATGTGTCTTTGGCATTGTTGTCAAAGGGGGAGAGAAGAATGTGAAAAACCCTGCAATAGTTGTCAAAAGGGGAGCTGGTCTTTATGATCTCGGGGGGCGATTGTTGGTTATTGATTTCTTTCTTTGCATTGATTGTTTTTCACATTCATATGTTGCCATCAATTCAAAAGGGGGAGATTGTTGGATATTAGAGTTGTTGGAATGTGTTGTTGTCATTGATGTCAACATATTCCTATGTTGCAATGAATTGGCTTATTGCAGAGAGTTGTTTTGGTGATCTATTGCAGATGTGCTAGTGCGGATTAATGAGTTTTATGATACTTATCTCTAGTTTATTTAGTATGAGTTTCATGATGATATGAGGTGATTCTTTTGAGATATGGGATCTAGTGTGATGGTTGGTTTTTCAGTGTCCAGTGTTGTAGAGTTGTGGTATTTGATCTGTTTTGCTTTGAAAGGGTTATATCTTTAGTTGCAGATTTTGGAGAATATTTGGGACATTTATGTGTGTCCTTAGATCAAATGGTTCAATATTTGGAACTTCAAAAGTGTATCTTTCAGTTTGTCAGTTAGTGTTCTTGAACTTCGATGATGAAATAATGATAATTCTTGTTATCCAAGTTCTTGCAGTGATTGCGGTGGAATTCATGTTGTTTGTTGATGCTCTTTAATCATGTGATATGCATTTTGATGGTCTGCATTGATCATGGTGCATGTTATTGATGATTTTATTGGTCTGATGGTATTCTTCATGTTATGCAGCATATTTGGTGGTGTAGCATGTTGCAGATGATTTTGGCAAATCATTTGGTGGTGTTGCATATTCGAGGATTTGATTTGGGTCAATGCTATGTCCTCGCCGATATTGTATTAGTCTAGTTATGGTGTTGAGCTGACCTTAAGGTTAAGGTTGATGAATTGTATAAATATATGTAATATTCATTTGCGAGAGGCATCTGCATGTGCGAATATTGTTTTAATCATTCAATAGCAGAGGAGATAAGCAAAGAAGTGCGAAAGAGTGTACATAAGTTTGAAGAGAAGAGTTGAGTATGTGTGCTTAGCCAGAAATGTAATTAGGCATTTGAAGATTCTATTCTTTCAGTTCATGTAATCTGGATTGTTGTCTGATCTTTGTAAGGCAATGAGCCTTCCTCAAGGTTGTATCCCTTCTTGTTTTTGAGCAGTGATCTCTAGGAAATGTGCCTGAATGCATGTGCATTCCCCATTGCAATATTTACACATACTATTGCAAATTATCATCTTATTATGGGTAGGTTCCCATTATGGTTCTTCCCTTAACCAGGTTTTCCACATCAAAAATGTTGGATATTGTTGTTGGTAGGATATGTTTTTGTCATTGATGTCAACACATTCTTGTGTTTTGGTGTTGCAGAGAGCTATTTGGTGTTCCAATGATTGCATTGAATTGATATGGTTGGTTTATCTATTTGGGATGCTGGAATACTTCATTCATCATTGATTTCAATGATCTAGAAGTTTACCTGATCCTATTATTTGATTTGGTTTGAAGTTCAGTTTTTCTGTTTGGTGGTTGGTAGAGTTTGGTAGTTGATCCAATGAGCATCAGTATGATCATAACTTTGGTTGCGGATTTAAGAGAATGTTTTGGATGTTCTTGTGTATCTTCATTTCAGATGGTTTGTGATTTGGTGCTCCACAAGTCATCTTTCTAGTCCAAATTGCTGCCATTTAGTGTTCCTGAGAGTTAGCATGTTGATTGATGAAGATTTGATTAAGTGTTGTTGGTGCAACTATTGCAGATGGTTTAACATTCTTGTTGGTGTTTATTGATCAAGTCCTATTTTTTTTGGTGGTCCGCATTGATCCTTGTGCATGGTATTGGTGTTTTGTTGATATGGTTATATTCTTTGTGTTATACGGTATTTCTAGTGGTGTAGCGTGTTGCGGTTGATCTTGGAAAGATTTTTGGTGGTGATGCATGTTTAGAGATTTGATTTAGGTACATGCTATATCTTCTATGTTATTATATTGGTCTGGTGGTTGATTTATTTATCGAGAGATGTAATTTTGTAATTGAGGGTTGAGGGTTTGGCTGACCTTGTAGTCAAGGTTGATGAATTGTATAAATAGGTGGTATAGTCATGTAATTTAGATGTTGATGTTGTGTCTACATTATTAGAGAGTGATGCATGTGTGCATAAGTGAATTTATCCTTTGGTGTGGTGTACTAAGCAAAGATTGTTGTAGGGAAAACAAATGTACTTAACCAGAACTGTTATTAGGCATATGGAAATACTATATTTGCAGTTCATGTAATCCATATTGTATTCTGATCATTATTGTAAGGTAGTGAACCTTACCTGAGGGTTGGATCCTTCTGGGTTATCTTATTTTGAGTAGTGAGCTCTAGGTAGTATGCCTGAATGCATGTGCATTCCCCATTGTAATATTTACACATTCTATTGCAGAGTATCATCTTATTGTGGGTAGGTTCCCACTATGGTTTTTCCCTTAACCAGGTTTTCCACGTCAAAATATTGGTATTATGTGTGTTGGTGTTATTGTCTTTATCTTTATTCTTTTTGTAGTTGATTGAAATATGAGATTGTGCTTAATATATTTAATCCGGTGAAAACTAATTCATCCCCCCCTCTTAGTTTTCCTTCATTGTTTCTGCCAATAATTGGTATCAGAGCTAGATCCTCTGGAAGAAGCTTGACCACTTGAGGAATTCTGGGATGGAAGCTCATGTGTTCAAGAAGGAGAGCCCTGGATATGAGGGAAGCAATTATACTATTTGGAAGGACCAGATGGAAGTTCATTTGAATGTTCTTGGAGATGAGTATTGGAAGATTACAAATACTTTCTACAATGTGCCTTAGAATGGACTGATTATTGATGTTGAGATCAATAATGCTAAACATAACATAAGAGCTAAGGAAGATTTTCTTAGTGAATTTACCGATTCAAAGATGACTAATGCGATGGGTTTGAAGACTGCAAATGAGATTTGGAAGAAACTAGAGACTTTGTATGAAGGAGATGCACAAGTTAAAGTTGCAAAGCTGCAGAGTTTGAAAGAAAAGTATGAAGCATTAAAGATGGGAGAAGATGAAAATATAACAACCTTTATGGCTAAGGTGAATGATATTGTCATGAATATTAGATGTGTCGGTGGAACCCTTGAAGAAGATGAGATTGTTGCCAAGGTACTAAGATCATTGCCTCCTACTTGCAAGCATAAAGTAGCTACTATTGATGAGATCCAGAGTGTGACTATAGTGACTAGAGACATGTTGGTTAGAAAGCTTGTTGCATTTGAGTTAAGAAAATTTGGAGAATCACATGGACAATCTAAGACTGCATTCAGAGCCTCTGTATCTAGGAAGAAGAAGTATGATCTGGGAGAAAGTTCATGTTGGGTATCCATATTTGAAAGAGAAAATAGAGAGATGGAAGAACAAGAAAGATAATTGGATGATCTTGAAGCACTTATTGCTTGGATATTGCCTAAAGGAGCTGGTAAGTTACCTTTGATTTTTTTCTCTTGTAATAAGATAGGACATTTTGCTTCTAGGTGCCCTGAGAGAATGTCTAGACATGATAAGCATGATAAATTTGAAAGGCATGATAGATCTGATAAGTATGACATATATGAGAAGCATGATAAAACTGATAAGCCCTATAAGCCCTACTAGAAGTATATAAATTAGAAGAGATGCTATTATGTTGTTGATGAGGGTATGATAGATGAGGAATCAAAGAATGGGAATTCATAAGATGAATTTGTATTTATTGCTATCAAGGAAGATGATCCAGTACCAGTGAATTCTACAAGCTTCATTTTTTAGGAGAAAGTTTTAGTTGCTAATGTTGAAGAGAAAGATGAATTGGTGAGTGAAAATGGTTGTTTGCATCATATCACAGGTGATAAAAGCAAATTTTTGAGTATGGAAAGGTATGATGGTGGTATAGTGAGATTTGGAGATGGTAAAGCTTGTGTGATTTGTGGTAGAGGTTCTATATCTTTTAATGGTAAGCATAATACCAAAGATGTCATGCATGTTGAAGGATTTAAGCATAATCTTTTGAGTGTTGGACAGACGGTTGACAAGGGATATGATTTGCAATTCAAGAGTGGTAAGTGCAAGATCCTAAATGCCTTTGGTATAGAAATTGCATTAGGGACTAAGACTAAAGGTAATATCTTTCACTTGAATGTTGGTGAGAAAAGTTGTTTGATTGCTTAGATTGATGAAATTTGATTGTGGAATAGGAGAATGTGTGATGTTAATTTTTATTGCATGATAAGGATAAGCTCTACTCAAGCTATTAGAGATTTGCCTAAGATTGTGAAGCCTGCTAATCCGGTATGTAAATAATGTCAGATGGGAAAGCAAACAAGAACTTCATTTAAAAGTAAGTTGTATTCATCTAATTGATTGATAGATCTTGTTCATACTTACTTATGTGGTCCTAAAAGAGTGAGAAGTATGCAGGGTGACAAATATTTCATGTTGTTGATTGATGATTATTCTAGGATGATGTAGGTTACTTTTCTAAGGGAGAAATCAGAAGCATTGGATAAATTCAAGATATTCAAAATCAGAGTGGAGATTGAGACAAGGTTGAAGCTGAAGTGCCTAAGATTTGACAAAGGAGGAGAATTTACATCAGGTGAATTTGATACATTCTATGAGAAAAATGGCATTAGAAGACAATTATCTTCTCCTAGAACCCCTCAACAAAATGGAGTTGTAGAAAAAAAGGACAAAAATATCTTGGATATTGCGAGGACTATGCTGATTGAAGGAAATGTTGCATAGACCTTTTGGAGAGAAGTTGTTAGCACTACTTTTTATACATTCAACCGAGTGCATATTAAAGGTGATTCTGGTAAGACTCCTTATGAGCTATGGTTTGGTATTGTTCCTATAGTTAGATGTTTCAGATTTTTTGGAAGTAAATGTTATATCAAGAGAGATGAGGATATAGGAAAGTTTGATTCAAGATGTGATGAAGGAATCTTCTTGGGATATTCTACTAAGAGCAAGGCCTACCAGTGCTATAAAAAGAGACTAAAGAAGATTGTGGAGAGAAAATATGAAGATGGATGAATGTCTTGGAAAGCAGATTAGAGCATGTGGATATGATCTCAATGATGATGCTCTTTCTAAGCCTATGTAGACAAAGATCTTGAAGTAGAATGATCTAGTGGAGATAGTTAATCTGGATAATGTTGTTTTCAGTGAAAAAGTACAAGAGCTTGACAAATAGAACAATCCAAAGACTCTGAGGTATGTGAGATTGAATCATTCAGAAAATCAAATTATTGGTGACAAGAATAAAGGTGTGATGACTAGAAGAAGGATTTATGTTGAAGAGATATGCTTGATTTCAAATATTGATCCTACAAATGTTGCAGAAGAATGTAAGGATGAGAATTGGATCAAAGCAATGGAAGAAGAGATGAATCAGATTGAGAAGAATAACACTTGGGAGCTTGTTCTGAGACCCAAAGACAAGAATGTAATTGGTACTAAATGGGTGTTCTGGAATAAATTGAATGAAGCTAGTGAAGTTGCTAGAAACAAAGCAATTTTGGTATGTAACAGATGTTCTCAGATAGAAGGAATTGACTATAAGGAGACTTTTCCCCCTATAGCAAGAATTGAAGTTGTTAGATTGTTGCTTGCATATGTTGCTTATAAGAATTTCAAGGTATATCAGATGAATCTCAAATCATCCTTTTTGAATGATGATCTTGAAGAGGAAGTATACATTGAGCAACCAAATGGATTTTCTTTATCAGATGAAGGATCTATGGTATGCAAATTAAAGAAAGCTTTGTATGGACTAAAACAAGCCCATAGAGCCTGGTATGCTAGATTGGATAAGTATTTGTTGAAGTTGGGATTCTGTAAAGGTACTGTTGATAGTAATTTATACTTAAAAGTTAAGAATGATAACATTTTGATTGTTGAAGTCTTTCTTGATGATATCATTTTTTGCGGTGATGATGATATGCAAAAGTAATTTGAGATGTCTATGACTGGTGAGATGAATTTTTTCTTAGGATTGTAGATTACTTAGACCGGTAAAGGTATTTTCATTTCTCAATATAACTATGTGAAGGAATTATTGAAAAAGTTTGGATTAGATGATTCTAAAGCTGTTGGAACTTCTATGGTGACTGGATGCAAGTTGTCTAAGAATGATGAATCTCAAAAAGTTAATCAAACTTTATATGGATCTATGGTTGGTGGATTGTTGTACTTAACTCAGACTAGACTAGATATTATGCATGCTATTTGTCTTTGTGCTAGATTTCAAGCAGATCCTAAAGAGACTCATGTTACTATTGTGAAGAGGATTTTTAGATATTTGAAGGGGACTGTTGACTATGGTTTATGGTATCCAAAGGATGATGATTTCCAGCTATGTGCCTATATTCATGTTGATTGGGTAGGTGATGTTGATGATCAGAAGATCACTACCAGTGAAGCATTATTTTTGGGAAAGAAGTTGATTTCATGGTCTAGTAAGAAACAATATGTTGTATCTCTATCTACTACTGAAGTTGAATACATTGTTGTTGCTAGAAACTGGGCTCAAGTAGTTCGCATGAAGCAAATGTTGAAGGATATCAAAGTGATTTATGATGATCCTACTATTATTTATTGTTGGAATCAAGGATCACTGAGAGGGAGGGGGGGCGGGGCGAATCAGTGATCTACTAACAAATAATTTTTTAAACTTATTCTAGGACCACCATAAGCAAATGCAGGAAAGTAAAATGCAGAAACATAAGAGAAACAACCACAAAATCATAACACCAGAAATTTTTACATGGAAACCCAAAAAGGTAAAAACCACGATGGGATTAGAACCCACAATATTCATATATTATGATAAGGAGTACATAAATATTACATAAGGGGAATGCGCACGCATTCAGGCACACTGCCTAGAACCAATGGTTCAGTTAAAAAATGGAAGTCTCACTAACTTACAAATATATTACAATGATTACTACATTGTATGAACCCCAAATAATATAAAACTATGCTTGGATGAGTTCTGGTTAAGTGTAATAAGTCCATCTGTAACACCTCTACAACTTTGCTCTATTTTGCTTCTCTGTCAGCTACCAGATCAAGAATGCGCACCTGAAACTATACCAAAATGGTCTCTCAATCTCAATTCGCTCATACCATACATCAAAAAGATCTTTCACGCTAGTCTTATATATCTGCAACCACAAAATAAATCATTCACCAAGTCGGCCAAGCACAATATGCAATGTAATGTGTAATTGGGTGCCGGCTTAGATCGGATCAACAAAACATGTGCGGATCCATAAAATGATATTAAAATTACTTCTACAAGTCGGCCCTATCATCCCATGCATGAATCTCAACACCGCAATCACCGCAACACTTCTGGTCCAAAAGATGCTCTGTTGTCCTGAAATACCAGAGATAGATTACTTGATCACTTAATCCACCGGTTACCAAAAATCATGACTACTTGATAGGATTTCCTTGAAGAGTTTCCATCAATGACAATCCTAAACCATTAATCAAGCATTGATATCCACTGTATGAGTATCAATTGCCAACAATATCTCCCTTTGGCATTGATGGAAACACTCATGAAAAATCACTAAGTGTTGAAACTTGTACACTAGATCAAAATTTCTAAGGCTCCCCCTTAGACAAAAATATCAAAAACTTGAATCATTTTGTACATTTTTTATTCTACTCTCCCCCTTTGATAGCAATGCCAAAGTAGGGGTGTTGTCTAAAAAATTTATGTACAAGTGTATTTACCAGACACTTTATACATACTTGAAGATGTCAGCAAAAATGGTCTTCAAAAATCCTGAGTGAGTATCCCACTGATGAGGAGGCAACAGACTAAAAGGAGGGTAACCTTGAACCAGCTAACCTCTAAGACTCACAGACTCAGCCGATAATCCCTATTTCCAAAGATCCTTACAAAACACCAAGTCAAGCAATGGTTCAATGACACCAAACAACACCTTGGAAAACCCCAAGGCTTCACTATGCCCCCTTATAGACACTAACACTTCTCAAGTTTTTGTGTGACTACACACACCCTTGCATACAATGAGTTGGCTACTACTAGGCTTTAGGGTTTGAATGTCCCACTTGACTAATTTAATACAAAAATCCTTGGAGGGGTATTCTCAGAACACCCAAAAATAAATGAAACAATATTTCATGGTTTAGATCCACCGGAACATCAATTTTGACTCACTTGCCCACAAACCTGAACTGGTTGTTATTAGGCCTCCTTTTGAAGGAATCGGGTGATAACATTTGACACCTATGGTTCTAAGAAAATAAATTATATTTATGAATATCCTTTTGGGAGTTCTCAACAATATCTCAGTTTCTGGTACCGGATCAACTTGCAGATATTCCAACTAGTGTTGCATTAATAGACCTAATAGGGCTTTTTGATCTATTTGACTGAATGCCTTTCACAAACTAGTTTGATTATCCTAATGGGTGACCATAATTGACCATGAAATGTCATGTAAAACTCCAAAGTACTCTTCAACCACATTCAAACCCTTTTTTTTAGTGCTCTACCACTCAATTCTCATGCACTGCACTCATCAAAATAGTCTGTCACATAGAGATGCTAGACCTAGGGTTAGTTCTCTATCCTCTTCGCCCTATTGTATCCTCTTAATGGATTTGGGTTCTGAAATATGATACAATGGCCTATCATTCCCTATAATGACAGAGCGTTCAGTTAAGGATTGATAGGCCAGAATCCATTATTTCAGTCAAACCCTAGGGGTTTAAGGGTTTTAGGCTACTCGATAGAGATTTTCTTGTAGAATGGGGCAGCGATCACTTCAATAATTCACATTGAAATAAAAACAAAGGTATAACAATCTATTTATAGGATCTATACCATAAGAATTCTTGCCAATCCACCTTTAGTATGCAATCAACATAAATTGGATGGTTTTCTGAGTTCCCAATAGTTCTGATGCTTCAATTTCCTTTCCAAAACAAAAAACTCAACCAACATACATTATTTGGTGTTTGGGGCCTTTAAAGGTGTTTCCCAAATGACAACAACCTCCTCAAAATATTTCTCAAACTGACTGATTGTTGGAGAATCACGACTTACAAAAAGTGCAAAATTGTCATGACAACAAATTGACAATATGAAAACTTTTTCATAATTCAACCAACTTAGACTCTAGACTATCATAGTCCTCCAAAATGATTACATTTGATTCTAAAACATTAAAAATGTCTCAAATAGACTTTTGGTCACTTGATCCCTCAATTTAGACCATAGTGACCCTTATTGACTCAATTTGCTCTACCAGACCCTAGATGGCAATTTGACCCAAACATGGACAAACTTGTCACACTCTTAAGACATTGAATTACAAAAAAGGACCCATAGGGTCTTATTACATTTCTTCTAGCTAATATAAAATCATATTGTTCTTGGTTCATGTCTTCATTCGTATGTGCTCTTGCACCATACTCCCCGGGTGAAATTTGTCTCAAGTCCACTTAGAGACTAACTTCTGCAAATCACCACCTTGCTTTTTGATATCTTCCTCCAGCATTCAGGTAGCTTCTGAGTCAAGAAGTCCCTGCCATTTAAATAAGTTTTCAAAATAGGTCTTGTGCCTTGTTTTCTTGGCTTCCTTTCTATCCAAAATGCACTCCATCTTAGGCGGTTCCTTAGGTGGTAAGTGCTTTATCCATTCCTTACTTTTCTAAATAGATTCACCTACACATTCTCCTCCAGTAGGATTCCTATACAATTTTAGATCACAAACATTAAATATAGGTGAAATAGAAACACAATCAGGGAGTTCAATTTTGTAAGAACTAGGACCATATTTATCCAAAATTTTACAAGGTCCAATTCTTCTCATCCTCAACTTTCTATGGCTTCCTTTGGGCAACATGTGCTTGCTAAGATGAACCATGACCATGTCACCAACTTGATACTACACATCTCTCCTTCTCTGATAGACTCTTGCTTTAACCTTTTGACTATTCTATTGTAAGGTATCTCTGACTTCTTGATGCACCTCTTTCATAGCCTCTACAAACTCATCAGCATGTCCACTCCTCTTGTCCAACTACTGGACATCTCTCAATTCAAAAACTCCTCTTGGCTGACTACCATAGACAATCTCAAAAGGACTCAGACCTGTACTCATGTTTATTGAATCATTATAGGCATAATCTGCTTAAGGTATCGACACATCCCAACTTCTTCCGTGCTCCTTTGTCAAACATCTAAGAATATTTCCCAATGATCTATTCACAACTTTAGTCTGGCCATTGGTCTAAGGGTGATAGGCTGAGCTGAAAGAAAAATTTGTACCTAACCTTTTCCACAAGGTTCTCCAAAAATGCCCTACAAACTTGTTGTCTCGATCAAATACAATACTCAAAGGAAACCCATGGATTCTAACAATCTATTTGAAAAAATCCTGCAATATAGCTAGCATCATTTGTGGTTTTACAAGGAATAAAGAGAGCCATCTTACTGAACTTGTCTACCACAACAAACACACTATCATGACCTATCTTTGTCTTGGGTAATCCCATCATAAAGTCCATACTCAAAATTTTGCATGGTCTACTTGGTATAGGCAAAGGTTGGTACAGTCCTGCATTGGTTGAGAGCCCCTTTGCTCATTGACGTACAATACAACTCTCCACACACTTTCTGATATCAATCTGCATCTTAGGCCAAAACTAAAATCTACTAACTAGGTCCAAAGTCTTATTTATCCCAAAGTGACCTCCTAAACCACCACTATGTTTCTCCTTTACTACATTATCCCTCATTGAACATCTAGGGATACATAAATGACACCCTTTGAACAAAAGACCATCTAATGGGGAGGTATACTCAAAGAGAGTTAATTCCTTGTCTAAGGGAAATTAAGTGTTGTCCTAGTGTGATCTCTTCATTTTTCATCTGGTCTACTAGTCAATTTAGACATCTCAACTCTCTAGGAGTGCTCCCAATCAAGATGTGCTCACTGGTTGCTTAGGCATGGTTGGGATTCACAAGGGTGAATCCAACCTCACACTCAAAAGCTCCTAACAAATGCTTGCAGAGGTTATAGTATGTGTTTATGATGTTTTCAAATGTTAATCAACTATTTTTGAGTATGGGTTTGATTCATTTCCCCATCGCTCCTTCCTTTCCCTATTTTCTAGGCCTAGTAGCCCTAGAGCCCCAATTAGCCCTACCTAACCGGTTTTTGTGGATTTGCTCACAATTTACCCAAAGAACCACACAAAATCTTTGATGATCAGGATACCCTTTTTGGAGTACTTTCCAATTTATGACATGATAAATCTCAGTATGACCGTACAGGTACGAAACCCGAGAAATGCTTGTTTTAGGTGGTTTTTGGCTTGTTTTGGTCTTTTTCTAAGATTTGGTGTCTTCCTTGATCTTCCACACCTCCAAAATCTCACATATGCTCTGCCACACCTCACTTTCTCATGCCAAACACCCTACACTTCCAACCCTGCTCATCCCTACAAGCACTTGCATAATTTCATTCATTTCCTAACCGGGCTATGACTGATCTCACCTAGGAAATTATTCTCATTGGCCTTTCAATGACATCCAAAGGAAAATAAAGAATATTTACACTATAAAAAGGTTTCATGGCTCGATTCCCAAGCATTTTTTAGAAGAACTCAAAGGACTTCAAGCTGGAACCATGTTTGGGCCTCTCAAACCCTTACTCAGGCCGAGAGCTTACAAAATTAAAAATTCAATTCAAACCTGCAATAAAACTAACCAAAATGCTTCCTGAGCACTACAAGAACATGTACAAAACAACAAACAAAGAGCAGCAATTCAATCAATCCATTAAGTACGGAATGCTACTCTAATTCTTGAAAAATGCAAGGTAAAACTAAAAAATGGTCTCCAATTTGTATTCCAATCTACTCCAAGCGTTCAAAAACCTAATTACATTCATTCTTAGGGAATTTATATGTAATTTTTGGCCTAAATAACTCTCCATCAGTTTCCTAACCAACCCTTTCCTCAAAAATGCAAAAAGTTACTCAACGTTGCAAAAAGTTGTCAAGCAACTTTGACAACTTTTGCCAAAAAGTGCATTTTTGCCTTACATGCTTTTTTTTCTCCTCCAAACCATATAGGATGACTAAAGACCATTAAATTAACATGTCCCAATTCCAAAAATGGCTATTCAAGGCATTTTACATCAAAATGCAAGATTATGCCATTTTAGGCTTACAAGGGCTTACAAGCCAAAATTGAGCAAATGCATTGTCCTTAGGACATTCAACCTACCAAAACATTTAAAAAAAATATGAGGACCTAAGAGAAGACTCTTATTTACCATCTCAAACCAAACTATGAACAAACACACCAAAATAAAGAAGTTGTACTCAAAACTAGGTGCTCTTGCACCATACTCCCCCAAAGAAAAGAAGCCAAGTGACTCCTTGAGGCAGAAAAGAAAGCGGAAATCCATGCTTAGAGAAGTTTTCCTCAAGTATCAAAGTAGCCACTGATCCTGGAAGGTTCTGCCACTTGACCAAGTGCTCCATGTAGGCGGTATGCCTTGTTTTCTTCAAAATTCTAGAATCTAACACCTTCTCGGCTTGGGTAATGGGTGCAACCAGTAAGGGCAGGTTTGAAAGTGCTTGAGAGACCTCTGAAACTCTACTATCTTCTGTTGGAAGTGTGCCCTTATACTGCACCAAACCTGCCACATTGAAAATGGGTGACAGAGCCATATCACCGGGTAAGTCTACCTTGTATTAATTATTACCATACTTGGCTAAAACTTTGCAAGGACCTATCCTCCTCATCTGAAGCTTGCTAGGGACACCTTTCTGAAGTCTTGCCTTGTTAAAATTTACCATCACCATGTCACCAACAACAAATTGGATATCTTTTCTTTTCTCATCCACTTTGTCCTTGATCCTTTGAGTAGTGTCCAATAGGGCTGTCCTAACCTGCTCATGAACCTCATGCATTGGTTGGGCCATGTCCAAGGCATGTCCACTCTTTTGTACCATCTTTCCCACATCTCTAAGCTCCAAAACTCCTCTAGGATGAATGCCATACACCACCTCAAAAGGACTTTTACCGATTGATCTATTCACACTATCATTGCAAGAAAACTCAGCTTGATGGATGATCTGATCCCAAGCTTGACCATACTCTTTTGTTAGGCATCTAAGTAGATTTACAAGTGTTCTATTGACCACCTCAGCTTGGCATCCATTTGGGGATGATAGGCTGAACTAAAAGACAAATTAGTACCTAATCTTTGCCACAAAGTTTTCCAAAAATGACCAATGAAATTTGCATCCCTATCTGACACAATGTTGATAGGTAAACCATGAATTCTAATAACCTCTTTGAAAAAAAAGTGAGCAATGTGGCTAGCATCATGAGTGACCTTGCATGGAATAAAATGATCCATCTTACTAAACCTATCTACCACAACATAGATGCTATCAAAACCTGATTTGGTTTTAGGCAAACCAACAATAAAGTCCATACTTACACACTCCTATGGCCAGTTGGGGATAGGTAAAGGTTGATAAAGACCAACATTGGAAGATGTAACCTTAGCTCTTTGGCAAACCCCACATTGCTCCACATACCTTCTGATATCTCTTTGCATTTTAGGCCAAAAGTAGAACCTTTGGACAAGTTCCAAAGGCTTGTTCAAACCAAATGTCCACTCAAGCATCCATTATGCTTCTCTTTCATCAAGTTTTCTCTCATAGACCCTTTAGGCACACATATTTGTCCTCCTTTGAATAAAATGACATCTTGCAAGGTGTAATCTGCATATTCACTGTGAAAATGGTTTCCAAACCCTTGACAAACCTTGTAGGCAGCAACAAAGTCTTCATCTTCTTCATACAATTCCTTGAAACTATCCACTCCAATGCTTTTAAGCTGCACTTCATGTGTAGTTAGTAACCTCCTACTTAATGAATCAGCTACCTTATTACATTGTCCTTTCTTGTGTTTAATGGTAAAGGTATATGACTACAAATACTCTACCCATTTAATATGCTTATGGTTTAACTTTTCTTGAGAATTAAGAAAGCTAAGAGCTTGATTATCAGTGTAAACCACAAATTCCTTAGGTAGCAAATAATGCTTCCATTTCCTAAGAGATTGGACAAGTGCATACAATTCCAAATCATAGGAGGAATACCTTTTCTTTGCATCATTGAGTTTCTCACTGAAGAAGGCAACCAGTCTATTGTCTTGACTCAAAACTGCTCCAATTGCTATGTTGCTTGCATCACATTCACTTGTGAAGAGCTTGTCAAAGCTTGGTAGGATAAGTACTGGTTGAGTAGCCACCTTTGTATTCAAGAGATAAAAACCTCTTTGTGCTTCCTTTGTCCATAAAAACTTGGTTCTCATACCTCCCTTGATTGTATCAAGCATGGGTGCACATATTTCACTGAATCCTTTGATGAACTTCCTATAAAACTGAGCCAAGCCATGGAAACTTCTCACTTCACTTGCTGTCCTAGGTATGGGCCAACTGATTATGTCTTCCACCTTAGAGGTATCCATCTTCAAATCACCCTTTGAGACTACAAACCCAAGATACACCAACTCCTATTTCATAAACTCACATTTATCCAAATTGATAGTTAGTTGTTCATCACATAGTTTACTCAAGACAATTTCTATATGCTTAAGATGCTCATATTTAAACTTTCTAAAAATTAAGATGTCATCTAAGTAAACAACAACAAATTTACCAATGTAGTCCTTGAGTACCTCATTCATGAGTCTCATGAATGTGCTAGGGGCATTTGTGAGTCCAAATGGCATAACAAGCCATTCATATATTCCTTCTGTAGTCTTGAAGGTTTTCTTCCATTCATCACCCTCCTTTATTCTAATTTGGTGGTAACTCTTGAGATCTATCTTGGTGAATTATTCAACATCTCCCAAACAATCCATCAAGTCTTCAATTCTTGGGATGGGAAATCTATATCTGATAGTAATCCGGTTTATGGCTCTAGAGTCAGTGCAAAGTCTCCAAGTACCTCCCTTCTTTGGAGCAAAAATGGTGGGTACTGCACATGGGTTGATGCTCTTCCTGATTAGTCCATTGTCTAGAAGTTCTTGTATTTGCTTGGCTATCTCCTTGTTCTGATCCGGTGTCATTTTATAAGATACCTTATTGGGCAAAGAAGCTCCAGGTATAAAGTTAGTTTGATGACTTATGGCATGTTGAGGAGGCAATGTAGTAGGTGTACCATCACTAATGATGTCCTCAAACTGATTTAGAACCTTCTACACTTCTTTAGGAATGCTCACCTTCTTCTCCTTTTTGTTCTCTTTTGGCTTAACAACAATGGAAAACCCCACTCCTTCTCCCTCCTTGAGGGTGTTAATGAACTCTTTCTCACCAACCAACAACACATTAGGACCTTTGGATCTGCCCTCTAATTGGTCTCCTATGGACTAGATTTTGTAGGTGGTTACATCCTTTTGGAAGGTATAAGCATTCTTCTCTCCGTGGTGTATTGCCTTTCTGTCAAACTGCCATGGCCTACCTAGGAGTAGATGGCAAGCATCCATGGGAAAGATATCACACAAGATTTTGTCTTTGTAGCCTCCTATAGTGAACTCAACCCAAGTTTGTTCATTTACAAGAACATGTTGCCCCTTGTTGAGCCATGTAACTCTATAGGGATCACTATGTGGTATTCTTGGCAAACTAAGCTTACTCACAGCTTCTTCTGACACTATGTTGTCTGTGGATCCTAAATCTACCACCACTCTACATACCTTTCCCATGATCTTACATTTTATTCTGAACAAGGATCTCCTTTGGTTATGTTCCTCCTTAATCGGTTCTTTGATCAAGACTCTCCTTATCATGAGTTTCTCTCCAACCTATGACACCAAACTTACTTATGATGCTTTCATGTTTATTGTATCCTCTTGAGCATAATTTACTCTCCTGTCACCTCCTTGGGATTAAGAAGACTTCTCAGGGAATCTATAGTCTAGGTGTCCAAGTTGATGGCAATTGTAGCACTTCATGGTGGAAAAATAGGACCCTCTTCCTAGTCCACTAGAGTTGCTAGATCCCCTTCCTCTATAGGTGCTCTTGCTATTGGAATCCCCACTTTGCTCAACCAACTTGGATTCCCCTTGGGATATTTGGTATACACTTCTTCCACCAAAACTACCTCTCTAACCTCTGCCATCTCTTCCCCTACCTCTGCCTCTGTTGCTTTGTTCTTGTTACTTCTTGCCCTTTTCCTCCACTTTTAGTGCCAATTGATAGCACTTGTGCACGGTGTTGGGACATAAGAAGCTTAATTCCTCTTGATTATTCCATCTCAAGCCATTTAAGTATCTAGCTACCTTGATGCTCTCATCCTCTACCACCTTGGATCTCAGACACAACTTCTGAAATTCCTCAGTGTAGCTACTCACATCCAAGTCTCTTTGTCTCAAATTTTGTGTCCTCTTATGCAACTGGATCTCATAATCTTCAAGGACGTATGCCTCTTTCACCTTGGCTAACATGCCCTTCCAAGTAGCTATGGGGTTCTTGCCCTCTTTTTGCCTCTCTTCTTGAATAAATTTCTACCAAGTCAATGATGCCCCTCTCAATCTAGACTTGGCCACCTTCACCTTTTGTGCCTCACTAATTCCATCACATTCAAAGTGATTCTCCAATCCCTCTATCCATTCCAAGACTACCTCAGGCTCCTTTTTTCCACAAAAAAGTGGCACTCCTTCCAGGGATTTTCCTCCTAAGGCTTTTATTGCCTTAAGGAAAGGTTCTTTAGGTAGAATAGGGTCTGGTTCAGGGGTCCTATCCTCTTCTATAACTTCTTTACCCTTCCCCTCATTGACCTTGATTGTCAATTTCTCAGTTTTATCTTCAACTGTTCTAGTTTTCTCTCCAGTTGTACTAATCTTTCTCTGAGGAGCCTATTTCTTCCTCTTAGTCTTCTACCTTCTTTTCCAGCTCTACATTGGTCACCATCCTTAGACTATTCTCTCCTATCGATTCAGTGTCTCTCATGTACTAGCTTCTTCCCAAATCTTGGTTGCTCTTATACCACTTATATGATGGGAAGGTATACTCAAAAAGAGTTAATTCCTTGTCTATGGGCAGTCAAGTGTTGTCCTAGTGGGTTCCCTTCATTTTTCATCTGGTCTACTAGTCAATTTAGACATCTCAACTCTCTAGGAGCTCTCCCAATCAAGATGTGTTCACTGGTTGCTCAAGCATGGTTGGGATTCACAAGGGTAAATCCAACCTCACACTCTCAAACTCCTAAAAAATTCTTGCAGAGGTTATAGTAGGTGTTTATGATGTTTTCGAAGGGTCATCAACTAGTTTTGAGTATGGTTTTTATTCATTTCCCCATCGCTCCTTCCTTTCCCTATTTTCTAGGCCTAGTAGCCCTAGAACCCCAATTAACCCTACCTAACTGGTTTTTGTGGATTTCCTCACAATTTCCCCAAAGACCCACAAAAACTCTTTGATTATCAGGATACCCTTTTTGGAGTAGTTTCCAATTTATGACATGAGAAATCTTAGTATGACCGTATAGGTACGGAACTCGAGAAATGCTTGTTTTAGGTGGTTTTTGGCTTGGTTTGGTCTTTTTCTAAGGGTTTGGTGTCTTCCTTGATCTGCCACACCTCCAAACTCTCACATATTCTCTTCCACACCCCACTTTCTCATACCAAACACCTTTCTTTTCTAACCCATCTCATCCCTGCAAGCACTTGCATAATTTCATTCATTTCTTAACCGGGCTATGATTGAGCTTGCCTAGGAAATTATGCCCATTGGACTTTAAATGACATCCAAAGGAAAATAAAGAATATTTACACTACACAAAGGTTTCATGGATCGAGTCCCAAGGGTTTTTGAGAAGATCTCAAAGGACTTCAAGCTGGAACCATGTTTGGGCCTCTCAAACCCTTACTCAGGCCGAGAGCTTGCAAAATTGAAAACTCAATTCAAACCTGCAATAAAACTAACCAAAATTCTTCCTAAGCACTACAAGAACATGTAAAAAACAACAAACAAAGAGAAGCAATTAAATCAATCCATTAAGTATGAAATGCTGCTCTAATTCTTGAAAAATGCAAGGTAAAACTCAAAAAATGGTCTCCAATTTGTATTCCAATCTATTCCAGGCGTTCAACAACCTCATTAAATTCATTCTCAAGGAATTTATATTCTATTTTTGGCCTAAATAACTCTCCCTCGGTTTCCTAACCAACCCTTTTCTAAAAAATGCAAAAAGTTGCTCAACGTTGCAAAAAGTTGTCAAGCAACTTTGACAACTTTTGCCAAAAAGTGCATTTTTCCTTACATGATTTTTTTTCTCCTCCAAACCATATAGGATGACTAAATAACATTACATTAACATGTCCCAATTCCAAACACCGCTATTCAAGCCATTTTACATCAAAATGCAAGATTATGCCATTTTAGGCTTACAAGGGCTTACAAGCCAAAATTGAGCAAATGCATTGTCCTAAGGACATTCAACCTACCAAAACATTTTAAAAACATATGAGGACCTAAGAGAAGACTCTTATTTACCATCTCAAACCAAACTATGAGCAAACACACCAAAATGAAGAAGTTGTACTCAAAACTAGGTGCTCCCGCACCACCATCTTGCAAGATATAGTCAGAAAAATCTCCATGAAAAGAATTTACAAACTCACATCATACCTTATATATATCCTTAAAATATTGGTCCTCTTCATACAATCCTTTGAGTGCTTCAACACCCATACTCTGCAACTGCACTTCATACAATGTCAACACCCTCCCACTTAGAGCATATGCAACCATATTGGCTACCCCTTTCTTGTGCTTGATGATGAAGGTGTATGCTTGAATACTTTCAACCCATTTCATATGTCTATGACTGAGTTTCTCTTCTCCATTAAAAAAAATAAGAGCATGATTGTCAGTATACACAATAAACACCTTAGGAAGCAAGTAATGCCTCCACTTTTTTAGAGCTTGTACCATAGCATACAACTCTAAATCATATGAGGAATACTTCCTCTTTGCTTCATTTAGTTTTTCATTGAAAAAGGCCACCAGTCTCCCCTCTTGGAATACTGCTCCTATAGCCAAACCACTTGCATCACATTCAATGGTGAAGACCTTACTGAAATCCAACAATCTTAGGACTGGGTACTTGGCAACTTTCTATTTTAAACACTCAAAACTCTTATCTGCTTCTTTGGTCCACACAAAATTCACCTTACCACCACCCTTAATGGTTTCCAACATAAGTGCACAAATATCACTCTAATTTCTAATGAATTTCATATAAAATATTTCCAACCCATGAAAACTTCTTACCTCTCTAGTTGTCTTAGGTGTAGGCCACTTCAGAATAGCCTATACCTTGGAAGAATCCATCTTCAAGTCACCCTTAGAGATGACAAATCCTAAGTACACCAACTTCTGCTTCATGAAGTCACACTTTTCTAAAATTATCATCAACTTCTACTCCTGTAGCCGCTTCAAGAATACCTCCAAGTATTTCAAGTGCTCCTCTTGAACTCTTACTGAACACCAATATATCATCAAGGCAGAATACAACAAATTTACCTATAAACTCTTGCAACACTTCATTCATTAGTCTCATAAAGGTGCTAGGGGAATTTGAAAGGCCAAAAGGAATCACAAGCCACTCATACAACCCTTCATTGGTTTTAAATGCAGTTTTCCATTCATCCTCCTCTCTTATCCTTATCTGATGGTACCCACTCTTGAGATCAATTTTAGATAAATAGGTAGCTCCCCCTAAATAATCCATTAGGTCCTCTATCCTTAAGTAGGAAACCTATATCTGATGGTTATCCTATTGATAGCCCTAGAATCAGTACAAAGCCTCCATTTCCCACCCTTATTTGGGGCTAAAACAATAGGTACTACACATGGGCTAAGGCTCTTTCTTATCAACCCTTTATCTAGGAGCTCTTGAATTTGCCTAGCTATCTCTTCATTCTACTGTTGGGTCATTTTATATGCTTCCTTTTTGGGAAGTACTGCTCCTGGTATGAGGTCAATTTGATGACTAATATCTTTGATAGGTGGCAGGGAATCAGGTATATCTTCTACAACCACTCCTTTGTATCGGTCTAGTAATTCCCTAACCTCCTTAGGTCCTACCTCACTCACACCCTTCTTCATTTCTGCCTTGGGCTTCACAATCAAAGCAAAACCTACTCCACCTTCCTCCTTTAGTGTATCAAGGAATTATTTTTCCCCTACCATCATCACACTAGATCCTACATGTTGTGGATCCCCTTCTACCACTAAGTATATCCTAAAGGTCACGCCATCCCTTTGGAAGGAGTAAGCATTCTTTTCTCCATCATGATGAGCCTTTTTGTCAAACTGCCATGGTCTGCCAAGAAAAATATGGCAAGCATCCATTGGAAGGATGTCACACAAGTCAAAAAATGGTTTAATGACACCAAACAACACCTTGGAAAACCCCAAGGCTCCACTATGTCCCCTTACAGACACTAACACTTCTCAAGTTCTTGTGTGACTACACACACCCTTGCATACAATGAGTGGGCTACTACTAGGAGTTAGGGTTTGAATTGCCCACTTGACCAATTCAATACAAAAATCCTTGGAGGAGTGTTCTCAAAACACCTGAACACAAATTAAATAGGATTTCATGGTTTAGATCCACTGGAACATCAATTTTGACTCACTTGCCTACAAACTTGAACCAGTTGTTATTAGGCGTCCTTTTGAAGGAATCGAGTGATAAATTTTGACACCCTAACATTCTAGGAAAAAAAATTATATTTTTGGATACCCTTTTGGGAGTTCTCAACAATATCTTAGTTTTCGATACCAGATCAAATTGCAGATATTCCAACCAGTGCTGCACTAATAGACCTAATAAGGCTTTTAAACCTATTTGACTAAACTCCTTACACAAACTGGTTTGGTTCTCCTAATGGGTGACTATCACTGACCATGAAATTTCATGTAAACCTCCAAAGTACTCTTCTACCACATTCAAACCCTTTTTTCAGTGCTCTACCACTTAATTCTCATGCATTGCGTTCGTCAAACCAGTCTGTCACATAGAGATGTCAGACCTAGGGTTAGTTCTCCATCCTCTTCATCCTGTTGTATCCTCTTAATGGCTTTGGGTACTGACATATGATACAATGGCCTATCATTCCCTATAACAATAGAGTGTTTAGTTAGGTATTGATAGGCCAGAATCTATTATTTCAGTCAAACCCTAGGGGTTTAAGGGTTTTAGGCTACCCAGTAGAGATTTGCTTGTAGAATAAGGCAACGATCACTTCAAGAATTCACACTAAAATAAAAAAAGGCAAAAAAATCTAGTTACAGGATCTATGCCATGAGCATTCTTTCCAATCCACCTTCAGTATGCAATCAACAGAAATTGGACGATTTTCTGAGTTTCCAACAGTTCTGATGCTTTAATTTCCTTTCCAAAACAACCAACCCAAACAATATACATTATTCAGTGTTTGGGGCCTTTAAAGGTGTTTCCTAAATGACCACAACCTCCTCCAACTATTTCTCAAACTGACTGACTGTTGGAGAATCATGACTTACAAAAAGTGCAAAATTGTCATGACAACAAATTGACAATATGACAACTTTTGCATAATTCAACCAGCTTAGACTCTAGACTATCATAGTCCTCGAAAATGATTACATTTTATTCTAAAACATCAAAAATGACTCAAATAGACTTGTGGTTACTTGATCCCTCAATTTAGACCATAGTGACCCTTATTGACTCAATTTTCTCTACCAGACCCTAGATGACAATCTGACCCAAACATGGACAAACTTGTCACACTCCTAGGACATTGAATTACAAAAAAGGACCCATTGGGTCGTATTACATTTTTTCTAGCTAATAGAAAATCATCTTGTTCCTGGTTCATGCCGTAATAGTTAGGTTCTCCTACACCACCCACCCACTCTTCAAGTTATCCAAAACTGTGATGAAGGCACTAAAGACATAGGCATATATCTCTACATCCTTTAATTCAGACATAATAGGTTGAGACATTGTCTTTAAACAATCAACTTTATTGCTCAACATGGTGTCCATCTGGGGAGGAATAAGGTTGTGGAAGTCACCTACTCGCCTCAAAATTCTCTCCTTTTCTAAATTTAGGCTCAAGATTTGATCTGTAAGAGCCATCACCTGATCTTCTATATTGCTGGCAAGGGAAACATTAGAGTCAAATGTATGAGATATGCTATCAAGTTTTCCCTAGCAAACACTTATCTGTTTATCAATATCTGAAGTGAATTTGGATAGTGAAAGGCATGACCTATATATTTTTCCTCCTTCACTTAGTGTATCAGAAATAGTCTGCAATCCTTTATTTAATCTAACTCTATAATCCTGAATCATTTTCTGGAAGGTCTGCATTCTCACCTCCTTGAATCTATCCAATACCTATTTGGTGGTTGTCTACTCTAATGATCAAAATTGGTATTAATGCTATTGATCAACTGCAAGAGCTTACTGGCGGGGATGAAATTTGGATTTGGTTTCACTTCTGGTACCACCTTCTGCAAAATTTCTATAGACATCACAATTAATTTCTTATCCTTACTTTAATATTTTACCAAGTCCTAACTAGCTTGAGCCTAGACTGCTGCTGCTACCATTAACCTTTTTGTCGGTGAAATTTGTCCAGTATCAATAGGTTTATCAAAATTGATAGAATCCGCGTGAGAGTTCTTTTTCCTTTGTCCTTAGGAGTGTCAATTACCATGACTACCGAGACATTGTCAGTTCTCTTCTCTTCCTTCTCTTGTACCTTATCCTCCTAATTATCCTTCTCTATATCTTCTCTTCCTACAACCTGTTGCTGCACAGTATGGTCTTCTTCTTTATCCTTCTCCTTCTCTTCATCTCATGCATCATTGTTGCCACTTGGTGCAGTGTCATTATTACCAATTTTTACCCTTGGAGTCAAAAATAGCATCCTTGTTATTTTAGTCAAATAATTTAGAAAGGATTTAAATAAGAGCCTTTGATTCAAATTGTTAAAATAAATAAAACATAGTTTGTCTTTTATTATATTTTAATTTAAAAAAAAGGGGTTCTTAGAAAAGGAAAATAATCTTCCCATGTTAAGAAGTCAAAAATTCAGTTTTGGAGGGAATCAAATAAAGCCTTATTATTAGTCTATTATGCATGATTGAATCTTAACTCTACATGAGTTAGATCAGACTTAAAGATGAAAGGTTAGTTTATCAACCGTAGTGAAGCCCTAGTTTCCATAGGTTAATTTGTTCATGCTATAATGGCGGCCAGAGCTATAATTAGTTTCCAATGGAAAATTTGAAAAATCTTTAGAATACTATACATTTTCTATGAGATCAAAGATTCAGATACAGTTCCCATGTACAAAGAACTGCATGTCCAAAGGAGGAAGCATAAGAAAGGATGCATAGAAGTCATATCAATATATAGAGAACAACCATTTCTATCACCAAACAACAGTACAAAGAAGCAGAGATCCAAGATTTATGCATGAGAAATCATGAGACTTTGCATAGTAGTGAGAAAGAAAGGAAACAAGGATTATTGTTCAAGGACTCAAGAGGAGAGGTAGGGTCTCATCTAAACCCAATATCGTATAGTGCATATAAACAAATGCTTTGCATTCTTTTTCACATTGTTTATTGACGAACATGTTATTATTATTAATGAATACAAAGAAAGACCATTATCATGCATCCAAAGGGTGTGTTTGTCTTATGTTTGAAGGAACATCATAGTGTAAGCGATTCTAATAGGAGAAACCTTCATGCACACTATGAGCTTTGCCTTCAATCTTACACCTTTTCCTGAGTTCATTCATATGAGAATATATTTCTAACTCAGTATTATTAGAAGAAATACCTTTGAAGATGCACGAGGGCTAGGGTTAAGATAGAGGATAATTTTCACTATTTTTGTCAAGATATTAGGCATGGATGTACAACTTCAGTAAAAACAAATGGAGTCTCAGGTCTACAAGAGACATAGAGAAGTCCAATAAGGGACAAATTGGAAAACTTCATTTTTAAAAGTGATCCATATGGTTTGAGATAGAACAAAATGCAATTGAGATAATTTTTCTTTTAGATCATTTTCAAGAACAGACCATATTCAAGGATTATAATGGTCATGGTTTGGTAGCACATAGAATTTACACCACTATTGTGGTCATGATTCTTCATCTCAAAGAGCATATAGAAGATTATACTATCATGTGAGCAATATTTTTGTGACAGAGATTCCAGATTTGATCATGATCACAAAGAAATCAGTAAGGACATCCATGATAGCACCTTTATAGGAATATAGTCCAATCACATCAAATAGCACCCATATAGTCATAAAATCAAACACATAGCCTGAGTAGAGACATTGTAAAAATTTACAGTCTGATGTCAAAGGCTATCATCTCTTCAATGAAAACATGGTTAGCTGGAGAGTAGCAGTTTCAAGGATAGTATATGTGAAGAAACAACCCAAAATGAACAAAGCAAGCAATCCTATGCTTAAATATTCAAAGGTTTGCAGTCAAAGATTAGTGATTGTCAGCATATGTAGGTAAATTATGAAAGGAAAACCCTCATTCAAAACATTTGTGTGTAGCATAGAGCAGCATAGGAACACACAATGAAAGACAGTGTATTTCATGATCTAGTAGCTTTCTAAAGAATATGGCAGTCATATAGCAGGTTTAAGGCTAAAGAAATTTTTGACAGATCCATCAATATGAGTTGATGTAGTGCCAATAGAAAACACTTGTCAAGAGGCTAATAAAAAAGATAAGATTCCATTTTAATGTCCTAAGATATCTTTAAAAAATGGAATCTTTGAAGGTTTGATTTAATAGAATTGTCCATGTTCAATGATATGAAGCAGCAAATAGTGATGTTATATTAACAATGTAAAAGATGTAGAGCCAAAGCCTTGAAAATAACAGTGAAATATTTGTAGCATAGGGTTCAAGAAGTCATTATGAAAGCCATAAGACAATCTAAGGGGCATGACAGTCCTAATAAGACAACCATCAGAGCCATGTAGACAATACATGAAAGTGCTTCAAGGATAATGATGAGCCATGGGAGTACTGCCTATCATGACAACAAAATGAGAGTCACATAGTCATGGCAAACAATATAGAATATTTCAAGCCAAATGAGGATACCATATGAAAATATATAGTATGAAGATTAAAAGGGTAGAGTTAAAGAATACTGTAATAACACATGAGAATGATAATGAGGTGATTTTAAAGATACAAAGTTTGACAGTCCAAAAGGAAGCCATAGGGTCATTTCTCAGTCCCATCTTGTGCCTCAGAGCAAACTTAGGGGATATGTAACAAGATAGTCATATGGTTCACTATCAACATGAAAGAAAGCTTGCAGCATGTAAGATAGAGAGTACCAAAAGAAGTGATAGTCTAGCAGTCATGGTGACCACAGTCACAAAGATCAAGGGAAGCCAACATAAAGATTTAATAATAGTCCTCTCCTAATCGTTCATAGTGTTTTGATACTAGAGAATAATGACAATATCTCTATCAAGATCAATCACAATCAAAATAGTAGCAACACTTTGTAAAAAATGCAGCTTATGGAAAAAAGAGCGAAGAGCATCATATGAGGCTATGGGACAAATAAGGATAGTCACAGAAAGAGATCTTGGTATATATAAAAAGGTAATGGTATAACCAAATAATAATGACATTGAAATGAATACCAATAAATCCATTAATCATTGAGTATACTAGTGATGAGACAGTCATAAAATGAACAAAGATTTTGAACATTAGGGCAACAAAGACAACCTATATATGAGACACCATGAATATGCATTATTATTATCAAAGAAAATGATAATAACAGTCTCTAGCCTACTTTTCCTCATTCCCCATTGCTCATAACATAGTGCATGTAACATCAAAAGATCATAAGAAAGTATAAGGGGTGGATGACAGTCTTTGAAGAACAAAGGGGATACATGGTCAAACAAAGAGCAACATACAGTCTCACAGATGAATATAAAACCAAGTTACAAATTATGTATCAAAAGATAACAACAACAACATTTCATACACAGTAAAGATCACAATAAGGAGAAAAAAACTCAATCACATTTGCAACTCAAAAGGATACAATCATGGTATCCAAAAGATAGTTATCACAAACAATGTCAAGTGGTGGTAATGATATTAACTCATAGTAGTGGTCATCATTATTAATAGAATCCTCAATGCACAAAATGTAGGAAAAGGTCTCAGACTGAGGCTCAAGTGAGTGTATTCATGATGCAAATTTGCTAAGAATTCCTTAAAAGCACCAATATTCTAGTATAGTAGACATCATCATCAAGAAGGTAAGATCTGAGAAAGATCAATACATAGAGAAACGAAGACTTTAGAGAAGTCATATATAGAAAATGCATGCCACAATGACCCACAAAACAATAAGGTTTGTAAACCATAGTATCAAGGTATGACAAATAATGAGCTAACAATTTTAAGTTAAAAAGGGCTAGTAAGGAAAGCATGATGCATACAATGTTTTGATGTTTTGACAGTCATTTGCTAAAGATGGATACAAATAAAGATAGACTTCCAAGAAATATCTGAGACAAAAGAACAGTGAATATCAACAAGGATATCAACTCAATCCAACTCAATCCAATGCATCAGAGATCATAGAGCAATAATACAGTAGTATAAAGAAAAGATAAGAAGTCCATTATATTTGTACACCTGTAGACTTTGGGTTGAGATCCTAAAATATTAATTTGACAAAAGTTGTGGACTCCTATCTACACAATATGAGCTAAATCTAACCTCATCTACTTATGAGTTATCAAATAGCTCTTCAATCAGCTAACAAAGCCTTCAATCATGTAATAAGTGGGCTTTCAGTTCGCACATCAGTTAACCTTGGAAATAAAGAATGATGAGGGAGTTTGTAGTAGTTCAAGCTCAACTTAAGGCCTCATATGGGTTATACAACAGTCAAGGAGATTTGAGGCCATCTATAGCCATTTCAGTGCAGTTACACCTCCTCTCTTGCATGCTTTCAGCTCAATATGACCAAAGAAGATATTTTATGTACAGTTGAAGAAGGAAGCAAGAAAAGAAGACTCCAAGTTAAAGTTGAGATCACTTTTGTAGCAGTAGTTCTTCTTCAGTTTCTTCTAGACTTCTCTTCTATAAGGATTTCTCTCCTCTCTTTTTCAAAGTTATTTCTTTTTCTTCTCTGCATATACACAACAGAAAGTGAATATAACTCATAACATTTTCAGATTCAAAGCATTGTAATGAAGTTTTTCAGTTGAAGAATAAAAAATAAGAAATTCTTCTCATTTTCTTCTTGTTTTCAAGTATTGTCACATGTATGATTTTGATCAAATATTGTGGTTTATTTATTAAATCCTTTATTTTGTCTCATAGTGTTCTCTAGAACAAATAAATTTCATTGTAGACTCAAGTTGTTTGTTGTGTTATGCTGTTTTTTAGAAAATTGAATGTTGTGAAAAACTCTCTCCTTCAAAGAAAAATTCTAAAAACTTACAAGCCTTCACATGAAATGCTTATGGGTTTCATGGTCTCATATGAGTTGTAATAAGGTTTTAGTTCTTTTACAGCTGATAATTATTTGAGGACAAGTAGTAGTTCAAATCATTGGTGTATCACCTCCCAATAGTAGTAGGTTTTTATTTTCCAGTAAGCTTTCTCCCTCTTTTATCATTCAAGATTATTTTCTCTAGGAGGTTTCACCAGGAGAACCAACTCTCTCTAAAGGTTGATTTCCACCATAGGCAACCCACAGGCTTGGAAATCTTCCAATATTTCACAAGATTGTTGAGCTTTCAGTTGAGCACAGTCGGGTGCAATCTTGGTGAAAATTGTTTTTGGCATGCCCGATGGGACATATTTGAGCTATCTCAGCTCAACAAATATCCATTCTTGCTTCTTTTTTTTGTGTGAGCAGCAGTAATTCTAGCCTTTAGAGGAAACCAATTTCATACCTAGTGACTCATTTTTTGTGGTTTCAAGCAGATTCAGTGACATATAGCCTATGAGAAAGATCCAAACTAGGCAAAGAAAGGATCCAGTTGAGAATTATCAACTATCACCACTAAAGAGGAAGAGTAAGGCAACAAAGAAGGCTACAAATCCATCAAATCCTTCAAATCCTTTAGTTCAAGTTTTGCTTACCCCTCTCGTTGTTCAACCTCTAGTTACAACTTACAATAATCCTTTATTTTCAAGCTCCTCAGCTCAAGCACCAGTAAAACCATCTATTACTCCACCTATTATCCCAATCGCTCTGCCAATAGCTCAACATTTTGTGCCTTTCAATCAGGGTATCCCCTTGAACCTTACATATAATTATGATATTCCTATAGAATCATTGAAAAGCCTACATTTCTTTACAGAAGAAGATCAAACCACGCCCATTGAGCATATAAGGGACATAGCTTCATTATGTGGAGTACATCATATCACACAAGAGAATGTTGCAATCGGACACCTGCCTGCCTCATTCAAAGGGAATGCACTCCAGTGGTTCAGAGGGTTACCTGTAAACTCGATTGCTACTTGGGATGAGTTGGGTGACAGGTTGAACTCACATTTTGAAGACAAATCTGACCATTTGTCACTGTTAGAGCAGTTGAGTACCATAAAGAGGGCTCCTCAAGAGCAAATGAGTGACTTCAATTTTCGTTCCCAAAAGACTTGGAACAAAATCCTTGGCACGGTAAGGCCTACTCTTGCACATGCATTTTTATCCTATCTTAAGGCCCTTAATGGTGACATTTTAGTCATGGTTCAGTCTATGGGTACAAATACTCTCCCAAATGCATTCAATGTTTCTATTAGAGCAGAAAATGTCTAATTTAGGCTGGTAAAATGGCCCCTAGACCCCCAATGCCCATATTTCCAGAAATATAACCTATTGTACTTGTAGACACCCAAATATGTCCACTTAATTGAATGAATATTTAATATTTATTTGATTATTTAAACCATCGATCAACAATTAATTCATCTTAAACCTCTTCTCCTATTAATTAAATAAATTATTTAATTTAATTCATTAAAAAATATTATGACAATTAATTAAATGAATAAAGCATATTTGTTTAATTAACCCCTCTCCACATTTAAATAAATATTTATTTAAATCTCTAAAACACTCCCACTTGCATTCTCCTACAAATGCAAGTTGCACAATTTTAGTTGAAATAAATGAATTTTATTTTAATTAAAATCCCCTTTTATCCTCACCCACTTGCTCATTTAATTTCCTCTAGACTCTTCTAACCCCCTTCTAGACTCTTCTAACCCCTTCTAATTAGCCTAATCCCCCTCTCTAATCATTTGCACATTCCTAAACAAAGGTCAGTTCTTAAAAATTCCTCAAAGTCTTTGAAATGCATTAGAGGCTTTTATGTTTCAACAAGTTAACCCCCGAAGGCTCTTACATAACCATTAATGGTTAACTGCACCTCCCAACATGGTTAGAGAATTTCTCTCTAACACAACCCTCATTTAACTCATGGGTTTCTTCAAGCATTTATTGCTTTGACCATGGTTATCTTCATTAACTCTTGCACAAGAGTTTATCCATTGGATAAAATCTTTATCCACTAAGTCATGCCTAACCAAACCCTCATTGGGTGGTGTAGGAGCACCCTTCCAAACTCTTTCTCTTTCTTTGTTTTGTTGGTGTTATGCTTCTTTAGAAGCCATTGTACATGAATAAGAGCCATGAGCTCATGTGTGCTAGATTAGGTCCTAGTTTTAGGTCCTTAGTGGTTTTATTGTGATTTCTTGTGCAAGAGAGGTTGAGTGTGCCTGGAATGTGTGTTAGGCCTTATTGGCATGTTGATGTCCTTAGGATAGCCCAAAATAGGCTTAGGAGTCATGAAAAGCAACAATGGCAAAGTTGCTCAAAAGATGCAAAAGTTGCATGACAACATTTAAAAGTTGTCAAGCAACTTTTCCACCCAAAATGGTCATAGACCCTTTTTGTGAATGGAGAGCCCAAATTTTGGCACACCGATTAAGGTATGGGTAGTATAAGTACTTGGAAACCCTAAATTAATGTGTTGGATGTGAGACATTGTACGACCCAAGGAAGAAAAGCTTGACTATGACTATTTTTGAGTTACCAGTCAATTTGAATGAAGTTACCGAGCAAACTAATGGATTGATTTGCAAGAAAACCTATGTGAAATGTATTCTTTGGTGTATATATCTTCATTGTGAGTGATTAGATTACCATTTTGTTTACCGGTTGAGTGTGTTTGTAAATAATTTGTAAGTTGCAGTCTTACTATCTAGTTTTGGACCGGTTTGAGTAAATGAAGTCTTAACTCCATTCCCCGTTGTGGAACCACCATGAAACCATGGGGAATGGATGTGAAGACCCTTTAATATAGTCCCAAGCAAGCAGGGCCCTTGGAAATGTTGGGAGGCCAAGCAAAGACCCATTCCTAGGTGAGACTGGACAGTGCCCGGTTAGGAATGGTTGTTGGTGCAGAGGTCTTGGAGAGCAAGGTTGATTAGTGGAGAGTGCATCCTTTGGAGGAGGTGTAGAGGAGTGAGTGAAGCAACATTCGTGTGAAGGAGGAGCCTCCACCAATCCCAACAAGGTGGCTAAAACTCAAAACACTCACTGTGACCCAGGTAGACCCTAGAAACCCTCACAAAAACCCTTAAAACCCTTAAAATCCACCTAGGACACTATACGGACACTTGGAGGCCTAAAACCTAGAAAATCCATGAGTCCTTGCCAAATGAATGGCAGTCCATTTTGGGAGATTGGGTTGTTTGTACACCATTTGTGAGAGGGATCCCTATAAGATTGGTTAGGAGGCCTAATGGGTCCTAATCCTTGTAGCCCTATTTGAAGGCAAAAACCCAAATTTGTGAAATCGGTAAGGGGTTAGAATCTTGAAACCTCTTGGGGGCTCATGAATGGGTGGATAGACCATGAGATAGACCTGAAACAACCTTGCTAAGACCTTGCAAGGTGTGGAACAATATTAGCCCTTATTAGCCATAGTAAGGGGTTTTGAGTCTCATGAGTAGGTGAGACCTTAGGAGCAGTATTCCAACTCGTTGGTGGGTGGATTGGGAATGGTCAAGGGATTCCTCAAGAAAAGGGAAGTCCTAGAGACCCTAGGGTGATTAGAGAACACCAGGTGATCCAAGGAAAGGATCCAAGAGCATAGACTAGGCTAGTCTATCCCTAACCCCATCCCATCAGATTGGTATCAGAGCAAGTTAAAGACTTGTTGGACTATGTATGTCTCTATATACTAGTGAATCAGTAGGGGAGAGCAGAATGGTTACTAATGCAGAGCTGGCTAGAGAAGTGGAAGAGCAGAAGGAGAAAAATAGACTCCTTGAAGAAGCTATGAGTGAGATGAGGGATAAACTGCAAGAAGTGGTGGATCAGAGGACACAAGTACCTTGGGATGAAGACACCAAGGGTAAAGAAAAGAAGACTATAGACATAGATGACATAATACCTGAACCAGATCCCTTGTTCAATGAAGAACCATTTGTAAAAGCTATTAAAGCTTTGAACACCAAATCCTTTGAAGGATTGCCACATTTCAGTGGAAGAATGGACATAGACACTGTTATGGAAAGGATTGAGGGCATGGAAAACCACTTTGAGTGTGAAGGAGTGATAGAGGCTCAAAAGGTTAAGGTTGCCAAATCAAGATTAAGGGGAGCAGCTTTGACATGGTGGAAGTACCTGCAAGAAGAAAGAGTTAGTATGGGGAAGCTACCTATTGCAAATTGGAAAGCTATGGTGGGTAAGATTAAGGAGAACTACTTACCAGAGGATTATGAAGTCCGGCTTCATAAGAAGAGACAAGGATTGAAGTATAAAGATCTTGATGTGGCCTCCTACATAGAGGAGTTTCAAAAGCTATGTCTAAGATCTAAAGTCCAAGAAGATGAATCCATTAAGGTGGCTAGGTATCTAAGCGGCCTAAAGTGGAACACTCAAGAGGAGATAAGCCTATGGACTCCTACTACTATTCAGAAATGTCATCAGCTTGCTACCAAGGTAGAAGAGAGGAACAAAAGGAAAGGATACTCTAAAATCAGGGGTAGACGCAGAGGTAGAGACCAAGTGAATCACCGAGGTGGTTACCAAAGCAAGATAAATGAATAGAGGAACCAAGGAGAAGCCAAGTTGACTGAGTATGGCAGTGAAGCCAATCTCAGAGGAGGACATTATGAGGAAGAGGTGTACAAGGTGGTCCAAGTAGGGGTAGAGGTACCAGCAGAGGTAACTCCTACTTTGCAACTATGAAATGTTACAATTGTGGACAATTGGGACACCCGACATATAGATGCCCTGACAAGCCTACATCATCAAATAGTGGAAAGAGGGTTGCATATGCACATGAAGACTCTTCAAGAACAAAGACACCTAAGGTGGACCATATTGAATCAGAGAGTGGAGAAAATCTGATGTTCAATAGGGTCTTGATAAGACAGCTAGTCAAGAGTGAACCTAAGCATAGGAGAGCATTGTTTAGGGTGAGATGCAAGATTCTTGGTAAAGTGTGCAAAGTGATAGTTGATTCAGGCTCAACTGACAATATCATATCAGAAGAGGCAGTTAGGAAGCTGAAACTCAAAAGGATACCCCACACAAACCCTTACAAGGTAACATGGTTGAATCATGAGCAGAGTGTGTTGGTCAATGAACAGACTTGGGTAGAGTTTTCTATTGGAGGATACAAGGATAAGATCCTTTGTGATGTGTTGCCTATGGATGCATGTCACTTATTGCTAGGAAAACCCTAGAAATTTGATAGGAAGTTGATCTATGATGGAGAGGAGAACTCCATTTCCTTTAAGAAGGACAGCAAGACCTTTAAAATTCAGTCTTTGATAGAGAATGAAGAGGGAACTTCAAAGACACCTAGTGTCTTAATGGCTACCGGTAAAGAGTTTTTGAACTTGCTAAATGAGGAGGAGATAATGAAGTGTGCCATCTTTGTGAAGCCAAAGGAGGAAGAAGATAAGTTGCAGACAGAAATACCCAAGGAGGTGAAGCAAATGTTGCAAGAGTATAAGGATATAGTGAGTGATGGAGCACCTGCAACACTCCCACCAAGAAGGTCTATAAGTCATTAGATAGACTTTGTTACCGGTGCATCCTTACCTAACAAGGCTGCATATAAGCTCACACCTAATCAGAATAAGGAGGTAGCAAGGCAAGTGCAAGAGTTATTGGAACAAGGACTGATTAAGAAGAGCATCAGCCCATGTGCAATCCTGGTAGTGCTAGCATCAAAAAAAGGAGGTAAGTGGAGACTTTGCACTGACTCAAGAGCAATTAATAGGATTACCATAAGGTATAGGTTTCCTATTCCTAGAATAGAGGATCTAATGGACTAT
Source organism: Cryptomeria japonica (assembly GCF_030272615.1). Lineage (NCBI taxonomy): Eukaryota > Viridiplantae > Streptophyta > Pinopsida > Cupressales > Cupressaceae > Cryptomeria > Cryptomeria japonica. The sequence continues at coordinate 507,953,740 of NC_081407.1, forward strand.
TTAAGAGGGGCTATGTATTTCACCAAGCTAGACCTTAAAAGTGGTTATCACCAGATAAGAATTAAGGAGGGTGATGAGTGGAAGACTGCTTTTAAAACCACATATGGATTGTATGAATGGCTTGTGATGCCATTTGGACTCACAAATGCTCCAAGTACCTTCATGAGGTTGATGAATGAAGTGTTGAAGGATTTCACAGGAAGATTTGTGGTGGTGTACCTAGATGACATTCTCATCTATAGCAGAACCAAAGAGGAGCGCCTTGAGCATTTGAGGTTAGTCTTAGAGAGGTTGCATGAGGAGAAGTTATCCATCAACCTATAGAAGTGTGACTTCTTGAAGCAAGAGCTGGTCTACTTAGGATTTGTGGTGTCTAAGGGAACCTTGAAGATGGATCCAAGCAAAGTGGAGGCAATCTTGAATTGGCCTACACCTAAAACATGGATTGAAGTTAGAAGTTTCTATGGATTAGCTCGATTCTATAGGAAGTTTGTGAGGAATTTCAGTGGCATATGTGCACCAGTCCTTGACACCATTAAAGGAGATCTTAAAACAAAGTTTAAATGGACTGAGTAGGCTGACTAAGCATTTCAATTGTTGAAACAGGAAGTAGCCACAAAACCTATCCTTCTCCTACCTACGTTTGATAAGCTATTCACTTTGGAGTGTGATGCAAGTGGAATTGTAGTAGGTGGTGTATTGAGTCAAGAGGGAAGACCTGTGGCATTTTTCGGTGAGAACCTTAATGAAACAAAGAAGAAGTAGTCAACCTATGACCTAGAGTTATATGCATTAGTGCAGTCACTAAAGAAATGGAGGCATTACCTACTCCCAAAGGAATTTTTAGTGTTCACAGACAATCAGGCATTGAGTTATATCAACACACAAGAGAAGCTAAGAAATAGACATCTGAAATGGATAGAATATCTCCAATCCTTCACCTTCACCATCAAGCATAAGAAGGGCAACTTAATAAGGTTGCAAATGCATTAAGAAGGAAGTTGTTGACTGTTCAAGAGTTACAGTTGCAGAGCATAGGCATAGAAGGTTTCAAAGACCTCTATGAAGGAGATGAAGACTTCACAACATCTTACAAGGTTTGCAAAGAGTTTGAGAACCATTTCCATGGCGAGTATGTATATTAAACTCTCCAAAATGGTCTCTTGTTCAAGGGTAACCAGTTGTGTGTACCTAGAGGATCTATGAGGGAGAACCTCATCCAAGAGAAACATAATGGCAGTTTGAGTGGACACTTTGGGATTAATAAGACCCTAGACTTGGTACAGAGGTACTACCATTGGCCAAAGTTGCCAAGGGATGTGAAAAGATATGTAGAACAGTGTGGTGTATGCCAAAGAGCCAAAGGTGGATCAAGCAATTCCGGTTTATATCAACCATTACTGGTCCCTAACAGACCTTGGGAATGTATAAGCATGGATTTTGTAGTAGGACTTCCCAAGACTAAAATAGGTATGGACAACATCTATGTGGTAGTAGATAGATTTTCCAAGATGAGTCGTTTCATACCATGTAAGACTACACATGATGCTAGCTATGTTGCACATCTCTTCTTCAAAGAGATTGTTAGGATTCATGGACTCCCTTTAAGCATTGTTTGAGACATGGACAACAAGTTCATGGGTCATTTTTGGAAAACATTATGGAGGAGACTAGGAACTAACTTGTCATTTAGCTCAGCTTACCATCCACAAACAGATGGTCAGACTAAAGTCATCAATAGGGTGTTAGGTAACTTGTTGAGGTGTTTAACTAAGGAGTATGGTCAAACATGGGACCTAATCATTTCTCAAGTAGAGTATGCATATAATGACAGTGTGAATAGAACCACTAGTAGAAGTCCTTTTGAGGTTGTCTATGGCAAACATCCAAGGGGAGTATGTGAGTTGAGAGATCTTAGTACTTTGGAGATGAAGAGTGGGAAAGAAGAAGACTTCACTCAAACCATCAAGGAAGTTCAAGAGTAGGTTAAGAAGGCCATCCTTGAATCCACTCAAAAACTGAAAGCCAAAGTGAAAGAGAAAAGGAGAGAAGTTCAGTTCAAGGTGGGTGACTATGTAATGGTCCATTTGAGAAAAGCTAGGATGCAAAGTGGTAAGCCTACCAAACTGCAGATGAAGAGAGTAGGACCTTGTCAAATTCTGAAAAAATATGGTGAGAATTCTTATAAGGTTGATTTACCTTCAGACTCAGCCATTTCACCAGTCTTCAATGTTGCTGATCTGGTAATGTACAAGGGAGAGATAGCAGAGCAGACTGAGAACCAAGCCAAGGTGTTACAAGATTTGGATGTAAACACCTTACCTCAAGTGAAGAAGCCTAAAGTAGAGGAGATCTTGGATTCAAGGGTGAAGAAGTCTACCAAACACCAGGTCTACATGGAGCACTTAGTGACATGGGCAGACCAACCAGTATCTGAAGCTACATGGGTGGAGGAGAGTAGGTTCAAGACACTTGGAATAGACCCGACTCTCATCTCTTCTTCTATTTCTTAGTTGTGTGCAGAGGGGGAGTATGGTGTAGAAGCACCCTTCTAGACTCTTTCTCTTTCTTTGTTTTGTTGGTGTTATGCTTCTTTAGAATTCATTGTACATGGATAAGAGCCATGAGCTCATGTGTGCTAGATTAGGTCCTAGTTTTAGATCCTTAGTGGTTTTATTGTGATTTCTTGTGCAGGAGAGGTTGAGTGTACCTGTAATGTGTGTTAGGCATTATTGGCATGTTGATGTCCTTAGGATAGCCCAAAACAGGCTTAGGAGTCATGAAAAGCAACAATGGCACAGTTGCTCAAAAGATGCAAAAGTTGCATGACAACTTTTAAAAGTTGTCAAGCAAATTTTCCACCCAAAATGGTCATAGACCCTTGTTGTGAATGGAGAGCCCTAATTTTGGCACACCAACTGAGGTATGGGTAGGAGAAGTACTTACAAACCCTAAATTAATGGGTTGGATGTCAGACATTGTACGGTCCAAGGAAGAAAAACTTGACTGTGACTATTTTTGAGTTACCAGTCAGTTTGAATGAAGTTATTGAGCAAACTAATGGATTGATTTGCAAGAAAACCTATGTGAAATGTCTTCTTTGGTGTATATATCTTCATTGTGAGTGATTATATTACCATTTTGTTTACCAGTTGAGTGTGTTTGTAAATAATTTGTAAGTTGCAGTCTTACTGTCTAGTTTTGGACCGGTTTGAGTAAATGAAGTCTTAACTCCATTCCCCATTGTGGAACCAGCATGAAACCATGGGGAATGGATGTGAAGACCTTGTACTATAGTCCCAAGAAAGTAGGGCCCTTAGAAATGTAGGGAGGCCAAGCAAAGACCCATTCCTAGGCAAGACTGGATAGTGCCTGGTTAGGAATGGTTGTTGGTGCAGAGGTCTTGGAGAGCAAGGTTGATTAGTGGAGAGTGCATCCTTTGGAGGAGGTGTAGAGGAGTGAGTGAAGCAACATTGGTGTGAAGGAGGAGCCTTCACCAATCCCAACAAGGTGGCTAAAACTCAAAACACTCACTGTGACCTAGGTAGACCCTAGAAACCCTCACAAAAACCCTTAAAATCCACCTAGGACACTGTACGGACACTTGGAGGCCTAAAACATAGAAAATCCATGAGTCCTTGCCAAATTAATGGCAGTCCATTTTGGGAGATTGTGTTTTTTGTGCATCGTTTGTGAGAGGGAGCCCTAGAAGACCGGTTAGGTGGCCTAATTGGTCCTAATCCTTGTAGCCCTATTTGAAGGCAAAAACCCAAATTTGTGAAATCGGTAAGGGGTTAGAATCTTGAAACCTCTTGGGGGCTCATGAATGGGTGGATAGACCATGAGATAGACCTGAAACAACCTTGCTAAGACCTTGGAAGGTGTGGAACAAGATTAGCCCTTATTAGCCATAGTAAGGGGTTTTGAGTCTCATGAGTAGGTGAGACCTTAGGAGCAATATTGCAACTCATTGGTGGGTGGATTGGGCATGGACAGGGGATTCCTCAAGCAAAGGGAAGTCCTAGAGACCCTAGGGTGAGTAGAGAACACTAGGTGATCCAAGGAAAGGATCCAAGAGCATAGACTAGGCTAGTCTATCCCTAACCCCATCCCATCATTGGGTAACCCTCATGTCTTCTCAAGCATTTAATGCTTCTTCCCTCTCCTCTCAAGACATCTCATGTTGACACTTGTCATCATAGGATTGGGTTGAAAGCCATCACAAGGATCCCAAACCCATCAATCTTGACCTTCACAAGCTCACTCAATCTTGGCCATTCAATCAAATTTTTCCCTATAAAAGGACCTCATTCCCCAAGCAAGAAAAGAAGGAAGAGAGCATAAGAGAATTGTTATTATAGTAAAATTTACATAGACATTAATTAGGAGATTTCTCATCGCAAAACATTTTACAATTGCATAAGCATTTGTTTTCATTTACAACCATCTTGAATCTTCATATGGCATCCATGGATAGTGCTAAAAGCTGAGAGCTACACTCATTTGGGACTTGGAGAGGAGAGGAACAAAGAAGAGCCAACATCATCAAGCATAGGGAGGGAGTATTAGAGTTGTCTAGTTTTCTGTTTTCCTCTTTGCTTTGTTATTAATCTTTCTTGATATGCTTTGAAATGGATTCATTTTCATGTTATGCTTATGGTTGAAAGTTTACTAACATGATTTATTTATTGTCCACTAATCCCTTTTTCACAGCATCATTTGGTGAACCCGACATGAATCGAAAATAAAACCTTTTGATCTTTTATTTCTAAACTTTTTTGAAATTGCAGGATTTTCACGCATAGGATAGCATTTTAGCACTTTCGTCCCGAATTAACGCCTCTGGTTTCTTTGATTTGTAGCGCTTTTGTTTTATATTAGCACTTTCGGTGTTTATTATAAGAACTTTTGAGTATATTGGCGCTTATTTTGTCTATTATAGCGCTTTTAGTTTATTTTGGTGCTTCTGTGGTTAGTTATACTATTTTTAAATGCTGTTAGCACTTCTATCTTCTAGCAGTTTAGCACTATTGTATCAGGCAGAGAGCTGATTATTGTAAGAAAAATGAAAAATTTAGGCTTGTCAAGCCCACCTTCTTGTCTAACCTTTTGAGTGATTTTTTTTGCAGGTATAACAATTTGTTGCAGGTTTTGGAGTTAAATTAGAAGCACTTTTTAGTATTTGAGTTTAAAATTAATCTTTCATGTTTTTTTTTTCAAAACAAAGGGATTAAAATAAACCTCATGGTCTTTTGATGTTACTAAAATAAATCTGTTTCTCTTTGTTGCTTAAAACAAACTTAATCTTTCATGTTTTTCAAACAAAAGGATTAAAACAAAACTTCATTCTCTTTTTGGTGCACTTAAAATCCACTTCATTTTCAATTTGGTGCATAAAAAGAACCTCACATCTACATTTTTTCTACAAAGGTTACATGATTTTATTTTGTTGACCAGGTTTTTGCTTTCCAAAATTTTGTCAAGTGTCCAAAATAGTTTTTATCTTGGCTAAAAAGAACACCATATTTGTTGGAGCAACATCTCCAAATAACAAATAGATCACATTGCAATAAAAAGGTTAAAAAGAAAAAGTGTCTTTTGTGTTTGGCACGCTTGTGCAAATCTATAGAGTGATCCTAGTTCTAACACACACTATCCTCTCCCTTGGCTCTCATGGTCCTAGGTGTAAGAGAAATGTGTTATTAACGCTCTAAATTTTCTATTTTTAAGAGAGGCCTACCAAGAGACACATCACTCTTGGGATGAGCTTGCACAGTAAATCCTTCAAGCCACTATAAAAATTAGGTGAGAGCGAAAGCTGTAGCCTTCTGTGTAGTTGTTCCTATAGTGTAACTTGTCAAAAGGACATATGGGCCCCACTGTGAGTTACAAGGCTCTTAAGTGAGTCACTGCAGAATGAACTTACGTCCAAAGACATCAAACATTACTAGACACCTCTTATTTTAGAAGCCCACTCATTCTATTGATTGAGGATATTTGTGAAAAGTTCAGTGCAAGAGCATAGATGGTTTTCTCCCAAGATACTCACCATACATATTTACTTGAGTAGAAATAGGGCTTTTTGAAAGGCTACTTGTAGCCTGATGAAAGTGGTGACTCCCCCATCATAGGGATCACCTATCTATTATGCTCATGCAAGACTAGGATATCACATCCTTACCTGCCACGATGAGATACATAAGGTATGTAGTACCAAAGTCGAAGAAATATCAAGTTGTGGGCTGAAAATATCGCAACTGGCCATTACCTTAGGGATAAAAAGTGTTTGAGTTGTCTTTGTCTTGTTTCATACCAGTGAAAGTTTGGGCCGAATTTAGGCCTAGGAACATACATACATTTATGAGGGTCAAAAATTTCATGATTGGGTTGATTTAGACCCACACTTGTTGTGCCTTTTTTTGAAAAAGGCAAGACTACGTGCTTGTGTTCTTGACGTATTTTCTTGTCAAAAGATTCAAAAAATTGAAACAAGTTACACCCCAACAACAAATCTTAACAAAACAACTTCACACATTTTTTTGCAAAAAGCTACCCATGCTTCGTGTTTGGAAATCTCTCAAATACGTCAAGAAGTCAATTTATAGAAAAACTAAAAAGAAGCAAAGTGAAAAGAAAACCCAAAAAAGGATAAGTTTCTTATACAAAATCCATAAGTTGTTGTTGAAACATCACACTTTCATCCATCGATATCATGATTTTAGTCACGGTTTTACCAATGAATTTGAATTAGAACCACTTGAATCGCAAGCTTTCTTTCAAAGAAGAGCTCTATCATATCATCACAATCACGGTCAACGCATTCCTCCATCATACATTCCACAACCCGCAATCACTTACTAGAGATTCCTAGATTCACATAATCCTCATACATTTTCTTCCATCTTTCTCACTTCAAAATCATTTCCAAACAACTTTATAGTCCCTTAGCAGAAAACTCCAAAAGTTCACACTCATTCCAGAGCACATCACAAATTCACTCAACTATCCTTAGTCCTTGTAGATATTGCTTATCATACCAACAAAATTACTTTCTAGGATGTCTCTAGATCTAGGATCAAATATCTTAAAAGAGATATTACTAAACATCTAGATAGGTTAAAACTAGTCCATGAATGCATCCTCTCATTACTAGGTAGCTTATGTTTGTCACAACACAAACCTTGGAACACCTCATCTCACAAATATTAAGACATCAAAACAAGCAATTCTAAAGAAGACTTTGTTGATACCCAACCTTTAGTGTAGGAGATCAAACATCCACAAACACTTCCACTCATCATCATCATTATAAAAAATCTTGGAACTGTAAGAGGGGATCACACATCCACTTTTCCATTCATCCCATTCTCAACCACACACTTTTCACCCACAAAAATGTACTTCAAACATGGCTCGGACTAGGTCTTGGAGTCGTCAACAAATCAAAATGAAATATGGGAAGAAGAAGAAGTGACCATTAACCCTTTTTCTAGAAGAGGAGACCTAGAGACCCCTACACAAGACAAATAGAAGATGCACTCAGCAATCCCAAATTTAATAGACTTTTTGAAGAAATTCTCAAAGGAAGTGATGATGCCCATTTTATGAAACTTGCTCAAGAAGGAGCCAAACTTCCCACTGACTTTGACGTATCACAACTTAAAGATATACCAAAAGAAGATCAGCATAGCCATCGATAAGAACCAAATCATGGTGAAAGAGAGGCAAGGAATACACGTAACTATGATGATAGCTACCTACATGAAAACATGCCCCCTCCTCTTACAGAAATGGATATGTAAATACAAAAAATGCAAGATCTCACCCAACAAGTGCATTCAAGAAAGATACACAAGCAATATGCTCTCAAAGATATCTACCCAAATCTGTTTGACAGAAACATATACATGCCTCCTTTCCCACGCACCTTTGAAACTCCAAAGTTTGATAAATACAAGGGAAAGAGAGACCCTAGAGATCATGTGCAAGAATTTTTCTCCACCTACTTAGAGGTTTCATATGAAGACATATTTAATGCACCTCTTTCCCCAAAGTTTGGGAGGCTCAGCTATGCAATGGTTCTCATGCCTACCCGGTGGGATCGCGACCTTTGAGGACCTTGTACAAAAATTTATCACTCATCATGCGCATAACATAGAATGAGATGTCTCCATGGTTGATCTATGTAATACCAAACAAAATAATGGTGAGTTATTCTCAACATTCTTACAACGATGGAAACACCTTTCTAGTAGACGTTCCTTTCCCATTCCCGAAGAGCAATTAGTTGAAATTTTTATTTCAAACTTAAATGAGGAAATGGAATTTTACTTAGACATCAAATTTGTTGACACTTTCAAAGACGTCATAGCTCAAGGACTTAAAATAGAGAAAGCCTTTATAAAAAAGAGACTTGTCAAAATATACAATGACAACAAGGAGGGTCCAAGACCGGCCTAAAACAGTGACAAACCAAAGTTTTGGACTAAAAATAAAAACATTGTTAACGATCGTGTTGTAGACACATGAACTGTCAAAATCACTCAATCCACCATCAAAATTATAGGGGTTGCAGATAATCGCAACAACCCCACTACCAATCAAGGTAATCCTCAAACCACTCCAAGAAATCAACCTTCAAACACACAACAAGAGGAACCTAAAAATAGATACCCGACTTACAAATCCAATCACACCTACACACCATTGGGGGGATCTCTAGAAAAGTTTTTACGCCAGCTCTTATGATCTTATCATGATACCTAAAACATCACACTATCAACCACAAGTCAAACCTTCCTGGTGGAGGGATAATGCTTATTGTGAATTTCATAAAGGAAGAGGACACAAAACAAACAACTGTCACCGATTAAAGGATACCATTCGAGACCTCACTGATCGAGGTGACATAGAAGTGGATGGTCACTATGCAAAAACTTCTAATACTGATCATACTATGCTAAAAAATCCACTCCCATCATATGAGAAAGGAGGTCCCTCCCATAAAGGTAAGAATCATGATAACATGACAAATTATACACATGCAACCTATACCTATACTATCAATAGCCTTTATGATGCCAATTAACAAGTTGCTACCCTTACCATCCAAAGCAAGGATCCCTCATGCAATGTTGTTACCCATCGTAGAAAGCTTGTCTTACTAGGTGCACCATCAAAAGCGACATATGTGCCCAAATGTTATAACCTTATGGACCAATTAGATAAGATGACAACACTTATCTCCATACTAGAGCTTTTGCATATATCCCCCTCATATAAAACCATCTTAGATCAAGCTCTCCAAGAAGCGTCAATTCCACCCGACCTCAATATAGATCAATTTTAAACCATGGTTGGGATTCTCAAATCATCACCATGTCCCACTTTTGCGGAGAATGATGATGAATCCTTTCAACAACCATATAACACCCCTCTCCACATTGAGGGATTTATACATAAACACATAATCAAGCGAATCTTGATTGACAATGGAACTGGCCTTAACATTTGTACATTACAGTTGATCACCACCTTGGGGTATGCAAAAGATGTAGTAGATGCCAATAAGAGGATTGCCATCAAGGCCTATGATGATGTAGAATGCTCCTCTAAAGGGTGTGTCACTCTACCAGTTAGGGTAGGACCCATGGTGAAGAATGTGGTTTGTCAAGTCCTAGATCTCCATATTCCATACAATCTCCTATTGGGTAGACTATGGATTCATGCCATGCAAGAAGTACCCTCTACTTACCATCAGTGCATCAAATTTCCATATAATGGAGTAGAGATGACTATCCTTGGTGATGCTCACCCATTTGCTTTTTGCAACCATATAAGGCATCAACCTGATATCATGGTTCCTAGCAATAGAGAAGCCACCACCTCATCATCTTACATTCAGCCAGCAAACCTCACCAATCCACCGATCCCTACACCCAAACAAGAAAAGCTGAAAATGAAAGTACAAGATGAAGGCACAAGATATTATAATATTAGTCAGCTTTTATATGTTGGCTAACTACCCCTCTAACCTAGGACTTATGGAAAACCATAAGTAGTCACTCAAACGACTTATTGCATCCCATACTACTACACTTGATGGCTTCATCCCCAACATATCATAGGAACAAGAAACTCTGGATGAAGATTTGGCAGAGTGGATCTACAATGACCCTTCCAACACAACTAGACAATAGGATAGGATACCGACAAAAAGGTATGGTAAAGGTTTTTACCCTAATGAAAAAGATGGGCTATGATGGCCATAGTGCATTGGGATTCCACAAGCAAGGTGTACAAGAGCCATTACAACCATTATTACAACCCTGAGATACATCTAGACTTGGATTCAACTAGTGCAGATGCACCTCATCAACAAAAAAATCATGGTTTTGAGGATGAATATTAGGACCCTAATAGTTGTCAGAGTGTGTCTTGTGTTTATGCAAGTTTGTTTCATATATTCAATAAACCCCACCATGTGAATCCATGTCACCAATTAGGCAATTTGATAAGCCAATTGCGACAATGTGGTCAATCAGGGGTAGTAGAAGGTTTAGTTTTGTGTTTTATAGGTTTTTGACATGTTTTAGGAGTGTTTGGTTGATCCAAGTGGGTGGATCCCCACCTTAGAAAGTTTGACAACATTTGTGCAACATTGTAACTTTTGAAAGTGCAACTTTTGAGTACAAAAGTGCAACTTTTCAAAATGTGGTTGGGGGAAGCCTTTAAATGGCTCTAACCTCCTCCAAATTTGGTTGGAAACCATTGGAGATTTGTATAAACCTTTCAGAAATGATTCCCAAAGTTGTTGATGTTGTGGTTTGAAGTGGTGAAGCAATAAAACACTGAAATACTGAAGTTTTTCCAGAAATTTTGAGTTTGCAGTAATTGTACGTACTGGTACGGATTGAATCGAATCACATAATTATTGGAGTAGATGGAGGTGTGAACTATCTTTGATTTGGTGGTGGTCTAAGAATTTGATTGTGTCTGTGTAGTGAGAACCCCCCAGTTTTCCGACTGTTACCCAGAAAGTAAGGGTTTGGTTAGGGTTTTACTTGAAATTGGCCATATCTTACATCTCCTTCCTCTAGAAGTTAATTCCTTTGGTGGAGTTCAATATTGGTAAATTTAAATTAATTTTTTCATGGATTTTTTCAGGAAATATTTGGTTGTGAGGACAAAGAAGCAAAACTAGGTAGGCATCTCTATGTGACTACCTTAGGCAAATTTAGGATAGTCATCACAAAACATTATAGCGGTGGATTCCAAGTGTGAAACCCTAGAATTAGAGGTTACTCACCATCCTCCACATTCTAATGAATTTAATTTTCTTGATTGGATTCAAGAATTGGTAGTTTCCTTGTAAAATAGGCCTAATTGCCCTAACTAGGTCTCTTGGTCTCTAAAGGGTTCAGACCCTGAAAGTGCAAATCTAAGAAAACTATTTTGGGGATAAGTGTAACTCCCAAAAGGGTATCTAAAATGTAAATTATTTTCTATGAGTGTGTACAAAATTTTGGAGTTAAGATCAATTTTATCTCGAAATAGGGCTACTAGCCTAAGGGGTAGGTTTCTAAAGGAGGTATAAGGAATTGGAGTCTAAACCAAAAACCAATTCTTGGACCAATCTCTAATGGCCTTAAATGAACCAATTCCAAATCCTTTAGGAGAATAATATCATGGGATGGTGTATGGTAGGTATTGAGGCATTTACTCATCTTGAGTAGGCCCAAGCCTAGTGAATTTGTGAGTAGTTTCACCCAAGGTGTGGAGTCCTTCCTTACAGGACCCTTGTTATCATTTGAGCGATCAGAAGTGTAGTCACATAAATCTGTCCACTTAATTAAATGAATACTTAGTATTTATTTGATTATTTAACCATCAATTAATGAATTAATTAAATTAATATTTAATTAATTCATCTTAACCCTCTTCTCCTATTAATTAAATAAATTATTCAATTTATTTGATTTAATTCACTTAACCAAATTCATACCATTAATTAAATAAATAAATCATATTTGTTTAATTAAATCTTCTCTCACATTTAAATAAATTAATATTTATTTAAATCCCCCAAAATCCCACCTCTCACATTTAAATAAATAAATCATTTATTTAAAATCACCTTTATCCTCCACCCACTTGCATTTTCCTACAAATACAAGTTGCACAATTATTTTAAATAAATAATTTATTTAAATCACCTTTATCCTCCACCCACTTGTATTTTCCTACAAAAGCAAGTTGCACAACTATTTTAAATAAATTATTTATTTAAAATCCTAGTTATCCTCACCCACTTGAAACCTTTAATGGTTTCCCTTAAAGTAGTCAAACTTGATGGCTTTAAAGTCTTCAAACTTGATGGCTTCCTTCTATAGTCTTCTTAAGACTTTAATGGTTTTCCTTAAAGTCTTCAAGCCTTTAATGGTTTCCCTCAAAGTCTTCAAGCATTTTAAATGCTTTATCTTCATTTTTCTCATTTAAATAAATTAATATTTATTTGAATATTTATCCAAATGCAAATTACACCATTTAATTGAAATAAATGATTTTATTTTAATTGAAAATACCAAAATTTCTCCCACTTGCATTTTCCTACAAAATCCACTTGTATGCCTAAACCCCTTCTAAATTCTTCTAAACCCTTCCTAATTAGCCTAATCCATCCCCTAAATATTGTCACATTCCTAAGCAAATTGGAGTCACTTCTCAAAGACTCCAAAGTCTTTGAAAAGCAATTAATGCTTTGTGTGTTCAACAAATTAACCCTCAAAGTCTTGGATAACCTTTGAAAGCTTCCAACCTTCAACCACTTAATCCCCAAAGTCTCCAATAACCATTAATGGTTAATTCAACCCTCCCACATGGTTAAAACATTTGTTTTGACTCAACCTCTACCCAACCCAAAGGTCTCATCAGGCCATTAATGCTTTGACCATGATTATCTCTTAATCATTTGCACAAAGGTTTATCCTTGCATTAACTCCTAATCCAGTGGGTAATCTTAATTTAGACTTGACCCTTACCTTCTAGATAACCATGAGGTCTTCTCAGGCCTTTAATGCCTCCAACCTCTTCTCTCAACCCAATCCTATGTTGACACTTGTCACCATTTTATTGGTGCCAATTGTGCACATGGATCCCCAACTTTCAATCCTAACCCTTGTTAAGATTGCTCAATCTTAACCCTTCATTTCTCCATTTCTTCTATAAATAGAACCCTTCTCCTCAAGCAAAGAGAAGCATTTTAGAGTATTGTTGTTATACTGGCATTAGCATAGAGCTTTTTCATAGCATCACTATCTACTCTTGCATAGTATTTGCTTATCATATTCAACCATCTTGAATCTCCATATGGTATCCATGGCTAGTGCTAAAAGCTGAGAGCTACACTCATTTGGGACTTGGAGAGGAGAGGAACAAGGGAGGAGCAACTATGAGCATCTTGATTAGCTATTTCATTCTATGTTTATATGCTTTCTATTTCATGCTTAATATCTCTCTTGATATGCCTGTTTAGGATAATCTTTTGTTGCTAACACTAACGTTTGTTTCTTGTGCTCTTGTGTGTGTTGCCATCAAACAGATTTTCTAATCCTTTTTGCAGAGCATCATTTGGTGAACCCGACGTGAATCCAAACACCAGAAAGATCATTTTTTTTTTTTAACCAATAACATGTTTGAATGTTGAAAATGTCACACAGGTTGCGATTTTGACACTGTTTTGGTGCGTTTGGCATTATTTTGGCGCTATTCCCCCTGTTTCAGTGCTTTTCCCTTCTCTGTCTTTCCCTTTCTTTTAATACGTTTGTGTTAAATAGTGCCTCTGTTCAAACGCAGACTAGCGCTATTGTAACAAAACGTTGTACAAATCACCTTGTAACCAAAAAAAAAAAAAAAATTTAGGCTTGTAGAAGCCCACCAAATAGGCAGATTTTACTAACTATTTTTCTCTTTTGTGCAGATTTAAATTAGATTAAAGAGTAGATTTATATTTTTTACTAACTTGTTTTTGAAGTTGGTTTTAAAAATGAATTCACTTTTTATTTTGGTTTAAAATTAACTTCACATTTCAAATTTGGGCTTTTGAAAAAGAATCACACATTTGTTTGGGGCTCTTAAAAAGAATTTCATTGTTCAAAGGTAAAAAGAACCACAAACTTATACAAAAACAACTTTATTTTTTTTTTGCAAGTTAGGAAACAAACTTCGTTTTGGTGCTTAAAATCAACAAGGCAAATTTTATTTCTTGCATCAAGATAAAACTCACAATCCACACTTCCATTTTTGGTGCAAATAAAATTCACAATCAACTTGTCTCATTTTTAAAGCAATCTTACTTCATGCAAACGTGTTTTTCATTAAGTTGACCAGGATTTTCAAATTCTAGTTTACTCAAACAATTGCCTTTGAAAATTAAAAAGAACACCATGATTGTTGGAGCAACATCTCCAAATAGTTAGATCACATTGCAATGATAGATTAAAAAGAACAGGTGTTTTTCGTGCTTGGCACACTTGTGCAAAGAGTTGGTCGAGTGGTCCTACTTCTAAGACACACTATCCTCTCCCTTGGCTTTCGTGGTCCTAGGTGCAAGAGAAAAGTGTTAGTAACACTCACATTTTATCTTTTTAAGAGAGGCCTGCCAAGGGATCGATACTCTTGGGAACGACCTCGAGCGGTAAATCCTTCGAGCCGCTATAGAAATCAGGTGAGAGCGAAAGCTGTAGCCTTGGGTATAGCTGTTCCTACAGTGTAACTGGCCGAAAGGACAAATGGGCCCCACCACCAGTTACAAGGCTCTTAAGTGAGTCACTGCAGAATGAACTTATGTCCAAAGCCATCGAACATGACTAAACACCTTTAAGTAGTAGCCCACCTGTTCTATTGATTGAGGATATTTGAGGTATAATTTAGTGCAAGAGCATAGATGGTTTTGCTCCCAAGATACTCACCATACATATTTCCTTGAGTAGAAACATAGCTTTTTGAAAAGTCACTTGTGACTTGATAAAAGTGGTGACTCCCCCATCATAGGGATCATCTATTTGTTATGCTCATGCAAGACTTAGTATATCACATCCTTACCTGCCACGGCGGGATTCATAAGGTATGTAGTACCAAAGTCGAAGAAATATCAAGATGTGGGCTAAATTTATCACAACTGGCCACTTGACCTTAGGGATAAAAAATGTTTGAAGTGTGTTCGTTTTACAGACCTAGAGCAAATTGAGCCGACTTCAGGCTTTGGAATTATACCTTAAAATAAATCAAAAGGAAGGGTCAAAAACAATTCCAAGAATTGGGTTGATCTAGACCCATACTCATTTGTGCCTTTGAGGCTACAATCTTGTGTTTGTGTGCTTGCTTTGTTTTCTTGTCAAAGAAAAATCAGAAAATCAATCCCAAAAACAAAGTATTCATCCAACATCTGTCAACACAACCAAAAATACCAAAAACAAAGTGCAAACAACACAGAGTCACAACTTTTATGACCATTCTTCACATCTTGCGAAAGAAGAAGTGTCATCAGAATATTACTTTGAAAAGAAGACCATTAAGCTCAAAGGCTTTAATCAAAAGGAGGAAATTCTTCTATCTCAATAGACAAATCTTTGTCTCACATAGAGTCTTTCTACATCGCATGCGTCTATACCTTCAAGGTAAAACAAACGAGTTTGATTCAAAATCATTGAACCGCAGAGCTTTTATGCAATATAGAGCTCTGAGTTATCACAAAAATCAAGGAGGAAAGATTAACCCCAAATTCTTCCCAAACATCTGTATCACCTACAACACAGCTCGAGAAGTGCCACCAACGCCTGAAAGGGAAGAGGTAGAGTTTGTCCCATCTGTGACATAGAGTTTTTATTGAAGTTGAAAACAAAAACATCCATCATCTCACTCATACATCATCACTTCATCATCAATCCATCCCAACTCTCAAAACATTAAGAGGTTCTTGTCCCAAGATTCTTTTTTAGATATTGCTTGAAATCAAAACACATCACATCACTTTTTAGATTGTTTCTACATCTAGGATAAGCTCATCCTAAGAGACACATCTACGCAGGTTAAAACTAGTTCATGAGTGAATCCTCTCATTGCTAGGTAGTTAAATCTGTAACACATCTCACATTTCTCTGCACCTTATCACATCCAAACTTATCAAACAAACAAGCAAATCAAAGAAGGAATTTCGGTTACATCTACCTTAAAGTGCTAGAGATCCACATACAACACAAATCACCAATCATCAATCTTTCATTTCATCACCAACTCATCATCATCTTCAATCAACTTCAAAACAAACTTGCAAACAAAATGGCTCAAACCCGATCGCGATCAAGGCAACGAGAAATAGAAATTGAGGAAGAAGAGGACAATCTCAATGAATTTCAAGAAGCACTTGGAGGAAATGTAAATGATGAAAACCCAAGTACTCCTACTCCGTCAACAATCGAAAGGGTTCAGCATAACCCTCATTTTAACAGATTATTTGATGAAATACTAAGGAGCAATGCGGATGCTCACTTTTTAAGACTCGCTCAAGAAGGAGCCAAACTCCCCTCTGACTTTGATCTTGCCCAATTAAGACAAGCATCAGAAAGACAAAGTCGCCATGAGGAGGAAAGGCGTAGAGATCCCATCAGATATAACATCCCTCGAGGTAACCCACCACCTCCTCCTCCAAATGAAATGGAGATGTTGCGGCAACAAGTCGAGAATCTCGCCCAACAACTTCATAGTGGTGTTAAGACCAATCAATTCTCACTTAACGACATCTGTCCCTATCTGTTTGATAGGAATCTTTATATGCCACCCTTTCCACGCGGGTTCGAAACACCAAAATTCGAAAAATATAGAGGAAAGGGAGATCCCCGCGATCATGTCCGAGAATTTCATTCCGCTTGTCTCGAAGTTGCATATGAAGACACATACTTAATGCGCCTTTTTCCCCAAAGCTTGGGAGGAACAACCACATCATGGTTTTCCCGACTTCCAGGAGGCATTAGAACATTTGAGGAACTCATCCAGAAGTTCCTATCTCATTACTCTTATAACATTGAACGTGACATCACCATGGCTGATCTATGCAATACCAAACAAAAACCAGGTGAACTATTCTCAGTATTCCTGCAACGATGGCGCCAAATGTCTAGCAGACGTTCTCTTCAGTTACCTGAACGAGAACTAGTGGAAATTTTCATTTCCAACTTAAACGAAGAAATGGAATTTCACCTGGATGTCAAAGACACAGACTCCTTTAACGATATGATCACCAAAGGTATAAAATGTGAAAGGGCACTCATCAAGAAAGGACTCATCAAAATCTTTAATGAACCAAAAGATGGTCCTCGCCCGCGATTCAATAGTGATAAACCAAACTTCTGGAACAAGAATAAGAATATCATCAACGATGGGGTTGTGGATGCTCGAACTATCCAAAATGCACAACCTGTGGTTCGGTTTGCAGGACAAAATCCTCCACCTCAAAATAACACAAATGTTCCTCCTAATCAAGGTCGCATCACATCTCAGGATGAACCAAGACCTCGTCCACAAAAACAAAAACGTACATACACTCCCTTAGGGGAACCCATTGAAACAGTGTTGCGACAACTCCTTTCTCAGAATTTGATCACTCTACCTAAGCTATCCAACTATGAGCCTCAGGTCAAACCATCATGGTGGAGAGATACTGAACATTGTGAGTTCCATCAAGGACGAGGACACAAGACAAGTAATTGTCATCGATTGAAAGATCTCATTCAAGATCTTATTGATCGAGGAGAAATTGAGATTGAAGGACATGATCCAAAAATGACAAATAATGATCATTTAATGTTTAAGAATCCACTTCCATCACAAGATCAAAGGGGTCCTTCCACTTCCCGGCGAGGCACTGATACCACTGATTATACGCAGGCTGCGTATAACTACACTGTAAATCACCTGTATGATGCCAGTGAACAAATTGCAACCATAACCTTCAAAAATCCCACCTCAAATTGCAATGTTGTTACACGTCGTGGCAAGGTCACCATCAAGGCAGCTCCACAAGGCACCACCTCCAATCCAAAGCAGTACAATCTTGTGGAACAATTAGACAAAACGCCTGCGCTCATATCCGTTTTAGAACTATTACGCCTATCGCCATCTCATAAAACAATCTTGGATCAAGCACTCCAAGAGGCGTCAGTCCCTGCAAACCTGAACACAGACCAATTTCAAGCCATGGTTGGAAATCTAAAGTCATCACCTTGTCTCACTTTTTTCGAAAGTGACAACTCTTCGTTCCAGCAACCTCATAACGCCTCACTCCACATTGAAGGCTTTGTCAACCAACACAGGATCAAGCGAGTCTTGATAGATAATGGAGCAGGCCTAAACATTTGTACACTACAGTTGGTCACAGCATTGGGATATGCAATAGAATCAGTGGATCCTCGCAAGAAGATCACCATCAAGGCCTATGATGATGCAGAGCGTTCATCCAAAGGAGCGGTGGTGCTACCAATCCGAGTGGGCCCTGTGGTAAAACACATAATTTGTCAGGTTCTGGACCTTCCTCTGCCATATAATCTATTATTAGGAAGACCTTGGATACATGCCATGCAAGCCGTTCCATCTACCTACCATCAATGTATCAAGTTCCCACATAACGGTGCAGAGATCACAATCCTGGGCGACGCAAATCCCTTTGCATTTTGCCATAATATCAGCCATCAACCAGAGATTACTGTTCCTAATAATAGGGAAGCCATTTCCTCCACATCATATGTAAATCCCGCCTCTCTTGCCAGTTCAAACACCCCTATGCCCAAGCAAGAAAAGCTAAAGATGAAAGTAGTAGAGGAAGGTCCTGGAGAATATAACTTGAGTCAGCTCTTTTGTGTGGGACAAATGCCCACTTCTCCTAGAACACATGGTAAACCACAGCAGTTGCTCCAGCAACCACTAATCACGCCAGCATGTGCCTTAACGCCTTTCATCCTTGGAAAGAGTCAAGAGGAAGAAACACAAGATGAGGACCTAGCGGACTGGATCTATAAAGATCCCATCACCACTGACAAACCGCAAGTTACACTTCCTACGGAACAATATGGCAAAGGCCTCCTCATTATGCAAAGAATGGGATATGATGGTCAGAGTGCTTTGGGATACTGCAAACAAGGACGACACGAACCTCTACTACCAGAATTCAAGCCCAAAGGTAATACAGGCCTAGGCTTTGAAAAAGAGATCCTTCCTAAACTCAGATTTAAAGGAAAACCTAGCAAACCATTTTGCCCACCTACTACAAAGAGGATACCTTTCATAATCAAAGCACCATCAAGCACTATCCCCACTGCCCCCTCAAGGCTCACAACTCCACCATCACCAATGTCACTCATCCCATCAAACGAACCAGTAATCCTATCAGCAACACCATTTGTAGCAGCAACTATATTGGAACCCGCAGCAGCATCTATGGCACCAGTAGTTCCAGCAGAAGCCAGTGACAAATCCATTAAACCCCATCACAATTCCTGCAGCACCGATCACTACAAGGATACATAAACCGATCACACCTGCCGTGTTTAACTCCAAAGACATCCCAGTATGGTATAGCAATCGGATGCTGGAGAGTGATTTAGAGACCGACTCACATGAGTGGGAATTCGATTCAGTGCAACTTAACACTTCAGATGAGGAAGACACATCACCACCTCCACCCCGCAAAGACATCCCTGTTTACGGAGAAGCACAGATAAAGACCACTTGGGTACCTGAGCTGGAAACATCTTCCACAGACCCTACGTCTCATCCTACGCCTGATTCTGACAGGGAGAGTACCATCAACGACCTTCACCACACCGTCTTAACCCTCACTGATACATCTCCCGCACTTAACTTAATCGATGAAGTAATGCCCATTATCCACCCTGAACTCATTGAATGGAACCAACCAAATCCCCCATGTCTTGACCTCTTCCAGAACGATGAGGCTATCATTGACTTTTTGGAATTAAGGGATAATCTACCAAGCGGGGATCACAAAGCTGGATTCGCCATTGAACTTAATAGCGCAGCATACTTCGGGGCGGATGCCAAATCCTTCAGCTGCAAAAATATAACAATAAAACATGGATCTTCCAGTGAAAACCACACTGTGGCACTATTTGATCCGACAAAAGTAAAAAAGAAAGAGCGTATCCAATGGTGAAAACCTCTCTGAGGCGCCTGAGGATGAAGGGTTTGACATCCTCCCTGCTAGTACACAATAGGAACGATCAACGATTCTTATCGAGGAAACCAAAGAATACAATGTGGGGACTCCTGAAAATCCTCATATCATACATCTGGCATCTCTTCTCACTCCAGAGGAACAGCCTCAATTTATAGAGTTCTTCCAACAGCGTCAGATCAACTTTGCATGGTCATATGCAGACATGCCTGGGCTTGATCCTGATTTAGTCATGCATCATCTCACAGTAGCAAAAGGAGCCAAACCTGTGAAGCAGAAGCTTCGTAAGATGCATCCTCAAATTGCAGTGCTAGTCAAAACAGAACTCAAGAAACTCCTGGATGTTGGTTTCATTAGACCAATTGATTATGCAGAATGGATCTCCAACATTGTACCAGTTGGCAAACCAAAAGGGGGCATCCGCATTTGTACAGACTTCAGAGATCTGAATAAGGCATGTCTTAAGGATGACTTCCCTCTACCAAATATCGACATCATAGTAGATTTGACAGCAGGACATGCCATGCTTTCACTCATGGATGGCTTTTCGGGATACAATCAAATAAAGATCGCACCAGAGGACCAACATAAGATAGCCTTCACATGTCCATGGGGCACATACTGCTGGAATGTAATGCCTTTTGGTCTAAAGAATGCAGGAGCGACCTATCAAAGAGCAATGACCACCATCTTCCATGACATGATGCATACTATGATGGAAGATTATGTGGATGATTTACTAGCAAAATCACTTACTAGAGAAGGACATCTTCACATCTTAGATAAAATATTTGATAGACTGGAACAATACCATGTTCGACTCAACCCAAAGAAATGTGTCTTCGGAGTGACCTCCGGGAAGCTTCTAGGATACATTGTCTCAAGCAAAGGCATTGAGGTCGATCCAGCAAAGGTTAAAGCAATCATGGACATGCCACCTCCAAAGAATATCAGTCAGCTAAGAACACTACAAGGACGGCTTCAATCTATCCGAAGATTCATTGCACAATTGGCTGATAAGTGTCACCCATTTACACATCTGCTACACAAGAACATACGCTTTCAGTGGGATGACAAATGCCAACAAGCATTTCAGACGCTTAAAGACTATCTCATGAATCCACCATTGCTGATGCC
Organism: Cryptomeria japonica; assembly: GCF_030272615.1. Classification (NCBI taxonomy): domain Eukaryota; kingdom Viridiplantae; phylum Streptophyta; class Pinopsida; order Cupressales; family Cupressaceae; genus Cryptomeria; species Cryptomeria japonica. The sequence goes on from NC_081407.1 coordinate 507,975,122, forward strand.
ACCAGATCCAAGTAGACCATTATTGCTCTATATCTCAGCAACAAGTACAGCATTGGGTGTACTACTAGCACAACATAATGCAGAAGGTAAAGAGTGTGCTGTATACTACATCTCTCGCACACTGGTGGGCTATGAACTCAATTACACACCTATTGAGCGAGCTTGCCTAGCAGTAATCTTGGCAGCCACTAAATTGCGGCACTATCTATTAACACACAAGGTGCAACTTATTGCAAAGATTGATCCACTCAAGTACTTACTTAGCAAAGCAGCATTGACGGGTCGCTTGGCCAAATGGGTAATGATTCTAAGTGAATTTGACATCGAGTATGTGGACCGTAAAGCTATCAAAGGGCAGGTCATTGCAGATCAGTTGGCCGATGCACCACTCATAGGCGATCATCCTCTCATTTCCAATTTTCCAGATGAAGAGATATTCATGATCACAACAGCACAACCATGGAAGCTATATTTTGATGGGTCATACACTAGGCACGGCTCGGGGGTAGGCATTCTGTTTATCACACCTCAAGGTGATAGCATCCCGAAGTCTTACAGGCTCACATTTCCATGCACAAACAACATAGCAGAGTATGAGGCCTTGATCACGGGACTCAGGTTAGCCGTACAATGGAAATTACAAGAACTACAAGTATATGGCGATTCCCAACTAGTCATTCGACAAGCAACAGATTAGTATCAGACCAAAGATGATAAACTCATGCCATACAAGCAAATGGTGGACAAACTAAAGACATCATTTACTACTATCACTTTTGAGCAGATACCAAGAGATCAGAATCGAGCTGCTGACGCTATCGCTACCATCGCATCTCTACTAGATCTTCCACAGAATTCAACATGCTACGAGTTCTTGGTAGAACAACTTTGGATCCCCGCTTATGATATCCCCGAATCTGAAATGATATGTTGCCTTGTTGGTTCTGAATCCCCATGGTACGGTGAGTTCTACACCTATCTCCGCGATCACACCCTTCCTCTCAACCAATCAAATAACCAACGTAAAACCTTCATTCGCCAAACTGCTCGATATACCATTATTGCCGAAACCCTATACCGACGCGGTCTTGATGGTACTCTCCTTCGATGTCTAGAACAAGGTGAGATAACAAAGGCTTTGGAAGAGGTACATGAAGGAATTTGCGGGACTCACTCAAGTGGTCCATCACTAGCCAAGAAGATCATGCGAGCTGGATACTATTGGCCATCTATGGAAAAGGATTCCTACTACTTTGTTAGGAAGTGCAAAAAATGTCAAGTTCATGGCGACCTAATACATGCACCAGCTCAAGAACTGCAACCAATCACAACACCATGGCCTTTTTGTCAATGGGGTCTTGATCTTGTGGGTAAAATCCATCCATCTTCATCCAATGGCCATAAATTCATTATTACCGCCACCGAATATTTCACCAAGTGGATCGAAGCTGTTCCACTTACCCAAGTCACCGGCAAGCAGATCGCCTCATTCATCCTCAACTACATCATCTGCCGGTATGGTGTACCCATGTCCATCGTCACAGATAACGGTCTTCCTTTTAAAAATCAGGATGTCCGTGAACTTTGTGAGAAATTTCATATCCAACACCGCTTTTCCACTCCCTATTACCCACAAGGCAATGGTCAGGCCGAAGCATCCAATAAAAACATATTAAGAATCCTAAAGAAGACAGTCAATGATGCCGGTCGTGATTGGCATGTTCAATTGAATCCAGCGCTATGGGCATATCGAACTAGCATTCGAACCCCTACAGGTGCAACTCCTTATTCATTGGTCTATGGTGCAGAAGCTATCTTACCTATTGAGGTCGAGATACCATCCTTACGAGTTTCATTGCACAATCTCATTGATGATGACGCATACAGAGTCTCACGCCTTCAGGACTTGGAGCTACTTGATGAGAAGCGACAAGCTGCATACAACCATCTCAAAGCCTATCAGCAGCGCATGAGTAGAAGCTACAATCACCGAGTTAGACCTCGTACATTTGAGGTAGGTGATCTTGTTCTTCGAGAAAATCCTCGCAACCAACCAAATAGAGAACATCAAGGCAAGTTTGAATCAAACTGGCTGGGCCCATATGTTGTCACTGCTGTATTCGGGTCCGGGGCATATCAGTTGGCTACATCAGAAGGAGAACCGCTTGCAGATCCAATCAACAGCATGCACCTCAAACGGTTTTATACCTAAGCTGTACAGAGCATCCGGGTCCCCTGCATACCAGAAAATACCAAAAAACATTCAGAAAAATGTCCTGAAGAAAATACAAAAACATTCAAAAAAGTAAAGAAAAATCATGCATCCAAACGGTGAACAACCACTCCGGTGGCACCTTGGGTAAGTGCGATGGTGAAAACCTGGCAAACAGGCGCCACTCGTAAAGGCAATGGCTCCAGTATCTTTCAGGCTCATTGCGATCACATTCATGCACACATACATCCATCCATCCAAACCATGGCTTGTTATTTGATCTGCAATTAAGAAAATACTCCATGCGTCTAGCATCCCACCTTTTCATAGTCAGGTCTACAAACTGGGGGCAATACCCTTACCCTCGTGAAGGAAGTGTATTCTACATTGTCTTATATGTCATTACGCTCTTCATTCAGGCAATCATCAAAAATCCAAAAACATTCAAAAATATCTCGCAAAAATACCAAAAACATTCAAAACAATTCAAAATCCAAAAACATCGACAAAACCATTGAAAAATCACACAAAAACATGGCAACACCTTGTACATACTCATCCATGCAGATACCAAAACAAACATTGCGACAAACTACTCACACAATGACCATTTACCAAACAACCACACAATCCACATCAACAATCCAAAACTGTCTTTAAAACAAGGATGCATCATTCCTTACCAAAACAAAGACAAGATGACATTTTCTTTGACAAGAAAATTATGTTAAGCTATCAAATGCTTGGTTGATTCGTGAGTAATTCATTTGTTTATTTGTATTAGGATCTTTCAGCATTGTTTTGTATCGTTTGTGCATTATTTCCGATGAAGTTCTGGGGCATGTACTAATGGTGTCTACGTGGGAAGTTCACCAAGCTACATGATCTTATGCAAAAATATAGTCATAGATCACTACGGCTTGCTGACTACAGCGTATACCTCGACCATATGAGCATGAACCATTACCAAGGATCCATATTCTTTTATTCTTTATGTATATATTGTTTGTTTACAGGTACAATGCTCATTCTTTGGTTCCTCCTCATCCAACTGGATAAAGGTTTTATCTCTTATTACAGTATGCACTTGTCTCAGGATATGATCAGCCTAAGATCAAGGAGGACGATCCAAGTCATGCATGAAAGGAGATAATCCTTATCAGTTCCGCAAGCAATACTCAGGTCAACTTGATCCATTATATCAAGTTGCTTGTATTAACTTGCTATATCAAATCCATGTAAGAAATACTCTGGTCATCTTGAATCTTTATGTCAAGTTGCTTGTATTTTCTTACAACATTTTAAAGCTCAATGATGAAAAATAAAGCACCATGGATCGTCATTCCATCTCATCTGTATATATTGCATTTCGTTGCATTCCACCCATCCATACATTCATAATAGCTGCATATCATGCATACATAGTCATAATAATGCATACTCTATTTTACTCATCTTCTTCCATAGGACTCGGTCCTAGTCCTCCATATCTTCTATCTAACATCAAATCCCCCCTCACCCTCCCTATCTTGATCATCACCATCACATACCCTACATCGTGTCCCCATCAACCTAATCAAGCCACGTTCATCACCATCCATCTCTAAATAGGCAGGATTGTGTTTCCTATCCTAAGTCATCCAACAAGTCAATCAAGTTACTCTATCTGCATAGGTACATCAACTCACGCACACCTAGACTATCAACAGATACTCTGATCAAGTATCTTCGGGTCTCAACAGGTAATTGATTATGGTAATCCTAGACTACATCAGGCATTTATCATAATGACCTAGTCTCAACGGGGCTGCCATGATTCCCCACAGCCATCCATCACATGCACACACTATCAATTGATCAACCAATCAAACACAATCCAACGGACAATTACATCAATTGTCTACGTCTCAACGAGTATTTTGCTTCATATACCTTGACTTCATCGGGCAATTACATCAATTGTCTAAGTCACCATCAGGTCACTTTGATTCACTTACTCAGACTTTATCATGTCCAAGCGACCAACTGACATCAACTGTCACGCTTTGACTTGACCGGGGCAATTAAACCGATTGCACCAGATTGTCCAACCAATTTTGATCAATTGTATAGCATCAATCCAAACCCCACACTACATCTGCTATGTATCTCTTGCATGACCTCAGGGTATTCGTTGGCTTGTTGTTTCTTCATATTCACTCCATTTTCTCCCATTCTTTCATCATTAGTTCTAATTTCTTCTATTCTACCTCCCCTCCACTTTGCATTCTTTTTCGAGAGATCGCCCGATTTTTCAAAACAAAATTTGGCCCATCCCTCGAGGGGGCATACCACCCATTAAATTTACATTTTATGGGGCATTTCTTCACACCTATTTTTCTTTCTTTGAAACGACGCGATAAACCGCACCGTCTCAAAGAGGGGCAAATGTAGTCACATAAATCTGTCCACTTAATTAAATGAATACTTAGTATTTATTTGATTATTTAACCATCAATTAATGAATTAATTAAATTAATATTTAATTAATTCATCTTAACCCTCTTCTCCTATTAATTAAATAAATTATTCAATTTATTTGATTTAATTCACTTAACCAAATTCATACCATTAATTAAATAAATAAATCATATTTGTTTAATTAAATCTTCTCTCACATTTAAATAAATTAATATTTATTTAAATCCCCCAAAATCCCACCTCTCACATTTAAATAAATAAATCATTTATTTAAAATCACCTTTATCCTCCACCCACTTGCATTTTCCTACAAATACAAGTTGCACAATTATTTTAAATAAATAATTTATTTAAATCACCTTTATCCTCCACCCACTTGTATTTTCCTACAAAAGCAAGTTGCACAACTATTTTAAATAAATTATTTATTTAAAATCCTATTTATCCTCACCCACTTGAAACCTTTAATGGTTTCCCTTAAAGTAGTCAAACTTGATGGCTTTAAAGTCTTCAAACTTGATGGCTTCCTTCTATAGTCTTCTTAAGACTTTAATGGTTTTCCTTAAAGTCTTCAAGCCTTTAATGGTTTCCCTCAAAGTCTTCAAGCATTTTAAATGCTTTATCTTCATTTTTCTCATTTAAATAAATTAATATTTATTTGAATATTTATCCAAATGCAAATTACACCATTTAATTGAAATAAATGATTTTATTTTAATTGAAAATACCAAAATTTCTCCCACTTGCATTTTCCTACAAAATCCACTTGTATGCCTAAACCCCTTCTAAATTCTTCTAAACCCTTCCTAATTAGCCTAATCCATCCCCTAAATATTGTCACATTCCTAAGCAAATTGGAGTCACTTCTCAAAGACTCCAAAGTCTTTGAAAAGCAATTAATGCTTTGTGTGTTCAACAAATTAACCCTCAAAGTCTTGGATAACCTTTGAAAGCTTCCAACCTTCAACCACTTAATCCCCAAAGTCTCCAATAACCATTAATGGTTAATTCAACCCTCCCACATGGTTAAAACATTTGTTTTGACTCAACCTCTACCCAACCCAAAGGTCTCATCAGGCCATTAATGCTTTGACCATGATTATCTCTTAATCATTTGCACAAAGGTTTATCCTTGCATTAACTCCTAATCCAGTGGGTAATCTTAATTTAGACTTGACCCTTACCTTCTAGATAACCATGAGGTCTTCTCAAGCCTTTAATGCCTCCAACCTCTTCTCTCAACCCAATCCTATGTTGACACTTGTCACCATTTTATTGGTGCCAATTGTGCACATGGATCCCCAACTTTCAATCCTAACCCTTGTTAAGATTGCTCAATCTTAACCCTTCATTTCTCCATTTCTTCTATAAATAGAACCCTTCTCCTCAAGCAAAGAGAAGCATTTTAGAGTATTGTTGTTATACTGGCATTAGCATAGAGCTTTTTCATAGCATCACTATCTACTCTTGCATAGTATTTGCTTATCATATTCAACCATCTTGAATCTCCATATGGCATCCATGGCTAGTGCTAAAAGCTGAGAGCTACACTCATTTGGGACTTGGAGAGGAGAGGAACAAGGGAGGAGCAACTATGAGCATCTTGATTAGCTATTTCATTCTATGTTTATATGCTTTCTATTTCATGCTTAATATCTCTCTTGATATGCCTGTTTAGGATAATCTTTTGTTGCTAACACTAACGTTTGTTTCTTGTGCTCTTGTGTGTGTTGCCATCAAACAGATTTTCTAATCCTTTTTGCAGAGCATCAAGAAGTATAACCTTATTTGGGTGTATCCTTAGGTGTGTGGGTAGGGCTTTGTATCAAGTGGTATTAGAGCGTAGGAGTTTTCTTTGGATAGAAGGAGAAGACAAGATGTCAAAACAAGAGGGATCCCAAGATGTACCATCAAGAATAACCAATGCTAAGTTGAATGTCCTGGTGAAGAAGCAGATGGTAGAGAGTAGAGAAATTAGGGCTAAGAATCAGGCCTTGAGAAATGAGTTGGACCGGTTGAGGGAAAAAGTGGAGATGGGAGAGAGAGACTCTGGAGATGCTGAAGAAGGGGATGAAGAGGAGATCCATAGGCAGGAAGAACTAGAGGTTCATGTAGACCAGAGACCCCTAATGAGTATCCTCAAGTCCATGGAAAGAAGAACAATGGATGTGAAGATGGATCTACCATTGTTTGCAGGCAAGATGGAGCCTGATATAGTGATGGAGTGGATAGACTCCTTGGACAACTTTTTTAAAAGTGAAGACATACCAGAGCACTAGAGAGTCAAGATGGCCCAATCCAAAATGAAAGGGGCTGCACTAACTTGGTGAAAGAGGGAAAGAGAAAAGTGGCTACATGGAAGAAGATGGTGGCTTTGGTGAAGGAAGCCTATATCCCAATGGATTACTATGTCCAATTGCATAGAAGAAGACAAAAATTAAGGCAGAAGGAGTTGGACGTGAGTTCCTATACAGAGGATTTCATGAAGTTGTGTGTGAGGACCAAGGTGAAAGAGAGTGAAGATGAGAAGGTGGCAAGATATCTCAATGGGTTGAGATTTGCAATCCAAGAATATTTGAATCTCCACACCCCAGAGACAGTCCAAAAATGCTTTCAATTGGCACTCAAGGTGGAGGAGAAGTTGAAGAGAAGGCAAGAACAAAATGGCAGAGTTAAAGGGAGACAACAAAGAGGGGGAAGAGGTCCTTTCATAGGTAGGGGAAATGGTTTTGGATACCAAGGTGACTCTAGCCAAGAAGGTAATAGAGGAGAGAATGGCTACAATCCAAGAGGGAACTTTAGGGGTAGAAGACCACCCTCTAGAGGAAGATCCCAAGGCACAGGACCTCCTAGATGCTATAACTACAACCAAGAAGGGCACATGGCCAATAGGTGTTCAGAGAAGGCTTCTAGCTCAATGGGAGAAAGGAGAAGCAATTTGGTGCAGGAATTTGATTGTCAAAGTGTGGCAAGTGCAAACACCTATCAAAGTGTTAATGCTCCTGATAGCTATGGGTATCCTAAAAGAGGAGAGGCTCTGATGATGAGAAGAGCAGTAACCACCATGAAGGTACCTAACAAGGAGTCTACACAAAGGAAATCTCTTTTCAAAACCACTTGCAAGGCAGGAGGAAAGGTATGCAAGCTTTTGATAGACTCTAGATCCACTGAAAATTTTGTATCACTTGAAATGGTAGAAAAGCTTAAACTTAGAAGGCTGCCTCATCCTTGCCCCTATAAGGTCTCATGGCTCACCCAAGGTCAGCAAGCCATGGTAGAAGAGCAGTATTGGGTGGAGTTTCAGATTGGATCATACAAGGATAGATTGCTATTTGATATAGCCAAGATGGATGCATGCCATCTCTTATTTGGGAGACCATGGTAGTATGACTTGAAAGCTCATTGTGACAGGGTGAGAAACACGTATTCAATCACCAAGGATGGTAAGGTGATAAAACTCTTACCTCTTATAGAGGACAAGGTGGAATCAAAAGGGAAAGATGTTGATGGTAGAAGGAAAATAGTTCATGAAGGAGATTGCAGAGAAAGGTGCAGTTTTCTATGCCCTCATGCCTAGTCCCAAGGTGACAAGGAAAGAGTAGTTTGCAGAAGAGAAATAAGGAGGATAGAAGCACACAGACCCTATAGTTAGACAGTTGCTTGATAAGTACAAAGGCATCATCTCAGATGGAATGCCAAGATCCCTGCCACTAGTGAGAGACATCAGTCATTGCATAGATTTGATCCCTGGATCTACTCTCCCAAACTAAGCAACATACAAACTCACTCCAGATCAGAATGTAGAAATGGCAAGGTAGATTGAAGAGTTTCTTGAATCAGGCCTAATTGGCAAGAGCTTAAGCCCATGTGCACTACTTGTTGTCCTTGCACCCAAGAAAGAAGGCACTTAGAGGATTTGCACAGACTCAAGGGCCATCGACAAGATAACTATAAGGTATAGGTTCCCAATCCCTAGGATTGAGGATTTGCTTGATTGATTGGGGAATGCTAAATATTTTACCAAAATGGATCTAAAAATTGGATACCATCAAATTAGAATAAGGTCAGGGGATGAATGGAAAATGGATTTTAAAACCAATGAGGGGTTATATGAGTGGAAATTCATGCCATTTGGGTTTTCCAATTCCCCTAGTACCTTTATGAGGTTGATGAATGAGGTCTTGGTGGAATTTATAAGCAAGTTTGTCATAGTATACCTAGATCATATCTTGATCTTCAATCACACAAGGGAAGAACACCTCAAACATATAGATATGGTTCTCAAGAGGTTACATGAAGAGAAACTAATGATCAATTTGGATAAGTGTTTGTTCATGTAGGAGGAGATCATTTACTTGGGCTTTGTAATCTCACAAGGTGAGTTGAAAATGGACCAAGAGAAGGTAAGTGCTATACTATCTTGGCCAACACCTAAGTCTATGAATGATGTCCGAAGCTTCCATGGTTTAGAAATTTTTTAAAGGAATTTCATAAGAGGATTTAGTCATGTTTGTGCACCCATGCTTGACACCATAAAGGGAGGACAAAAGTGCAGGTTCAGTTGGACCAAAGAGGCAGATGATTCATTTGAAAAATTGAAGAAGAAGTTTGTAGAACAACCAATCCTTACCCTACCAGACTTCAACAAAATATTTTAGGTGGAGTGTGATGCAAGCCATATGGCTATTGGGGCAGTGCTTAGTCAGGAAGGAAGACCTATTACTTTTTTCAGTGAAAAGATAAATGATGCCAAGAAGAGATACTCATCTTATGACTTGGAGGTGTATGCTTTGGTTCAGTCTTTGAAGAAGTGGGAGCACTATTTATTGCCTAAAGATTTCATTGTTTTTACTGATAATTAGGCACTCATTTTCATAAATAGCCAAGAGAAGCTAAACCACCGGCACATGAAGTGTGTAGAGACCCTACAAGCCTTCATGTTCACCCTCAAACACAAGAAGGGGGTCAAGAACAAAGTTGCAGATCCTTTGAGTAGGAGGGTCTTAACTATCAACCAAATCAAGATGGAGAGTGTTGGTATTTATTCCTTGAAGAGTATGTATGATGCTGATGAAGACTTTGGAGAGATATACAAGGTATGTGAAACTTTTGGTGAGAGGTATCATATTGAGTTTTCTGAATTTCTGATACAAGATGGATTGGTATTCAAAGGAGGACAGTTGTGTATTTCTAAGTGTTCCATGAGGTTAAATATCATTAGGGAGAAGTATTGTGGAGCTATGGCATGTCATTTTGGCATTGACAAGACCTTAGACCTTGTGAAGAGACACTATTACTAGCCTAAGTTGCAGACATATGTAAGGAAGTTTGTGGAAACATGTGTAATATGTCAGAAAGCCAAGGGGAAGTCCACTAATGCAGGTTTGTATCAGCCCTTACCCATTCCTTCTAGGCCATGGGAGAGCATAAGTATGGATTTTATGTTGGGTCTACCTAGGACAAGGAGGGGATTTGACAGTGTCTTTGTAGTGGTGGACATGTTTAGCAAAATGGCTAATTTCTTGCCATGTAAGACTTCTTGTGATGCCTCATATGTTGCAGACCTGTTCTTCAAAGAAATAGTCTAAATAAATGGATTGCCTCTAAACATTGTTTCAGATAGAGATGTGAAGTTTATAGGTCACTTTTGGAGGACCCTTTGGAAGAAGTTGGGAACTAACCTAGCTTTCTCATCATCCTACCATCCTCAAATGGATGGACAAACTGAAGTTGTCAATAGGTCATTGGGAAACCTATTAAGGTGTTTGACAAGGCAACATGGAGAAAAATGGGACAATATACTGTCACAAGCAGAGTTCTCATACAATGACACTATAAATAGGAGCACAGGGAAGTCTCCTTTCCAAATTGTGTATGGCATCCACCCAAGGGGAGTATTGGAGTTAGGGGATTTTCCCAATGAAGATCCCATTAGTTTAGATGGTGAAGCTTTTGCATCAGCCATCAGGGAGGTACATGATCAAGTGAAGTCTCATCTCCAACAATCTGCAGTGAAGTACAAGGCTTATGTGGACAAGAAAAAGAGGGATGTGCAGTTTAGTGTTGGGGACTTGGTATGGGTACATTTGAAGAAGGAGAGACTCCCAAAGGGTAAGCACACCAAGCTCATGTAGAGGAAGATTGGACCATGTCAGATTTTGAAGAAATATGGACAAAATGCCTATGAAATCCAACTTCCTCCTGATATTGGATTATCACCCATTTTTAATGTGTGTGATCTTACACTTTTCAAAGGTAGTGACAATGAAGTGGAAAAACCAATGTAGGTTGTAGCATACAATGACATTCCAAGGTATGAATCACCTAAGTTGAGCAAAGTGTTAGACACTAGAGTCAAAAAGAAGGCAAGGAACAAGGAGTACATTGAGTACTTGGTGGCTTGGCAGGACAAACTAGACTCTGAGGAAGTTTGGATGACAGATAAACAAATTTCCAACCATGGTGCAGACTTACAAACTCTGATCTCAAGTGGGCTTGAGATCTCTTCTTCTGGGGAGTATGGTGCAGGTGCACCTCATCAACAAGAAAATCATGGCTCTGAGGGTGAACATTAGGACCCTAATAGTTGTCAGAGTGTGTCTTGTGTTTATGCAAGTTTGTTTCATATATTCAATAAACCCCACCATGTGAACCCATGTCACCAATTAGGCAAATTGATAAGACAATTGGGACAATGCGGTCAATAAGGGGTAGTAGAAGGTTTAGTTTTGTGTTTCATATGTTTTTGACATGTTTTAGGGGTGTTTTTTTGATCCAAGTGGGTGGATCCCCACCTTAGAAAGTTTGACAATATTTTGTGCAACATTGCAACTTTTGAGTACAAAAGTGCAACTTTTCAAAATGCGGTTGGGGGAAGCCATTCAATGGCTCCAACCTCCTCCAAATTAAGTTGGAAACCTTTGGAGAGTTGTATAAACCTTGTGGACATGATTCCCAAGGTTGTTGATGTTGTGGTTTAAAGTGGTGAAGCAATAAAACACTGAAATACTGAAGTTTTCCCTGAAATTCTGAGTTTGCAGTAATTGTACGTACTGGTACGGATTCAATTGAGTCAAATAATTCATGTAGTAGATGGAGGGGTGAAATATCTTTGATTTGGTGGTGGTTTGAGACTTTTATTGTGTTTGTGTAGTGAGAACCCTCCAGTTTTCTGACTCTTACCCAAAAAGTAAGGGTTTGGTTAGGGTTTTACTTGAAAATGGCAATATCCTGCATCTCCTTCCTCTAGAAGTTGATTCCTTTGGTGGAGTGAAAGATTGGTCAATTTAAATTAATTTTTTTGGGTTTTTGCAAGGAATATTTATTTGTGAGGACAAAGAAGCAAAACTAGGTAGGCATCTCTATGTGACTACCTTAGGCAAATTTAGGAGAGTCATCACAAAATATTATAGCGGTGGATTCCAATCATGGAAACCTGGAATTAGAGGTTACTCACCATACCCCACATTATCATGAACTTTATTTTCTTTATTGGATTCAAGAATTGGTAGTTTCTTTGTAAAATAGGCCTAATTGCCCTAACTAGGTCTTTTGGTCTCTAAAGGGTTCAGAACCTGAAAGTGCAAATCTGAGAAAACCATTTTGGGGATAAGTGTAACTCCCAAAAGGGTATCTCAAATAATAATTATTTTGTATGAGTGTGTAAAAAATTTTGGATTTAAGATCAATTTTATCTCGAAATAAGGCTACTAGCCTAGGGGGTAGGTTTCTAAAGGAGGTATAAGGAATTGGAGTCTAAACCCAAAACCAATGCTTGGACTAGTCTCTAATGTCCATAAATGAACCAATTCCAAATCCTTTAGGAGCAGGATATCATGGGATGGTGTATGGTAGGTATTGAGGCATTTACTCATCTTGAGTAGGCCCAAGCCTAGTGAATTTGTGAGTAGTTTCACCCAAGGTGTGGAGTCCTTTCTTGCAGGACCCTTGTTATCATTTTAGGGGTTAGAAGTCTAACCTTGTTTGGGCTTATCCTTAGATGTGTGGGTAGGGCTCTGCATCATCAACCCTGGTTCAGGTATCTCTTCTAAACTCAGGATTCCAAGCAAACATAAGAAGACCACTTCAAAGATCACCCCTTCGAGAAGCAGGACAATATCTATTGCCAATCAACCTCCCAAGTCTAAATTTTCTAGTTACAAAGATACTCCTCAATTTTCTACAAGTAAGCAAAGGATTTATATTGTACGCCAAAATTTCAATCCTGGGATAGGACTCTTGTCTACCCCAGACACCCAAGCAACATCAACAACATTGTCTGATAAAACTACTGCAGCAACTATCGACAAACCTGTCACATCAGCGAATCTCCCAATATAGTGGCAGAGTTATACAGAGTGATTTTGAGATAGATTCACATGAATACAAGTGGGATTCTTCATTTTCACAATCATCTGATGGGGACACTTTTGAGGTTAAGAAAGTTGAAGGAGATGCATTTATTAAGGCCTTTTGGTATCTAGTTAATGAGGACACTTCAAATAGGTTACCTCCCAAGCCCGATTACGAAGAGGATAGTACTGACGATGACCTTGGTTCCTCCTTCTTTACCCTAACTGACACATCCTATTAACTTAGCCTGATCGATGAAGCAATGCCAATTATTTACCTTGAACTCATTGAGTGGAACTCGTGAGATCCTCCACACCTTGACACCTTCCAAAATGATGACGCGATCATAGAATTTTTGGAATTATGGGATGACATACCAAGCAGGGATCACAAAGCTGGGTATGGTATTGAACTTAACCGTGCGACTTACTTTGGAGAGAATGCCACAACTTTTAGTCGCAAAAATATTACAATCAAAATAGGATCCTCAAGTGAAAATCACACTCTGGCACTTATGGAAACAAAAAGAGTAAAAACAAAGGACATATCTAGTGGTGAAAACCTCTCTGAGGTGCCTTAGGATGGAAGGTGTGACATTCTCCCCTTTAGCACTAGTCATGAGAGATTGTCTATTCTCATCGAAGAAACAAAGGAGGTTAATCTAGGGACACCTGAAAATTCATGCATACTACATCTAACAGAATCATTGACTCCAGCAGAAGATAATGATTTCATAGAGTTCTTTCACAAGAAACAAATCAATTTTGCATGGTCCTATGCAAACATGCCAGGAATCGACCTAGAACTAGTAATGCATCACTTAACAGTAGCAGAAGGAGCCAAACCAGTAAAACAAAAGCTTAGAAAGTTGCATCCTCAAATTGCACTATTAGTAAAAGTTGAACTCAAAAAGCTATTAGATGTGGGTTTCATAAGACCCATTGACTATGCAGAATGGATCTCCAACCTGGTACGAGTGGCAAAACTGACTGGGAGAATTCGTATCTATATAGATTTTAGAGATCTAAACAAAGCGTTTCCTAAGGATGACTTCCCTCTTCCAAACATTGATATGATCGTGGACCTCACAGCAGAAAATGCGATGCTCTCACTCATGGATGGATTTTTAGGATACCACCAAATAAAGATTGCTCCAGAGGATCAACACAAAACAACTTTTACATGCCCAAGGGGTACATACTGTTGGAATGTAATGCCATTCGTTCTTAAGAATGCTAGCGCCACATATCAAAGGGCAATGACTACTATCTTCCATGATATGACGCACACTAATGGAAGACTATATGGATGATTTACTAACTAAATCATTAACCAGAGAGGGTCACCTCACTATACTGGGCAAAATCTTCAACAATCTGGAGCAATATAATGTACGCTTAAATCCAAAGAAGTGTGTCTTTGGGGTAACCTTTGAGAAGCTACAGGGATATATTGTTTCAAACAAAGGAATTGAGGTTGATCCTGCAAAGGTCAAAGCAATTATGGAGTTGCCACCTCCTAGGAACATCAGTCAACTAAGAACATTACAAGGAAGGATACAATAAATTCGATGGTTCATTGCACAATTGGCCGACAAATTTCATCCCTTCACACATGATTTGCTTCACAAGAATGTTCATTTCAAATGGGAAGATAATTTCCAGCAAGCATTCCAATAGTTAAAAGACTACCTAATGACGCCACCATTATTGATGCCACCATCTCCAGACATGCCCTTATTATTATACATGTTAGCTATAGCTACGACCTTAGGAATCTTACTCGCACAACATAATGCAGAAGGCAAAGAATGTGCAGTATACTACATTTCCTAAACATTGGTAGGGTATGAACTCAATTATACCCCTATTGAACGAGCTTGTCTAGCAGTAATTTTGGTGGCCACCAAATTAAGGCACTACATGTTGACACACAAGATACAACTCATTGCCAAGATAGATCCACTCAAGTATCTACTTAGTAAAGCAGCACTAACAAGCCGTTTGGTAAAGTGGGTTATGCTCCTTAGTGAATTTGACATAGAATATGTGGAACGCAAAGCCCACAAAGTGCAAGTTATTGCAAATTATCTAGCTAAAGCGCCACTCACAGGCGACCATCCTCTCATTTCCAATTTTCTAGATGAGGAGATTTTCATTGTTATGCCAGTGTGACAATGGAAGTTATATTTTGATGGATCATACACCAGACATGGTTCAGGGGCTGGCATTCTCTTCATCACACCTCAAGGTGATAGCATTCCAAAATCATATTGGCTTATATTCCCATGCAGCAACAACATAGCAGAATATGAAACCTTGATCACATGACTATGCATGACCGTGCAGTGGAACTTAAAAGAGCTACAAGTCTATGGCGATTCACAACTGGTAATCTGACAGGTCACTGATGAATACCAAACTAAGGATGATAAGCTCATGCCTTACAAGAAAATGGTTGATATCTTTAAAGAACTATTCACAACTATCACTTTTGAGCAGATTCCTCGAGACCAAAACCGAGCTACAGATGCAATGGCTACAATATCCTCTCTCCTTGATCTTCCACAAAACTCCACATGCTACGAGTTCTTAGTTGAACAACTTTGGATCCCTGCTTATGATATCTCAGAATCCAAAATGGTCTATCAACTCATCAGTCCTGATTCCCCATGGTATGGAGAATTTTATGCCTATTTATGTGATCAAATACTTTCTCCTAACCAATCCAATAATCAACGAAAAACCTTCATACGCCAATCCTCTCAATACACCATCATTGCTAAAATACTATACCGATGAGGTCTCGATGGTACTCTCCTCCGATGTCTAGAGAAAGGTGAGGTGACCATAGTGTTAGAAGAAGTACATGAAAGTATCTACAGAGCTCATTCAAGTGGCCCTTTATTGGCTAAAAAGATCTTGCGGGCAGGATACTATTGGCCCTCCATGGAAAAAGACACCTACTACTTTGTTAGAAAGTGCAAGAAGTGACAAGTTTACAGAGATCTGATACATGCCCCAATGCAAGAATTACAACCTATCATAACATCATGGCCCTTTCATCAATGGGGACTTGACCTTGTGGGTAAAATCCATCCATCTTCATCCACCGATCATAAATTTATAATTACTGCCACATAGTACTTCACCAAGTGGATCGAAGTCGTTCCACTCACCCAAGTCACCGACAAGAAGATTGCCTCATTCATCCTCAATTACATCATCTGCTGGTATGGTGTACCCATGTCCATCATCACTGATAACAGACTCCCTTTCAAAAATCAAGATGTCCGTGAACTCTGAGAAGTTTCATATCCAACATCGTTTTTCCACCCCATATTACCCACAAGGCAATGGTCAAGAAGAAGCATCCAATTAGAATATATTGAGGATCCTCAAAAAGATAGTCAATGATGTTGGCCATGATTGGCACATTCATTTGAATCCAGCATTATGGGCATATCAAACTAGCATTCAAACCCCTATAGGTGCAACCCCCTACTCACTAGTTTATGGAGCCAAATCCATCTTTCCTATTGAGGTTGAATTACCATCTCTACGGGTCTCCTTGTGCAATCTAATAAATGATGAAGAATACCGAGTCTCACATCTCCAGGACTTGGAACTGCTTGATGAAAAGTGACAAGCTTCCTACAATCACCTAAAAGCCTATCAGCAATGCATGAGAAGAAGCTACAATCATAGGGTCAAACCTTGCACATTTGAAGTAGGATATCTTGTTCTTAGGGATAATCCTTGCAATCAACTGAATAAAGAATACCGGGGAGAATTTGAATCCAATTGGATGGGTCCATATGTCATCACTGTCGTCTTTGAGTCTAGGGTATATCAGTTAGCAACTTCAGAAGGATAACCACTATCAGATCCGATAAACAACATGCATCTCAAAAAGTTTCATACATAAGGTGTGCAGAGCATCAGGCTCATCCAATATCTGAAAATACCAAAAAAATGCAAAAAAAGTCTTGAACACAATACAAAAATATAAAACAATCAAGAAAATAGTCAAGAGAAATCATTCATCCAAATGGTGAAAACCACTCTGGTGGCGCCTTGGGTAAGTATGATGGTGAAAACCTAGTAAACATGCACCATTCATAAAAGGCTATAGCTCCATTGTCTATCAAACTTGTTGCGATCACATCCATTGCATCTATTGACCCATCATTTATACCATGGCTTGTTATTGATCTACAATCAAGGTTATTGCCTCATGTGTCCCATGTCATGCTTTCATACTGACACTTAACTGGGGGCAATATTCTTAACCTACTGATGGGAGTGGATTCTCCATGCTTGTGATTCATTAGGTTTCTCATTAAAAAATGTTCTGAAATAATACCAAAAATATTTGTAAAATCTCAGAAAATACCATAAACATTTACAAAATGTCCTAAAGAAAACACAAAAACATTCACAACATTCAAAAAATCCAAAAACATGACAAAAACATCATTCAAAAACATTTCAAATTATATTATTCCTTGTACATACACATCACAATAGTCACGAAAACAACATTTTGAAATGCCTTAAACAATGTCCACCTAGCAAAATCAACCAACAAATCACACATTTACACACAACTGTCTTCACAAGGATGTATCCTTCCTTACAAACAAGACATGGTAACATTTTCTTTCACAAGAAAATTTTGTTTGGCTGATAAGCAGTTGGTCAATTTTTTTGTATTTATATCAGGTTCCTACGCTACTCTAGGATATCCACAAGTGATTAGAGTAGCCAGGATGGTTCCTGATATCTTTTTCTTTGTTTGTTGTCTGCGGATTGTTCCAATGAAGTTTTGGGGCATATACTAATGGTGTCTACGTGGGAAGTTCACTAAGCTACGCGATCCTATGCAAAAATACAATCATGGATCACTATGGCTTACTGGCTACAACATATACCTCAACCATTTGTACATGAACCAAAATGGAGGGGAACTTTCCTTGTCTGTGATGTTTTCTTACAGGTGAAACTCTCAACCTTGGTTTCTGATACCTCAGCCAAGATCGATACTACCATGCTCAATGATGAAAATTAAGCAGCATGAATGAGACATGGATCACCATTTCATCTCATCTATTTATATTTCATTCCATTTCATATCACCCATTTATTTGTTCATTCATTGTTCATATCTGTGAGAAAGCTAAGCATATAAACCTTGTCTTGGGTACAATCACGATGGAGTTCTCTAATACATCATCTCACATCTCCATTCTATATCTGCATTTTCCAACCAACTTGACATTTATATATCATGTAGAAATGGCATTATCATTTAGTTGCATTTCAATCATTAAGTGCATTCATTATCATTTAGTTGTATTTCAATCATTAAGTGCATTCATTATCATTTAGTTGCATTTTAATCATTAAGTGCATTCATTCAATCATTAAGTGCATTCATTTAAAATCGTTAAGTGCATTCATTAAATCATTAAGTGCATTCATTCAATCATTAAGTGCATTCATTTCAAATCATTAAGTGCATTCATTATCATTTAGTTGCATTTCAATCATTAAGTGCATTCATTATCATTAAAGTGCATTCATTTATTCATTTAAGTGCCTTTGTTTATTCACCATAAAGTACATTCATTTAAAAACATATATGACATTTTTTATATCATTTCATTCATTTAGATTCATTAAGTACATTTAAAAAAATGCATAGTTTATTCATGTCATCCATATCATTATCTCATCATTTTAACATATACAATATTATCTATCAAATAGCATTATTCATTATCTAATCTCATCATTTAGCACAAATCATCATCATTTCATCACATTAATATCATTACAAAAACATCATACATCTATTAAACCTGCATCCACATGTTAGAAAATCATCCATATCATACATTTAGAAATCATATCATCAACATGTACATCTAGAAAGAAAACATATCCATCTTATATATCTAGACATAAATCATATCATCATCCTGCATAAAGAAATCATGTCATCACATAGATGCATATCATATCATCACCACAAAACTGAGATCTCATCATATATCGCATCAAAAAGAACACATGTATCAGAATACAATGATGTCCAAAATATAGGCTACCAAGAGCCATCCAAGTATCAGTATAATAACAATGTAACAATGCACAAAAGCACCTCAAATGGCACTCTGGCCCAATGCCGCTCCCCACCACCCTCCCAATCTTGCCAAGGAGGACCCATCACACCACCACTACTCTGACCCCTCTAAGACCGCTTTGATCTCACCCACCCTATCTGGGAATGGCTCATCACTTGTTGACTACTCGGTACCACCTACTCATATAATCCTCGCCAGTAGTCAATCTCTGCCCCTGCTCACCACATCTCCCTCATCATCTCCCCAGTTGGACCCTATCCCAGCACTCCTACCAAAACTCACACTCTATCCTATAGCTCCCTCACTCTATCCACTGCATGATCTCTCTCTCACACAACTATAGTCAACTCGGCCCCACGTGCAAAAAACTAGACATCCCTGGCTGCAATCTCTGCATCTCTGTCCTCTAGCTATGCCTCTAAATCTTGAATGTGCACATCGACCGCCATCAGGCGAGTCTGCAACTGTAATATCACCACATCTCATAGGTCTCCCTCTCCCCCACCTATGGCTCCTTGTCCCATCTCCATCATCTCATAACCACTCTCTCCACTTCCTATGGCTCCCTATCCCATCTCTATCATGTCATCACCACCCTCTCCACCACCGACATCTCTCCCTCCTACTCTCGCTTCTCCCTATATCAGTGGACCCTGTGATAGTCATAAAGGCTTCCCACCTCCACCTCTCCTCTGTAACTATCCTCCTCCACTCGCTCCACCTCCAAATCCATCTCCCCCACCCCAACCACCTCCACCAACTACTCCTCCTTCAAAATCTCCACCACCTCCACCTCCTCCATCTCCCCTACCATCTCTGCCATCCCTGCCTAATCTCCTCCTCCTCCCCTATCGCGGTGCTCTGTCATCCTCAAACGATGGCATGGGCTCTGCAGGATTTGAGATCTATGGAATTGGATGAGCAGCTCAATACTATGTATACTCCTCTGTCACCCCCGCATCTGCAACCTCTGCACGGTATGCCCATGGTCTAGCCTGTAATGTCCGAAACTCTACTCTCTTTCTCATGGGATAATACTAGCACCCACTGGAACCTCTCTCATACTACTTTGGCATACTCACCTAAACCTCAGGGCAAACCCTGTATACACCCAAACTATCTGATCACCCACCCTGGAAAATGCCTCTCTACCACGTATGTTGTCCATCCAATGAGGAACCACCCCATGAATACATATGGCATCGCCTCTACATCATACTCCCACTGCTCACACTCCCAGTAGGGGTTCCATATCATTGTATCTAACTCATCCAATGCATGTTGCCAGTACTCCAGCTTCCCCAACTAGGGTTGTGTCATCATACCTCCATACATATATACATAGGGTTGGTCAATTTCCCTAAACTTCAGACACACTCGTCTCAATATCAACAAGTGCTCCCATGCCCAGATATGAAGCAAGGTAATCCCTACTCCCAATGATGAAATCTCATGGTACACAACATCATGCAAATACCTGTATAAATATGCTAGCACAAATGGTCCCCATGCATATCGGGCGAGCTCACTGATCATCCGCTCAATCACCTGCCCCTAGCCCAGTGCAAGCCCATGCAACCTCCGATGCAGACATAGTATCCCTCCCAAAATGCATGATACCACTACTGGTAATGCCTCATATGAATCCACTATGTCCTCCCATAAAACCATTCCATCAAACACCTCTAAATCTAGATATGGGAATACTCATCATAGTGCCACCTCGCATAGAGCCCTGTCATATGTAACAAGCTCCCCAATAAATAGGATTTGTAGTATCCTCCAGATGTCCTCCAGTGTCACCGTCATCTCTCTTATTGCCAAATGAAAGGAGCATGTCTCATTGTGCCATCGCTTGGCCAGTGCTATCTATAATCCGTGATTCATGTAAATCATGGGTAGGTGCATCATATCATATAAACATGTTGCACATATACAGTCTATCTCCAGATTTGTCAACTGATCTCGCAGGTGCTGTGTGGTCAAGTTAGCACATATTTTTACAAAATATTTTATACTATATAGAGGTCTTTTTCTTTTATCATATGAGCATTTATTACTAGTTTGCATGTGTAGGAACCTTATTGGCACAAGTAAAGTTCTCTAGGGATTAGCTGTCTCAGGAATGTCAAGGTATCACTCAGGCACACTAAGGGCATGCACTAAGTATAGACTACACAAGGAATCCATTATGGAGGCATTTTGTCAGTAGAGAAGTCATTATGGTATGATCTAAGATTGTCTTCTAATATGTATTAGACCCTATGAGAATAGTGGCGATCACTAATATTCAACAGTGATGGTCCATCTTTGATAAATTGCAGAGTTTCAATCATTGGCATAAGTAGTCTCGATGAAATAGCATAGACGAGAAAGAGAAGGAGTATCAACATAACTTATACCAATGAAGCAACATGTGGATGCTTTGGAGCATTTAAAAAACACTCACCATGGTGTGCGCTCTTGAGAAAGTCATGTCATCCAGATAGCTTGTTCTGATGAAACAGAAGGTGATTGTTTTCCTATCGACTTGTATTGGCTTATCAACAAAGCGAAGAAATTTCTATACCAATAACCTATGAAACCATCGATATAACTTATAATGGTATGGAAAAGCTTATCATATAGTATCGGGAGATCGGAAGTAAGGAGAAAGTTTTATCCCGATACCCAATGACTAAAGGAAACTGAAGACGAACCCATCGGAAAAAAGAACCTTATTGGAGTAGTACAAAAAAAGCTAGACCAATCCCCAATGACATGGAGAATCAGAAGGCGGAGCTATCATTATTACCTATACCGATAAAAAAAACTCGAAAGCATAAAACACAAAAGGGCATCAGGTACTCATTGGGACTTCGGGAGGAATAGAAAAAGGCTATTCTGACCCCCGATGAAGATATAAGAACTTGAGGGGGCATCGGTGTGAGTTATATCAATAAAGAAAGCATCTAATGAGGATTCATCAGGACATCAGAAGAAGAACTTTTATGTTATATTGAAACCCGATAGGACCGTTTAGGCAAATGGTAAGTGCGAGGAGTTCCTCAAGATAAGTTATGCCTATAACGTGGTGGTCTTAGTCAGAATGCGGATTGGAATATTGAGAACATCGGGCATCAGAGGGACATGAAATAAACTATGCCGACACCCAATGAGTTAAATAAAAGGAAACCAAAGGTGAATACATCGGGGAGAGTTGTGTCGATGGAGTGTTGAAACAAAAGGCAAAGCCAAGACTGAAGTGATGCCCATCGGGATGAAATGAACCATTGAGATAAAGAAAAAATTGATATCCTGAGACCTGATAAGTGGGTCGGGATAGCTTGTGCCAAGCAAAAAGTAGTAAAGTCATAATAATCGGCGCCAAACATTTGAATGTTCAGGAGGAGTCTCGCCGATTAGCCATTGGACGTCTTGATGAAGAAGAACTGACAAAAAGGTTTCCATTAAATGCATCAATTGAGTAGATTTGTTGCCGCACGAAGCAAATCCATCAAGATTTGCAATAATCAATTGCAAGATTGGACTCCTTGGGACATATAACCAGCATTGTAGAGCAGCTTTTCTCATGAAGTTATTGCAGAAAGATATCGAGTGCCTATTGAGAAAATTTCTAAGTTATTGAGAATAGAGTGAAGGAATTTTTAGAGATGGAGGGGTCAAGCTCAAAAGGGAAGTGAAAGGTTGCCAAAATATCTAAAACCATGACAAAGAAATCAAAGGGTGAGGTCGGTGAGGTCTGAAGAAAGTTAAATCAAGACATGAAAGACCAAATGGGATCTCCAAGAGCTAGGTCACGTAGAGCTAAGGTAAGTTTGCCTTTGCACAACTAGTTGGAGGATAGATACAAAGAGATCGGAGATGTATTTACCACAGTGCAAGGGCACGAGTTGTTTCTTTTCCATTACTTTCATAGGGATGAGCCCATGCCAATTTCAAACCCATGGAAAAATGGTATAGGAAAGCTTGTAGTACCCAATGTGTTTGTGAATATTGATTTGTTGAAGCTTTTAGTAAGACATTATGATGCAAATAAGTGATGCATTATGCTATTTGATGGGACTGCTCTAGTGCATTTTGCAAAGGCTACAATTCAGGAAGTTTTTGCAGTACATTTGGAGGCGGATGTGCCTTTGTCTTTTGTAGATTTGGAAGAGGAGTATAGGAAGATGGACACTACATACCAGGGCTGGAACCTTGCTGTCCACGAAGCAGAGAAGGGGAGACTAACAGAGGAAGATGGTCCTCCTTATGACATGACTATTTTCAAGAAGTATTTGCAATATACATATATGGCATGGGGTCAAGTGGGAGGAGTTGAAGCTCCTAATGTGGAAAAGATAGGACCACTAGTTCTAGTAGTAGAAGTTCAGAGGCATGAGCCTAGGGTTTTTGACTTCACTTCATACCTGGTAGATAGATTGCATGAAGGTTTCTTGAACCTGAAGGATAATCCAGACAAATATTTCAAGCACTATTCATTGTTGATGCATATTGTTTTATTTTATGGGAAACTTAGAGGGTTGTGGCCAGAAGAATTGAATGTAAATACAGTTGGGAAGGATGGAAAGGAGTAACCAGTGCAATTATGGGTTTCCCTTTGGGATTATAGATTTGTGAATTCCCATTACCTCAAATTTAAGGAATTCTTTGTCAAACCAATTTTCTTGATTTTTGGTGAGCCACGACAAGGATCATTTTTTGAGGAGGTCAAGAAGTTTCTTAGGCCTCATGAGCACCAAAATCCAAAGGTCAATCACAACTGGGGTGATTGGTACTCATGCCAAAATTTTAGTTTTGTTCGATGCTATGGATTTGAGGGTTATCCATATGTGCTACCAAAGCCTGCACCAGACAAGATTGCCTTCTTGGAAATTGTAAGGCAGTTAAGTCTGTCTAATGCCAAACATTTCGGAGGAGCACACAAGAAAGTTTTCCTCCCTGGCACACTTCACTTTCAAGATTTTAAAATTGTATCAACCAGGGCATATGAGGCCATTGGCAGGAAGTTGGTGGATGAATACATCTTGTTTCAGCATGCATCTAGAACACACTATGATCTTGAAGGTTACATCCATTCAAGCAGGAAAAGATAGGAGTTGGGAACTACTTCCATCAGGAAGATGAATTTGAAGATATGTGCAAAAATAAGGAGGTGGAAGAGCTTGCAGAAGTTATGGGGACCTTGGAAAAGAATCTAGAGGAAAGAAAGCGGAGACTAGAAAGGATGGAGGGAGAACTAGCGCAAAGTGATTCAGGGGAAAATGAAGGAGTCTCCAAGCTCTATGCACCTGAGAAGGAGAAGGACTCAGAAGAAGAGAATAGACTTATTGTTGCACTAAATGCAGAAATAGATGAAAGAATGGCAGAGCATGTTTCTTTTGTATCTGATGATCAATTCATTAAGTCTAAGGAATTCAAATCATTCTTGTACCACTTCAAGGGTAAGAAATTAAGGGAAACAATACCAAATGTTACCCCTGAGAATGAAGCAGAAATGATGAAGAGGTTGAAGAAAAACATTGACACAAAAGTTGAGGCTATGACCCTGCAAAAGGGTAGGCAATTGCTAGTAGAGGCAGGAATAATTGTGTTTCCGAGATGGGACCTGAGTGCTTCATTCATTTTTGATTCTTTGTTACATTCACATAATAAGGATATGAAATTGAATATCCAAGGAGTGCAAGATATTTTTATTGGATCAAGATATGATCCAAAGGAGGAAGAAATGTTATTTTGGGCCTTATATCCACCTAACAAAAGGCCAAAAATCATTGATGTAGATAAAGCTTTTGGTCATATGATGACTTTGAAAGTTGGAGAAGTAGATCCTATGGTCACAACTGACATGGGTATTATATTTTCAAAATTTAATAAGGCCCAAATGAAACATGAGATAGCAGAAAAGAATTAGTATAAGGCTCTATATGAAGAGACCCTTAAGAGGACTGGGAACCCGGTTCCCCAAATTACAGATTTAGGAGGCCAATGGAAGAAAAAATTTGAAAAGCTATCTTATGAACACAATAAGTTGAAAAAGGAGGTGAGAAGCATTAGGGCCGATACTACTTGTGTGTTGCTAAGTAAGAGATATGACAATATGGAGAAAGCATTGGACAAATTCTGGGGTGAATATCATAGGAACATGGACAATATGGTTTCTCACACCAGAATTCGAGATAGACTCGACATGTTGTTACAGGATGCATCGACCAGAGAGAAAGTGAAGAAGAAGGTGCAAGGTCTTCTTGTTACACATGAGGAAATTACAAAGGAATTGAAGTCTGAGTTTGATGAATTCCAACAGATTGTTCAGTATGGGGTTCCTAGTCTGGTAGATGATGCAGGTGTGATCAAAGACAGAACCGTATGGATCTCTGAGTGCAAGTCTATGCTTAGTGTAGCCCAAGCCATCACCAGAGTAGATGTCCTTGACATGAACGACATGACCAATCAGTTGGAGAATTTTTATGTGATTGAGAATGCAGCCAAGGATGCGATCTTCAATGCTACAACATACAAGGATCTGGGCTACTTGCGGCATATTAAAAAATGTGGACGACGGCTGGGTCGAAAGTCTTAGTGTTGTGTTTTAGTTTGTGTAATGTAATTGATATCTTAGTTAGGTTTTTAATTACTATTTAGTTAGTTGTTAAGATAATGAAAGGGTGTGTCCTTTCATTCCTGTTTTTTAGCATATGTATTTGTATTAAGTCATTTTGTATCATAGAGGGCCAGAGTTTTTTGGAGGGAAATCATCATACTGCTATAGGGACTGAAAGTCATATGTATTAGGAAATTTTATAGGAAGAAGAAAATGTCATTTTTGTGCAAGCAAATTGTAATGAAGTATCTCCAAGTGTAGCTTTTGTGTACTATCATTTCTCAAAGATTAATATACAGGATTTGTTGTTTCTACTTCAAATGCATTGTCTACTTTCTGTGTTGATGAAACATTATTTGTCCTCTTGATAAATTTGTTTAAGGATTTGCTATAATGTGAATCACATGCTGTTACATTAAATGTGAGATTGGGTTCTTATTGTTTATGTTACACATATTGAACCATTATAGTGATTATTAACATTGTCTCCCGAGTTGATAAAGTTGTTTGTCCACAAAGTATCATATATATTCTAAGATAGAGGTACTGGTCTGTTATTCATTCTCTGAGATTCTGATTTGATATGCATAAGGTCCTTGAGAGAAAATCATTCTTCTAAAACCTTTTGAACTATTCTATTGCATATTTCTTCAATGTCCTGAAAGCATTTTATTTTGAAAATACAACAATCTTTATACACAATTATCTTTACATTCAGTTTTCAATTTCAAAAGCATTCAAATAAAAGCACTCAGCAGTAGCAGGAAATTATTTCCATTCTTGAAAAGAGATATCTTTCCAAAGTTTAAATCCACTTTAAATAACTCTTTTTGTGCTTGAGAGGGATAGGTATACCCACCTACGTTCAGTGGAGCCTTAAGTGCAGAGGGATTTGGTCTTTGACCATCCTGTTAGGGTTTCAAGCAGATCCGAAGCAAATATGAACTAACAATTATATGCAGATTTAAATACAAAAGATAAAGAAATAAAACAGGACACAGATAACACAGAGATTTAACGTGGTTCACCCAGAATGGGTTACGTCCACCATACACAGCCGTCCAATCTTTCTTATTATCCAGCAAAAATAGTACATCAACCTTACAATGCCTTAAGCATCCCAGCCACTTATAACATGCATTTTTAGGGCAACAAACAAAGTCGGCCTTTTTAGGGTTTTATTACAATGTCGGTTTTCATCAACAAAAAAGGGCAAATTTTTTTTTTTCTCGGGGGCTGCCGCCCCCGAACCCCTGCCTGGGGCCCGGCCCGGCCCCGGACCCCGACGAGGATACGTGCTGAGTGTACAGTACTTTGCTGATCAGTCGCCACATTTCAACAATCTCCCACTTGGAAACTGATCAGGCTCCACACCGAACAATCTCCCACTTGGAGACTGATACTACACGACACCACTGTACATGCAACATCCGCTGGATAAAACACTAGGACTTGACTGGTATAAATTCTACAATTATTAATCAAGAAGACCAACAGAAACTGATGAAGAAATCAGCTTCTCCTGTGGAACTTCCTTTGTGAACATATCGGCAGGATTCTCACTTGTGTGAATCTTCTCAAGCCGTAACTGACCCTCCTCCAAAATAGTCCGGATGAAGTGGTACCTGAGCTGAATGTGCTTTGTCCTTGAATGAAAAGAAGAGTTCTTCGCAAGATGAATGGCACTCTGACTATCAGTATACAATGGGCTATCCTCTTGTGTCTGACCCAATTCCTTCAGAAAACATTGCAACCAAATCATCTCTTTGCTGGCTTCTGTAGCAGCAACATACTCAGCTTCAGTGGTTGAAAGTGCAACAACCTTTTGCAGCCTAGAAATCCAACTGACTGTAGTTCCCCCTATAGTAAAAACATACCCTGTAGTACTCCTCCGTGAATCAATATCACCTGCCAGATCAGAGTCAACAAATCCACTTAGAGCAGCATTAGATCCTTTGAAACATAATGCCTTCGTAGTAGTTCCTTTCAAATACCGAAGAATCCATTTCACAGCATTCCAATGTTCCATACCCGGATTACTCATAAACCTGCTCACAACTCCCACTGCATGTGCAATATCTGGCCTTGTGCATACCATTGCATACATCAGACTGCCAACAGCTGATGAATACGGGATGTTAGACATTTTATTAACCTCTTCCTGTGCCTTTGGACACATCTCCTTAGTCAATTTGAAATGACTAGCCAAAGGTGTACTAACTGCTTTTGCATCCTGCATGTTAAATCTTTTCAACACCTTCTTTATATACTCACTTTGGGACAAATTCAAGGTTCTATTTTTCCTGTCCCGTGTAATCCTCATATCGAGAATTTGCTTAGCTGCACCCAAATCTTTCATAGCAAATGACCTGGCTAATTTTTGTTTAAGATCATTTATATGTTGCATGTTAGACCCAGCAACAAGCATGTCATCAACATAAAGCAACAGGATAATATAACTGCCATTATCAAATCTCTTAAAATATACACAATGATCAGAATGAAATCTATGATAACCGTGTTCAGCCATGAAACTATCAAATTTTAAATACCATTGTCGGGGTGCTTGCTTTAGGCCATACAGACTTTTCTTCAACCTGCACACCAAGTTCTCCTTACCTTTGACCTCATATCCCTGAGGTTGCAACATGTAAATTTCTTCCTCCAAATCTCCATGGAGAAAAGCTGTTTTGACATCTAATTGTTCAAGATGTAAATCATCTGCAGCCACAAGACTAAGTACAGTTCTAATTGAAGTCATTTTTACAACTGGAGAAAATATTTCATCATAATCTATACCCTTTTTCTGTGCAAAACCTTTTACCACAAGTCTGGCCTTATATCTTTTTTTGACCTCCTTCCTCCTCCTTCAGCCGATAAACCCATTTGTTAGGCAAGGCTCTTTTTTCTGCAGGTAAAGGGACTAAGTCCCAAGTCTTATTTTTCATCAAGGAATCCATCTCCTCTTTCATGCCTAGTTGCCACTGTTGTTTGGCATCCACCTGCATTGCTTCTTCATATTCTTCTGGTTCACCAGAATCTGTTAATAAAATAGAATACAAAGAAGGAGAAAATATTTCAGGGGGTCTACTTGTCCTCGTAGAACGTCTAACACTTGCAGGAGTTTGTGGGACAATCTGTTGTTGCTGAGCATCAGGTACCTGTGGCATTTCATTTTCAGGAATCTCATCCAACACCACATATTCTTGTTTGTCCTGTTCATGCTTCTTTTCCTGCATCTGTTCTTTATACATAACCTTCTCATTGAATATAACATCTCTACTTCTAATTATTTTCTTATTTTCAAAATCCCATAACCGATAGCCATATTCATCTATCCCATATCCAATGAAGGTACATTTCTGAGATTTAGCATCAAGCTTGGTTCTGTTTTCTTTATCAACATGGACAAAAGCTTCGCAACCAAAAGTTTTTAGAAAAGAATAATTTACCTTTTTACCAGTCCATGCCTCCTCTGGAATACCACCATCCAAAGGGGTTGAAGGTCCTCTATTTATCAAATAGACAGCAGTATGTACAGCATCTGCCCAAAAATGTAAGGGCAATCCAGCATGCAATCTCATGCTCCTCGCACGTTCCATGATGGTCCTATTCATTCTCTCTGACACACCATTTTCCTGTGGAGTTCCTGGAACTGTCTTCTGCTTTCGAATCCCATTTAAGGAACAGTAATCTTCAAATGCTTTGCTGCAATACTCACCTCCATTATCCGATCTGAGACACTTCAACTTTTTTCCTGTCTCATTCTCAACCAGAGCTTTCCATTTCTTAAAAGTTTCAAAAACATCTGATTTTTGTTTTAGGAAATATACCCATGTTTTTCTAGTTGAGTCATCAATAAAAATAACATAATAACAAGAGCCACCAAGAGATGATACCTGAGCCGGTCCCCATACATCTGAATGTACAAGCTCTAACTTCTCACTCTTCTTCTCTTTCCCAACCTTGAGAAATCTGACTCTTTTCTGTTTACCATAAACACAGTTTTCACAGAACTCTAAATCAATCTTCTTTAGTCCTGGCAATAGATTTTTGGAGTGAAGGATTTTCATCCCTTTCTCACTCATGTGCCCAAGCCTATGGTGCCACATTATCTAATCTGTTCTTGCAACATTTATTGTTGTTGTCCCTGCAGTAACTTTATCTGTAGCAGCTAAGGTAGAGTAAGTGTTACCAGTACACAGATATAATGTGCCTACCTTCGCACCTTTAGCTACTACTAACGATCCTTTAGTGACCTTCCACATACTGTCTGAGAAGGTAACTATGCAACCTTCACTACCTAGTTGCCCTGCAGAAATTAAATTTCTTCTTAAATTAGGAACATGTCTTACCTCCTGCAGAAACCAGTCATTACCATTCTGCAACTTGATCTTTATCTTTCCTTTTCCAACAATTTGACAGGGCTCATCATCACCCAAATATACCTGTCCAAAATCACCTTGAACATAATCTAGAAAGTATTTTCTATGGGGTGTAGCATGAAATGAAGCCCCAGAATCTATTACCCAGGAATCATTAACATTATCCAAACATAATATTAAAGCATCTTGTAGAGTATTACTTGCAATATTAGCTTCCTTACTGTCATTTTCATTTTTGTCTCCTTCTTTGTTTTTCCGAGACCAACAGTCTTTCTTTAGATGACCAGGCTTTCCGCAGTACCAGCAATCTTTCTTTCCTCTAGATTGAGAGCATCCTTTCTTTGACTTCCCTCGTGACTTCTCATTCCCAGGGCCTTTTCCTCTTTCCTTTGATCTTCCTCTGTTCTCCACATTCAAAACACTACTCGATGATGTTGGAGTCTCACCTGTGCTTTTCCTTCGCATTTCCTCGCTTAGGATAACACCAACAATATCATCAAATACCAAAGTATTTTTACCAGAGACAGAGTTACTTACAGCCATAACCAAGCTATTCCAGCTTTCTGGCAAAGAACATAAAATCAAGAGAGCCCTAACCTCTTCTGCAAAGGTAATTTTTACCGAAGACAATTGACTGGTAATTGTATTAAATTCATTTAAGTGCTCCGCTACAGATCCTCCCTCACTCATTTTCAAATTAAACAAATGCTTCATAAGAAATACCTTATTCGAAGCCGAGGGTTTCTCATACAGCTCAGCCAATGTTGCCATCAAATCTACAGTCGTTTTTGCTTCTGTTATATTGAATGCTACAGACGCCGCAAGGCACAATCGAATGGATCCCAGTGCCTTTCTATCTAAAATGTCCCACTCTTCATCTGATATTGTGGTCGGTTTCTTTGCCTTTCCTTCCAATGGCCGCCACAAATCCTTTTGATACAGGTAATCCTCCATCTGCATTTTCCATAACTGATAATTCTGGCCGTTAAACTTTTCAACCTTGAATTTGGAATCCTCCATTGCTCCCACTCAAATCTGAAAGTCCTACCAATTTACAGAAAACCTCGCTCTGATACCAATTGTTAGGGTTTCAAGCAGATCCGAAGCAAATATGAACTAACAATTATATGCAGATTTAAATACAAAAGATAAAGAAATAAAACAGGACACAGATAACACAGAGATTTAACGTGGTTCACCCAGAATGGGTTACGTCCACCATACACAGCCGTCCAATCTTTCTTATTATCCAGCAAAAATAGTACATCAACCTTACAATGCCTTAAGCATCCCAGCCACTTATAACATGCATTTTTAGGGCAACAAACAAAGTCGGCCTTTTTAGGGTTTTATTACAATGTCGGTTTTCATCAACAAAAAACGGCAAAAAAAAAAATTTCTCGGGGGCTGCCGCCCCCGAACCCCTGCTCGGGGCCCGGCCCGGCCCCGGACCCCGGCGAGGATACGTGCTGAGTGTACAGTACTTTGCTGATCAGTCGCCACATTTCAACACATCCCTGTTTGTTGGCCAAGGCTAGTTGGATCAGTTAAGGGCTTAGCAAATCCTTAAGTTTTCCAATCTATGGTTTTGGGCACCAACAGGCTAGATGCCTCTCACGCATCTACAAGACCCCTAAGTGATCCTCCTACAAAAACCACAAATCACACAAACATTCTCAATACTCCTTTCTATGCAGCATTGCCTCTTACCTAAACTTCATCGGATGCTTTTTCAAAGTATCCAAGTCTCATCGGGTAACTCGACTCACTACTAAACCTAGGCTACCAATAGGCATTTACATCATTTGCCTAGTCTCAACAGGTTCACATAGTCTCACAAGTCACTATTACGCATGCAAAAAGCAAACATTGCTATCAACTATCCATTTGACATTCAACTTGGGGAAACGAACACTGACCCTTCTACACTTATAGACAAAAGTGCTACAACATTGATAAAAGCACCACAACACAATAAACAATGCTATTTTACACATACAATAGCACTAACCCAACCAACCACACTATTTTTAACCTACAAAAGTGCTTACCAAAATCAAAAGTGCTACAATGCGCAACACATGCGCTATACTAACCTCATTCATTCAACTAGACAAATGCGCTAAAACTACAAAAACAATCCCACTATACCTACTATACCAAAGTGCTATATTGGCAATAGCGCTAAAAACTATTGCACAAAAGCGTCATTGTGGCACAGATGTGCTACTTTAGACAACAAAAGTGCTAAAACAACTTTTTAGCACCATTGTTGTCCGACATTTTCCCCTAGCTATTAAATGCACTAAATTAACTCAAAAGGAAAAAGTCAGAACTAGACTTACCGGGGCACCATACTCCACTGGCCGCTGGTACGTCTAGATGCACTCCAATCGATGATCGACAATGAGAAACATCATTTTCTCTCTCTTACACAGCTGCATAGGTCACTGTTAGAGGCTCTGGATTTTTATGGCCAAGTGTACAAATGAGGATTGTTTTACCTCTTCTCCCTTATATATAGCCTACCGCTGCATCACCCTGTGACGGTCGTGACCCCCGCGTACTTCTGAGGCTTTCCCTTTCTCCATTTTACCCCCATTTTCCTCCATTCTCTCGCCATTTCCTCTAAATTCCTCTATTCTACTGTCCCCTAACTTCTTTCTATTTTTAGAGAGATCACCCAATTTTCTGAAATTTTGTCCCATCTCTTGAGGGGGCATACCTAACCACTATCTTGGTGCATACTGGGGCACATACTATGTTTACTTTTTTTTCTTTGAAACGATGAGATAAACCACACCATCTCAAAGAGGGGAAAATGTAGACACCCAAATCTATCCACTTAATTGAATTAATATTTAATATTTATTTGATTATTTAAACCATCGATCAACAGTTAATTAAATTAATATTTAATTAATTCATCTTAAACCTCTTCTCCTATAAATTAAATAAATTATTTAATTTAATTCATTAAACCATATTCTGACAATTAATTAAATGAATAAAGCATATTTGTTTAATTAACCACTCTCCACATTTAAATAAATATTTATTTAAATCTCTAAAACCCTCCCACTTGCATTCTCCTACAAATACAAGTTGCACAATTTTAGTTGAAATAAATAAATTTTATTTTAATGAAAATCCCCTTTTATCCTCACACACTTGCTCACTAACTTTCTTCTAGACTCTTCTAGCCCCTTCTAATTAGCCTAATCCCCATCTATAATCATTTGCACATTCCTAAACAAAGGTCAGTTCTCAAAAATGCCTCAAAGTATTTGAAATGCATTAAAGGCTTTTATTTTTCAACATGTTAACCCCCAAATTCTTTCAAAGCCTTTATGGATCTTACATAACCATTAATGGTTAACTCCACCTCCCCACATGGTTAGAGAATTTCTCTCTAACTCAACCCTCATTTAACTCATGGGTCTCTTCAAGCATTTATTTCTTTGACCATGGTTATCTCCATTAACTCTTGCACAAGAGTTTATCCATTGGATAAAAACATTATCCATTGGATAAAAGCTTTATCCACTAATTCAAGCCTAACCAAACCCTCCTTGGGTAACCCTCATGTCATCTCAAGCATTTAATGCTTCTTCACTCTCCTCTCAAGCCATCTCATGTTGACACTTGTCATCATGGGATTGGGTTGAAATCCATCACATGGATCCCAAACCCATCAATATTGACCCTTCACAAGCTCACTCAATCTTGGACATTCAATCAACATTTTTCCCTATAAAAGGACCTCATTCCCCAAGCAAGAAAAGAAGGAAGAGAGCATTAGAGCATTTTTATTATAGTAAAATTTACATAGACATTAATTAGGAGCTTTCTCATAGAAAAACATTTTACAATTGCATAAGCATTTGTTTTCATTTACAACCCTCATGAATCTTCATATGACATCCATGGATAAAGCTAAAAGATGAGAGCTACACTCATTTGGGACTTGGAGAGGAGAGGAACAAGGAAGAGCCAACATCATCAAGAATAGGGAGGGAGTATTAGAGTTGTCTAATTCTTTGTTTTCCTCTTTGCTTTGTTATTAATCTTTCTTGATATGCTTTGAAATGGATTCATTTTCATGTTATGCTTATGGTTGAAATTTTGCTAACATAATTTATTTATTGTCCACTAATCCCTTTTTCACGGTATTAGTACCTGTTTTAGAGCCTCCCCTAGTTGCTGTCCTACCTTTACCAGCACTGAATTATCAAGTTGCAGCCCAAGCAAATATTGTTACACTCCCAAATCAAGAGTTTCAAGAGTTTAAAAATGAGATGAAGACCATGTTCCAATGTTTTGGGAACAAAATGACCAATATTGAGAAACAAGTAGCCCAAAATGCCAAGCCTTATCAAGCTCCTTATCATAATAACCAACAGAACATGCCTCCTTATCAAGCTAATCCTCAGGGTCAAAGAAGGAATTATAACCAAAGATCCAAAATACCTTACAATATTAACACTACTAGTACATCTAAGGATATTGTCCCAACTCAAAACAATGTGGCATCGGATTATGATTGGTGTTATCCTTGCAACCACCCTCATAATAAGACCACTTGTTCGAATGGTATGCTACATCAAGTGCTCATGGTTCAGAATAATGTTGTTGTCTCAGAAGATGATACTCATGGAACTCATGAACAACAAGGTTCTCATTCTGAACAAGGCCTAGATGTCACCTTGGTCAATTGAAAAGGTGAAGAATTTTGTGGGGTGAATCAGCCACAAGCTCAAAATCACTCTTACACTTCTATTGCAGAAAATACATGATCCAAAAAGAGGACCATTGATATAGGACAACAAGCTGGTAAAGACACCAATTAGGCTTCTACAAGCCAACAAGCACCACTTGAACCTCAAGCCACTCAGAATACACAAATTCTACCAAGAGGGCAACCCATGGTCAACAAGGATAAACCAAGAGGCCAATCACAAACAACACAAGTTCATGAAGATGCTACTATTAAAAAAGGACAACATAAGGTTAGTACAAGTTCATTTAACATTTTGGATCAACTGAAGAAGACACATGTTAGTGTCTCAATGTGGGATTCCTTAGCTCTTCTAGGGCAAAAGGATTTGCTATAAAATGCCCTGTCTAACCTCTCTTTGTCATAAGACCCTCCTGATGAGCATCCCAAAGTTGTCTTATCCAATTCCCCTCAAGAAAAGAAGAATGAACAACAAATTCAAAAGATTAAACCCCTTCCTTTTTATCTAACTTTGATCATAAGCCAGCACCTAGTGCATAATTGTATGATTGATTTAGGTGCACGTAGTTCTATCATGCCAAAGAAGATAGTTGATAGGTTGGGTTTGAGATATGAGCCTCTTTCAAAAAGGGTAGTCCAACTAGATGGGATAGCAGTAAACCTATGATTAAAAATATGGGTCTCACATTACATGCATTCCCAAACTTCTCAATTCCACAAGATATGCACATCATAGATCTTCCGTCTCACTTTTCCTTATGCTTGTCAAGAGATTTCAAAGCTAAGTTGGCTGGGTATTTATGTTCTGATTGGTCACACATGTTCTTCATAACAAGATATGGTACCAAAGTGACCATTAAATCAGAATTTTTAGCTAATGATCATATAGAACCATACATCCCAAGTTTCCATACAAGAAATTGATGAACAACCCAATATCCAAGATCCAAACACCCCAATAGAAGGGATACCTGATGCAGTATTAGATGAATGGGCAGTTGAGAATGATGAGGAAGATCCATTCAAGCACATGGAAGAGTTAGAGCTTGGTGTCTACATGATCCATGAAGAGGGTATTGTTGTTCGTAATCTTGAAAAAGATGATAAACAACTGTCCAATCAGAATGATGAACAATAAAGCAATGAATTGTGGCAACTCTATTTTGATGGCTCAAGGAGCAAGGTTGGTTTTGGAGGTGGTGCTATGTTGATCTCTCCTAAAGGTAAGAAATACTTTTCAGCCTTTAGAATTTCTTTCAGCTGTACTAATAATACAGCTGAGTATGAGTCACTTGCACATGGATTAGAATGGGATAGAAAGAGAAATGTAAAGTGTTTAAAAGTATTTGGGGATAGTGAAATAGTGTTAAATCAAGTAAGAAGTGTCAATGTGACTAAGAATGATGTCCTTAAAATGTATAGGCATAGAATCTGGGATTTAATTGAAGAGTTTGATGATTTTAACCTGTTGTCCGTGCCTAGAAATCAAAATAAGGAAGTAGATAGATTGGATGCTTTGGGTGCTCAATTTGATATCCCAGAAGAGGTAAAGAATGTTGAAAAACAATAGTATGTCAAAGTGGTTGTTAGGCCTTCAATTCCAGATAATAGAGTCAATTGGCAAGTCTTTGATTCAGATGAACAAATTATTAATTTTCTTATTGAAGAGGTTGAATTTGCAGCTGGTAATCAGAATAAATTTATAAAACAATATAAAAATCAGATTCTTGAATTAAAGAGTAACAAGCTGCCAAAGGGATTGGTAACCCTTGAGTCAATCTTTAACACTGACGATTAGGGTAGAAAGGAAAAGGGCAACATGCTGGTTAAAGAGGAGAACTATGAACCTATTGAAATCTTCAAAGATGAGTTATTGAATCTTGGCAAGGTATATACAGTTGAAGAGAAACATGAATTTGTTTTGCATTGTCAAGAGTTCAATGATGTGTCTGCATGGAAGTATGAATATTTGAAGGGATTTAATCCTGAATTAGCCAAACACATCATAGGGTTGGAAGCTAATGCCAAACTTGTGAGACAAAAGAAAAGGCCCCTCAATCCAAAACTTGAGCATCTCATGAAGACAAAACTAAACAAGAAGGTAATATCATCTTTCCTATAAAGCATACATCTTGGGTTTCAAATTTGGTTCCCATA
This sequence comes from Cryptomeria japonica, assembly GCF_030272615.1. Lineage (NCBI taxonomy): Eukaryota > Viridiplantae > Streptophyta > Pinopsida > Cupressales > Cupressaceae > Cryptomeria > Cryptomeria japonica. The sequence goes on from NC_081407.1 coordinate 508,012,181, forward strand.
AGAAAGAATAATGGTGAACTTAGGCTTTGTGTAGACTTTAGAGATCTTAATAGAGCCTCCCTAAAAGATCATTACCCGCTGCCCTCAATGGAGCAAATCTTACAAGTAGTTTTAGGCTTAGATAAATTTTCACTACTTGATGGTTATTCTGGTTATAATCAAATTATAGTAAAAGAGGATGACCAATTTAAGATAGCCTTTACTACAAAATGGGGAACAATGGCATATAGGAAAATGCCTTTTGGTTTGTCAAATGCAGGAGAAAACTTTCAGAGGGCAATGGATATGGCCTTCCAAGGTCTTATAAATTAATTTGTTTTGGTTTATCTTGATAACATAACTATTTTTTCAAAGCATGAAGAGGAAAACTTTGGCCACTTAAGACAGATTTTTGAAAGTGTAGAGAATAAGGAGTATCTGTAAATCCCAAGAAATGCATCTTTGTTGTCCATGAGGGTAAGCTGCTAAGCTATATTGTCTCTAAACATGGCATAACCATAGATCCAGAAAGGGTAAGTGTTATTTTAGCTTTGCCTTTACTTGCACATAATAAGGGTCTTCAAATTTTTATAGGTAAAATTAACTTTGTGAGGAGATTCATCCCTAATATAGCAGTTCTTATGAAGCCTTTGACTAGCATGCTTAAGAAGAATATTACTTTTAGCTGGTCTAAAGAGGCTAAGAATAATTTTGAAGAGATTAAGAGTGCCATAGCATCAGCTCCTACCTTGATAAATCCAGACTTTGCAAAAGATTTTGTGTTGTATGTTTTTGGTAGTTTTGACACTATTTCAATTATGTTGGTACAACTGAATGATGAGGGATTGGAGCAGCCAATAGCATTCTTTAGCCAAGGCCTAGAAGGGTATGAACAAAATTATTCTTTTATTGAGAAACATGCATTGGTAGCCATTAGGAGTCTAAATAAATTCAGACATATGCTTTCAAATAACAAAATTTATCTAATGGTTGCTCATCGTAGTATAAAAGATTTTTTGTTGAATAAGGATCTTAATGACAAAAGAGTTGGTTTGATCACGAAAGTGATGGAGTATGATATCAATATAAGGTGACCAAGTTGTTGGTATTTGGCATAACTAATGCAGATGAGGTGATGCAGTTGAAGATGGATGACTGGACCGGTAAAGGATATAAGTCTATTTGTGATGAAGAGATTAAGATTCTATGAGTAGATAACATGATCAGTTATTTGTGTTGTCATTGCTGGCAACTGATGTCAAATGATGTTCCTGATGTCTTTTTTGTCATCTAAGTTATTTGGTTTAACAAAAGACAAGGTTTACTAATAGAGAGCTAAAGTTTGTGAAATAGGATGGGTTGATCAGCGATGATTGGTGATTTGCAGTTTGGATGGTCAACTTGTATCATGGAAAGGTCTATGTGACCAAAACCAGAACTTGTGGAGATTACCGGAAGACATGTTTCAAATTTCTGATGAAGTTTTGCTAAGGTTTTAGTAGGGTTTAAGATTGGTGAAGAAATCATGAAACCAGTAATGATTTTTGTTATGACAGTGATCGACGACAAGTCTACATGAAGTTGGTAACATGACACAACCCACATGAAAGATTTGATAGATGTTTTGGCACAATTCAAGGAAGAATTTCTTGGGAATTAGCGAAATGCTTAGTAGAGTGTTTTGAGGGTTTGACTTTGATATAGATCAGATTTCTGTGATGGGTTACGATCAACCTGTAGCATCCTAAAATTGTGACACTTGCAATTCCGACTGCATTTGGGTCTTCACGATGGCGGCGCAACGTTGAACCTAAATGGAGACCCCGAAACCTGCTTGCGACATCAAAAACTGCATATTTCTGCACCTTGGCCTGATCCTTCCTTGCACCCTGTTGTCCCAGGAGGTGGGACCATGGCGCCCAGCGCCCAGGTCCTTCAGGACCATGGCGCCCAGCACCCTGGTCCTTGGCCCTATTTTGGGCCCGGTCTCTTGTTGGGCATCAGGTCTTTAAGTTTGCAATTCGGAAAATAATGTTTCTAGGTCAGCCTAAGGTCGGAAAAATCAGTCTCTCAACCCTAATTGACAAGTATATAAACTAATTTTCCTCTCCTAGAAAGGGAGGAGAAAAGAGGAAGAAAAATAAGCAAGATTAAGACGCGGAAGCGATATTCAAACATTCAAACATTCAAGCATTCAAGCATTCCTTCAAACAATTGAGTATTCTAAGTCTCCATTCAAGGCTAGGTGTTGCATTCAAGACAAGGATTCAACCATTGAAGAGGAGATCACATACAACATACAAAATACAACATTCATTACACCTTTGCATGTTGCAGGTACGCGGCTGTAATTGAAGATCTGGAATCCTTGTGCAGAGACGAATAGATCCCCCTTCATTTCGCGGATTTTTCGGAGGATCGTGTGCACTCCGTGTGCCATCGTCTCGACAACTTTCGCTCAAATTTGCAGAACAACATTTTATCGACATTTTACTGCTAATTTCAGGTCCGTAGCTTCATCCTGTGTTCCTATCTCTATTTATAAGTGAATCTTTCTTACTTTACATGCATTCCTAGTTCAATCTTCCTATCTACATTCTTTACAAAAGAGGGTATCCTTGATGTCTTAACCCTTGAAACTCATTTAAAATCCAGTCTTGCATTGCGTGGGATTGGATCTTGTGGGTTTCAACCCCTCTTTTGAATGTAAAGTCTCTCCTAAGTGAAAACTGTCAACCCTAGTGACCCTCCTTTCTCTCTCCTTGGAGTGGAGTGGGAGGAACAACTAGGGTTTGATTTTTCCACTTTACATTTTGGTGAACCCGACGTGAACATCCTAATTCTGATTATTCATGGTTAGATCTGAAAAATTGGCTTCCTTAATTACATTTCCATGTTTGATCTTTTGCAAATTTTAGAGGTTAATTGCATAAAAACCCTAAAATTTTCTTTTTAGTAATTGAGCTTGTGAAATGTTTAATTGTTAATGCTTGTTTTAGATCTACCCTTCTATTGCAAATTGTCAATTCATATTTGTGCTTTAATTCTGAAAATTAAGTGGTTAAGTGTCAAAACCCTAATTTTTAAAACCCTCTTGATTCAACCTTTGACTGATGATTTCACTGATCAAAACACCTCCAAATCGGCTGTAACTTTGGATTCCGCAACAAAATCACAATATCTTTCATCTCTGAAAATTTGGAAAAAAGTTGCAAGGACCGTGTGCACCCCGAGCGCCATCGTCCCCGACATTTTTTCTGAAATTTCAGGAGCTAGATCTTACTATATTTTTCTGCTAAAATCCAGAATTTTGGCTGATTTTATCAATTCTAACACTTTCAAAATTAAAGTCAAAGTTGGTCTAGTGATTGATTGGATAAAGGCTTATAATCATTCAAAAATTGTTGAAATTGAAATTTTTGTTAAAATTGTGTTTCTTACTGTCCTAAATCTGAAAAGTGTGTTGGCATTCATTCGAAATTTCAATGCTTTGTTCAAATTTTTGTAGTTTGTGACTTTTGAAATTAAGTGTTTAATTGCATCAACTTTGATTCCCACTTTCAAATTTGGATTTTGCATGAAATTGAGTCAACTTTTAAATTTCAAAGCTTGCACTGCTTTTAGTATTCCCTCTAAAATCATAAAATTTAAAATTTCAGTTTCCCTCTCTTTTTCAAAATTCAAATTTTTGCATTTTTCAACAATCTTGGTAGGGTTCAATTTTGAGATTGCAACTTTATTTTGGCCTATCTACAGATCGTAAAATCACTCAATTTTTTCAGATTAGCTTTAAAATCATCATAGCTTTCATCCCTGAAAATTTTGGAAAAAGTTGCGAGGACTGTGTGCACTCCGTTCGCCACGGTCCCTGACATTTTTTCTAAAATTTTGGGAGATTGTCCTGATTGTATTTAACATCTTAAATCTAGGAGATTGGCTGATTTTATTGAAATTTTCTACCTCTAAAATTCAAAATCTTCTCTCTCTCTTTAGTGCATGAGTTTTACAACAATAAGCCCTACTTACACTATTCCCGTTAGACGAAGCCTTAGAATTAAGTCTTTCCAAGGTTTAATTACTGAGGAGATGGAACCTAGTTTGAATGGCCTTTTTAACGAGGACATGGGTAATTCCTCTAATCCTCTTAATGATGAAGAAACTCTCCATGAGGTCCCTGTAGATTAACTTTCGAAATTGGATAACCAATTTGATGATTTTCAGCGATGGATGTCTCAAGAATATCCCGATAGTCAAGCTCTTTCATTAATTGAGGGTCTAAAACGTATGGTTCAAAGTGATAAGAATGGAATTGATATTTTGCATGGTATTGCACACATTGTGGATTCGAATGTGATGTCGATGAAGAGTTGTGCCGAAACTTTAGGTTATACACAACCTCCTACTCAAGTCAATCATTCTATTCCTTTGACGACTTCTATTGCTAGTATACCTACTTTTACATCAAACATAATGACTACTTCAATACAAGACATTCCACCTATGATCACCAGTCATGGGGGAAATCCTTCCTCTTCAATCAACCCTCTTCCTTCATTCAATCCAACTTCTTCATTCATTCCTTCAATGAGTGTTCCTATTACATCTCCACAAATGAACCTGGTGCAAGGGGGCAATTCATTTAACCATTCCATTCCTCCTTGTAGTGTTCCTCCTTTCCAATCATCTCCTATGACTAACTATCATAGTGTCCCACCACCTTACTCTCAATCAATACATTCTTTCAACAACGTAATACCTCCATCACAATCTAACACGTCTAATATGAACTCTTCGACTGAAGCGACCATTAACAATCTTGCACAAACTGTCTCTTCTTTACAGCAACAAATTGCCTCTATGAATCAATCTAAGTTTAGTGTGCCCACATTTGATGTTGCGAGCCCACTTTCTCTTGACATTGTTAGAGCTATCCCCCCTAAACATGTTGAAATCCCGCAATTGGAGCTTTATAATGGTAAGGGTGATCCTCTAACACATGTTAAGACCTTTCAAACAATATGTACCGATTTTGCTTATGACCAAAGGTTGCTTGCAAAACTATTTACTAGAACATTAAGAGATAAGGCTCTACAATGGTATTGCTCATTGCCTTCCTATTCTATTACTTCTTTCGAACAACTTGCAAATGCTTTTATTCAATAATTTCAAAACAATATAAGTCCTAAAGTTACTTTGATTGATTTAATGCATTGTAAACAAGGTGTTAAAGAAAAAGTGTCTGATTTCATTGGTAGATATAAGCATTTGTATGCTCAGATTTCTTTTCCAGTACCTGACAATGATATTCAAAGAATTTTTATTTCTAATTTACAAAAAGATATTAGAGAAAAACTCCTGTTTTCTGAGTTTACTTCTTTCCAACAGTTGTGCGCAACTCTTCACAATTATCAACTGACTGTGAGTCAAATGGAACAAGCAAATCCTATGGCTCTGAGTGATAAGGGTGATAGTAGTCAACAACCATTTGGGAAGTTTAAACCGAACAGAGAGGTCATTAAGTTCAATGAAAACATCATCAACAACAATGTGAATGCAGCATCAGGTGTGCCTCCTATTTCTAAGTTTTTCAAGAAAGAAAGAAAGTTTACTCCTTTGAATTAATCATTGCATAGTATTATGAATAAGTTATTGGAACAAAATGTGCTTACTCTTCCTCCTATAAGGCAAATAGATCCTGCAAAGATTAATTCACCCTATTTTGATAACAAATCTTTTTGTCAATTTCATCGTCAACCTGGGCATGATACTGAAAAATGTTTTGCTTTAAAGGGTAAAATTCAAGATTTGATTGATAATAATACTATCTCTGTTTCTGGTGTGAATGATAAAGGCAACACATCTGTAGCTCCTCCTAACCAAAATCTTAAGATTTTTACTGATCCATTACCTTCTCATACCTCTAATGTGATTGATACTAATGATTCCTCTGTCTCACCTGATGATCTTGTGTCTATGACTCCGAATGTGATTAACTTTGTAGAGCAGCAAAAAATCCCTAAAGAACCTTCCATCACATTTGATTCCAGTGAAACTATCAGGGCACTTGATGGTCCTTTATATATAGTTGCAAAAGTCAAGAATACACCTTGCTGTGGAGTGCTTATTGATCCTTCTTGTATGGTTAATGTCATTACTGAAGAATTTCTTTTTACTTTGCAATTGAATCAAGTGATCTATGACGAAACAAATGTGGTTTGAAACTATTTGATGCATTTTCTTCTCCTACAATTGGTTCTATTACATTACCTATTGAGGTCCATAACAAATACCTTGATGTAGACTTTGTTATTATTCCATCATCCGAACAATTTCGTGTGAAGCTAGGCTATCCTTGGCTATCTTCCATGAAAGCTATTGCTTCTCCTATTCACAAGTGTTTGAAATTTCCCCATAATGGTGAAATTGTTACTATCAATCATAGCCTCTTTAAACCAGCTGAAAGAACTTCTAGTGTTCCTATTGATTATTTTTGGCCTAAACAATTCCAATCCCTTCCACCGCGGAGTGATCATCTTTTCAAATCTTATCAAAAATGGAAAACAGATATGATCTTATCTCTAAGTGAACCTAGAACACCCAAACTTGATATTCCTATCATTCTTGAGAAGGAAGTCCTTCCTTTGAAAGATAAAACTAATGTCTTTCCTCAAGAAAATTCCCAACCCATCCCTATGAATGTGACTACGTCTATGACTAATAAATTTTCTAAAGGTAGACCTATACCTCCTCGTCATGATGGACTTGGTCTCCTTCCTAAACCAAATATTCCTCCTTTATATGGAGCAGTTCCTCCTCCTTCCTCTTATGGAGAGAAGAGACCTTCCTCTTCTCCTATTATTCAACCTAAGAGACCACAACCTAAACACCCAAGTGATAAGGATGAGAACATTCCTCCTCCTCACTCTTCTCAACTTCCTACTAAGACTAGACGAAATCGTTCTGCATGTGAACGTCAACGAAAGCATCGTCTTAGAGCTCAGGCAGCTGCTTCTCAAACTTTGCAATCCCCAAAAACACCTTCAGCTAGTATTATTCCATTTTCTCCTCAGCCGAAAATTGAGCCAAAATCTCCTAAACATAAGATGCATGGTGGTCTTGATACTGTGCGAGTTAAAGATCCTATTTTTATAAATCTTGATGATGATATAGATGAAAATGTTATTCATGATGAAAATGTTACTCCTATTCATTCTGATAGTGAATATGAATACGTTGATGTTGATAACCATTTATCTAACGAATTTTCTAAAGCACTTATCCTAGCTCCTAGACAAGAACAACGTGGCTTGGAACATGAACATAGCCCTTGTTTGGATCTTGTGATAGCTCCATCTGCTGTGTTGGATGTTCCTCCTCTAGCATGTTTCCTACCTTCCCAAAATATTGTTCAGCAAGATCGGGGGGTGGATGACGTGCTAGACTAGTTTCATTAGCATAGCAGACTCTCTCCTCCTCTCTTGATCTCTTTTGTTACTTCTTCTATGTGTTATTCTCATTCTTCTATTTGTTTTCCTTAGTGTTGTCTACTTGAGGACGATGCAAAGCATTAAGATCTCTTTTGGTCTCTCTCATGTTGACTCAAAAGACACATGTGTTCCCTTCTTCTAGGTGACCTTCCTTGATTGGGGAATGAAGAACAATTATGCATACATACATATGATATACATGAATTATCATACAGCATACTAACCCCGAGGAAAGCGAAGTCACCTTGTGCTTTGTGTTTTGTGTCTATTATCCTTGGGCTTATCTCACACTTGGGGGCTAAATCCTTGTCATAACATGCTCCTTTCCCTTCTCATTTCTTATATCTATCACTACCTTAAAGCAATCACCCCCGATGAGGCATGTGCGATCGCTTTAACGTAGGGGGGCATACACCCCGTCCATATCTCTTCAAGATACTTGAAAGTTTCTTGGCGAACTTAGCTTTGCCTTGAAAATTTTGGTATTTTTCTTGCATGACTCATAGTGAGGGAACTTTACTACTGATAGTCATGGTTCTCCCTTGTGATCTTCCCTTTTACTTTGTCAATCGAAGTTGTAAGATCCTTAGTCCACTGGGGGCTTGGTGTATCTTGCCTCCTTGACGTGGTGAAAGTCTTTCAACATTGTTTCCTTGTACTTTACCGGAAGTATGGGCGTACGCTTATACTCCCGCTAAAGTGGGGGCTAAATGTAGCATCCTAAAATTGTGACACTTGCAATTTCGACTGCATTTGGGTCTTCACAATGGCAGCGCAACGTTGAACCTGAATGGAGACCCCGAAACCTGCTTGCGACATCAAAAACTGCATATTTCTGCACCTTGGCCTGATCCTTCCTTGCACCCTGCTGTCCCGGGAGGTGGGACCATGGCGCCCAGCACCCTGGTCCCTGGCCCTATTTTGTGCCTAGTCTCTTGTTGGGCATCGGGTCTTTAAGTTTGCAATTCGCAAAATAATGTTTCTAGGTCGGCCTAAGGTCGGAAAAATCAGTCTCTCAACCCTAATTGACAAGTATATAAACTACTTTTCCTCTCCTAGAAAGGGAGGAGAAAAGAGGAAGAAAATAAGCAAGAGTAAGACGCGGAAGCGATATTCAAACATTCAAACATTCAAGCATTCAAGCATTCCTTCAAACAATTGAGTATTCTAAGTCTCCATTCAAGGCTAGGTGTTGCATTCAAGACAAGGATTCAACCATTGAAGAGGAGATCACATACAACATACAAAATACAACATTCATTACACCTTCGCATGTTGCAGGTACGTGGCTATAATTGAAGATCTGGAATCCTTGTGCAGAGACGAATAGATCCCCCTTCATTTCGCGGATTTTTCGGAGGATCGTGTGCACTCCGTGTGCCATCGTCCCGACAACTTTCGCTCAAATTTGCAGAACAGCATTTTCTCGACATTTTACTACTAATTTCAGGTCCATAGCTTCATCTTGTGTTCCTATCTCTATTTATAAGTGAATCTTTCTTACTTTACATGCATTCCTAGTTCAATCTTCCTATCTACATTCTTTACAAAAGAGGGTATCCTTGATGTCTTAACCCTTGAAACTCATTTAAAATCCAGTCTTGCATTGCGTGGGATTGGATCTTGTGGATTTCAACCCCTCTTTTGAATGTAAAGTCTCTCCTAAGTGAAAACCGTCAACCCTAGTGACCCTCCTTTCTCTCTCCTTGGAGTGGAGTGGGAGGAACAACTAGGGTTCGATTTTTCTGCTTTACACAACTAATGGTTGATATTGCATTGTAATTTGTTGTAATGATCTATATAATGATCTGTGATGATCTCTTATGATTTGAATTATAAATTCAAGATGTAATTAGGGTTTTGTGGCCGACTTAGTTGAGATGGCTATTTAGGATGACACAACTGATGTTTATTGTGTTGTTGGTCTTAGAGAATGTGTGAAGTCATCCAAGTGAAGTGTGAGATCTGCCTGAGAGTTGTAGAGTGTTGTGTATAACCGGATCTGATCAAGCGAGTAGAGGAGTATAAGTAACAGATAATTTTCTTACTTTTGTTCCCTAACAGTTGCAGTAGGTTAAATCCCTTAACATGGTAGGTCCTAACAGGCCTTAAACATTTAAGTCCCCTAATAGGGAAGCTCTCAAAAGAGTGTTAAATCCTCTCATGAGGTTGATCCTAATAGATCATCAATCTCCTAACCGAGTTGCAAGGAAAATCCCCTAACCGGGTGACTCCTAATAGGGTCTACTCCTAACCGGGCGTATTGTAGGCTCCTAACAAGGTGTACTTAAAAAGAGTACAAATATTTGTGGGTGCCAACTCCCATCGTGGTTTCTCCCTATTTGGGTTTCCATGTCAAAAACTTATGGTGTTCATGTGTGGAATATTTTTCATGTGATGTTCTTGTTTATGTTTCATTTCATGTATTATTTCTAAGACACAGGTTATGATGTTTTATCAGAAGTTTATACAAGGTTACCGATAATAATAAAGAGTTGTTTGAGAAAGTATTCGATCTTATTGATAAGGTTAATGAGCTAGTAAATGATCAAGTTTATATGATTGATTTGGTGGTGAAAGTATTGATAGTTTTGGTAAATGATTTGATTAATGTGTTAAGCAAATCTGATAAAGAGGTTATTAGATCTGATTAAAGAAGTTGAGATATTTGTTAAATGGTTTCAGATCTAATATGTTTGTTTTAGGAGTTGAATTTTCAAATGGTCTTAATACTAATTTAGCCCCCCTCTCAGTATTAACCGAATCCTCATAGGATTTACAATTGGTATCAGAGCCTAACTTCCTTAAGGATTAAGTACTTGGAAGGGATCTCTAATCCTAAGGTAAATATGGGGGAAGGAATGAGTTACTGAGAGATGGCTAAGGAACTTGCAAAAACCAAGGAAGAGATAGAAACCCTAAGAGGCAAGTATAAGACATCACTAGCTAAAAGGAAGGAATTGACTGAACAATTGTTGGAGATCAATCAAAGAAGCCAGTATGATGAATCAAATATAGATGCATTAGTTGAGGAAGTGGAGAAACTGAATGGTGAGAAACTTAACCTAAGGAGAGAACTTGAAGCCATTACAATCTATTTGAGTCAAGAACTTGAATCTAGGAGGGCAGTTGAAGACAAGATCAAAGAGACAGATCATGAGATCTTTAAGATAAATCAAGAGAATGACACTCTTTATGAACACTGGCATGAGAAGAAAGAAGAGAAAGAAGAGAAAGAAGAAATAAAAGTAGATCTTGATATGGAAATATCTCTTAGAGAGACTCTTATTAATAAAAATGAAGATCTTACCAAAGAGATTACAGAAGCTAATGAGAAGCTTGCAAAATTCAACAAGAGTTCTACCATGCTGGATGAATAGATCTAATCTTAGAGGATGAAAGGTGATATATCTGGGTTAGGATACAATACATTTGAGAAGGGTGAACCTTTCGGTACCAAGAGCAACATGCATGAAGGTAAAATAACTCCTAAGGCTCACAAGCCTACCGATAAGAAAGCTTACAAACCTGTTTGTTTTAATTGTCATAATCCAGAATATACTACTAATGTTTGTAGAAGTAGATCTGATGTTAATACTAGTTATTGACCTAATACTAGATATGTGCTTAGAAAATTTGAAGGTTACTGTTATACATGCAACATGTATGGGCATAGATCTATTAAATGTAGGTATGGAGCTAATTATCCAACACCTCATATGAATCCAAGAACTAATGTTGACTGGAGAAGGAATTTCATTGACTGGAGAAGCACTAATTGGCAAAGACCCCATGTTAACCGGTCTATTCCTTATGAGATGGAGAAAATAATTAATGTGATTTGTGAAATCTGCAACAAATTTGGACATGTGGCAATGAAATGTCATAGAAGGACAGATAGAGGCAATGCAGGACCGTGGAAAGCATCTAGAATGGCATGTTATCATTGTAACAAACTGGGACACATTGCTAAGTTTTGAAGAACATAGAAGAACCAACCGGTGAATCATCCTGCAGACCGGAAAGGAAAGTAGAAAGTTGATATTGAAGAAACTAGAGCTGAGATGAATAGAACCTGGAAGAAGAAGAGTGATGACAAACCAACTAAGGACTCAATTTCTTCACCTAGTGGGGAGAACCCATCACCGACAAACTAAGTTGTTTCTACAACTTGGGGTGAGCTTATTGTCAAATCTTGAGATGAACCCCTAGATGAAGCATTGTAAGTTAAATTTGCATATTCTGATGCATTTTGATGTTTATAAGTATTTTTGAATCACAACTAGTAAATATCATTGAGTTTTTGCAACCGGTAATATGCTTGAGTATTTTAAGGCATTTTAGAGTTTTGTCGGTTAAAGCATTTAATGCAGTAGTTTGAAAGAAAATAAAAGGAACATTTTGAATTCCATTTGACACATTGCGATCTTTAGAGTATTTGGTGAGCAAGCAGAGTAGAGGAAAGTTTGTGATTGCAGCATTCAACATGTCTAGTGGAGATCTAAGGTGATCAGAAGTGCATTGTGAATTGATGAACAATGTTCAAGGTCTTGGCAGTGTGTAACCCTAGTTTAGAAGCAGGAAAGGTATTTATCAGTGAATCTTACTCTTTGCTTCAAATTTTTGCATTGTGTAGTATGGATACTTCGCATCTAGTTGTTGTGACCGAGAGGCCACGACCAAAGTTTAAACAACATCCTTACAAATCAAAGGAAATAGACCCTGTCGGTGCCCTATCTAGTGTACCATATGGAGTTTTGCATGTCGAGGATGTTAGATCTTTTTATCAATGCAAACTGGAGGACATGGGTGTATCAGTCATTCATGAATAATGAAGAACCAAAAAATGCAAAATTAGGTGCTCAATCGGTAAGTGATGACAATGAGGAGAAAATGAAGAACCTGATGCAAAGATGCAGAACTGGCATAGGCAATACCTAGATATGTTAGATTAAACCATTCACAAGAGCAGATAATTGGTGATAAGAATGTAGGTGTGCAAACCAAGAGAAAGATCCGAGAGAACTCATGTTTGATATCTACAATTGAACCCAGGTCTGTTAAGGGAGCACTAAAAGATAATGATTGCGTGAATGCAATGAATGAAGAATTAGATCAAATTGAGAAGAATCAGAGATGGTCTCTTGTTCCTAGACCAAAGGATAAGAATGTAATTGGAACAAAATGGGTCTTCAAGAATAAATTGGATGAAGAAGGAAAGATTGTAAGAAACAAGGCAAGGTTAGTCTGCAAAGGGTATGCTCAAGAGGAAGGTGAGGATTATGGTGAAACATTTACACATGTTGCTAGATTAGAAGGAGTAAGGATGCTACTAGCATTCACTGCATATAAGGGATTCAAAGTCTATCAAATGGATGTCAAATCAGCTTTTTTGAATGGAATTCTAGAAGAAGTATGCATTGAACAACCGGATGGATTTTATTTGACTGATGATAAAGATATGGTGTGTAAATTGCATAAAGCTTTGTATGGTCTTAAGAAAGCACCGAGGGCATGGTATGAGAGATTACATGCACATTTGATCAAGATTGGATTCCAATGTACCAGTGAGGACAATAAAATTTATCTAAAATCTGATGGAGATAAGATGCTGATAGCTGAAGTGTTTGTAGATGATATAATTTTTGGTGGCAATGATGATATGTGTATGAATTTTGCTGATGAGATGAAAAAGGAATTTTTAATGTCTCTAATCAGTGAAATAAAGTTCTTTATTGGCTTATAGGTTCAAGAACTATATGGTGGTATCTTTATTTGTCAGACTAAGTATATCAAATAGGTGTTGAAGACTTTTGGCATAGAATATTGCAAACTAGTAGGGACATCGATGGTGACTAGTTGCAAGTTGTCAAAGGAAGATGATTCCCCTTCTATTAGTGAAAAAGAGTATAGATCTATGATTGGAAAGCTACACTATGTTGTCCATACAAGACCAGACATTTCTCATGCTGTTGGATTAGTGGCTAGATTTCAAAAAGAGCCTAAAGAGAGTCACATGGTGGCTATGAAGAGAATTTTTCAGTATCTAAAAGGTATAGTAGACTATGGTTTATGGTATCCCTATAAAGGAGATTTTACTTTGGATGTCTTTACTAATGTTGATTGGGTAGGTAATGTGGATGATTGAAAAAGAACAACTAGTGGAGCTTTTCTACTTGGAGGAAGATTAGTGGCATGGATGAGCAAGAAACAAACTTGTGTTTCTCAATCTATAGTTGAAGTAGAGTATGTAGCTGCATCCATGAATTGCATGCAGGCAATATGGATGAGACATGTGCTAGAAGGATTCAAGATAGATATGTCAGAACCGGTGACTATCTATTGTGATAATACAAGTGCAATACACATTTGTAAGAATCCTGTACTTCATTCCAGTTCTAAGCACATTGAATTGAAGTATCACTTCCTAAGGGAAAGAGTTCAAGAAAAAGAGGTGAAGATGGAATATGTGAAGATTAAAGATCAGTTAGTTGAAATCTTTACTAAGCCCTTACCAAAGGCTACCTTTGAGTTTCTTAGAGGTAAACTGGGGGTTGGACCCCTACACTAGAAGAACTAGAATGATGGAGATCCATCAATCCTGTGGATGTCATGTTTATTTTTCACTAAGGATTGATGAAGGTGCAGGCTACTCTTTTGGGGGAGCAAGTTTGATGAAAAGTTCCAATATAATGCTCTATTATAATTTTTCTGATTTGAATAGCAGAGATGATGGAAGAGGCAACAACAAAATTGAAGACAAGTGATGCATTTACATCTTTGGCATTGTTGTCAAAGGGGGAGAAGAAAAGAATAGAAATCAGATATGGAAGATATGGGAGAAGTTTCAGATTAGATTGAGAGAAGCATTGGTTAAGGGGGAGATGACAAAAGGAGGAGAACCGATAGAAGTTGTCATATCAGCAAGCTAGTTGCAGATGATAATGTTACTCTGATTGTATGTTTGATTAGTGTTGTCATCAATGCCAAAGGGGGAGATTGTTGGCATTTGGCATAACTGATGCAAATGAGGTGATGCAGTTGAAGATGGACGACTACATCGATAAAGGATAGAAGTGTATTTGTGATGAAGAGATTGAGATTCTATGAATAGATAATATGATCAATTATTTGTGTTGTCATTACCGGAAACTGATGTCAAATGATGTTTCTGATGTTCTTGATGTCTTGTTTTTTCATCTAAGTGATTTGGTTTACCGCAAGTCATGGTTTACTGACAGAGAGCTAAAGTCTGTGAAATGGGACTTTAACCAGTAATGCAGAGTTGTTTTGATTGGATCGATTGATCGGCGATGATTGGTGATTTACGGTTGGGATGCTAAACTTATATCATGGAAAGGTCTATGTGACGAGAACTGGAACTTGTGGAGATTACTGGAAGGCATGTTTCAAGTTTTTGATGAAGTTTTGCTAAGTTTTTGGTAGGGTTTAAAACCAGTGAAGAAATCATCAAACTGGTAATGATTTCTCTTATGATGGTGATCAACGATGAGTCTACATGAAGTTGGTAACACAGTACAACCCACGTGAAAGATTTGATAGTTATTTTGGTGCGATTCAAGGAAGAATTCCTTGGGAATCAAAGAAACACTTAGTAGAGTGTTTTGAGGGTTTGACTTTGGTACATATCGGATTTTCATGATGGGTTACGATCAACCAACGGTTGATATTGCATTGTAATTTGTTATAATTATCTGTATAATGATCTATGATGATCTCTTATGATTTGAATTGTAAATTTAAGATGTAATAAGGGTTTTGTGGCCGACCTAGTTCAAATGGCTATTTAAGATGACACAGTTGATGTTTATTGTGTCGATGGTCTTAGAGAATGTGTTAAGCCATCCAAGTGAAGCGTGAGATCCACCTAAGAGTTGCAAAGTGTTGTGTATAACTGGATCTGATCAAGCAAGAAGAGGAGTGCAAGTAATAGATCATTTTCTTACTGTTGTTCCCTAACAGTTGCAACAGGTTAAATCCCTTAACTGGGTAGGTCCTAGCACACATTAAACATTTAAGTCCCCTAACAGGGAAGATCTCAAAAGAGTGTTAAATCCTCTCATGAGGTTGATCCTAATAGATTATTAAGCTCCTAACCGAGCTGCAAGGAAAATCCCCTAACTGGGTGACTCCTAACAAGGTCTTCTCCTAACCGGGCGTATTGTAAGCTCCTAACAGGGCGTACTTAAAAAGAGCAAATATTTGTGGATGCCAGCTCCCACTGTGGTTTTTCCCTATTTGGGTTTCCACGTCAAAAAAATATGATGTTCATGTGTGGAATGTTTTTCATGTCATGTTCTTGTTTATGTTTTATTTCATTCATTATTTCTAAGACACCAGTTATGATGTTTAATCATAAGTTTATCAGAGGTTACCGGTATTGATATAGAGTTGTTTGAGAAATTTTTTGATCTTATTGATAAGGTTAATGATTTGGTAAATGATCAATTTTATATGATTGCTTTGGTGGTAAAAGTATTGATAGTTGTGGTAAATGATTTGATTAATGTGTTAGGGAAATCTAATAAAGAGGTCATTAGATCTGATTAAAGAAGTTGAGATATTTGTTAAACGGTTTCAAATATGATATAAGTTTGTTTTTGGAGTTGAAGTTTCAATTGGTCTTAATGCTGATTCACCCCCCCTCTCAGTATTAACCGGATCTTCATAGGATTAACACAAGCTGATTAGAGGAAAGGGGCTATGTGAACAACTTGCTGGTCACACAGAAAGCAGCAAACAAAAGGTTGAAGAAGTTGTCCTAATTCATGAAGATGAAGAACAAACTACTATTGAAGCACCTCCTACAAGTTTGGTGCATTAAATGACAAATTTTCTTCAGACTGGTGAGTACCCTAACGGTTTAAACAATGTTAAATGAAGGTACTTCAGAATTCAAGCTATCGCTTATGTCATTTTGGATGGAATTTTATTTAGAAAATATTTTAATGGTTTATTCTTGAGATGCATAGATTCAGATTAGATTGATAGAATCTTAGAAGAATTCCATGATGGACCAGTTGGTAGTCATTTTGCACCAAGGACCATATCTCTAAAAATCATGAAATTCGGGTACTTTTGGCCTGACCTACATAAAGATGCATATACTTGGATAAAAAAGTGTAGAAAGTGTGCAATTTTTGCAAGCAAACAGAGATTAGCAGCTTTACCCTTGCAAATTATTCAGGTTGAACAACCATTCATGAAGTGGGGCCTTGATTTTATTCTGTTCATCAATCCATATCAATTTTAGGGTACAAATGGATCCTAACAGCCACTAATTACTTTACCAAGTGGACTGAAGGCGTGGCTTTGAAAGAGGCAAAATGAAAGTGCAATCCTAAGTTTCTATCAGGACTTGGTAGCAAGGTTTGTTGTTCCTGATTCTATTATCTTAGACAATGCATTAGCTTTTGTAGGATTTAGAATAACTGAATAGGCTATTAACAACAAATTTTTTTTGAGTACTTCATCCAATTATTACCCCCCAAGGTAATGGACAAGCTGAGTCCACTAACAAGAACTTGATCAAGATTATCAAGAGGACTTGGCACAATCAACTGAAGAAAGCATTATGGGCTGATAGGATCACACCTAAGAGAGCTATAAGTATTTCTCCCTATGTTCTTGTTTATGGTAAGGAAGAAAGGCTTCCAATTTCAATTGAATTACCAACACTAAATCTGATTAAAGAGATAGAAATGCTAAAAGAAGAACCCATGCAGCTCAGATTTGTAGAACTTATGGAGTTGGAAGAGGTAAGAAAGAATGCATTACAAACCATCGAAAACCACCAAGCTAAAATGAAAAGAACATTTGACAAGAAGGTAGTCCTAAGAGTCTTCAATGAGGGTGATCTAGTCCTTAAATGGGATGAGCTAAAGAGTAGGCTCTGAAAGCATACTAAGTTTGATCCTATGTGGAGTGGTCCTTACCTAATAAGAGAATGCAAGCCACACAATGCCTTTCAATTGTCCAACTTGGAAGGAGAAGAGATTCCTATCCCAGTCAGTGGGATACACCTCAAATTGTTCTATTGAGGTAATGTTTCATCTTGTACATAGTAGAGCAGTTTTCCCTTTCCAATAAGTGATGATGCACCCTTGTTTTTCTGATTTTTGTTTCCCTCCAAGTGCTATTGCACATCTTTTAATTCAATTGTTTCCTTTCCCTAAGTGCTGATGCACAATTTTCTAGCCTTGTTAGAAGTTTATGTTGTTGTGGTCCAATATGTTTATCAGGCAAACACCCCAGAGAGGTCACCAAAATGTTACCTAATTTCACCCTCAGGGTCAATAATAGCATCCTTGTTATTTTAGTCAAATAATTTAGAAAGAAATTAAATAAGAGCCTTTGATTCAAATTATTAAAATAAATAAAAGATAGTTTGTCTTTTATTTTTATTTTTATTTTTAAAAAGGGGGATTTTAGAAAGGAAAAGAATCTTCCCATGTTAAGAAGTCAAAAATTCAATTTTTGAGGGAATCAAATAAAGCCTTATTATCAGTCTATTATGCATGATGGAATCTTAACTCTGCATGAGTTAGCTCAGACTTAAAGATGAAAAGTTGGGTTATCAACTGTAGAAAAGCCCTAGTTTCTACAGGTTGATTTGTTCATGCTATAATGGTGGCCAGAGCTATAATCAGTTTTCAATGGAAACTTTGAAAAATCTTTAGAATACTATACATTTTCTATGAGATCAAAGAGTCAGATACGGTTCCTATGTACAAAGAACTGCATGTCTAAAGGAGAAAGCATAAGAAATGATGCATAGAATTCATAGAAAAATATAAAGATCAGCCACTTCTATCGCCAAACAAAAGTACAAAGAAGCAGAGATCCAAGATTTATGCATGAGGAAATCACGAGACTTTGCACAGTAGTGAGAAAGAAAGGAAACAAGGAGTACTATTCAAGGACTCAAGAGGAGAGGTAGGGTCTCATCTAAACCCAATACCCTACAATGCATATAAACAAATGCTTTGCATTCTTTTCACATTGTTTATTGAGGAGCATGTTAATATTGTTAAGCAATACAAATAAAGACCATTACCATGTATCTTAAGGCTGTCTTTGTCCTATGTTTGAAGCAACTGTTAGATATCATTGGCATATGATGAACTGGCATGTTGATATGATGATAATGTATGTTGTCATTGATGTCAATAAGTTCAAGTGAACTGATATGAAGAGGTAGGAAGAGATGCAGTGAACCGGTGTCAGGGTTTCACTAAGTGTGACTACCGGTTGGCAGTCTCAGCTCTAGGGTTATTGGTTTGGTGATCCATCTTGTGTGATGTAACCGATGATACTCTATGATGAGTTAGCTAAGAGATGTGAATGATATCAAGGTGCCACATCAGCTTTGTGTGTGTGAAGGATTTCCTTGAGGATCTTGCATGAGAAGATTGACTGCATTTGGAGTCTACCTCAGGAATGATCATTCTTCTTGGTGGTATGAGAAGAAAGCGTGATGAGTTACTGATTTCTATGTGTGGTGATGAATGAACAATGTAGATTGTTTTGTGATCTATTTGAAATTATAATACTCTATGCAATGTGTTTGGAAGGTCACGATTGGACCGCCTATGTTGTAAACCTGAGATGCTTAGGGTTTAGGGTTTATGCTACCGACCTAACTATTGTCTATAAGGTCGATGATGTTTGCTATTGTAAATTTATTGGCAAAAGTTGTGTGTGTAACCAAGTGATGAGATACTTGCCAGACCAGTAAGAGGAAAACTGCAGAGTGTGATTGCAGAGTAGAGGAAATGAAAAGGATCTGCCTTGGCATGTAGTGTTGTTATCAGATCAAAAGTTTTACCTGTTGTCTTCTAATAATTTCAACAGTTCAAAAATCCCTTTACTAGGTAGCTTTAACAAGCTTATTGTAAAACTTGTAACCAAGTGACTAAAGATCATTGAGTTCTTCAAATCCTCTAGCGAGGTAACCTCTAATAGGGATTCAACCTTTAACATGGTATATAGTCATCCCTTAACCGGGTGATCTCTAACAGGATCCGTTCCTAGCATAACCTTATTGTAAATTCTTTAGCCGAAATAAGCTCTTAACAGGGTGAGCTTCAAAAGAGTTCAAAAACAAGCTTGTGGGTATTCATCCCCACCATGGTTTTTCCCATTTGGGTTTCTACGTGAAAAATTTGTGTTATGTGTTATGCATTTTTCATGTGATGTTTATGAATTATTTGGTTGAAAGATTATGCATGCAGAGTTAATAGGTTATGGTATTACTAGTATACCACATACATATGTTTATGGGTGAAGTTGATATCAAGTATTGATCGTATTTGAAGTGTTTAGACTTATCAGTTTATGGTGTCTGATGTCTTACTGTGTTTAACCAGTATTGCCATGGTTAAGTTCAGTAATGGTGACAACCAGTTGGTATTGCTTTAACTAGATAAGTTGTTGAGAAAGTTTTTTTTCCTGTACTGATTCACCACCCCCTCTTAGTACCAATTGGGGTATCTGTTGTTCATCA
Source organism: Cryptomeria japonica (assembly GCF_030272615.1). Taxonomy (NCBI): domain Eukaryota; kingdom Viridiplantae; phylum Streptophyta; class Pinopsida; order Cupressales; family Cupressaceae; genus Cryptomeria; species Cryptomeria japonica. The sequence continues at coordinate 508,032,173 of NC_081407.1, forward strand.
TTATTCATCGATTGGTATCAGAGTGCCTCTAGGTCCTCGGTGATATAAGCTTAACCACTTGAGGTAAAAAATCATGTTGTAATGATGAAGAGGGAAGGTCCTAAGTTCAACAAAGATAACTTTAAGATATGGAAGGATAGAATGAAGATTTACATCAAGAGTATGGGTGCTCATCACTGGAGCTATGTTGAGAATGCCTATGTGACTCCCACTGGCACTCTAACTGATGATCAGAAGAGAGAGATCCAGGAAAATGGGCAAGTCATGGAAGCCCTTATCAACAGCCTATCAGATATTGAGTTTATTGATGTATAAGACAAGGACGCACCTAAGGATGTATGGGATGCACTGGAAAACATCTATGGTGGTGATGAGCATGTAAAGCAAGCTAAGGAAGAAATCCTTAGAGGTAAATTTGAGGATATGAGAATGGTTGAAGGTGAGACCATTTAGCAATATGGCATTAGGATTAAGAATATGGTTGGTGATATTAAAAGTGCTAGTGGAACTATTGATGATGCCACTGTTGTTAGTAAAGTCCTTAGATCATTGTTACCAATCTATGCAATCAGAGTTGCTGCTATCCAAGAACTAAGGTCTATTGATAAAACCAAGGTATTCTTAGATTCTATCATTGCAAAGTTAATTGCATATGAGTTGAATAGCTATGATGGCACTATTTAGAAGACTGAGTTAGCCTTTAAAGCATCTACTGTACCATCTAGAAAAGGAAAAGAAACTAGTACCAGTTATGAATCCAGACAATGTAGAGATATGGATGATGAAGAGATTCTGATGGAGTTTGAAGCTCTTCTTGCTAAAAGACTTCCGAAGGGAACTAGAAAATATAGAGGTAAAATTCCTTTGAAATGTTTTTCCTACAACAAGATAGGACATATAGCTGGTTAATTTCCCTAACAATGACAATAAGGATAAACCAGAGAGGTTTAGAAAGTATAAAGGAGGAAACAAAAGAAATTGTCTAGTTGTTGTGGATGAAGGTGTCACTGATGAAGAATCAGAGGATGAAGAAAATGAAGACATAGTGTTTGTACCAGTAAAGGAAGAAGTGTCTGACAAGAAAGCTCTTGTATCTCACATTGACAACTCTAATGAATGGATAATTGATAGTGGTTGTTCTCACCACATGATTGGTGACCGGAGAAAGTTTCTGTCTCTGGAGGAATATGATGGAGGTGTTGTCAGATTTGGCAACGATGCACCATGCTTGGTGAAAGGTAAAGGATCCATCTCACTGAATGGAAAGAGAAGTGCAGATGATGTCTATTGGGTAGAAGGTCTTAAGCACAACCTATTGAGTGTTGCTCAGCTGAATATCAAAGGACTAGTTCTTGAATTCAAAGGTGGAGTCTGCAGTATAATTGGGAAGAGTGGTGAACTTATTGCCATCGGTAAGTAGACCAAAGATAACCTATTTCAGTTGAATGCCAAGATAAGTCGGTGTCTAATGGCTAAGTTTGATAATAGTTGGATATAGCATAGGAGACTTTGTCATATGAACTTTAAAAGCATTATTAAAGCTGGTAAGATCAAGGCAGTAAGAGGATTACATTTGCTGAACAAACCTGAGAATTCTTTGTGTAGAGAATGTCAACTTGGGAAGATGTCTTCCTCAACTTTTAAAGGTAAGTCTTTCTCAATAGAAAATTTACTTGATCTTGTGCATACTAATTTGTGTGGTCCTATGAAAACTAGAAGTATTCAGGGAGAGGTATTTTATGATTCTTATTGATGATTGCTCAAGAATGATGTGGGTCACATTCCTGAAAGACAAGTCTGAAGCATTTGGAAAGTTCAAAGCTTTCAGAGCATTAGTAGAGAAAGAAAATGGTAAAAAGATAAAATGCCTGAGAACTGATCAAGGAGGAGAATTCACTTCTGATGAATTCAATAAGTATTGTGAAGATAATGGTATCAAGAGGCAGTTGTCTACCCCTAGGACACCACAACATAATGGCATAGCAGAAAGAAACAACAAGACTATAGTTGAAGCGGCTAGAACAATGTTGATCCAAGGAAAGGTTGCTCACACCTTTTGGAGAGAAGTGGTGAGCACTGCAGTCTATACTATGAACCGGGTACTCATCAAGAAAGGAAAAGATAAAACCCCTTATGAGTATTGGATCGGGAAAACTCCCACTGTGAGTTACTTTAAAGTGTTTGGTAGTAAGTGCTATATCAAGAGAGGTGAGCATTTGAGAAAATTTGATGCAAAATGTGATGAAGGAATATTTCTGGGATATTCCACTAAGAGCAAAGCTCTCAAGTGCTACAACAATAGAACTCAGAAAATTGTTGAAAGTATCAATGTCAGGGTTGATGAATCCCCTGAGGAACCTGAGGAAACATGCAGCGAAGATGAACCAGGTATAGCCTTATGGGAACCGTTTAAGAAATAAAATTGTAAAGATCTCAGTGCTCTTGTACCGGTAGAAGCTGCAGTGAGAGAAGAAGAAGAGGTAAGTGAAGGAGAAGAAGAAAAGCTAGCAGATCAGGCTAGAGTCATTCCTAGATATGTGAATCTACATCATGATCCAAAATAAATCATAGGAGATAAAGATGCAGGGATACTCACAAGAAGAAAAGTGAAGGAGAACTCTTGCATGATTTCTGAATTTGAACCCAAGACTTCTAGAGAAGCTCTTACAAATGAAGACTGGATTAAAGCAATGGAAGAGGAGCTAGACCAGATAGAAAAGAATGCGACATGGTCTTTGGTGCCCAGACCAGAAGATAAAAATGTCATTGGTACCAAATAGGTCTTTAGGAATGAGCTGAATGAAGAAGGCACAGTTGTAAGAAACAAGGCTAGGCTTGTATGCAAGGGATATGCTCAGGAGTAGGGAGAAGACTATGGAGAAACCTTTTCTCCTATGGCTAGACTAGAAGGTGTTTGAATGCTACTTGCATTTGCAGTATTTAAGGGATTTAAGGTTTATCAGATGGATGTGAAGTCTTCTTTTCTGAACGGAATCTTAGAAGAGGAAGTGTATATAGAGAAACCAAAAGGGTTCTCCTTATCAGAAGATATTGACATGGTGTGCTGGTTACACAAAGCCCTGTATGGACTGAAACAGGAACCTAGGGCATGGCATGAAAGACTACACTCTCATCTTGTGAAGATTGGAGTTGAGAGAACAAGTGAAGATAGCAACATCTACTTGAAATCAGAAGGTGATCTGTGAAGTGTTTGTGGATGACATAATCTTTGGAGGAGATGATAAAATGAGTCATGCATTTGCAGATGAAATGAAGAAAGAATTTGAGATGTCTTTGATAGGAGAGATAGAGTTCTTCATTGGTTTACAGATTTAGCAAATGAAAGAGGGTATCTTTATTACCCAGTCCAAGTATGTCAAAGAGGTATTGAAGACTTTTGGCATGGAGGAAAGAAAATCAGTTGGTACACTAATGGTGACTAGCTGTAAAATGACTAAGGAAGATGATTCAACACTAGTGAATGAAAAGGAGTACCGATCAATGATCGGTAAACTGCACTATGTGGTGCACAACAGACCAGATATTGCTCATGCAGTAGGCATAGTAGCTCATTTTTAGAAATGTCCAAGAGAATCCCACTTGGTAGCTATCATAAGGATTCTTAGATATTTGAAAGGAATAGTTGATTATGGATTGTGGTATCCATATAATGGTGACTATAATCTCAAGGTATATATCGATGTCGATTGGGGAGGTAATATGGATGACCGAAAGAGCACAACCGGTGGAGCGTTCTTTCTCAGAGGAATATTAGTATCATGGACAAGTAAGAAGCAGAGTTGTATTTCCCAATCTACAGCTGAAGCAGAATATGTGGCAGCTTTTATGAACCGCACTCAAGCAATTTGGATGAGGCATGTATTGGAAGGTTTCAAAGTACCTGTATCTAAACCAGTGAATATATTTTGTGATAACACAAGTGCAATAAATATTTCCAAGAATCCGGTATTGCATGCTAGAACTAAGAACATTGAGCTTAAATATCACTTCTTGAGAGAGAAAGTTCAGAATAAGGAGATTGTACTACAACATGTTTCCAATAAGGAGAAGCTAGCAGACATATTCACTAAGCCTTACTGAAGACTACATTTACCATTTGAGAGGTGAATTAGGGGTTCTTCCTCTTCATGAAATCAATTAAAGTTGTGTGCTCTGCATCAGTCAAGTACTACAACGACAAATTCTTCAGGATTGATGTGTTGAAGGATGCTACTCCTTAGGGGGAGCAGCATAGTAGATTTTGGAAGCTTATGCCTCCACTTTGGCATTGTTGTCAAAGGGGGAGAAGATATTTGATGTATGGAGGAGAAGATATCTAATGATGAAGATACACTAGTCTATGATGTCTACAGTTGCAATGCTACACTTAGTATTGCCATCAATGCCAAAGGGGGAGATTGTTAGATATCATTGACATATGATGAACCGACATGTTGATATGATGATAATGTATGTTGTCATTGATGTCAGTAAGTTCAAGTGAACCAATATGAAGAGATAGGAAGAGATGTAGTGAACCAGTGTCGGGGTTTCACTAAGTGTGACTACCGATTGGCAGTCTCATCTCTAGGGTTATTGGTTTGGTGATCCATATTGTGCGATGCAACTGATGATACTCTGTGATGAGTTATCTAAGAGATGTGAATGAAGGATTTCCTTGAGGATCTTGCATGAAAAGATCGACTGCATTTGGAGTCTATCTCGAGAATGATCATTCTTCTTAGTGGTATGAGAACAAAGCGTGATGAGTTACTAATTTCTATGTGCGGTGATGAATGAACGATGTGGATTGTCTTGTGATCTGTTTGAAATTATCATACCTATGCAATGTCTTTGGACGGTCAGGATTGGACCGCCAGTGTTGTAAACCTAAAATGCTTAGGGTTTAGGGTTTATGCTACTGACCTAAATGTTGTCTATAAGCTCGATGATGTTTTCTATTGTAAAGTTGTTGGCAAAAGTTGTGTGTGTATGCGAGTGATGAGATACTTGCCAAACCGATAAGAGGAAAACTATAGAGTGTGATTGTAGAGTAGAGGAAATGAAAAGGATCTGCCTTGGCATGTAGTGTTGTTATCGAATTAGAAGTTTTACCTGTTGTCTTCTAATTATTTCAATAGTTGGAAAATCCCTTTACCGGGTAGCTTTAATAGGCTTATTGTAAAACCTGTAACTAGGTGACTTAAGATCATTGAGTTCTTCAAATCCTCTAGCGAGGTAACCTCTAATAGGGTTTCAACCTTTAACAGGGTATATAGCCATCCCTTAACCGGGTGATCTCTAACAGGATCGGTTCCTAATAGAACCTTATTGTAAAGTCTTTAACCAGACTAGGCTCCTAATAGGGCGAGCTTCAAAAGAGTTCAAAAACAAGCTTGTAGGTATTCACCCCCACCTTGGTTTTTCCCATTTGGGTTTCCACATGAAAAATTTGTGTGTTATGTGTTATACATTTTTCATGTGATGTTTATGAATTATTTGGTTAAAAGATTATGCATGTAGAGTTAATAGGTTATGGTATTACTAGTATACCACATGCATATGTTTATGGGTGAAGTTGATATCAAGTATTGATCGTATTTGAAGTGTTCAGACTTATCATTTTATGGTGTCTAATGTCTTACTGTGTTTAAGCGGTATTTCCATGGTTAAGTTCAGTAATGGTGACAACCAGTTGGTATTGCTTTAACTAGATAAGTTGTTGAGAAAAAAAAATTTCCTATACTAATTCACCCCCCCCTCTCAATACCAGTTGGGGTATCTGTTGTTCATCATTATTCATTAGAAATATCATATGTAAGAGATTCTAATAGGAGAAACCTTCATGCACACTATGAGCTTTGCTTTCAATCTTACACCTTTTCCTAAGTTCATTCATATGATAATATATTGCTAACTCGATATTATTAGCAAAAATCTCTTTGAAGAGGCACAAGGGCTAGGGTTAAGATATAGGATGATTTTCACTATTTTTATCAAGCTATTAGGCATGTATATACAACTTTGGTAAACACAAATGGAGTCTCAGGTCTACTAGAGACACAGAGCAGTCCAATAAGGGACAAATTGCAAAACTTCATTTTTAAAAGGGATCCCTATGGTTTGAGATAGAACAAAATGTAATTGAGATAAAGTTTTCTTGTAGATCATTGTCAAGGACAGTCCATATTCAAGGATTATAACAGTCATGGTTTGGCAACACACAAAATTTACACCACTGTTGTGGTCATGATTCTTCATCTCAAAAAGCATATAGCAGAGTATATTCTCATGTAAGCAATCTTTTTGTGACAGAGATTCCATATTTGATCATGACCACAAATAAATCAGTAAGGACATCCATGATAGTTCCTTTATAGGAATATAGTCCAATCACATCAAATATTAGTCATAAAATCAAACACATAGCCTGAGTAGAGACATTTTAAAAATTTACAATTCGATGTCAAAGGCTATCATCTCTTCAATGAAAACATGGTTAGATAGAGAGTAGCAGTTTCAAGGACAATATATGTGAAGTAACAACCCAAAATGAACAAAGCAAACAATCCTATGCTTAAATATTCAAAGGTTTGTAGTCAACAATTAGTGATTGTCAGCATATGCAGGTAAATGATGAAAGGAAAACCCTCATTCAAAACACTCATGTGCAGCATAGGAGCACACAATGAAAGACAATGTATGTCATGATCTAGTAGCTTCTAAAGAATATGGCAGTCATATAGTTGGTTTAAGGCAAAAGAACTTTTTGACAGATCCATCAATATGAGTTGATATAGTGCCAATATAAAACACTTGTCAAGAAGCTAATAACAAAGATAAGATGTCATTTTAATATCTTAAGTATCTTCAAATAAATGGAATCTATAAAGGTTTGATCTAATAGAATTGTCCATGTTCAATGATATGAAGCAACAAATAGTGATGTTATGACAGTCATTAACAATGTTCAAGAAGTCATTATGAAAGCCATAAGACAATCTAAGGGGCATGATAGTCCTAATAAGATAGTCATCAGAGCCATAGAGATAATACATGAAAAGATCTTCAAGGATTATGATGAGCCATGGGAACACTGCATATCATGACAACAAAATGAGAATCACATAGTCATGACGAACAATATAGAATATTGCAAGCCAAATGAGGATACCCTATGGAAATATATGTTGGAATGATCTGATACCGACAGTAAACTGAGAGGAGGGGTGAATCAGTTTACTCACAAGTACAACAATAAATTCAATCATAAACCTTATATTAGAGCACAACACAATGAAATATATATCATGAAATAAAAACACACATAACACCAATATTTTGACATGGAAAAGTCGATAAAGGGAAAAAATATAGTGGGAAACCCTACCCACAATCAGATGAATACTCTGCAGTAGTATTATGAATAATTACAATGTGGTATGCACTTGCAAAAAGGCCAACAACCTAGAGCACACTGCTCATCACAAAGGGAAGTCTCACTCACTTACATAAACATCAGACTACAATCCAGAAATAAATGGACTATGAAAGTAGCATCTACTAATGCTTGATACAATTCCGGTTAAGCACTGATGTCTGCTGTGCAATACAAAACCTTTCCAACCTTCACATGAATGATATGAATTTATTCGCACATAATCCTTCCTCTAATAATGCAGACATAACCATCCATCCCATTGATATCCAAGCTACATAAATAAGTCACCTATAAATACAGATCATCAAACTTATTGACAAGGTCAGCTAAACCCTAAATCCATAAACCCATAATTACAAAAATTACATCACAGGATACCACCAAACCAATATTGTGATTTACATTACATAGCATGGACCTAAATCAAGTATTTAAACAATTATATCCACTGGAGATTCCGCTAAGACCAAAATCCAACACGCTTCACCAATCGGTAGAAACCCTTGGTGAAATAACAAAAAGTTTAACTGAATCCAAATAGGACCATCATAACAACATGCCATCTGATGCAAAGTCACAAAATAAATAGAACATGATCAAGAAACACCTTTAGTATGATAGAACCCGATTCCATAAGCCGGACCCAAAATCCACTGACCAAGTCACCAAATAATGCATACCAGTAAAGCTAATCGAGATAGAAGAGGCAAGCCGATAAAGCCAAAAACTAGCCGGTGCCAGTAAATACCAAAAGCGATAATAGCCAAAGCACCAAATCAGGAACCAACAAAATATAGAAAGTATGTAACCAACCAGAATAAGCATCCAAAACCGAATCCAGAGATCTTATCATACTAGATCAAAATCATAGCCAAAACCAAGAAGATCACCAAGACTAACCGAGATAGTCTCCAACCGAGATACAATGTTGACATCAATGACAACACTTAACCAAATCCAACATATTGCCAACAATCTCCCCCTTTTGCATTGATGGAAACACTGAATGTGAAAAAAATCCAAGTGCCAAGGAATGCCAACAATCTCCAAAAGAGAAAAGATTGATTGGAAATAAACACCATCAAAAGATCTGATAGTTTTTCACATGAATACCTTCTCCCCCTTTGACATCAATGACAAAGGATAGATACTAAACCAAATAGCTAACTACTCCCCCTGAGTAGTAGCACCATCTTCATCAACTTGGATAAGAAAAGTATGTATGATAAGCTCATTGGATTGATGCATCCCTGCATCTCTAAGTCTCTTCTGGAGGGTTGGTAACCCCCAACTGATCTCTGAGATATTCAAAAGTGTCTTTAGGTAATGGTTTAGTTATAATATATGCAATCTGCTCCTTAGTAGGTACATAAACCAATCTGACTTCCTTTGCTTCAACCTTTTCCTTCAAGAAATTATACCTTATAGAAATGTGTTTTGATTTGGAATAAAATACCAGATTTTTTGACATATCAATAGCAGCAGTATTATCACAATGAATAACAATAGGCTCATCATAACTTTCCCTTATCTTTTAACATTTGTTTCATCCATAAAATCTGAGTACAGTTGGTAGCAACAACTACATATTTTGCTTCAGCTGTAGACAATGAAGTACTTGATTGTTTCTTACTAAGCCATGAGACCAACTTCTTCCCAAGAAAGAATGCACCTTTAGTAGTGCTCGCCTAGTCATCCACATCTCCTGCCCAATCAGAATTTGTATATGCACATAATGTGAAGGCATCATTCTTTGGATACCATAACCCAAAGTTTGTTGTACCTGCCACATATATGAATATCCTCTTGATAGCAATATCATGAGTTTCTCTAGGATCTGCTTGAAATCTAGAAGCAATACAAACATAACTCATTATATCAGGTCTAGTCTGATTTAGGTACAACAAACCACCTATCATTAATTTTTATTTGCTTGGATTCACTTTAAGGGATTCATCATCCTTAGACAATTTGCAACCAGTTATCATAGGAGTACCGACAGGTTTAGAATTCTCAAGTCCAAATTTCTTAGGTAACTCCTTCACATACTTAGTTTGACAAATGAAAATACCTTTATCAGTTTGAGTAATCTGCAAACCTAAGAAAAATTTCATCTCACCAATCATAGACATTTCAAATTCATTCTTCATATCATTAGCAAATTTCATGCAAAGACCTTCTTCTCCTCCAAAAATGATATCATCCACAAAGACTTCAATAATCAGTATGTCATCATGTTCAATTTTGTAATATAATTTATATCAACATTACCTTTATTAGAAACCAAGCTTTGAAAGATACTTATCCAATCTAGCATACCATGCTCTAGGGGCCTATTTTAGTCCATATAAAGCTTTCTTCAATCTGCAAACCATGTCTTGTCTTCTGATAAGGAAAATCCATCAAGTTGCTCAATGTAAACTTCCTCTTCAAGATCTCCATTTAGAAATGCACATTTAACATCCATCTGATATACTTTGTAGTTCTTTTGTGAAACATAAGCAAGAAAAAGTCTTACTGCTTCAATTATAGCAAGTAGGGCATAAGTCTCTCCATAATCAATTCCTTCTTTCTGTGAATAACCTTTGCAAACCAATCTAGCCTTGTTCCTTACAACTTGACCTTCCTCATTCAATTTGTTCTTGAAAACCCATTTAGTTCTAATAATGTTCTTGTCTTTAGGTCTAGGTACTAGTTCACATGTCTTATTCTTCTCAATCAGATCTAATTCCTCTTCCATTGCTTTTATCCAATTTTAATCCTTTCTTGCTTCAATAAATGATTTTGGTTCAATTTGAGAAATTAAACATATCTCTTCAGCAGCTAACCTTCTCCTAGTCATCACACATTTACTTTTATCTCCAATGATTTTATCTTCAGAATGATTTAGTTTTACATTCCTGGGAGTCTTTGAATTTTCTTGATTTGCTGACTCATTCTATTGTTCATCTGTCACTATTGAATTTTCTGATGCTACCGATGTCACTGGTTCACTATTCTGAACTAATTCTTGCATTACTGGTTCAGGTCTGATAAATTCATCTTCTGGTTCATAATCAAATGATGTGATATGATTACTAGCATGCTCATCCACCTTGACATTTATGCTCTCCATTATCCTATTCAATCTTTTGTTATAACATCTATATGCTTTGCTCTTAGTAGAATAACCCAAAAATATTCCTTGATCACTACTAGGATCAAACTTTCCTAATGCATCATCTCTTCTAATGTAACATTTTCTTCCAAATTTTTTGAAATATCTGATAGTAGGAGTATGACCAAACCATAATTCATAAGGAGTCTTACTGGTATCACCTTTTATGTGTACTCTATTTAAAGTATATACTGTTGTATTGATAGCTTCCCTCCAATAGATATCAGGTAATCTAGCTTATGTCATCATTGTCCTTGTTGCATCCAAAATTGTTATGTTATTTCTTTCCACTAATTCGTTCTGTTGTGGAGTCCTCGGGGCAAAAAGTTCTCTTTCTTCTCTCTCATTTTCCTCCATATCCTAAGCATACATCTCCTTCCAATCTATCTTATGTTTACCGAAGGCTGATGCTTTAAATGCAGTCTCAGTTTTAGCAGCACTTTGATCTCCAAGTTCTTCAAGTTCAAAGGCGGTCAATTTCTCAAGTAATGTATCTCTGGTCATAGGGGTACTTGACATTATCCAGAGTTCATTGATAGCAGTAGCCTTCATCTTATAAGCCAAAGGTAGAACTCTTAGAACTTTTGACACTATCTCATCCTCACTAACTGATCCACCACAACATTTGATACCCATGACAATCTCATTGACTCTATCCATGAAATAAATTATCTTCTCATCTTCTTCCATCTTCAAAGTTTCATATCTTACCTAGAAACCTTCAAGTTTTGCAATTTTCACAGCCTAGTCACCTTCATAAAGAGTATCAAGCTTTGTTCAGATCAGCTTAGCATTCTCCAACTCTATGACATTCAATAGCTTTTCATTAGATAGGGAACTTAATAATGCTTCTTTTGCTCTTACATCATTTTCAACTCTCTTCTATTCATCAATAGGTGATGGTGTTCCAGAATTAGGATCATGAAGTATATACCCTTTCTCCACTATCTCCCAAACTTTAGCTCCAAGACATTTGAGATGAATCTTCATTCGCTCCTTCCATATTTTGTAATTTTTACCATCAAATATGTGATTCTCCTTCTTGTAAGGATTGAATGTAGAACTAGATGCAGTTGCCATCAGATATCCTCAAGCGGTTAATAAGCTTGACAGAGAGGACCTCACTTTGATACCAATTGTTGGAATGATCTTATACCGATAGTAAACTAAGAGGGAGGGGGTGAATTAGTTTACTCACAAGTACAATAATTAAATCAATTATAAACCTTATACTGGAGCACAACACAATGAAAGACATATCATGAAAGCACAACACACATAACACCAATATTTTGGCATGGAAAACCCGGTAAAGGGAAAATCCATGGTGGGAAACCCTATCCACAATTAGATGAATACTATGTAGTAGTATTATGAATAATTACAATTGGGTCTGCACTTGCAGAAAGTCCAACAAGCTAGAGTGCACTGCTCATCACAAAGGGAAGTCTCACTAACTTACATAAACATCAAACTACAATCTGGAAAGAAATGAACTATGAAAGTATCATCTACTAATGCATGATACAGTTTCAATTAATAACTCATTTTTTCTCTACAATACAAAACCTTTCCAACCTTCACATGAATGACATGAATTTATTTGCACACAATCCTTTCTTTGATAATGCAGGCATAACCATCCATCCCATTGATATCCAAGTTACATGAACAAGTCACCTATAAATACAGATCATCAACCTTATTGACAAGGTCGACTAAACCCTAAACCCATAAACCCATAATTATAAAAATTACATCATACAAAACCACCAGACTATTATTGTGATTTACATTACATAGAATGGACCTAAGTTAAGTTTTCAAACAATTATATCTACTAGAGATTCCACTAAGACCAAAATCCAACATGCTTCACCAACTGGTAGAAACCCTCGGTGAAATAATAGTAAGTTTAACCAAATCCAAATAGGACCATCATAACAACACACCATTCAATGCAATGCCACCAAATACTCAAAACATGATCAAGAAACACCTTTAGCATTATATAAACCGATTCCATAAGACAGACCCAAAATCCACTAACCAAGTCACCAAATAATGCATACCAGTAAAGCTAATCGAGATAGTAGAGACAAGTCGGTAAAGACAGAAACTAGCCGGTACCAGTAAATACCAAAAGTGATAATAGCCAAAGAACCAAATCATGAACCAACAGAATATAGAAAGTATGTAACCAACTAGAATACGCATCCAAAACCGAATCCATAGATCTGATCATACCAGATCAAAATCGCAACCAAAACCAAGAAGATCACCAAGACTAACCAAGATAGATCCAATCGGGATAGTCTCCAACCGGGATATAGTGTTGACATCAATGACAACACTTAACCAAATCCAACATATTATCAACAATATATAGTATGAATATTAAAAGGGCAGAGTTAAAGAATACTGTAATAACACATGAGAATGATAATGAGCTGATTTTAAAGATACAAGTTTGACAATCCAAAAGGCAGCCACAGGGTCATTTCTTAGTCCCATCTTGTGCCTTGGAGAAAAATTAGGGGTCATGTAAGAAGACAGTCATATGGTTCACTATCAACATGAAATAAAGCTAGCAACATGTAAGATAGAGAGTACCAAAAGAAGTGATAGTCTAGTAGTCATGGTGACCACAGTCACAAAGATCAAGGGCAGCCAACACAAAGCTTTTATAATAGTCTTCTCCTAATTGTTCATAGTTTTTTGATACTGGATAATAAAGACAATATCTCTATCAAGTTAAATCATGATCACAACAATAGCAACACTTTGAGTATAAAATGCAGCCTATGGAACAAAGAGCAAAGAGCATCATATGAGGCTATGAGGCAAATAAGGATAGTCACAGAAAAAGAGCTTGGTATATATCAAAGGTAATGATATAACCAAATAATAATGACACTAGAATGAATACCAAGATAACAATTAATCATTGAGTATAAAAGTGATGATATAGTCATAAAATGAACAAAGATTTTGAACATTAGGGTAACAAAGACAACCTATATAGGAGATATTGTGACTATACATTATTATTGTCAAAGAAAATGATAATAATAGTCTTAGGCCTGCTTTTCCTCAGTCCCCATTGCACAAAACATAGTGCATGTAACATCAAAAGATCATAAGATAATATAAGGGGTAGATGACAGTCTTTGAAGAATAGAGGGGACACATGGTCAAACAGAGAGCAACATACAGTCTCACAGATGAAAAGTCAACAGTATGGAGCAAATTTTTTCTTTTGAGAATATTAAACCAAGTTACAAATTAAATATCAAAAGATAACAACACCAACATTTCATACATAGTAAGGAGCAAAAAATTCAGTCACATTTGTAGCTCAAAAGGATACAGTCATGGTATCCAAAAGATAGTTATCACAGACAATGTCAAGTGGTGGTCACGATAATAAGTTATAGTAGTGGTCATCATTACTTATAGAAGCCTCAATACATAAAATGTAGGAAAAGGTCTCAGATAGAGGATAAAGTGAGTGTATCCATGATGAAAATTTGCTAAGAATGCCTTAAAAGAACTAATATCCCAGTATAGCAGACATCATTATCAAGAAGGTAAGATCTAAGAAAGATCAATACGCAGAGAAATGATGACTTCAGAGTAGTCATATATAGAAAATGCATGCCACAATGACCCACAAAACAATAAGGTTTGTAAACCACAACATCTGGGTATAACAGATAATGAGCTAACAGTTATAAGTTAAAAGGGCTAGTAAAGAATTCATGATGCATACAATGTTTTGATGTTTTGACAGTCATTTGCTAAAGCTAGATACAAATTAAGATAGACTTCCAGGAAATATCTAAGACAAAAGAATAGTGAATATCAACAAGGATATCAACTCAATCCAATGCATCAGAGATCACAAAACAACAATGCAGTAGTATAAAGAAAAGATAAGAAGTCTATTACATTTGTACACCTGTAGACTTCGGGTTGAGATCCTAAAATATCAATTTGACAAAAGTTGTGGACTCTTATCTACACACTATGAGTTAAATCTGACCTCATCTACTTAGGAGTTATCAAATAGATCTCCAATCAGTTAACCAAGCCTTCAATCATGCAATAAGTGGGATTTCAGTTTTCACATCAGTTAACCCTAGAAATAAAGAATGATGCAAGAGTTTGCAGCAATTCAAGCTCAACTTAAGGCCTCATATGGGTTATACAGTAGCCAAGGAGCAATTTGAGGCCATCTACAATAATTTCAGTGCAATTCCACCTCCTCTCTTGCATGCTTTCAACTCAAATTCGACCAAAGATATTTTATGTAAAGTTGTAGATGGAAGCAAGAAAAGAAGACTCCAAGTTAAAGCTGAGATCACTTTTGTAGCAATAGTTCTTCTTTAGTTTCTTCCAGACTTCTCTTCTATAAGGATTTCTCTCCTCTCTTTTTCAAAGTTAGATCTTTTTCTTCTCTGCATATACACAATATAAAGTGAATGCAACTCATAACATTTCCATATTCAAAGCATTGTAATGAAGTTTTTATCAGTTGATGAAAAAAGAACAATAGATTCTTCTCATTTTCTTCTTGTTTTCAAGTATTGTCACATGTATGATTTTGATCAAATATTGTGGTTTATTTATTAAATCTTTTATTTTGTCTCATAGTGTTTTCTAGAAAAAGGAAATTTCATTGTAGACTTAGGTTGTGTGTTGTGTTATGCTATTTTTTAGAAAATTGAATGTTCTGAAAAACTCTTTCCTTCAAACAAAAATTCTGAAAACTTTGAAGCCTTCATATGAAATGCTTATGGGTTTCATGATCTCATATGATTTGTAATAAGGTTTTAGCTCTTTTACAACTGATAATTAATTTAGGACAAGTATTATCAAATCATTGGTGTATCACCTCCCAATAGTAGTAGGTTTTTATTTTCCAATAAGTTTTCTCCCTCTTTTCTCACTCAAGATTAGTTTTTCTAGGAGGTTTTACTAAGAGAACCATCTCTCTCTGGAGGTTGATTTCCACCATACGCAACCCACAGGCCTAGAAATATTCCAATGTTTCACAAGATTGCTGAGCTTTCAGCTGAGCACAGTCGGGTGGAATCTTGGTGACAACAATAGTAAATAGCTTGTTCCTTACCACCATGATCTTGTTGTGCCAAGTGTGTCCCTAGTACTATTAATGTAGTAGATATGTAGAGTAATAGGGGTTTTCCTTGAATAGGTGGCATCAATACTAGAGGATTTAAGAGATACTCTTTGAGAATCTGAAAAGCCTGTTGACATTTATCATCCCACTTAAAAATCATGTACTTTTGAAGTAGATGCTAAAAAGGATGACACTCATCTGCGAGTTACACTATAAATCTATGGATTGATTGGAGTCTTCCTTACAATGATCGAAGTTGACTCATGTTCTTTGGAGGTGCAATTTCTAATGTGGCTTTGACTTTGTTGGATCTACTTCAATGCCTCGTTGTGAGACAATGTATCCTAGGAGTTTCCCAGGGGTCACTCCAAACATACATTTTTTAGGATTTAATCAAAATTTGTAATTCTCTAAGCAATTGAAAACCACTGATAGAATATCCAAATGCTCTTCTCTAGTAACTAATTTTTGTAATAGATCATCCACATAGTCTTTCATAGTAACATGCCTGAGATCGTGAAAAATTATTGTCAAAGCTCCTTGATAAGTAGCACCTGCATTCTTTAATCCAAAGTGCATGATGTTCCAACAAAATGTACCCCAAGGGCAATGTGAATTTTTTATTGTCTTGATCTTTAGGCTCTATTTTCATTTGATTATATCCAAAGTATCTATCCATAAGTGATAGCATTGCATGGCCTACTATGAGATTGACAATTAGATCAATGTTTGGCAATGAAAAGTCATTTTTGGGATAAGCCTTGTTAATGTCTCTAAAATCTATACATATCCTGATGCTACTATTCGTCTTGCTGACAAGTATAAGATTAGAGATCCATTCGAGATAGTCAATCGGTCTGATGAAACCAACATCCAATAGTTTTTCAAGCTCGACTTCTATTAATAGTACGGCTTGTGGATGCATCTTTTGCAATTTTTGTTTGATTGGCTTAGCACCAGGAGTAATTGTTAATTGATGCATAAATAAATCAAGATATAATCCAATCATATATGTGTATAACCAATGTGAAATTGATCTATCTCTCTTTAAAGAAGTTTCTGAACTTAGGTCACTCAATTTCGATCAATGATTGTGCAAGAAAGATGTTGTGCGATACTTCCTTTGTCTCAATATGTGTTTTCATGGTTACTTTGATTAACATAGAATAATTTTCCTGATATGATATTGTGGCGGCAGTGTCAAACCTTCCATCCTTTGGAAACTTAGAGAGGTTTTCACCATTGGATGTGTCCTTTCTTTTTACCTTTTTAGGGTCAGAAAGTGTCGCAGTGTAATTTTTGCCAAAAGACCCATTATTTATTTTTATTTTTATATTTTTGCAACTGGAAAGTTTGGTACCCTTTCCAAAATATTCCATGCTATTGAGTTCAATGATGTATCCTACTTTATGGTCCCTAAGAGGGAGATCATCTCTTATGCGAAGGTAAGCAATAAAAGCCTCACAATTTTGGAATGTATCAAGTTGTGGAGGCCCTTGTTGGTCCCAGCCAATGAGTTGTGGATGAATGAGGGGAAGTCCATCGATATGTTAAAAGTTGGAAAGCGTAAGGGTAAAGACACATGAATCTTTGGGTATATCAATGTAATCATCGGGGTCATCACTCATACTCTCCTTATCAGTCTCGATCGTAAACAAATCTAAATCGACGTCACTAGAAGGACAATCAACAACGAGAGTTCTCAATTTTCATGCTTTTGGCCTAGAGCTTCAAGACATAGAGGCTTCGGGATCCCAAAATTTTTTTATCCATGCTTCGCCACTTTATTTCTTCTCTTCTAATGTAACATTTGATGATGTTGTTTGACCAACTCTAAATAGTTTCTTGAATTTTTCTTCTTCTGTGGGTTCATCTAGTTCTCTGAAAGTCTTTGTAAGCTCATAGTCACTGGATGACTTATCCAAACCCCATTCCCATTCATTTGAATATGTGGAATAACATTTTTTTAGTTGTTGGTCATTAGTGGAAGCGAGATAAGTAATTTGCAATGTTGCTTCGGAATCAAGATCACATAATCTCAATGGTGCAAAACCAAGTCCTTTTGTGTGTTGTTTCTTTCGTAATAACTATGGTTATAGTGGTTCCACAATACCTTTCTTTTGTATGACAAGAGGGCCTTTTCCATCATATCCCATCTTTTGGAGAAATTTGAAACCTTTTCCATAGTTGTCAACTGGTATTATGATGTGGTCTTGATTTAAGTCCTCTTCTGGTTCCTTATAAAGCATTTTGTAAGCATCTTATTCTTCCATTTCACCCCATTTGTTGAAGGTAGTGGGATCCCATTTTATGATGATGGTTGATATTTGTTTTGAAGGATGTTGTCTACCATAATATTTGGGAGAGTCCATTAGTTATCTTAAGTACATGGTTTGATTCAAGTGTATTCTCTCATGCCTTTATCCTTGAATTTTCCTTTAAGATTTGCTTGTTTGGAAGTGGAAGTCTCAAATGTTGTTGGATCAATGTACATTGATAATGGCGTAGCCTCTCGATTGATGGGAACTATTGTCTCAGGTCTAGGTCAAATATTATTGCAATATATGTATGAGTTTGGATCAACTTTAACTATCACTTTGACTCCATTATGTGGGAATTTGATGCATTGGTGATAAGTAGAAGGAACTACTCTCATTTCATGTATCCATGGTCATCCCAAAAGTATATTATATGTGAGGCCAAGATCAAGGACTTGGAAAACCACATCCTTCATTATTGGCCCAACTCTTAGAGGTAGAGTGACTACTCATTTTGATGAGTATTCATCATCATCGTATTATTTTATTGTGATATTTTTCCTTGAATCCTTAGCTTGATCATAATATCCCAATTGTAAGATGGTTTTCAATGTATAAATATTTAGACTTTCTCCTCTATCTATTAAGACTTTTTTAATGTGGTGTTTATGGAGGAAAGATTCTATGTGAATTGGTGCATTGTGTGGTTGTTGTGGAGAGGCATCATCTTCTTTTGTGAATGTAATGAAATGTGGGGTAGAAAGGTGCCCCGCCATGGCTTGAAATTGGTCCATCTTTAGATGGTAGGAATAGGTGTCTCTCACAAAGTCTTGTCTAAAATAGCCTTGTGTGAGGATGAAATACGCAAAAGCTCAAGGATGGAGAACATGTGTCTTTACCAATTGATCTACAAGGTCATACTCATTCTTGGTAGATAATGAAGTTGTTGTTTTAGATGAAACGCCTTGTAGAGTGACCTTAACCCTTCGCATAGTAATGGTACATTTGGATTCGGGTCCTTTGATAGTTATGGTAGACACATGATTGTCAAATTATGAGATATGGTTGATGGTATAATCATAGGAAATATTGGTATAATTGGCATTATTGTATATTTTGGGGGCCTTTCGCTTATCATGTTTTGGGAATGGTTCCTTGAACATCACATGCTCCTCATTGGAAGTGTGACCATCAACTTTTATTGCACCTTTTTCGATAAGATCTTGTATGAGATTCTTCAATCTATGACAATTTATAATCTTATGACCCTTGTTGTTATAATATTCACAAAATTAATCATCATTCCACCATTTAGGCTTTACCTTAGGTTCAAATAGTTGATTATTTGGTAATGTGATAAGCTTGTTTGCAACCAATTTCTTCAATGTTGTTTCATATGGTTCTCCTAATGGAGTGTATTTTCTTGGAGGTCTTGATGTCCTTTGAGTGTTCACTTTATTATTAGAATTAGATGAACTTGCCTAGGACAATGATATGTGTCATAACCATGGGGATAATGGGTATTGTAAGTATGATCTTAGGGATTGCCCCCAAATCTAACACATGGTCTTCTTACATCATGATCTTGAGTATTTCCTTGTGTATTGGTATATTCATTGGTACTCCTTCTCCCTCATAGAGCATAACCACAGGGTTGTTCATGAGTGTGACTAGCAGTTTTGGCATAAGCATGGGTATCAATTACTTCAGGATTTTGAAACAAGGACGAGGGTGACTCAAGCACAAAACGTTCTCTTCTATTACCACCATCATTTCCACTAGGATTTGTATTAGCTTGATTTGGATCTTCTTCCAAAATTTGTGACACATCAAAATCATGGGGTAGCCTTGGACCACTTTGCATGAACACTTGTAAAAATAATTGTCAATCTCTTGTCATAATTTCCTCAACTATTCTATTAAATCGTGCATCAGATATAGCATCTTGAATATATGTGGTAGTAATGGACTCATTTTCATTGTCATTATCATTCTTTGGTGGATTACTATGATTGTCAAATACTTGTGGGTTATAAAATTCATCTCCATCAAACTCATATGTACTCATGTTGAGAGATATTAGAGCTTCTTCAACCTCTCTTCTGAACCTTTGTGAATGGGTTTCAACCATGCACTAAGCTTGGATCAAATGAAAAGAGTATAGAATACCAAGAGGAGTGTGAGATGAAAAATGAATCTAAGGTTGTCTTGCAATATCCAAAAGTGTATGTCCAAGATAAGTGCGATGATCTAAAGCAAGGTGTGGCTTCCAAAGAGATGATAGACTCTTGATGAGGTAAGTTGACCTTAACTAAAGATATCAAAGGGTGAACTTCTTGGAATTATGCATGAATTAATTATGTGTTACATTGATGTTTTATCATTAATGTCAACACTAGCTATTATGGTTGGTTATCGGTAGACAGGTTTCAGTTACTGGTAGATAGGTTTTGGTTACTGGTAGAAGAGACTATCTATTGGACACTTCCAAAATGTTTGGATCGATGGAGTATGTTTGATTTCATGTGTTACATGTTCTTTGATCATGTTTTGGTCAATTGGTATTGACTTGGTAATCAGATGCTATCATACACTCTTGTAAACCCTTATCAACATTGGTTTAAGGTTTAACTGATAGAGCTTTTACTGAGGAATCTTGACAGGATTCATAAGTGGTGTTGGTGCGGCTTCTACATGGATTTTAGGATGTTGAAGATGTTCTTTAATCGTGCTTCAACTTCTTGAAGATATTTCTTTGGCGTGGTGGACCCAGGATAGGTCTGGTGCCTATCTAGGTTATGGATCAGTATCATGTTAACGTGTACTCTACATGTTACTAGGATGTTTCGAGATGTTCTATGAATTGGTTATTGTTGTATTTTTCTTAAGCCGACATGGCATATCATTTTAATATGGATTTATGTAATGATCTTATTGTAATATCTTTTAGGTGGCCTACCTAATTGGTTTAGGCCTTAGGGTTGGTATAAGATGATGTAAGATCTCATTGTATATTATAGGATGGAAATGAAAAGATGTCCGTGGTCTTGAAATGCAATATCATATGTGAAGGAGATTTGGTAGATCATAGGTGATCGATTTGGGATTAAGGAAGAGGTCAAACACCTCTGGTATTGAGCTTAATCGGGACTATAATCAGGCATGGTAGATGCTATCTTTGGCAGTTCATTATTCTAGATTGTTGTCCATTTATCTTGAGGTGGTTATAACCTCTTTATAGTCAGTGAGACTCTTTTGTAATGAGCAGTACGCTCTAGGCAGTGTGCCTTCCTACATGTGCATGCCCCTCATTGTATCACATACTTTCTGCAGAAGTATCATTTGATTGTGGGTAGGCTTCCCACTATGGTTTTTCCCTTTCTAATTTTTTCACATGCAAATCATGGTGTTATGTGGTATGGTTGCTTTGTATTGATTATATGTTTAATTGTTAAGTTGTATTGTTTATTGGTATCTGTTTCTTCTTTATCGGTACTTAATATGGTTAAAGGTTATTAAGTGGATTAAATGATATAATCTGTTAACAACTGATTCACCCCCCTCCCCTCTCAGTTGTTCACCGGTTATCCTAATAATTGGTATCAGAGTTTTAGTCCTCTTTTGCAGAAGCTTAACTACTTGAGGTAGATCCTATGGCAGCTAACACTTCAAATCCACCAACAACTATTTTCAAAAGAGAAATCCCTAAGATTGATGGAACAAATTATGGGATATGGAAAATTCGAATGGAGACTCATCTTAAATGTCTTAGAAAGGATATGTGGGAGATCACTGAGAAAGTATACACACCTTATGATCTAGCATCTGGAAATCCTGCTCTTGCAAACTTGGACAAGAATATTGAAAATGATTGCAGAGCTAAAGAAGCCTTCTTGTGTGCACTAATTGATCAGTAGATCATGGGATTGACTGATAAATCATCAGCTAAGGTTATGTGGGATAAATTGCAAACCCTGGATGAAGGTGATCCGACTATCAAAATTGCTAAACTTGATGGTTACCGAGTAAGATATGAAAACTTAAAGATGGAAGATAATGAAAGAATTGTTGTGTTTATGGAAAGAGTAAATGAGATTGTTATGGGAATTCAATGTTGTGGAGGATTTCTGGGTGAAGATGAAATATTTTACAAAGTCTTGAGAGCCCTTCCACCGGCTTACAAGATAAAGGCAACTGTAATTAATGAGTTGAGAACAATGGATAACTCTTCAGTTAACAGAGACATTCTGATTGGGAAATTATTTGCTTTTGAGCTTGAAGAATTTGGATCTTCTGGAGCTCTAAAGTCTGAACCTTCTTTTCATGCATCATCATCATCATCCACCAAAAAAAGTGATTTGAAAGTCCTATATGCAAAAGAATTGGAAGACATGAGGAAAAAAGATGAAGAATTTGAGAAACTTGAAGCCTTATTTGCTAGAAGAGTACCTAAAGGTCCGGCAGGAAGTAAGCATGAATGAAAAGCACCTTTTAAATGTTTTACATGTAATAAGATTTGTCACTTTGCTTCTAGATGTCCTGAAAGGAATGCAAGATCTAAGGAAAGAGTTAAGAAATCATTTAAGCCTAACTAAAACAGATATAGATTCAAGAAAAGTAAACAATGCTACATAGCAGATGAGGAAGGAGTAAGTGATGACTCTGGAGATGAATTGGCAGAAGACTCTGCTAGTGGATCTGGCAATAGAAAGGAATGGGTGTTCTATGCTTTAAAGGAAGATGAACCAAAACTGGCTATCATAAATGAAGAAAAGGCCCTGGCAGAAAAAGTTGAAGATAAGGATGAATGGGTAATTGATAGTGGATGCTCACATCATATGATTGGAGATAAGAGAAAATTTATGTCCCTGCTAGAATACAATGGCGGTCAAGTCAGATTTGGAGATGACAAAGCATGTATGATCAAAGGTAGAGGTATTATTTCTCTAGATGGAAAGCACAGTACTAATAATGTCTATTATGTAAAAGGTTTAAAGCATAATCTTTTGAGTGTTGGTCAATTTGTAGACAAGGGTTTCCAGCTTCAGTTTAAAGATAGAAAATGCAAAATCATTAACAAGACTGGTTTGGAGATTGCAACCGGTACTTAGACTAGAGGTAATATCTTTCACTTGAACACTAGTAATAAGACATGTTTGATTGCTCATATTTATGAGAGTTGGTTATGGCATAAGAGGTTGTGTCATGTTAATTTTGATTGTATTGTTAAGATCAGTTCAACTAAGGTAGTTAGAGATATACCTAAGATTATGAAGCCTCATAATCCGGTATGTAAGGAATGTCAATTGGGAAAGCAAGTTAGAACTTCTTTTAAGAGAATACATGATAAATCTAATGATGTACTTGATTTGATTCACACTAACTTATGTGGTCCAACAAGGACTAGAAGCTTTCAAGGTGATAGGTATTTCATGTTGATTATTGATTACTATTCTAGGATGATGTGGGTGACTTTTCTTAGGGAGAAGTCTGAATCCTTTGATAAATTCAAGATATTTAAAGCAAAAGTTGAAACAGAATCTGGATTGAAAATCAAATGTCTAAGATCAAATCAAGGTGGTGAGTTCACTTCTCATGAATTTAACAATTATTGTGAGACAAATGGTATTAGGAGACAATTATCTACACCTCAGACTCCTCAGCAGAATGGAGTAGTGGAAAGAAAGAACATAACCATTTTGGATGCAACAAGATCTATGATGATGGAAGCCAAATTGCCTCACATCTACTAGAGAGAAGCAGTGAGTACAACAGTCTACACATTCAACAGAGTTCACATCAAAGGTGAAACTGGTAAGACCCCTTATGAATTATGGTTTGGACATACACCTACTGTTAAATATTTCATAATTTTTGGAAGTAAATGCTATATCAAAAGAGATGATTCAATTGGAAAGTTTTATCCTAGATGTGATGAAGGGATATTTCTTGGTTATTCAATTCAAAGAAAAACATATAGATGTTATAACAAAATATTGTGAAAAATTGTGGAGAGTGCTAATGTGAAAGTGGATGAGCAGTACAAAAATCAATCTATATCATATGACAGGGAACCGATAGTGGAAATGATCATAACTGAACCAAAAATGCCTCAACTGATAAAGGAAACCGAGACAGTTACACCGACACAATCAAAAAATTCAACTGTGGCTGATGATCAAAGTAGTGAACCTGAAGTTCGGAAGACACCAAGGTATGTAAGATTAAATCATTCTGAAGATCAAATTATTGGAGATAGG
Organism: Cryptomeria japonica; assembly: GCF_030272615.1. Taxonomy (NCBI): domain Eukaryota; kingdom Viridiplantae; phylum Streptophyta; class Pinopsida; order Cupressales; family Cupressaceae; genus Cryptomeria; species Cryptomeria japonica. The sequence continues at coordinate 508,056,432 of NC_081407.1, forward strand.
AACAAGGGAGTTATGACAAGAAGAAGATTGACAAATGAAGAGGTATGTCTTATTTCTAAAATTGAACCAACATCTATTATTGAATCTTGTAAGGATAAACATTGGTTAAAAGCTATGGGAGATGAATTAGATCAGATAGAGAAAAATGAGACTTGGTCTTTAGTTCCCTGGCCTAAAAATAAGAAAGTTATTGGAACTAAATGGGTTTTTAGGAATAAACTGAATGAGGATGGTCAAGTTGTAAGAAACAAAGCTAGATTGGTTTGTAAAGGATATTCTCAAATGGAAGGAATTGATTATGGTGAGACATTTGCACCTGTAGCTAGAATTGAAGTTGTTAGACTATTTCTTGCCTATGCAGCTTATAAGAACTATAAGGTTTATCAAATGGATGTTAAATGTGCATTTTTTAATGGTGAACTTGAGGAAGAAGTATACATTGAGAAACTTGATGGATTTTCACTGATAGATGATTATGATATGATTTGTAGATTGAAGAAAGCTTTATATGGATTGAAACAAGCTCCTAGAGCTTGGTATACAAGGCTGGATAAATATCTTTTGAAGCTTGGTTTTACTAAAGGCAGTGCCAATAGTAATTTATATTATAAGATCATTGATAATGATATTCTGATTATTGAAGTATTTGTTGATGATATCATTTTTGGAGGAGAAGATAAATTATGCATGAAATTTGCTAACAATATGAAGAATGAATTTGAAATGTCCATGATTGGTGAAATGAGATTTTTCTTAGGTTTGTGGATTACTCAAACCGACAAAGGCATTTTTATCTGTCAAACTAAGTATCTGAGGGAATTTTTGAAAAAATTTGGTATGGATAATTCCAAACTGGTAAGTACTCCTATGGTGACAAGTGAGAAATTATCTATCAAGGATATTTCTACACCGGTAAATCCGACAAGGTATAAGTCTATGATTGGTGGTCTGTTATATTTGACTCATACTAGACCGGATATTATGAATGTAGTAAGTATTGTTTCTAGATATCAAAGTAATCCTAAAGAAAATCATGAATGTGTAGTAAAGAGGATATTCCGGTATTTGCAAGGAACAATAGAATATGGCTTATGGTATTCTAAAAATGATGATTTCACTTTATGTGCATATACTGAATCAGATTGGGCAGGAGATACTGATGACAGGAAGAGCACTTCTGGTGGAGCTTTCTTTCTTGGAAAGAAACTAGTTTCATGGATCAATAAAAAATAGTCATGCATTTCTTTATCTACTGCAGAAGCTGAGTATGTTGCAGCAGCAACTAATTGCACTCAAGTCTTGTGGATGAAGCAAATGTTGAAGGATATCAAGGTAAATTGTAGTGAACTGGTAGTTATCTACTGTGATAACTCTGCAGCTATTGACATGTCTAAAATTTGGTATTTCTTCTAAGACTAAGCATATATCAATAAAGTACAACTTTCTGAAGGACAAGGTAGAAGCAAAGGAAGTCAAATTGGTTTATGTGAACACTAAAGAACAGATTGCAGATATATTCACTAAATCGTTGTCTAAGGAATCATTTGAGTATTTGAGAGATAGGTTAGGGGTTTCTGCCCCTTCGACAGAGACTTGATTGATGCAGTTTTTCATCAATCTGACATGCATTATCAGAGATATTATTCATTTCGGCACTGATGAGTGATGCTACTACTCAGGGGGAGTAGTCAGCTTTGAGATTCAGAGGTTTATATTCTTGCTTTGATATTTGTATCAGATTTATTGCATTGATGTCAAAGGGGGAGAGATAGTGGTGTGAAAATAAATTAAGAAATTTACAGAGATATCATTCACAGGGGGAGAGTTACTAATATTCAGGAGATTGTTGGTTGTCTTCCATAGGGGGAGACCCATTTGGCATTTCTTGGTACTTAGATGTTTTTTCACATCTAGTGTTGTCATCAATGCGAAAGGGGGAGATTGTTGGCATTATGGATGAATTGATTATGTGTTACATTGATGTTTTGTCATTGATGTCAACACTAGCTATTATGGTTGGTTAACGACCGACGGGTTTTGGTTACCGGTAGATAGGTTTTGGTTACCAGTAGAAGATCTAGTGTTACTGGCAGAAGAGACTATCTGTTGGACACTTCTGACATGTTTGGATCAATGGAGTATGTTTGATTTCATGTGTTACATGTTCCTTGAGCATGTTTTGGTCAGTTGGTATTGACTTGGTAATCAGATGCTATCATACACTCTTGTAAACCCTTACCAACATTGGTTTAAGGTTTAATCGACAGAGCCTTTACTGAGGAATCTTGATAGGATGCATAAATAGTGTTGGTGCAGCTTCTACATAGATTTTAGGATGCTGAAGATGTTCTTTGATCGTGCTTCAATTGCTTGAAGACATTTCTTTGGCGTGGTGGACCTAGGATAGGTCTGGTGCCTATCTAGGTTATGGATCGGTATCATGTTAACGTGTACTCTACACGTTACCGGGATGTTTCGAGTTGTTCTATGAATTGGTTATTGTTGTTTTGGTCTTAAGTCAACACGACATATCATTGTAATATGGATTTATGTAATGATCTTATTGTAATATCTTTTAGGTGGCCAACCTAATTGGTTTAGGCTTTAGGGTTGGTATAAAATGATGTAAGATCTCATTGTAGATTATAGGATGGAAATGAAAACATGTTTGTGGTATTGAAATACAATATCATATGTGAAGGATATTTGATCAATCATAGGTGATCAATTTGGGATTAAGGAAGAGGTCAAAGGCCTCTGGTATTGAGCTTAACCGGGACTATAATCAGGCTTGGTAGATGCTATCTTTGGCAGTTCATTATTCTGGATTGTTGTCCATTTATCTTGAGGTGGTTATAACCTCTTTGTAGTTAGTGAGACTCTTTTTTAATGAGCAGTATGCTCTAGGCAGTCTGCCTTCCTGCATGTGCATGCCCCTCATTGTATCACATACTTTCTGCAGAACTATTATCTGACTATGGGTAGGCTTCCCACTGTGGTTTTTCCCTTTCCAGGTTTTCCATGTACAAATCATGGTGTTATGTGGTATGGTTGCTTTGCATTGGTTATCTGCTTAATTATTTAGTTGTATTGTTTATCGGTATTTGTTTTTGCTTTACCGGTACTTAATCTGGTTAAAGGTTATTAAGTGGATTAAATGATATAATCTGTTAACAACTGATTCACCTCCCCCCCTCAGTTGTTCACTGGTTATCCTAACAAGACTCACACTATCGGTTCCCACTTTTTGACCAACTTTGACACTTAGATGAACATTTTGAAAAAAACCTTCACTTTCCGACACCTATAACTTTTAAACTGTTAAGAATTTGGAGATGATGTAAACTAGTGATTTGTAACATCTTGTTTGTAGATTCTAAATATTTTTTTTTTCAAATTTTTTTGAATAAAATTTTATTGATTTTTCCATCTCCCTCGAGAAGTATTTTTTTACAGCAAACAACATTTTTTAAGAGTGATGTGCATCCTAAAATGCATAGCTTTTTTTTCTATAGATGATTAAAACTTCTTTTTTTTTTTAATTTTGGTTTGTAACATCAATACCTAGGGTATGCAGTTGGTTTGATAGTGATATGTTGAATATTTTTCATTTTATTTAGTTTTGAAGTCCAACTAATTATAATTTAGATATAGGTGTATGTTTGAACACATAACTTATTATATATATCAAAATTCAATTTTATTCTTTTTGTTAGAAAAAAGACATCAATAACTAGGGCATAGATATTTTTCAAATTTTTTTTATTATTCCCAATGCATTGAACAAAGAAGTTCATGTTTGGTGAAAAACATACATTCATAAGAAATAAAACAAAAATATATTAATGAAATTAAATATATTAAAAATTATAATATTTGGGAAGCTTATAATAAGGACTAAATACTTAGAAAACCAAAACTTCTAAATGAATTCATTTGACCCCACAAAAGCTAATGTAAATTTGGCTTTTTATCAGCATTTGATAAATGCAAAGGAGACTCCATTACAAGTATGATTTAGAAGTAGAGAGGTTCTATCCAAAAAAAATTGATCTAACTCTCCTCAATTAAGTACTTCAAATGGGACCTCTTAAAGTTTAAATCATTATATTTTCTAAAAAATGTATGATTTTAGCAAAAAACAGGATGTACCAAAAAGTGGGAACCAATATTGTGAGTTCATCCAATGGTACCCAAGATGATAGATTTGATGTAGGAATCACCTAGTGATGTAATTTAATGTGTTTGAAAGGTAAGATTAGGATCTCTAAACAACCTTTTGACTCTAGATGAAATGTGTGAATGGGGGGTGAAAATAACTAAAAATGTGTGAAAAAGTCGTGACAAATCACTGTTGACTAAACATTAAGCCCTAGGGAAGAAACCTTAAAATCTCTTTTGATCTTAGAAAACAGATGTAGTATAAGTTCACCAACATGTCAAGATTCCACTCATACACATTTTTAGAGTCTAGATATGCATTTTTATAATTGATGATGCAATTCTCAAATTTGCTCAAATACGCGATAACAGTTTAGATACGCGCTAAGATGCAACACATATGTGGTTATACTGAACACTGATGCGATTTTACTATCATGTTTTCTCAGTTCTATCCAATATGCACCAAAAAGCAACATAGACGTGGTTTTAGGTATTAGATACGTGCTAGAAGTAGATACATACACAACTCGAAAGATCGTATACACACTGAAAGTGAACATAGATGGGTTTCTGGAAAATTTCTTAATATTGTCCAAATCTTACAAATGTTGAAAGTGACTAGATCTCAATGTTGATTGTCTTGTGGAAAGAAAATATAGCAAACAAGAAAACACAATGTGTGAAAGTGTTGTCCAAATTGAGTTGTTTTTATGTTCAATAGCCCAAAACAACCCAATTTCCATGGGTCAACATAATCGAAAACACTTCAAACACTTCTTAGCCTAAGGACATGGTCTCATGGTGGTAAACTCAGTTTGCAACCTAGAATCTCCATCAACTCAAATGTAGGGATACCTGAAGGGGTGTATACACTATTTTGTCTTTGCATGAAAGGATATATAGGGGCCTCCATGATGGGAAGGATAATCCAATCACCATCTTCTTGAAAAGCTACAATTATCTTATGCTAACCTTAGGATTTTTGTTTCATTCAATGGGAGCCTTATGGTGAGTATTTTGGGGGGAAAACCAACTATTCCCTTGCATTGAAGCTATCGCAATGTTCGGTCAAAAAAGGGTGGGCCACTACTCTAAGGTGTCTAGTAATGTTTCAAGGTATCTAGTGGCTATACATGTGGTGGTTTGCTCAATTAAGAGACCTCCCACCACTTTTAGGTTTTATGCATCACAAGGATACTAGAGGAGACATCCGTCAGTATAACGCATCGACACCAAGTGATAAAAGACTTTCATCTAAAACCACAATCTCTTATATAGCAAACCCAAACAAAATACTGCTTGGGTCATTCCCTCTCACTTGGCCTTATGGGATTCTTGAGAGGTAGGTCCTCTAAAAGACAATAAGAATTTCTCTTACACCCAAGATCCAATGGAAGGCAAGGGGAGAGTGTTGGCAATATTACAAGGATATTGAGAAGGTTGTTGATGATTATGGACATAACTGATTAAAGATGTTTTACTATCTTGATATTATTATTTTGTCATTGATGTCAAGAAATTGAACTTCTAATTCAGTATGATGTTTCCATATCTTAAGAAATATGATATGAAGATTATAAATAAGTCGGTAAAGACATAGGAAAGAATATCATGAATAAGGGGATAAGTTATTCAATGGGAAACTCTACCGAGTCAGACAATGATGAGATCTTGATGTTTTAGATTGTTTTAACATCATACATATGTTGTAAAGTGTAAAGGTTAATACTATACTATGTTATCAAGCAAAGAACCTAGTCGGTAAACCCTAAGGAACCTAGTTGGTAAACCCTAAGGTTATCATAGTCGGTTAATGAAGATAGAATGTCTACTGAGTGAAGTTTAGTATTCACCGAGTTGTAACTAAGCTATAACAGAATGCATTAAATGTTTACATGTGATATTTAATGAAAGATGCTGATGAGTTGGAGTGGATCAATGATTGGCAAGCCATAAAAGAAGTCTGTTAAACAAATCTAAGGAAATGGAAAGTTGGCAAGAAGATCTATAGCTCAGATTGAACCGCATTACCCTAACACAAGTTCCAAGGTGATTATGCAAGTTCCAAGGCGGGGTAAAACGTTTTCAGATCAAAAGATACAATGAACCTGGACAAGATTGAAGATCCGATGGCTATGATTGATCATGGGAAATCTGATCAAGGAGATTAAGCGGTTAGAAGATTGTTTATAAATAAAGAACTATTGATAAACAATGTATGCGGGCAAGTGTATGCACAGGGATGCTACATAGTGATTACCGAGCACAGAAGCTTGAAGACCTCTTAGAATAATAGAGTATTCATGCCCAACAGATAGACAAGATTAGTTCTATGTCTAGATTGTATTGAACAAATAGGAATCTACTTTAGCATTTCAGATGTGAAGTTTTGGATAGATTGTATTATTGTTATTTTGTGAAAGTGACAGGAAATCTCTTAACCGAGTGGACTTAACAGTCTTATATGTAAATCCTCTAACAAGGTGACATTCTGATTGAGTGTTTGAAATCCTTTGACAAGGTCACTTCTAACAAAGTGAAGATCCTAACAGATCTGAGGGAAATCCCTTAACCGGGTCACATCTAGCAATGTGTTTGTAATCTTTAACAGGATTTTCTTTTAACCGAGCATACTCTAGAAGAGTATATTTCCTAGTGGGTCCAAAATCCCACAGTGGTTTTTCCCTATTTGGGTTTCCACGTTAAATCTAGTGTTATGAGGTTTATATTGTTCATATCCTTTTGAGTTTGAATGTTTGACAGTTTTTTATATGACTGATATATGTTACCGAGATTGAATCTGATGTTTTTATGGATGATTAAGTTTGTATGATTCACCCCCCCCCCCCTCTCATCTTGTTGGTTATTAGAACTATACTTATATTAACTATCAGAAATATCAATTAGTATAAGAGCTTTGGACTCCAAAATGAAAGTTTAAAGGCACTTGAGTTAAAGATGCAAAGATGTATAAGAGGGATGCACCTAAGCTGAATAAGTCAAGTTTCTCTACATGGCAGAAAAGGATGAAGCTACATCTATCAGGAGTTGCAGAATATGCTATATACTATCTGGAGAATGTTTTTGTTGCACCGAGCACCTATCCATTGACTATGGAAGAGATAAAGGCGAAGCAAGAACATATTCAAGCAATGATTGAAATAACATCTGCATTGACTGATTCTGAGTTTAATGTTCTAGAAGGCTGCAATGATGCAAAGGCAATGTGGACTAAGCTCATATCTGTATATGGAGGAGATGAACATGTTCAAAGAGAAAAAGTTGATAGTCTAAGAGGACAACTTGAATCTATAAGGATGAATGAAGGTGAGAACATAATCCAGTATAGTACAAGACTAAAGGAGATTGTAAATCAAATCAAAGGAGCAGGATGAACTATTGAAGAAAAGGATGTGACAAGTAAGTTGTTAAGAACCCTTTTACCTGCCTATGCAATCTGAGTCTCTACAATCAATGAATTGAGGTTTGTACCTAATATGCCAGTTTCCTTGGATGCTACTATTGGTAAGCTACATGCATTTGAGTTAAGTAATTTTGATAACAGTGGGTCATCGGTAAATAAAGTTGAATCTGCATTTAGTTCTTTTCATCTCAATGAATCTAATGATTACAATGAAAGAAAGTATATGTACTCTGAAGGAGATTAAAGTGGAGCAAGTGAAAGATTTCAGAAGAACATGGAGGAGGTACACAAACTGTATGAAGAAATCAGAAAGCAAGAAGAGTTTGAAGCACTATTGGCCCAAAGGTTACCGAGAGGCAAAGGTAAGTATAAAGGAAAACTACCTTTGAAATGTTTCAATTGTGATAAGATTGGACATATGGTTTTCTACTGTCCTAACAAAGATTTCACTGAAAAGAGATTATCGAGATGACAGACAGAAATATAATCATTACAGAGGACATCGAGACTTCATAAGAAGAAAGAAATGCTTAATTGCTGATGAGGAATCTAAAGATGATAAATCAGATGAGACTGATACAGAGGAAGTTGTTTATGTGGCTATCAAGGATGGATCAAATGAAGAAAGGTATGAAGAAAAAGCCCTAATATCTCACATAAACACTAATGATTCTTGGATTATAGATAGTGGATGTTCACATCATATGACAGGAGATAAACACAAATTTGTTATGTTAGAAGATTATGATGGAGGCTATGTTAGATTTGGTAATGATGCACCATGTCCGGTAAGAGGTAAAGGATCCATAACAGTTCTTGATAAAGCAAGATGCAATGATGTTTATTGGGTTGAAGGTTTGAAATATAATTTGTTGAGTGTAGCACAACTAAACAACGCAGGTTACCGAATAGAATTTCATAAAGGAATTGTCAAAGTTTCATGACAAGAATGGAAAGTTAGCTACTACTGGGACACAAACAAAAGGTAATACATTTCACCTTGACTCAACTCACAATAAGTGTTTGCATGCAAAGATTGATAATACCTGGTTATGGCATAAAAGGTTTTGTCATGTTAATTTTGATAATCTGATCAAGATAAGCAAGAAGCACAGAGTAAGAGGTCTACCGAGTCTTGAAAAACCTGAGAATGCTATGTGCCGACGATGCCAAATGGGTAAGATGACAATATGCAACTTTACAAGTAAGTCCTACACTTCTAAGGGAATTTTAGATCTTGTGCACACTGATCTTTGTGGTCCTATGAAAGTTCAAAGTTATTATGGTGATAAGTATTTCATATTATTTGTGGATGATTATTCAAGGATGATGTCAGTAATGTTTTTAAAAGAAAAATCAAAAGCTTTTCAAATGTTTAAGTGGTACAAGGCTAGAGTTGAAAATGAAACAGGAAGACAACTGAAATGTCTTAGATCAAATAGAGGAGGAGAGTTCACATCTAATGAGTTCAACCTATTTTGCAATGATCATGGTATTAAAAGACAAGTCTATGCACTGAGAACTCCACAGTAGAATGGAATAGCTGAAAGAAGAAATAGATCTATTGTGGATTGTGCTAGAACACTGATGATTGAGAAGAAGGTTCCACAAACATTTTGGAGAGAAGCAATAAGCACAGTTGTTTACACCTTGAACCGAGTTCAATTGAGGAAAGGTACTTTGAAGACACCTTATGAAATCTGGTATGGCAAGAAACCTAATATAAGTTATTTTAAGATCTTTGGAAGTAAATGCTATGCTCATAAAGATGATAGAAATGGCAAGTTTGATCAGAAAAGTGAAGAAGGAACATTTCTAGGATATTCTTCTAGAAGCAAAGCATTTAAATGTCTGATCAAATCATCTAAAAAATAGTAGAAAGTGCAAATGTAAAAATTGATGAATTTGCAGAAAGAACCGATGAAAGGAATTCCAAAGAACTGAAAGACTATGATGAATTTGTCTATGTGCAACCGAGAAGTCCTACCGAGATAACTGTTGAAGAAAATGAAGAAAATATCCAGTTACCGAGTGATGAAGAAGATCATAAAGAGCCTACCGAGCCAGTATTAGCCAAGTATGTCAGAAGACACCATGCACCAAGTCAGATTATAGGAGATAAGTATGATCCAATGATGACAAGGAACAAACTGAGACAGAACACATGTTTGATATCTGAATTTGAACCGATAATAGTGAAAGAGGCATTTAACAGTGAAGATTGGATAAATGCTATGACTGAACAGATTGATCAAATCAAGAAGAATGACACATGGACACTGGTCCCAAGACCGAAGGACAAAAATGTAATCGGTACAAAGTGGATCTTCAGAAACAAGCTAAATGAGAAAGGTGAGGTCATTCGGAACAAAGCAAGATTGGTTTGCAAAGGTTATGCCCAAGAAGAAGGAATTGATTATGGTGAGACTTTTGCAACTGTTGCTAGACTTGAAGGAGTTAGAACATTGTTGGCATATGCTACTTTCAAGAACTTCAAGGTATATCAAATGGATGTCAAATCTGCATTTCTGAATGGAATATTAGAAGAAGAAGTTTTCATTGAACAACCTAAAGGATTTGTTGATGACAATAATAAAGATCAGGTATGTAAATTGAACAAAGCTTTATATGGTCTGAAACAAGCACCTAGAGCATGGTATGAAAGATTGCACTCTTATTTGATTAAGATTGGTTTTATAAGGACAAGTGAGAACATCAACATGTACATGAAGAATGATGAAAATGGAATACTAATCTCAACCATATTTGTTGATGATATTATATTTTGTGGAAATGACTCTTTATGCAAGAACTTTGGAAATGAAATGAGCAAAGAATTTGAGATGTCATTAATCAGTGAGATAAAGTATTTTATAGGCTTACAGATACTGCAAATGAAAAATGAGATTTTCATTACTCAATCCAAATACATAAAGGAAATCTTGAAGAAATTTGGAATGGAGGATTCAAAGCCAGTAAGTACTCCCATGACTACCAACTGTAAACTATCAAAGAATGTTGAATCTGCATCTGTTGATGAGACACTCTACCGATCCATGATTGGAAAACTACAATATGTTGTTCACAGCAGGCCAGATATAGCACATGCAGTAGGTATTGTTGCAAGATTCTCTGTAGATCCTAAGGAAATACACATGACAACAATCAAAAGAATTTTTAGATACTTGAAAGGCACTGAAGATTATGGCTTAGTATATCAGAAAGGAAATGATTTTGATCTAAAAGTTTATACTGATGCTGATTGGTAAGGCAACATTGATGACAGAAAAAGCACAAGTGGAGGAGATTTCTTCTTAGGAGAAAGACTAGTGAGTTGGCTTAACAAGTAACAACGATGTGTTTCTCAGTCAACAACCGAAGATGAATATGTTGCAGCAGCACTGAATTGTACCAACATTGCATGGATCAAACAATTGTTGGAAGGTATAAATGAGAAAGTTACCGAGCCAGTAACTATATTCTGTGAGAATACTAGTGCCATTAATATTTCAAAGAACCCTGTTATGCACTCTAAGACAAAGCACATCTCTATCAAATATCATTATCTTAGAGAAGAAGCTCAAGAGAAGAAAGTGGTGTTGGAATATGTCAACACAAAGGAGCAAATAGCTGATATCTTCACCAAGCCACTACCAAAGGACACTTTTGAATATCTCAGAAGCAAGTTAGGGGTGCTACCCCTATCTTGTACTCACTGACCAAGTTCGGTGAAAGCATCACTTCGATGACTCTATTGAATATCTTTTGGGGAGCTGATGCTGGAGTGATACACTTTAGAATGTTTTTTTGAAAGTGTACAGGAAATAATACTGGGATAATATAGATAATGATATAGGGAATAGGAATTGTAAACAAATGCTCTGACCGAGACTCAGTTGATACACAACAGGAGGAAATAACTTCTTACAGAAAGAAATTATGTTTTAGTTCTATTCTTTTTGGCATTGTTGTCAAAGGGGGAGAACACCAAGAAGGAGAAGACCTACCTAGGGGAAGAAGACCAAGAAGGAGAAGATCTACCAAAAGGGGAGAAGACCTGAGAAGACTAAGAGAAGACTACAGATTGAAATAAAGACTAAAAATAGAAGAGAAGTTTGATGTATGGGAGAGAGCATTTCAGCATTTTAGAATCACAGCAATCCAAATTTTTTAAAGGTCAAATCATTGCCAAAGGGGGAGATTGTTGGCAATATTACAAGGATATTGAGAAGGTTGTTGATGATTATGGACATAACTGATTAAAGATGTTTTACTATCTTGATATTATTATTTTGTCATTGATGTCAAGAAATTGATTTTCTAATTTAGTATGATGTTTCCATATCTTAAGAAATATGATATGAAGATTATAAAGAAGTCGGTAAAGACACAAGAAAGAATATGATGAATAAGGGGATAAGTTATTCAATGGGCAACTCTACCGAGTCAGACAATGGTGAGATCTTGATGTTTTAGATTGTTTTAACATCAAACATATTTTGTAAAATGTAAAGGTTAATACTATACTATGTTATCAAGCAAAGAACCTAGTCGGTAAACCCTAAGGTTATCGCAGTCGGTTAATGAAGAGAGAATGTCTACCGAGTGAAGTTTAGTATTCACCGAGTTGTAACTAAGCTATAATAGAATGCATTAAATGTTTACATGTGATATTTAATGAAAGATGTTGATGAGCTGGAGCGGATCAATGATTGGCAAGCTATAAAAGAAGTTTGTTAAACGAATCTAAGGCAATGGAAAGTCGGCAAGAAGATCTACAGCTCAGATTGAACCACATTACCCTAACACAAGTTCCAAGGTGATTATGCAAGTTCCAAGGCGGGGTAAAACATTTTTAGATCGAAAGATACAATGAACCTGGACAAGATTGAAGATCTGATGGCTATGATTGATCATGGGAAATGTGATCAAGGAGATTAAGCGGTTAGAAGATTGTTTATAAATAGGGAACTGTTGATAAACAATGTATGCGGGCAAGTGTATGCACAGGGATGCTACATAGTGATTACCGAGCACAGAAGATTGAAGACCTGTTAGAATAACAGAGTATTGATGCCCAGCAGATAGACAAGATTAGTTCTATGTCTAGATTGTATTGAACAAATAGGAATCTGCTTTAGCATTTCAGATGTGAAGTTGTAGATAGATTGTATTACTGTTATTTTGTGAAAGTGATAGGAAATCTCTTAACCGAGTGGACTTAACAGTCTTATATGTAAATCCTCTAACAAGGTGACATTCTGATTGAGTGTTTGAAATCCTTTGACAAGGTCACTTATAACAAAGTGAAGATCCTAACAGATCTGAGGGAAATCCCTTAACCAGGTCACATCTAGCAATCTGTTTATAATCTTTAACAGGATTTGCTTTTAACCGAGCATACTCTAGAAGAGTATATTTCTTAGTGGGTCCGAAATCCCATAGTGGTTTTTCCCTATTTGGGTTTCCACGTTAATCTAGTGTTATGAGGTTTATATTGTTGATATGCTTTTGAGTTTGTATGTTTGACAGTTTTTTATATGACTGATATATGTTACCGATATTGAATCTGATGTTTTTATGGATGATTAAGTTTGTATGATTCACCCCCCCCCCCTCTCATCTTGTTGACTATTGGATCTGTACTTATATTAAGTATCAGAACTATTAGAGAGGATACTTTTGTTATCACATTAGGGTTCTAATCTAAACACAAAGCGTGCCAAAAACACAAGACACTTCAAACAAAGTTAATTTACCCCTAAAAATGATGTGAGCCTAATTAAACTAGGAAATGTAATGAAAAACGCATACCTAAATTAATCCTACAAGCAAATGATTAGTAGTTTTCAATGATTACCCCAACATGCAAGAAAAGTTGTTAGGTTAATTTTACAAATCCCATAATGAAATGTGAAAAAGGGGCCTTCAACAACATGATAGAAATAGTTGCACCACTTCATGAGGACATAAGATGTTAGAACAAAAAAGAAAAACCAAATTTGAATTTAAGCCTAGATGCAAAAAGGAAAATAAAAAATGCAAAACATAGATGCAACTATACCTAACATAGACGTGAAAAGACCCAGATTGAAAATTGATTGATCGTTGATTAGGAGTGCTAGTTAGGGTTATGAAAGGATGCAAGAATCCTCTTATATAGAAGACACTTGAGGAAATGAAGGGATGAGATAAGAGGTGAGAGGAGAAATGGTCAGCTAAGATTAAAGGGAAGGTATAGAAAATGATATAATAATAGGAGCGTGGTTAGGGTAAAATGAAGAGATAAATGCCAACTATTATGGAGGGAAAAAGCTAATGAATTAATTAAATAAATAAATATTTATTTAATTAATAGAAGAGGTGGGGCCAATTAAATAAATAAAATATTTATTTAATTTAGAGAAAGGATAATTTAAATAAATAAAAATATTTATTTAAATAGGGAAAAGATAGAAAAAGATTAATGAATTAATTAAATAAATCAAAATCTATTTAATTAATAGAAGGCTTAGGATAAAATAATTAAATAACTAAAATATTTATTCAATTAGGCTAGGACAATTTTAGGTGTCTACAATATTATATGTATTAGTAATATATATAAATATTTATATATTAAATAAAAAATATAAAATAATATTTTAAATATTATACATAATAGTAATATTATATATTATATATTATGTTGGAGTTTCTTGGACATTGTTGCTGCTAGGATATGTTGTTGTCATTGATGTCAACATATTCCTATGATTTGCTCCGGTGATTGCAGATTGGGAAGATCTTATGGTCTGGTTTTACAGTTTTGTTTTTGTTGTGTTGGTGCTTTGCAGAGTTCGATATGTCCTTCGGTATATTCCAGTGTGATTAGATATTGAGCTGAGATTTTGGGATATTGTTTCGGATGGTCTTGTGTATCTTCATTTCAGATGGGTCATGTTTTGGTGCTCCACAAGTTATCTTTCTTTGTGACAGTTACTAATTGGCTATATTCTTGAGTTTCAGATGCTGATAAATGAAGATTTGATAAGTGGTGTTGGTGCAGTTGTTATTGATGATTCTAACGTTCTTGCTAGTGTTTCCTAATTGTGTCCTATTTTTTTGATGATCCACATTCATTGTTGTGTGAGCTATTGGTGGTTTTCATAAACTGATGATGTTCTTTGTGTTATGCGGTATTTCTGGTAGTGTAGCATGTTGCGGTTGATCTTGGTGTGATTTCCAGTGGAGTTGAGCATTTGGGAATTTGAATTAGGTCCATGTTATGTCATGTAAATAATTATATTAGTCCGGTGATCGATCTTTGTATCATGTGATGTAATTTTGTAATTGAGGGTTGAGAGTTTAGCCAACCTTGTTGTCAAGGTTGATGAATTGTATATATAGGTGATATATTCATGTAATTTAGTGATCAGAGGTTGTGTGTGCATTATTAGAGACTGGTTTATTTGTGAACAAGGATTCATCCTTCGGTATTGTGATTGAACAGAGATTGGTGTTGTAGGGAAAACATTTGTGCTTAACTGAAACTATCATCAAGCATTTGTAGATGTTAATCTTTAAGTTCATTCCTTCCGAATTTTAGTCTGAATCTTGTTGTAAGTCAATAAGAGTTCCCTGAGGGTTGTAGCCTTTTGGGCCATTATCTTTTGAGTAGTGTGCTCTAGGCAGTATTCCTGAATGCATGTGCATTCCCCATTGTAATATTTTCACATACTACTGTAGAGTATCTGTTGGCATTTTGATGATGTTGTGATTGTCATTGATGGACACACACTTGTTTTGAGATCACTTTTTGTATGTATGAGTTATTCTCAACCGGTATTTGTTCCAACCGGTATTATATTCTTTAGACTATCGGTGTTTTCCAGAAAGTGTTTACCGATCTCAAGCGGTATGAAGACCCAAGCGGTATGAAGACCTCAAGCGGTTCGAGGGTCTAAAGCAGAACGAAGGAATAAAGTGATAGTTATCATTTTTCCCGGTCTTCATTTTGACAAACTGATAATTGGTAAAATGTGTGAACCGGTAATCGGTTAAATGTATGAACCGGTATTACTCTGTGATGAGTTATCATCCACTGACACTTTGGTAGTGATCTTGTGTCGTGTTACGAAATGTGTCCAAATGCACTAAACCTAGGAACTTGCAATGTAATCCTATTGGACCGACATGAAATCAGATTCCTTTATAAGGACATCATGTCTAGGGTTTTAGGAGTTGTTGAGGTTTTAGGTGGTTGATGAGGTTTTTGTATGTGCATCATAAAAGAAGATAAGGTCTGTGTGAAGAAACAGAGTGTGGAGATACTGAAGACTGAAGTAATGCTAAATGTACATTAACAATGAGCTATCAAGGATCTAACCAAGCATATTGTGCTAGTATCTAGATCACTCATTGATTACTCACATCTTTGACAAGTCTGAAACCCTTAACTAGGTAGGCTTGGCAAAGCCTTTGTAAATCCTCTAACAAGGTGGTTCACAACTATGGATCTGAAATCCTCTCACAAGGTAGTCTTTAACAGGACTTATCTCCTAACAGAGATCTAGATTCCTAACAGGATCTGTTCTGGTGAAGAGCATTGTATGACCTTAACCGGTCTAGTTACTATTCTACAGATAGCTACTTGTGAGTTTCATCTCACCATGGTTTTTCCCATTTGGGTTTCCACGTCAAAATCTCTTGTGTTATGGTGATTGTGCTCTTATGAGTGAATGCTTTATTTGCTGTTTGGTTTGCATGTCTTAACCAGTTTGTTAGTAAATCTGTTATACCGGTTAACTGCTAAATTGTTTAAGTGTTTGAGTTTACTATTTATTGGTATACTAATTCACCCCCCTCTTAGTATTCATCAGTATCATCTTACTATGGGTAGGTTCCCACTGTGGTTTTTCCCTTAACCGGGTTTTCCATGTCAAAAATATTGGTGTTATGTGTTGTGCTTTCAATTTTCTTATCTTTTTTACTATTGCAGTTTATCAGATCTATACTTGTGACTAAGTTTGAGATCTAATGAAGACTGATTCACCCCCACCTTTCAGTCTTCCTTCATTGTTGTTGCCAATAATTGGTATCAGAGCTAGATCCTCTAGAAGAAGTGTAACCACTTGAGGTAATCCAGGATGGCAACTGTCTTTAAGAAGGACAATCTGAGATTTGATGGAAGTAACTATGCTATATAGAAGAACCAGATGGAGGTGCACTTGAGATGTCTTGGAGAATATCATTGGAATATTACAAAGGATGCCTATTATGTTCCTAAAGGAGATGATAAGAATGAAGGAAAATTGCCTTTGAAATGTTTCTCCTGCAATAAGATAGGACATTTTTCTTCTCGATTCCCGAAGAGAATGGATAAATATGATAGGCATGATAAGTTTGATAAGCATGATAGGAATGATAGATATGAGAAGCATCATAAGTATGATAAGCCTTACAAGTCTAACCAGAAGTATAGGAATCAGAAGAACTATTATTTGTTGCTGATGAAGGTGTTATAGATGAAGAATCAAAAGGAGATGAAGTTGTATTTATTGCCATTAAGGAAGATGGACCAGTACATGTTGATTCCATAGGTTGTCCTGTTGAGGAGAAATATTTAGCTTCTAAAGTTGAAGAAAGAGATGAATTAGTGATTGACAGTGGTGTTTCACATCATATGAATGGTGATAAAAGCAAATTTGTGAGCATGGACAGGTATGATGGTGGAATAGGAAGATTTGGAGATGACAAAGCCTATGTGATCCATGGTAGAGGTTCTATTTCTTTTGATGGTAAGCATAATATTGATGATGTCTTGTATGTTGAAGGTTTGAAGCATAATATTTTGATAAAGGTTATGATCTACAATTCAAGAATGGAAAATTCAAAAACCTAAATACCTTTGGTATAGAGATTGCATTTGGTAACATTTTCACTTGATTGCTGGTGAGAAAAGTTGTTTGATTGCTCATATTGATGAGTTGGTTGTGGCATAGGAGAATGTGTCATGTTAATTTTGATTCAATGATTAAGATCAATTCTACACAAGTTGTTAGAGATCTGCCTAAGATTGTTAAGCTTGCTAATCTGGTATGTAAAGAATGGCAGTTTGGTAAGCAAACAAGAATTTCTTTCAAGAGAAAATAGTATACATATGATGGACGGCTAGATTTTGTGCATACTGACCTTTGTGGACCTACAAATGTTAGAAGAGTGTAGGATGAGAGATACTTTATGTTGCCAATTAA
This sequence comes from Cryptomeria japonica, assembly GCF_030272615.1. NCBI lineage: Eukaryota > Viridiplantae > Streptophyta > Pinopsida > Cupressales > Cupressaceae > Cryptomeria > Cryptomeria japonica. Next base: position 508,074,255 of record NC_081407.1, read on the forward strand.
TGATTATTCTAGGATGGTGTGGGTTGTCTTTTTGAAGAAGAAATCAGAAGCATTGGACAAATTCAAAAAATTCAAAGCAAAGGTTGAGACTGAGTCTAGATTGAAGGTGAAATATCTGAGATCTGATAGAGGTGGAGAATTCTGTTTCGGTGAATTTAATTTATTTTGTGAGAAGCATGGGATTAGAAGACAATTATCTGCTCCTAGAACCCCTCATTAGAATGGTGTTGTTGAAAGGAAGAATAGAATTGTCTTGGATGCTACAAGGACTATGCCGATTGAAGGGAATGTTCTGAAGATCTGCTGGAGAGAAGCTATTAGCACTATTTTTTACACATTCAACATAGTTCATATTAAAGGTGATATCGGTAAGACTCCTTATGAGTTATGGTTTAGTCATGTTCCTATTGTGAGATATTTCAGAGTATTTGGTAGCAAATGTTATATCAGGAGAGATGATGATATAGGAAAGTTTGAAGCTAGAAATGATGAAGGAATTTTTTTGGGATATTCAACAAGAGCAAAGCCTACAGGTTCTACAATAAGAGACTAAAAAAGATAGTAGAAAGTACAAATGTGAAGGTGGATGAGAACCTTGGGAAAGAGATCAGAGCATGCAGATATCATGATGGTCAGCACATTGTTCTAAACCCTATTCAAATTGAAGATCTAAAGAAAAATGATTCAGTAGAGACTGTTAATCTGAATGTTGTTGTTGCTGGTGAAGATGTGTAGGAACCTGAAAATCAAAATAATCAGAAGACTTCAAGGTATGTAAGATTGAATCATTCAGAAAATTAGATTATTGGTGATAAAAATAAAGGTGTGATGACTAGAAGAAGGTTATCTGTTGAAGTATTATGTTTCATTTCTAAAGTTGAACCTAAATATGTTATTGAAGTTTGTAAAGATGAAAATTGGATGAGAGCTATGGAAGAAGAATTAGATCAGATTGAAAAGAACAACACTTGGGAGCTTGTGCCTAGACCTAAGGATAAGAATGTTATTGGTACTAAATGGGTATTTAGAAACAAATTGAATGAGGTCGGTGAAGTTGTCAGAAATAAATCTAGAATAGTTTGCAAAGGGTATTCACAGAAAGAAGGAATTGACTATGAGGAGACTTTTTCTCTGGTGGTGAGACTTGAAGTTGTTAGACTATTGCTTGCATATGTTGCTTATAAAGATTTCAAGGTATCAGATGGATGTCAAATCTACCTTTTTGAATGGTGATCTTGAGGAAGAAGTCTATATTGAGCAACCTGATGGATTTTCATTATCAAATGATGGAGACAGGGCATGTAAACTGAAGAAATCTCTTTATGGATTGAAGCAAGCCCCTAGAGCATGTATTTGTTGAAATTCGGATTTAATAAAGGTGTTGTTGATAGTAATATGTATTTTAAGATTGAGAATGATAACATCTTGATTGTTGAAGTCTTTGTTGATGATATTATCTTTGGAGGAGATGATAACTTGAGCATGAAGTTTGTCGGTGATATACAGAAAGAATTTGAGATGTCTATGATTGGTGAGATGAAATTATTCTTAGGTTTGCAAATTTCACAAACTGGAAAAGGTATATTTATATCTCAAACTAACTATGTGAAGGAATTTCTAAAGAATTTTGGGTTAGATGACTCCGAACCTGTTGGAACTCCTATGGTGACTAGTTGTAAATTGTCTAAGAATGATGAATCTTTGAAAGCTAATCAGAGTATGTATAGATCTATGGTTGGTGGACTCCTATATCTTACTCAGACTAGGCTGGACATTATGCATGTTGTGTGCATAGCTGCTAGATATCAAGTTGATCTGAAAGAGATTCATGTCACTGTTGTTAAGAGAATATTTAGATACTTGAAGGGAACTGTGGATTATGGCTTGTGGTATCCGAGGAATGATAATTTCATGCTATGTGCATACAGCTGATTAGGATGGTGATATTGATTACCAAAAGAGCACTATCGGTGGAGCATTCTTCTTGGGTAAGAAATTGGTTTCATGGGCTAGTAAGAAACAAGATTCAGTATCCTTATCTACTGTTGCTACATTGCTGATACTAGTAATTGCACTCAGGTAGTTTGGATGAAGCAAATGTTGAAGGATATCAGAGTTATCTATGATGAGTCTACTATTATATACTATGATAATTCAAGTGTTATTAACTTGTCAAAGAATCTGGTGCAACATTCAAAGACTAACATGTGTCAATCAAATATCATTACTTGAGAGAACAAGTCCGTGAAGTTGGATTATGTATCTAAAAAGGAACAAATTGCTGATATTTTCATTTCCTTTGCCTACAGATACATTTGTCTATTTGAGAGACAAGTTAGGGGTATCTACCCCTCTCGATGAGAACTAGATACATTGAGTTGCATCAATCCGGTGGATTTCAAAGCCTTATCTTTCTATCTGGATTGGTGAGTTGGTGTTGCTCCTTTGGTGGAGTAGCCTGTGTCTTAGGGGGAGAGAGGTTGGTTTTCTATTTTGGGATCTTTATCATTGTTGTCAAAGGGGGAGAGAGATCATTTGAAAAACTACTTTATCTGTCTTGATCTTAGGGGGAGTTTGTTGGAGATATCTTCTTTCTTTCTTTGACTGTTTTTCACATTCATATGTTGTCATCAATGCCAAAGGGGGAGATTGTTGGAGTTTGTTAGACATTGTTGCTACTAGGATATGTTGTTGTCATTGATGTCAATATATTCCTATGATTTTCTTTGGTGATTGCAGATTAGGAAGATCTTATGATCTGGTTTTGCACTTTTGTTTTTGTTGTGTTGGTGTTTTGCAAAGTTTGGTATGTCCTTCGGTATATTCTGGTGTGATCAGATATTGAGCCGAGATTTTGGGATAGTGTTTGGGATGTTGTTGTGTATCTTCATTTCAGATGGATCATGTTTTGGTGCTTCACAAGTTATCTTTCTTTATGACAGTTACTGATTGGCTATATTCTTGAGTTTCAAACATTGAAAAATGAAGATTTGATAAGTGGTGTTCGTGCAGCTATTACTGATGATTCTAATGTTCTTGCTAGCATTTCCTAATTGTTTCCTATGTGTTTTGATGATCCACATTGATCATTCTATGAGCTATTGGTGGTTTTCCTAAACTGGTGATGTTCTTCATGTTATGTGGTGTTTCTGGTGGTGTAGCGTGTTACGGTTGATCTTGGCGTGATTTACAGTGGAGTTGAGCATTTGGGAAATTGATTTAGGTCCATTTTGTTATTATTTACTAAGTTGTTATTATTTTTATGTCCAAAGTCATCCTATATAAAGTCATCCTATATACTCTAGTCGGTTAATACTAACAAAATATTTAGTCGGTAAGCACTAAAGCAGTCGGTTACAGAAGAAAGGAGTCACAGAGTTAAGTATACACCGAGTTGTCTACCGAGTAATGTTCTATGTCTATCGAGCAACAAAGAAGGCATACCAAGTAATCTGAACCGAGTAGAAATGTGTTACCAGATTCAATGAACCTGGACACATATGTGGAAACATGTTACAAGAATCAAGGAACAAGGAACCGTTATCACATAGGAAATTGCACTTCAAGATTTTGTATGATTTTGAGGAAGTTTATCCAATGAAATAATTTCTATGTTTATTCATTCGATGAATCTTGTTTGTAAGATCAAAGCATGAACATATCACCATCCCAAAGATCTATTTATACAGAGTGATTTGAGAATCAAAATGAGAGAGACATGTGTGATAGAAGAGTTAAAAGGAAAATCATAAGAGGACACATTGAGTTGTGACTGCTACGACTGACAGAGATATTTAGAGGTCATCGAGAAAGTCTTCAGAGAATAGTTTAAGGGACAGAGTAAACAGAAGGGTTTACCGAGTTGATTTATCAATTACCGAGGTATGCTATGAGCAAGGTAATTTCATATTGAGCACATAGAATTTGCTATAACATTTCAGATGTAAAGTTGTAGATATTTGTAAAGATTTTATTGAATCATTTGAGTTGTAATAGAAACCTTTAACAGGGTAAAAGACTCTAACAATGTCTATAAATTGTAAAGCCTTTAACCAGGTGCAACATTTTGTATAAGTGTTGTAAAAATCCTTTAGCAAGGTAGATCTAAAGATCTTGATACTCCTAACAGGGTAAGCTATCAGATATAGCTAAACATGTATCTCTAACCGAGCAACCTTTATTATTGTAGTAGTGAAGTTGTGGGTGCCATCCCCACTACAGTTTTTCTCTCTAACAAAGAGTTTCTGCGTAACCAAAATATTTGTGTTATAGAGTGAAATGTGTATGAATGTTATTTCTATAATTATGTGTTAGCTTTATATTATGAGATCAGTAGTTTACAATTTATGTTTGTCAGTAAGATTGTTTTTAAAGAAAAGTTTTGAAGTACTGATTCACCCCTCCCCTCTCAGTACATTAGCTTTCATTGTTGGACCTAACAATTGGTATCAGAGCTTAAATCTTGGAAAAGGGTTTAACAACCTAAAGAGAAAGATCTTATCAATGGAAGGCTACAAACAATCTCGGAGAATTGTGAATCTTCAAGAAGAATTGGATCATGCTAATCAAGTGATTGCAGATATGCAGAGACAAATGCAAAGATCACTGAAAGTCAGAAGAAGGTTGTCTGATGATTTACAGGACTCACAAGAGTTGGTGGAACAAATTGAGACATCATTTGAGAATAGTATATCAGAAGAGACTGAAGAAATGATTGGAGAACTGAAAGAAAAGAACAAAGCACTGACTGAACAACTGAAAGTAATGAAAAGAGAACATGAGCATTTCAGCACACAGATGACTAAAAATCTTGATGCATTAAGAACAGCTGAGGATAACATAAGAGACATGGAAAGGGAAAAACAACAGCTAGAAGCATTGGTGTCTGAAAAGAATGATGAAATCACAAGAATGACTGGAATTCAACATAATCTTTCTAATCAATTGGGTTATGCACATCATGAAGCAAATCTAAAAGAAAATGAGAATCAAACATTGAAACTTGAATTATCAAGATTGACCAATGAACTTGAAGCAGAGAAGAAATCAAAAGAAACACTGAAGAAAAGTTATGAAGCATCAAGGATGTTGGATGAGCAACTAAATATAAGAAGACCCAACAAAGATGCGGGACTCGGTTACAAAGAAAAAAACTCTACCGAGAAAGGGATCAACACCACCGAGAGAGGGGAATCATCAAAGCAAGCTGGAAACAAGGAGAACATCAAAGGAAAGAAGCCTATCTGCAACTACTGTGGAAAACAAGGACATACTGCCAACATGTGCCAAATCAGAAAAGGTAACCAACCGAATGTCACTAGGTCTAATGGTTATTGTTACAATTGCAATAAGTATGGTCACACACCTAAACAATGTAGGATAAAGTCTGCTAGCAATTTTCAGAAGGCAAAATTCAAGGGGTTTTGCAAAAACTACAATAGATATGGACACAGTACCGAGAAGTGTTGGTTTAAGCAGAAAAACTATATGAGGTCTTCACACTGAGCAAATACTAGAAGCTACCAAACTCACACAGATCTTAACCGACAGTATACTATAGTACCATGGGATTACAATACAAGGATATGGTGTGAATGTTGTGGAAGATATGGACATATACGTGCCAACTACATGATAAGGTTTGGAATGAACAACCGAAGATCATGGAGAAATCCTGGAATGACATGCTTTCATTGTCATAAAGTTGGACACTTGGCTAAGAACTGCAGAGATCAACCCAGAGGAGATACTAAAGAGATAAAAATCAAACTACATAAAATCTGGAAAAAGAAGGAAATTGAACAAAAAATGAAGAAAGCACCTTACCTACCGAGTTAGGTGCATCTACTTCGAATTAATCAGTAAAGGTATGAAGGGACTGCATTCTCTCAAGGTTAGATCTTAACAGTTCCTATTTTATCATATACTTAATTTCAAAATCTGCATAGCTAAGATGCATTAGCAAGTTTGAAATTCTATCTAGTCTTTTGGAGTACCAGAGAAGTCGGTAAGCATGGGAACCTTGTCTAGTTGGTAAAAGTGTAAAAGGAAGTTAATTAGTTTAGTGGAACTGAGTGCATTTAATGTTTTCTTACCTAACTGCACAAAGCCCGATAAGGTAAAATGTGTACTTAAAGTTCTTCGCACAGTCATTTTACACTTACCAGTTATTAAAGAGCAGAGATAAGCGATTCAAAGGTGATCAAACATCTCCCGAGCGAATTTCAAGGTATTTATACAGCAATCTCAAATGCTTTTTTAAGCCAGTTAACTGCTCAATATCACTTGTGAACATCTGCATTATATTTACTAAGTCGAAAGCGTTTTCTGGTTAGTTAAAACCCTAAGCTCTTTCATTAGTAGAAATCCAAGTTTGAAATGGCTCCTAAGTTGCAGAAACCTATTGTAGTTGAGACTATTGAGAAGCCCTCACTGAAGTATTCCGTACCTCCCAAAGTTGCATCTGAACCCGATGAGAAAACTGCATTTTCTCTTATTCTGGATAGGGTTCTATTGGTTGAAGATGTCAGATTCTACACTAAGTGCCGTGTTGAAGAGCTAGGTCATACCAAGATCAATGACATGTATGATGAGTTATGCACTGATGGAAACCTAGATAGCAAGTATGAGCATATCAAAGTTAAGGGATTGACTGAAGCCCTAACCTACCCTCGAGTTTTCAAACCCCAATGGGTTAAATTTGTTTTGAGCAGAGTTCATGATGACTTTATGTGGTTAGAGGAGCAACCGTTCAAAATCACCAAGGAGATCATTCACATAATAACCGGATACCCTATATACAACCATGCTCGAGCATAGAAAATGATTTCACAGAAGAAATTGATAACTTTAACCGGAGTTGAGTCTGATTGCAGAGGTCTTAAATTGAATAATGTTATAGATGGAGAGCTAAATTTTGCAATTAGAGTCATCCGTTATTATTTCTTTCAATCGGCAAGAGAAAATAGTGTCCCATGTGCACCTGTAGATTTGGCCTACAAGATTGTGAAAAAGGGTATGAAGATTGATCTATGTGAAGTGTTGTTGAAAAACCTATTTTAAAATCTCAACACTATAAGGAAACCTAAGAAGAATAACTTGGCAAACACACTAAAGTTTGGGTCACTCTTAGTGTGCATATTTTTCTATTTTCAGAAATTCTTCCCATCAATCGGTAACATAGTTTGGGAGTTACACCGACCAATCACCCATCAAATAAATGACTTTATCAATCAGTTAGGTGATAATTTCAATGAGATAATGGATGATTACTTCATCAAATTTCAAGAAAAGATGCATAACAAGTACAAAATCCCACCTCAGTTAGTGGAAAAATATAAGGATGATATATGTTTTGAAGTAGACACCAACTACTGTTATGTTAATGCAGTAGATCCTAGAACTCAATATCTACCATCCATGGGTTATGAGATAGATCTTGATATTTCTCAACAACAAATAGATGCCTTTTTGACACTTCCAAGGCACTCGACCGAAATCAGATATGGTACCTATGAAGAGGTAAAAGAGAAGGTAAAAATGAGCATAGTTGTACCAAAGGCTACCAGAAAAGCCACTAAAATGATAAAAGACTTAACTAAGAAATTTGGAGAAGGTTCTACCTCCACACCTAGTAAGCCAATAGGTAGGAAAGATGATCAACTTTCAATTGAGGAAGAATCTGAAGCTCAGGAAGCAACCATCACTTTGAGCACCGAGTTGCCAAAGGGAAAAATATTGAAAAGGAAGAAACAAGATACACCTAAGGTATCATCGACTCCACCAGTGAAACGACCTAACACTAGATCGTCTGCAGTGTCACCCAGTAAGAGGCAAAAAAATGTTGAATTGCCTAAAGTTACAAAGACTCATAGAAAGTCAACCAGGAGACTCATTTTGAATAAGGAGTCAAGTGACACAGAATTGAAGACAAAAATAAATTTCAGATTGTTAAAAGCACAAAGGAAGATGTACACAGTGTTGACAACTTTTGTGCCAAATTGAAACAATATGGAGGATTCGGGTCATTCAGGTATGTTAAATATGACTCCCTGAAATAAGAAGAAAAGAGACAAATAGAAGAGTCAGTTGTATGTACACTTCTCAAATTCCGAGTAGTTCCATTGGAAGTACGTAACTTTCTTCCAAATGCATTATACTCTCACATTGACAACAGATGGAAATATGCTATGGACTCAGAGAAGCAGATAATAGAAATAGTTTTAGTACATCTCTTTCTAGACATGTTGGTAGATGATATTAGAAATCATTTGAAAAACTACCAGAAAAATTTTCAAGTGAAGCATAGAGCCTTGAAAATGATGAATGGACTTTATCTTGAAGTCGAAAAGGAAACCAAAGAAAAATGGCAAGAAATCTTCAGAATTCAGACTGAAGAAACTCAAGGTGAAGTAGAAATAGTTGACATTACTGAGCAAGATCTTGCTTCAACTATTCAACAAGATGAGGATGTCATGGACACTGAGGCACATGAACAAGAGATGATGGAAGGAAATGCCTATGCCAAACTAGTATCAAGTGAATCAGTTTTGGAACAAGTCAAGTCCTATCCTTTGGTAACTCAACAAGTTTCAACCAAGAAACCTCAGGACACTAATCAAGGAAAAGAGGGTCAACAGTCTACAAAAGGAGAATCTACTTCTCAGGCCACCGGGGAACAGACTTCTCAAGCACCTACATGCACTGAAATTGTTGCCACTGAAACCCCAAGCAAGGAATCACTGAAGGACACATCAGAGGATAAGGGAACTGACAAAAGTGTTGCCTCTACCGAGCAACCTACCGAGGGTGAAAAAGCCTCCAAATCCATTGTACTCGTTCAAACAGTGAAAGCCTCATCAACCAAAGAAAAGAAAGTGAAGAAGCATAGTTTCAAGGTAGATCTGTCAAAGCCTATTGTGTTGCCAAATGTTGACATTTCAAAACTAAAAGGGCAAGCACTTATTGAATTCGGAGAACTATGTAAAGCCAAAGCAGAACAAGAAAGACAAATGGCTATTCAGAAGAAGAACTGAGTACTTCATAAGGTTAAAGCATTATTGACAGACATGCTACCTAAAGCTACCATGAATAAAGATGCTGCCATCCATATGCAACTGGATGAACTACTCACTAAATTAGAAGCATTAGGAGTAGATGCATCAGAATACCTTAGCAAGTTGAAGGACAAAGAGCTAACTGCCAAAATGATTGAAGCAGTGCAGAAAGCAATTGCTATAGGTAAAATCAAGCTTGTTGGATTCATTGCTGAGTTGTCCCATCAACTCAAACATATTCTTTATTTATTTCAAAAGCTTTGTAAATTTTCATTATTTATTAAGGATATCAAGCATAAGACTGAAGTCATTGAACAAGAGATTACCGATCTCTCCAATAAATTGACCACCGAGCCAAATTCTGTTCAGAATTTCTATACCAAGCTGCAAACTCTTATGGCTCAATAGTTAGAACTTCGGAATGAAAAGCACAAAATAAGGATAGATATCATGACTCTTCAGACCTTACTTATTCCCCACTTATCATCAATCCAAGAGCAGATCAACCGAGCTACCAACTTATCCACTCAACCAGAGGGAAGCACTTTAGATGGTTTGATTTCATTGTTAGCTGATATTACAGCTCAGAATTCCCTAATGGACAGTGTCAAGGATGCACTCTCCACTGCTCTCACCAATGCTAGTACAAAATATAAATCTATTTTTGACCAGTTTCCTCCACCTAATGGTAACTAGTTTTGATGTTTGTCAAAAAGGGGGAGTGTACCGAGTAGAACAGAGTATCCGAATGTACAGTTGAATTTGACAGGGGGAGCATAGAACACAGAGCAGTTAACACCGATCATTGATCACAGGAGCATGCAAATTAAGTTATGTACAGTATATTGATAAGGGGAGTATATATTTGAGTATGTTACTATTTATTGACAATTGTATATACTGTCATTTTAGTCAAATTTTGTAAGTATATAGATTTTGAGTTATGACTTTGAAAGGAGTTTTGTCAAACATACCAAACTAATGTCAAAAAGGGAGATTGCTATTATTTACTAAGTTATCATTAGTTTTATGTCCAAAGTCATCCTATATACTCTAGTCGGTTAATACTACCGAAATATTTAGTCGGTAAGCACTAAAGCAGTCGGTTACAGAAGAAAGGAGTCACAAAGTTAAGTATACACCGAGCTGTCTACCAAGTAATGTTCTATGTCTACCGAGCAACAAAGAAGGTATACTGAGTAATCTGAACTGAGTAGAAATGTGTTACTAGATTCAATGAACCTGGACACATATGTGGAAATGTGTTACAAGAATCGAGGAACAGGGAACCGTTATCACATAGGAAATTGCACTTCAAGATTTTGTATGATTTTGAGGAAGTTTATCCAATGAAATAATTTCTATGTTTATTCATTCAATGAATCTTGTTTGTAAGATCAAAGCATGAACAGATCACCATCCCAGAGATCTATTTATATAGAGTGATTTGAGAATCAAAATGAGAGAGACATGTGTGATAGAAGAGTTAAAAGGAAAATCATAAGAGGACACATTGAGTTGTGACTACTACGACTGACAGAGATATTTAGAGGTCACCGAGAAAGTCTTCAGAGAATAGTTTAAGGGACAGAGTAAACAGAAGGGTTTACCAAGTTGATTTATCAATTACCGAGGTATGCTATGAGCAAGGTAATTTCATATTGAGCACATAGAATTTGCTATAACATTTTAGATGTAAAGTTTTAGATATTTGTAAAGATTTTATTGAATCGTTTGAGTTGTAATAGAAACTTTTAACAGGGTAAAAGACTCTAACAATGTATATAAATTGTAAAGCCTTTAACCAAGTGTGGCATTTTGTATAAGCGTTGTAAAAATCCTTTACTAGCAAGGTAGATCTAAAGATCTTGATACTCCTAACAGGGTAAGCTATCAGAAATAGCTAAACATGTAGCTCTAACAGAGCAACCTTTATTATTGCAGTAGTGAAGTTGTGGGTGCCATCCCCACCGCAGTTTTTCTCTCTAACAAAGAGTTTCTATGTAACCAAAATATTTGTGTTATGGAGTGAAATGTGTATGAATGTTATTTCTATAATTATGTGTTAGCTTTATATTATGAGATCAGCAGTTTACAATTTATGTTTATGAGTAAGATTGTTTTTAAAGAAAAGTTTTGAAGTACTGATTCACTCCTCCCCTCTCAGTACATTAGCTTTCATTGTTGGACCTAACATATTTTATGTCATGTAAATCATTATATTGGTGTGGTAGTTGATCTTTGTATTGTGTGATGTAATTTTGTAATTGAGAGTTGAGGGTTTAGCTGACCTTGTTGTCAAGGTTGATGAATTGTATATATAGGTGATATATTCATGTAATTTAGTGATAAGAGGTTGTGTCAACATTATCAGAGAGTGGTTTATGTGCAAAAAAGGATCCATCCTTTGGTATTGTGATTGAGCAGAGGTTGGTGTTGCAGGGCAGACATTTGTGCTTAACCGGAACTATCATGAGGCATTTGCAGATACTATCCTTTTAGTTCATTCCTTCTGGATTATAGTCTGAATCTTGTTGTAAGTCAATGAGACTTCCCTGAGGGTTGTAGCCTTTTGGGCCATTATCGTTTGAGCAGTGATCTCTAGGAAGTGTGCTTGAATGCATGTGCATTCCCCATTTTAATATTTTCACATACTACTGTAAAATATCATCTTAATGTGGGTAGGTTCCCACAGTGGTTTTTCCCTTAACCGGGTTTTCTTGGTGTTGTGTGTTGTTCTTTCAATTTGCTTATCTTTGTTATTGCTGCAATTTATCAGATTTGTACTTGTGATTAAGTTTGAGATTTGGTGAAGACTGATTCATGTCCCCCTCTCAGTCTTCCTTCATTGTTGTTGCCAACAATATTATATATTATATATTATATTTCTAGAAATAAGATATTTAATATTATCGGATATTCATTACTTGTGGATATATCCAATATTTGTTACCTCTACAAATTTATACAGCCTTGGGATTTGCCTCAGGATTTCTTTGGGATTTGGCTAGGACATTTCAAACCTAGAAAGTCAACACAAAAAACATGTTTAGGAATTTTCCTTGATTTTTCCATACTTCACGCGTGGCTGATGACTTTTTTAAACCCAAAATTCATTAAATGAAAAGGGTTTTTAAGGATATTCTCATCTTTCCTCCAATATAAATTATGCTTTATTTTGAATTGAATAAATAATTACTATTCATTTTCTATTTGAGTTATGACTAAAGTCATGATTGATAGGCTGATTGAAAAACATATATAACTTTCAAATGATATCAAAGTTTTTAAATCTGAAACATGTGTCACATTCTATGCTTCACATACTATAGGATTAAAAAAAAATGAATTTCATAAAGTTTTGACCGAGTTATGGTGGTATGGAATACACATTTTTATATTTTTAACAAGTTGTAGTAAAAAAATCATAATTAATTATTTACTTTGAAAAAATTATAAAAAAATATGCATCACATCTAGACATAAGTCTTTTACTTATATCTAAAATATTATAAAAACATATTATGATATGATTGTAGTTAGGGTGGTTAGACAGACACCTGCTTCTTATCTTTTCTTTGAAATTTTAGTACTAACGCATTGATATTTCAAATTTTTGCCAAATATTTTTTTTTTCTTTTCAGAAAACAACTAGTAGCTTAAAAACTGCATTCAATTTACTACAAATTATATGCTTACATACTTTTGATATAATGTTGATAACTTATTCAAATTTTTGTGTCAAGTTGCCTAACTCAATTTTTTTGAATTTTCATCACCACTTAAGGGCCTAATTTGCCCTACCATGATATTGCACATGCCCAAATCCTAATTCCTAATCCTTAGACCCTAAAATTGAAGCCTTTCATATGATAACACATGAAACATGACATTAATAATGTAAAACTAAAACCTACACATGTAAATTTAAAACCCTAAACACTCAATTCTTAACCCTCCATTATCAACCATGGATCCTAAACCCTATGCCCTAAATATTGGGGCTTATAATTAGCCATTGAACTTGAAATTAATGATTTGATAGTAAAAACCTAAACGCTTAAATTTAGACCCTAAACCCCCAATTCTTAAGCCTCCATCATTAGCCCTAGTCCCTAAAACCTAAATCCTTAACCTTAAACCCTAAACCATAAACCCTAGGCCCTAAACCCTGTGCTTTATATGATAAATCATGAAACTTGACATTAATAAGTCAAAATTAAAACCTAGATAATTAAATTTAAACCCTAAACCCTTAATACTTAAATATTCATCATTGACCCTAAACCAACAACTAGACATATTTCAAGTGATCAACAATCTTTTTGACCAATTACACCCTTTTCTAGAAAATAAGGAGTATTCCAAGTGATGATCAACATATTATGAATTAAAGGAGACATTTCCCCCTATACCACCTACTTCCCTCCAAACCCTAGTATTTGTTCCTTAAAGGAGCTTTTTTTGACATAACTTGGGTATATGATGATTTTTTGCAAATGGGATATTGTCAAAAAGTTGGTTCTCCATACTTTCTAGAGGTGTATGTCTCATCATTAGATTTTATTTTTGGTAAATTTTATTTATTGTTGAAGTTAGATCACCATTTTCTACTTTCAAACCAATATATTTTTCCTATATCTCTAATTTTCTTGATTCTTGCGGTGTTGGAAAGGTATCTTTGTTAGACAGCTCAGATAACCAGAGGACAACTGAGAGGGGGGGTGAATCATTTGTCAAAAAATTACAAAAATTTAAGCATTCAAATCCTTATTAGCAGAACACATAGACCCAATACTGGAATGCATAAACCAAATACCAAAATAACTAATATAGCAGTTATGCATAAACATAAATCACAGAACAATTACCATCCATCCAGAACACATGACACCAAGATTTGTACGTGGAAAGCCCGATAAAGGGAAAAAACATGGTGGGAAGCCTACCCATAGTCAGATAATATTTTTGTAGTAAGTATGTGAATACAAAATAAGGGGCCTGTACATGCAGGAAGAGCACATTGCTCATCACAAAAGGAGCCTAATTGACTACAAAATAAATCCATACTACAATCCGGAAAGAAGAGTGAACTGCAAAGATAACATCTCTTATGCCTGAGTACAGTTTTGGTTAAGCTCAGTACCAGAGGTCTTAAACCTCTCTTACCAACCCAATTTGATCACCTCTGATCGACCAAAACTCCTGCATATGATTACAACATTATTCACACAGGTAATCGCATAACCATCCCATAGCCATAACCCCATGATCTACAAAGAGATCTTACATCATATTTATACCAACCTAGGACCTAAACAATTAGGTCAGCCACCTAAAAGATAATACAATAAATTCATAACATAAACCCACAATCCAATGATCAACCAAGTCGGCCTAAGATCGAAACAATATAATCCAATCAATGAATCCATCTAGTAACGCATTGGTATCACCCATCAACACATTAAATAAGTCAGTCCATAACCTAACAGAATAAGACAACATTAGGTCCGGTCCTAAATGCAACACCACCAATCAATAGGAACATGAACAGGATAACCAACAACATCCCAAAAGCCATCTACAAGCCCCACCAATACCACTTATCACGTGCATCAAAATATCTTCAACAAAGCTCTGTTGGTAAAATCCTTACCAGTGACTAAAAGGCTTACTAGAACAAATGATAGTATCTGAGTCATCAAATATTAAACCAACTGATCGTGATATGCATCTGAATAGCATGAATGATAGATCCAGAACAATTCCACAAACCAAAGCATACCAGAGCATACCAGATTAATACCATAATCCAACCACTCTACAGGAACCAACCGGTAAACAACCGAAATAACCAGTGTTGCCATCAATGACAAAACATCAATGCAACACATAATCAATTCCTCCAAATTGCCAACAATCTCCCCCTTTGGCATTGATGGCAACACTAGATGTGAAAAACATCCAAGTGCCAAGAAATGCCAAACAAAGTCTCCCCCTATGGAAGACAACCAACAATCTCCCACAAAATGATATAGCAATGAATATATGAACCAAACTCCCCTAATGAATATATCTTTCCCTTATGTTTTTCACAAGAATAACCCTCCCCCTTTGACATCAATGCCAAAGATCTGACATAAATATATAAAAAAAAATCATAAATCCTCTGATTCTTATAGCTGACTACTCCCCCTGAGTAGTAGCACCACCACATCAATCTGGAATGAGTAATATCTCTAATACCAATTGTTAGATACCTTAGATAACCAGAGGACAACTGAGAGGGAGGGGTGAATCAGTTGTCAATAGATTATAGAACTTTAAGCATTCAAATCCTTTTACCAGAATACATAGATCCAATATCGGAATGCATAAACCAAATACTAGAATAAATCATATATCAATTAAGCATAAACATAAATCACAGAATAGTTACCATCCATCTAGAACACATGACACCAAGATTTGTAAGTAAAAAACCCAGTAAAGGGAAAAACCACGGTGGTAAGCCTACCCACAGTCACATAATACTTCTGTAGTAAGTATGTGATTACAAAATGTGGGGCTTGCACATGTAGGAAGTCCAACAGCCTAGAGCACACTGCTCATCACAAAAGGAGCCTCACTGACTACAAAATAAATCCAGACTACGATTCGGAAGGAAGAGTGAACTACAAAGATAACATCTCCTATGTCTGAGTACAGTCCTGGTTAAGCTCAGTACTAGAGGTCTTAAACCTCTCTTACCAACCCAATTCGATCACCTATGATCGACCAAAACTAATGTATATGATTACAACATTAGTCACACAAGTAATCACATAACCATCCCATAACCATAATCTCATGATCTACAAATAGATCTTACATCATATTTATACCAAGCCGGGACCTAAACAATTAGATCAGCCACCTACAAGACAATACAATAAATTCATAACATAAATCCACAATCCAATTCAACCAAGTCGGCCTAAGACTGAAACAACATAATCCAATTAATGAATCCATCTGGTAACGCATCGGGATAACTCATCAACACATTACATAAGTTGGTCCATAACCTAGCAGAATAAAACATCATTAGGTTCGGTCCTAAATGCACCACCACCGATCAACAGGAACATGAACAAGATAACCAACACCATCGCGAAAGCCATCTAGAAGCCACACCAACACCACTTATCGCGTGCATCAAAAGATCTTCAACAAAGCTCTGTCGGTAAAACCCTTACCGGTGACCAAAAGGCTTACTAGAACAAATGATAGTATCCGAGTCATCAAATCCTGAACCAACTGATCATGATATGCATATAAATACCATGAATGATAGATCCAATTCAATTCCACAAACCAAAGCATACCGGACCATGCCGGATCAATATCATAATCCAACCACTCTACTGGAACCAACCGAAAACTGGTAAACAACCAAAATAGTCTGTGTTGCCATCAATGACAAAACATCAATGCAACACATAATCAATTCCTCCAAATTTACAACAATCTCATAGTTCTTCAAATTTGACCATGCACTTTTTATAGAATTTTCCTTAGCTTTTTCTATTCAATTCATCATTATCTCACATCTTGAATATTCCTCAATGTATGACAAAATATTTGATAGATTTCTTGATTTTGCTTAAACATTGATGGTAAGATGTCTATTAATGAGTAGATACATTGTTAAGATGGCTTGTGTCTAGCACTAACAGATCAACATGTAGCTTAATTAATAAAACCTCCAGTGGTTGGTGATAGAATGAGATATGCCTTGCTACGTAGGGATACTATTAGGATTCCCAAAGATACTGAGATGGGGGGGGTGAATCAGTATCTGATTGGTTAAATAATTTTCTTAACTTATAACATGAAAAATATATTAAAACTGTGTACAGGGAAACCAAAAATAATGCAGCAAATAAGAACAACAACCACAACATGAAAAGCACACCATAACACAATATTTTAACGAGGAAACCCGGTGTGGGAAAAACCTTGGTGGGATTTGTGACCCACAATATTCGCTTACTGGCCAATAAGGGAATATTATTGTTTACAATAGGGGCCTACACATGCAGGAAGGCCAAGTGCCTAGAGCTCACTGCTCAGTTACAAAAGAAGTCACACTGACTTACAAAATTGTATTATACAAATCCAATGTCTTGTACTACTTCAGATTAGCATCTGCTATGCTAGATTCAGTACCGATTTAAGCTCTGTAATATACATAAACTCTTATCCTAATAATTTGCACATTAGGTCTGCTATTTTTCTTTTATTCTTCACTTTTTAAATGATCTATAATGATCTCATACATATATGAGTCATATTACAATCCTCCATGTCAGCTTACAAAAGATTTTACAATTAATTACAAAATATATTTATACAAAATTCTTGTCAGCCATGGTGTCGGTAATCTTCTTTTTGGTGCCAATGATCTGTATGTCGGTGTAGACTATGCCGGTGTCGGTGCCGCCATCACATGATTGTAAGGTTGCCATCAATGAAAATACCTTCAATCACCTACAATTTCTCATTGGAGTGTGCATTTGCCAACAATCTCCCCCTTTGGCATTGATGGCAACACTCATGAGAAAAATCAAAAAGTGTCCAAAATGATGTCCAAAAAGAATCTGCCAAAATTGTCTTAACAAAACTGTGTGCCCAAAAGTGTATGCTCCCCCTAAGCTGATGATGTCTTGTTCTGATCATTTTTCTCATCGCACTACTCCCCCTTTGACATCAATGACAAAGGTTTTCATTCGCTATCAGTGGAGTGTGGTTCCTACCTAGATTTTTGTAACCAGTGGGTTACAATCTGGAAAATATCTGCCAAAACCAAATTTAAACTGCCGCTGAATCTTTTGCTATCCTGTAATGCCTCTTGTGTTCTCTGAATTGTACTGGTGAGTATGTGCATTTTCTCTTCCGATGTCTTGAGTCTGAGAACCAGAGCCTCAAAAATTTATTTTCTCAAGGAAATGAGGTAATCTAGTTTAGGACCAAGTTTACATTTTAAGCTCTTTGCCTTATCCTTTATTCTCTCTTTATCCTTTACTAACTTCTCAATTTTCTCTTCAAGATCTGCAATTTTCTTTTCTATTTCCAAAAATGAATCTGATGTGCCTATTAGATTGTCAGCAATATTGTTAATCTCAGTTTGTGTTTTTCGGATCTTCGAATCTATGTCTTGTGTCAAGATGTCAGTTTTGCAAGTATCCCTGTACAGTTTCTTGAAATCCAAAATTGTTTCTCCTAGTGCTGGTAATAGGGTTTTTGTTTGTTCCTTATTCTTCTTCACTATTTCCTCAAAGAATTTCTCTTTCTCCTTATTCATCCTCTCTTTGAATGTGTCTTCATTTATTTGATCAACTGTCAAAGTGTTGTCGGTGATGAATTTAGACAATGTGTCTAGTTAACCTAAAGAATCTTTATTATCCACAATGCACTTGGGTGCTACCAATTTGAGAATAGGAATTGTGTCATTGATAGCCTTATAGGCTTATGCATTACACTCTGTGATTTTCTTTATTGAGTCCAGTAAGACCTTTGTCACATTTGTAGGCCGTAATTATGCTATTGAAGTACCAGATGTCTGCTCAACTGTTTTCACAATATCCATGCTGCCAGTTGTAGTGATAACCTTGCTTGTTTCAACCTCCAATAGGTCAGTTTATATTTGCATTTCTATTAGCAAAGGTTTAGGCTTTTCAATTTTAGCCGGTGGCACTATCTCAGTCTGAACCTATGTCTCAGTTTCTCCATCTGTGTCTCAGAAGGTTTCTCTAAGCTCTCAACAGCCAGTTTCTCAGATGTAGTCTTTGTATGCACTTCCAGTTTCTCAGTTTGTACCTCTGCACTGTCCATTGCCAGTTCTCCTGATTGTTTTTTAGTTTTATCTACTGGTTCTTCTAATGTTTTACCAATGGTGTCTTCTGTCGATTGCTTTGTTTGAGTAGGTTTTTATGTACTTATGTTTACAGTATCATTGACCTCAACCTCAACATTTGCAGCCGGTGGCTCAGTAGCCACATCTTTCCTTTTATCCTCAGTGGTTTCTCTATCAACCACAACATTTACTTCTTGTGTGTCTATATTCATAGTGTACAAAATTTTGGACTCAGGATTTGTATCCTCTTGAGGAGTCTCCATACTCACTGTAGTCGGTTGATTGTCTGTAGTTTCTACCGGTGGAGTATCCGAAGGAGGTAGGGGTAAGTTATCAGTTATCTTTAGGCTTGGGGGTCCACCTACCTTACCTTTCCCCTTATCCTTGTCCTTTTGGTATACCCTGATGGTCTTAGGTCTTAGTAGCTCTTCTTGTTTCTCTTTTTCAACAAAGAATATGTCCCATTGGTCTGCAATTTCTTCTGTTATCTCATTCACTCTCCCTCCCATCAGTGCTACATGCCGGTGAGCAGTTGAAAATACTATCCGCCTCATTGATTAATTTGTCTATCTCATCAGGTGAGTTTATTAGATGCACTGCAAGTAATTTTCCAATTTTTATCTTCTTGTCCAGATCAACAATGACTACCCTTCTAGCTTATAGTCTTCTATACAAATCATTGGGTATTTCATCAACAATTTCCATCAAAAATTTCTTGTATATATCCAAGTATAAAATTACACTATTTTCTATGCTTTCTTTGTCATCAGTGAAAAGTGTGTTGTATAGTTTTCTAATGTTTTTCAACTTTCCATCTTCTATTATTTCACTAAGGAGTTTATCCAGTGGAGCAATATCTTGTTTTACCTTCTTCTTCTTCTTAGGAGTTAACTTCTTAACTGGAGGCCTCACTGCCTATTGCTTTTGTCTTGTTTTTTTAGGAGTGGGTGAGGGTACCGGTGAGGGTTTTCTTTTCCTTTCTACCCTTTTGAATACCGCTGGTATATCACTCTCAAAGGAAGTCGCAACCCGTGAAAGATGAGTTTCTGGTTGAAGTCCTTCCAACTCACTTTCTTTGATACCAGTTTGCTTCAATACATCTTCCTTAAGTGCTTTTGCTTGTCTAGTGCCTTTCCTTACTGTTTGTTCAACTTTCTTAACTCTTTTCCTAGACTGAATACCACTTTCTATTATTTTACCACTGCCAAAGACTTTCTCAGAGGATTCTTTTGGTGCTTCAAGGAGGGTTTTTGCATAAGTTTCAATAATGTTATCATCTGTTTCATATCCCATTTCAGTTACCCAGATAGTCCTAGGGACAACTGCCTCCATCCAGATTTCATCCTTTTTAATTACAAAGCATATTTCCTTCTGATATTTATCTACAATTTCCTGTGATAGTCTTATTCTTGTCTTCATTTGAGTCTTCAGTGCTTGAAAATGTTTGTTTATGTTTTTCTCTCTGTTTTCTCCCATGTTGTTTAATAGATCTAATAGTTGCTTTCCTACCGGTATATCAAAGCCAAAATATTTTCTACCAATACCAGGTACTTGCTTAGTAATGTATAGCATTAAGCATACAAGCAAATTTCCAAATCTAAAGGTTCCTTTCTTATCTCCTTTGATCTTTTTCAGATTGTCTATCAATTCATCTTTGAGCCATTCACACACATGTATTCTATCATTATCATTAACCATGTCATATGCACTTTTAATACATAGGCTAGATACTAAGTTCAACCTATTTGCATGCATAGCTTTGTAGCCTAAAATCATACTGATAAATCTGACATTGATGTCCTTCACATCATTTACCCTTAGAGACCTTTTGTCAAATGTTGCGCCGGTTAGATCCATCATCACTGTGTCATTTGAGACCCTTTTAGTTCTGTCAGGTCTGCTATCGGTGGAAGGTAACCCTGTTACTGCTTTAATGGCTTCTTTGGTGATCTTATGAATTGGATCCAACCAAAAGAATTCATCATGGACTCTGCTTAGGACTATTCTTATCACATCTTCAGTAAAATCAGGAATACTCAGAATATCCACAAAACCTAGGGTTTCTACTACCTTGTGTTTCGGTTTGATATTGTCATTTTGATCACAAATCACAGTTCTATACATTTTCTTGATTTCATCATCTCCTAATTCCTCTATATGATAGTGTATGTATATTCTAGGATCTTCAGCATATACTACTCCTTTAGGAATTTGAGAGAATGCACCTATGTTATCATCTTTCTTTGCTATTTTGGGAACAATCTTGAATACGGGTCTAGGGCGCTTGATAACCTCAATTACAGTAGGGTTTTCTATAAATTCAGGAACAGAGGAGGATGCCATGTTTATAAATACCTCAATCTGCCTTAGGGATGAGTGCTTGGATGAACTGCTTCTCTTTTTTGCTAAGGATGCCTTCACTCGGGAATTTTTGCGCTCTTGAAGATTTGAATGCTCGGTGAATAAAAAGGAGCCAAAACACTTGCTTTATAATGTTATTTTCTCCAACTACTGCATTTAATGCTTTCCGGTTAAGTCACAACTTAACTCATCTGTCGGTAAAGAAGTAATTCAACTTCTCACCATCAACTGAGGGTATAATAGCATGTTTTTCAATTAGTTGCCAAACCCTCAAGGGATTTTCCTTCAGTTAGATGAAGAGTCTCCTGCCGGTGGAGTGTTACTTTGTTCTGCCGGTGGAGGAGTATTCCCATCAACATTTTGATCTGACTTTCTGATCCATTGTTTTTGTAGACACCTAAAATTGTCATGTCTAATTAAATAAATATTTTATTTATTTAATTACTTTAGCCTAATTCTTCTATTAATTAAATAAATTTTTATTTATTTAATTAATTCATTTATCCTCTTCTAGCTTTATTTCTCATTTAAATAAATACATTTATTTATTTAAATTATCCTTTTCTTAAATTAAATAAATATTTTATTTATTTAATTGATCCCACTTCCTCTATTAATTAAATGAATCTTTATTTATTTAATTAATTCATTAACCTTTTCTACCCATGACACATGTGATTCATCTCTTAATTCCTACACTACCTACCCCCTTTCATTATTTTATTATTTTCTCTACCTACCCTCTAATCATAGCCGACCTCCTTTTACACCTCTCAATCTTAGCCCTCCATTTCATATGGTGTCTTCTATATAAGGAGATGCTTCCTTCATTATCAACCCTAACTAACTACCTGACTACTTGACTACACTACGCTTTTCATATGCGATCCTATTTGCAACTACATTTTGTTCTTTGTTGAGCTCTTGTGCACATAAAATCTGAGAGCAAATATATCAAGCAAGATCAATGGAGATAGGAAGAATGGAGATCCAAACCCTATTGGACATGTGATGGTATAATCTTTGTGATTTCATTTGATTTGCATTGTCTTAGGTAATCTTCATATGTTATGGTGGATCTTTGTTGTTGTTAGGCTAGGGTTTTGTGGTTGAATTCATTTAGTCTTCCAGCATTGTTATTGTTGTTAATCCATTTTCACCGTAAACATTTTGGCACACCCGGTGGGACTCTTGTCCCTTTTGCATTTAACATCCTTATTGCACATATTGTATTTTGAAGTTGCAGATCTGACATTTTCAACAGTATTCTGGTATTATCACATCTGTGTACTTTTGGATCACATTTATGATTTTCTGTTACGTTTGCGACATCTTGGATTGCGTCTACATCCTCGATAGTATTTTATTTTTGCAGATTCCGAAAACCACGTCTGTGTTCTTTAGTCGCGTCTGTGGTGTTTTTAGGCGCGTCTGTGTCTAGAAGCCGCATCTGCGTTCTAAAATCACGTATGCGTTCTAAAACCACATCTGTGTTTCATAGAAGCACATCTACATCAGAGAGCCACGTTTGTGTTTGCGGTAACCACGTCTGTGTACACTTATTTGCATTTTGGATTTTTATTGATTCAAGTTTTTAGTCATTCGGTTTTATTTTTAGATCTGGTTTATTTTGAGCTAACATTTGTAGATCTAGCTAATGAAATTGGTGTAGCTTTCCTTGAAAGCAAAATCGTTTTGTTGAAGGCCCCTATTTTCACAAAGTCTTTTGGATCTAAATTTACCTAACTTGTGTGCTTGCAGGAAGGGGTGATTATTTCAAACAATCCAAACTACTAATAACTCTTTGTTGCAGGTCCTTGGCAAGGGTTTTGGATTTTTATTGTGTGCCTTGTTTTCATAGACTAGCAAACACTTCAATTGGTGCACTAAAATTGAATCATTGTCTTTTGTGTCTTGAGCAATAGGCTCTTTTTGTTTCATCTTTAGAGGGTCTATCTCCCCGTGTGGTCATTAGGACTAGTAGTGAGGAGAGAACGACCCAAGTGGTAGTAAAAGAAAAGCCATCTTCTTCCAAACCACTATAAATAATTGTATTCATGGTGAAAACTATGAATAACATGTGCTGATTAGTTCATATCGACACTATGTCTCCCCATAAACTTGTTTGATCAAATTTATTTGATCATTTGTAGGGCGTAACCCCTACCGGCTGGGAGCCTTCTGTATTTACAGAGCCGAAAGTACCACATGTATGGCCACATGAGCGGATGCCCTTACTAGTACCTTTTTGTTTTAGAAGCCCAAATCCTTCTAGTTGCTGGGGCAGGAGGTCGGACCTCTGGTAGCGGCCCACACACATACGATTCTTAGTAGAGATACAAAGTTCACCACAGGGAGTTTTCGTGGGGACTGATGTTTGGCTGACCCAAGAAGTGAGTGCTGAGGGTGGAGCCAGTGAGGTCAAGTATCTAAGTATCCACTCTGAATAGCATAGCCTTAGGGGTAAAACCCCATGTGGGATCAACAACTATTGTCTTGGCCAGCCATAAGAATTGTGCTTGACTTATTTTAAACATTCAAACATTCAAGACCAAACAACAAAACATTGTGTCTTTTGTGTCTTCAAGTGTATGCAAAACAATTTTACATCGAACAACATACTTTGAGTCATTTTGTCTAGACACTTGTAAACATTGAGTCCTCATCAATATTGTGTCCTCTTATCACAAAAAAAAATAGTCAAACTTTCAGATTTGGTCACAAAACAACTTTACAAATTGAAAAAAAATTGCACAAATTTTGCAGAAATGCATCTATGTCTGATATAACCGTGTCTGTGAAGGGAAGAAATGTGTCTGTGTTCCCAAAATCAACATTGCATTGACAAAATCTCAGAAATGCATCTGTGTTAAACAGAACCACGTCTGCATCAGGAAATCGCATTTGTGTAGTATACAGGTGCGTCTGTGTTCAAAATTGAAAAACTTTTACAGTCCAGCAAACAAACACAGTCAGTTTTGGAATTCTTGAGCTTCCTAGGTTATCTCTTTAGGTTTTCACCTAGCATTCAACCTGTCTTTGGGTCTCACAAATTCCATTGCTTTACACCTCACAGTACATTCACATTTGTCTAAACTTGAGTCAAAAGGTCACTTGCTTGTCCTCATCTTGCTTTGTCAACACACTACATACAACAACATTTTGCTAAGTGGTCCCTCATCAAGGTCTATCACCTTTGGGTCTCATTTGGTCTTACTTAGAGTCAAGGTCAACTTACCTCATCAAGAGAAACTATCCTCTCTTTGGAAGCCACACCTACTCTACTACATACATACTTGGTCTCACATTTTGGACATTGCAAGTACACCTCAGATTCATTTACATTCCATCCAAACTCTTGGTCTTCCATACTCTTTTCATTTTCATCTAGTCTCAAACATCTTGGTCAATACCTAGTTCATGGTTGAAACCTGTTCCCAAAAATTTAGGAGAGAAACTAAAGAGGCTCAAAAGTCCGCAAACATGAGTTCCTATGAGTATGACAATGATATCTTTTTCAATTTTGATCATACTACATTACCTGACATGGATGCCTATAGAAACATTCCAAGTGTTGAGAACATGGACACTACAAACAACAATGATACACACAATTACAATATGGACAACTTCTCCATACATTCGGCAGATGTGGAAGAATCCATTATGGATCCCTATTTCAATCGATTGATTGAGGAAATAATGAGGAGGGATAGACAATACTTCTTACAAATGATGGCACAAAGTGGAGCCAAGATACCTCATGATTTTGACATGTCTCAAATAATAGAAAATAGACCTTTGCAACAAAGTCACTCCACCATGGATCAAAGGAGACCTAATAGTGAAGGCAATAGAGGACCACATATGGTGCCTGAATCACCATCATCTTTGTTTCAAAAACCAGAGGTCCCATACACACATGGCCAAGCATATGATACTCACCTTTGCAGACCATTATGGAAGTCTTATGCAGAAAAATATGCTCAATCACATACCAATGCTAAGGATCAACCACCAAAGCAATTGTATATTCAAAGGCATGCTCAAAATTTGGACACAAGGAAACCCCATGTCAAATTTGGGGACAACACACTAGAACAAACTCATGACATGCCTATAGAGTATGGTATACATGGACAAAGCATATATTTCATTCCTCAACATGAATCTATACCAAGTGGTCCATATACACAGCATCATTATAGACCACCTCCATATGAACATGTGTATGATCAATATCATCCATATATGCAACATGTTACTCCTCCAATTGGTGCCTCAAGCATGGGGTATGGTCCAAGAAGTTGATCTCCACCTAAGAGCAATTTGGAACAACAAATCAGGGACTTACAAAAGAAAATGGAGGACATAAATACACCGAAGCCAACATACACAATGAGAGACATATGTCCTTATCCATTTGACAAGAGCATTCCAATGCCTCCTTTTCCTACACACTTTATGAAACCTAAGTTTGATAAATATAGAGGAAAAGGGGATCCTAAGGCACACATACAATAGTTTTTCATAGCTTGCATTGAGGTAGCTTCAGAAGAGACATATTTGATGAGATTATTCCCACAAAGCCTAGGTGATCAAGCTATGGAATGGTTCTCCCAACTTCCACATGGTATTAAGTCATGGGGTGACTTAGCAGAGGCATTTATCCAACATTTCTCATACAACATAGAGACAGACATATCAGTCACTACTTTGTGCAACACCAAGCAAAAAGAGGGAGAGAATTTTGCATCATTTTTACAAAGATGGAGGAATCTAGCTAGCAGATGCTCTTGTGAAATCCCACAAAAAAAAATGGTAGAAATGTTCACTCAGAATGTTAACAAAGATGTTGGCTATGATCTAAGAAAAACTTTTTTGTGCACCTTTAAGGACGTCATTGAAAAAGGCTTAGCAACAGAAAAGGTCCTAATTGAACAAGGAGTCATCAAAATATTCAAAGAAAACAAAGATGACTTTAAAGGAAAAGATAAGCCAAGATTTTGGAACAAAAACAAGAACACAGTCAATGATGGTGTTGTTGATGCCAATACAGTGCGACCTAAATTCATTTTTTTAGGATCAAGTTCTACAAACAATCAAGTGAATACTCAAACAGCTTCTAAATCACGGAGGAAGTATACTCCATTGGGAGAACCACTTGAGTCAGTTTTCAAGAAGCTAGTGGCGAATAAGGTAATCACAATTCCAGATTTTCCTCCATATGAGCCAAAGGTGAAACCAAATTGGTGGAATGATGATGAGTATTGTGAATTTCATAAGAGCAAGGGTCATAAGATAGGAAATTGTCATCGACTGAAGAACATCATACAAGATCTCATTGATAGAGGTGACATTGAGATTGAAGGACACTCATACAATCAAGAACATGAGATGTTTAAGGAACCATTCCCAAAGCATGACAAGGGAAAAGATAAAGCCATAGATGACCAAACCAACTATACCAGAGAATCTTATAACTATGATTCAACTATCAATCACATCTCAATGGACAATTATGTCTCTACCATTATCATCAAGGATAAAACCCCTGAGAATTCTACCCAGAGACCCAAGATTGTTTTGAAAGGCACTAGATCTTCTTCTAAACCTACCTCTAAATGTCATGTTACACCATCGAGGTAAATTCACTTTGCAAGGTGCTCCAGCTAAAAACACTGCTTCTTCATCAACCAAGCCTGAGTATGACCTTGTAGAATAGTTAGGAAAAATACCTGTGCTTATTTCCATCCTTGAGCTTTTACGCATATCCCCCGCACATAAATCTGTTCTTGACAAAATCTTGAGAGAAACTACCATCCCTACTGATCTGAACGTGGACCAGTTTCAAGCCATGGTGGGATATCTTTCCATTCCACACTCTCTTACATTCACAGAAGCTGATGACGCCTCCGTAAGTCAACCACATAATGCACCTTTACACATCAAAGCCTTCATACACAAACATCGAATAAAACGAGTCTTGATAGATGGAGGAGCAGGTCTAGACATTTGTACATTGAGCACTATTAAACAATTGGGATATTTTGATAAAGCTATGAATTCTACAAACAAAATTACCATCAAAGCATATGATGATTAAGAGCGTTCATCCAAGGGCACAGTCACCTTACCTCTCAGAGTTGGGCCAGTTACGAAGGATGTGGTTTGTCAAGTCCTTGACCTAGATCTCACATACAATATATTGCTAGGACATCCATGGATTCATGAGATGAGTGTAGTACCATCTACATATCATCGATGTATCAAGTTTCCACACAATGGAGTTGAAGTGACCGTCAAAGCTGATCCGAATCCATTCATATATTGCAACAATCTATGACCAAAATCAGAAATAACAATCCCAGTCAATCAAGAAGATATTCCTTCATCAGCATATGTGGATCCAGAATCATTGAAAGCTTCTACACCAAAACAAGCAGAGATCAAAGAAAAATTCAAGGTTAAAGACCTGGGATGTGGTGAGTATATCTTTCATGTTGATCAACTCCCACTATCTCCTAAGACATTCAGTCGACAGGAACAACCTACAAACAATTTTCAATGCCAAGGAATTGGGTGTGAACCACCTAGTGTTGTGGCTACTAAGTCTGAATGCAAATCTCCTCTAGTGGTGCAAGCATCTCTTGATATCAATAGTCCTAAGAGTGGTTCCAGCAAAGAATCTATTGAGCATATCGCTAGACCTCTTAATAACTCACATAGCCTTACCATTTCATCGAATCCTTCCATTTCCACTCCACTTCCAGACTTGGATCAACAAGAATCACAAAAGCCCTTAGTCATTGGGGATCAAAAATCAAGCTTTGGAAAGAAAAAACTAAAAGTCAAAACTAAAGAAAATTCCTTCAGTCCAAATCAAAATCAAAAGCTATTGGACTCTGAAAAAATCAAGGTCAAGGATAAAAATCCTATGAAGAAAAAAAAACAAGAGTTGATCTCCCATAATATCAAAATAACTGGGGGCAAAAGCTCTACAATTTTAAGTTCGAAAACATACTTGTTGATCCTAAGTCTCCATCATCCTATCCTACTTTCACTTCTTTTCACAATCATAGGCCTTCATCACTCATCCACTTGTTCCGCACATCCTTTCCCTTCTAGTGATACATCATGGACCTTTAATGGAGCTTCCTCGAAGGACTTTGTTATCAAGGATGCCCAAACTTCTTTAGGTGACACGCATATGGGAAAACATAGTCCACACATTAGTAATTCTATCTTAGTTCCTTTATCAAGGAAGATAGTTGCTCGACCTACATATCATTCAGTCAAGGAATAATGCAGTTACAATCACAAAGTCAAGCCTTGCACATTTGAGGTAGGTGATTTGGTTCTCAGAGAAAACCCCAAAAATCAGCAAGACAGAGAGAAGAAGGGAAAGTTCGAACCAAACTGGCTTGGTCCTTACATCATTACAGTAGCATATGGATCTGGTGCATATCAACTCTCAACCACAGAGGGTGAACCTTTAGAGGATCCTATCAATAGCATGCACCTTCGCAAGTTTTACACATAGCTCTTCGGAATATCCTAATTCAAAAATACAAAAATCATAAAACAAAAAATCATTACCTGGTGAAAACTTGGCAAACAGGAGCCTTGTGACACAAAAAAACATTAAAAATAAAAAAAGTAAAGAGAAATAATTTCGTCCAATGGTGAAAACCACTTCGGTGGCACCCTGGGCAAGTACCATGGTGAAAACTGGGTCACCAGTGCCATGCATAGAGACATTACTCCTCCCTCCTTCAGGATTCACTTTCATCCTTTCACTTTGCACACACTTAAAATCTATCCATTCATAATAAACATACCCATTCCCATCATGTCTTGTTATTGATCTATCCAAGATTGGTTTGCCATTCATAATAAACCTCCCTTTTTCCCCCTCTTTCCATCCATAATAAATCAGCTCCTATCTGTGGCTAAGGAAAATCCTACGTCTCGTAATGGGTGTGGAACTGAGAGCATCACATGTTTCGAGGAGTACAGTTTCTTCCACTTTTCTTCAGTCTATCCACACACAATTTGCAATAAAGCAACATTTGCATCGCCAATCCGCAATAAAGTTTTGTCTTCTCCACAATACGGTATCAGTTGCATGGATTCAATCAGTTTCAGATGAGACACAGTAGCAACAATGGGCTTCAACAAATCAAATCTTTCAACAGACTCAGACAACATTATGGTTCAGTGCGATCTATCCTTTTTGTGAAAGTAAAAATTGTGACCACAATCAAATAAGACTTATACAAGTGACAAGAGACACTAAACTTGAGGACTGCAGTGAATGTTGGTGTCGAGTCTTGGTTTTCTTTTGATTTTATCTTTTTGGTGACATGTCTTTTAGCTTTTCCAGGATGTCTCTGACTAGAGATTTTATCTCCAGGATGTCTTTGACTAGAAAGGCGAGGATGGGGTATCGTCACCTATTTTTCTTTGCTATCTATGGATTGTCTCTTAGTAATGCTATGACTTGTCCAAGGATATGAGGACACTATGAGTCTAGTATGAATTGGGGCATTCCTTGTTTGTGACTGACTTATCTCCATGCAAATAGGTACAATGACTTTCTGGGTCAAACATATACCTCGATTGTCATAACCTACTTGCCATAATAAAGCTCAATGATGATAATGCACAAGAAGCTCTTTTCATTTTCATATCTTCTATCTTCCATCCCCCTTTCTTGATTGACTTCCATCATCCTTCTTGAGTCCGCATAGCCTGCTATCACATGACTGAGTATAATGACGCACCAAAAATATCTGTATTTCATGTAGTTGCACCTGCATTACCACATATAAACATTTCATACATACATATAGATATCACAATTACATCACATCCTGCACACAACACATGTTAGCACATTTTACATTCTCATCATGTAAATAATCATTTGCATTATCATATTCATTTGCATTTCATACATTCACATTTACATATACATAACATATAAAACATAAAAGAACAAAAATATGGCATTTCATCATGTACATGTTTGCATCCATATCATAAGCATCACATAGATACACATGCATATAGATGTCGCAAAGATGAATCATCTCATATATATATATATATAAAGTGTCATGATACAATGATGTCAAAATCATATGGCAATCACCCGAAAGTGTCTACATCATCATACAAAAATGGTACAATACTGATACATAGGGAGCCTTCTACAGCTATGATGAACTCCCTCCCTCGGAGCCGCCTAGCCTTGATAGAATCTGAGCCCTGGAAGGACCCACCTCAGGATCATCCCTCCTGTCCCCTCTATTGGTGGTGGTGAAGGACCCATAACCCCACCACTAGATGCCTGTCTCCTCTAGCTCCCTCCTGTAGCCGTCACTATCTGCGATGGTCTACGGAAGCTCCTCGCTCGCTGATCTGATGGCACTGCACCATAATATAGATCCCGCCAGTAGCCTATCTCCTCTCCTACCTGAAGGACATAGGCATATCCAGCCTTTGTGTCCTCTGTCACCTGCCTCCCAGCCCTCAGTGCTATCTTAGCCTCTGTGTAGCGCTGAATGGCCTGGTCCCGCTCCCGCTCAGTATCTCTGATTTGTCTCCTCAGTTGATCCCTCTCCCTCTCCAGCTCTTGGATCTCATCTGCCTATCCCTAGTAGATCTCCCTCAGCTCAACCAGCTCATCCTCCTCTGCCTCAGCCCCCTGTACCTCTACCTGTGGCTCCCCCTGTATGAGTGCCTGTCCCTGTGCCTGTGCCTATATCGGTGGTTGTACCTGTACCTGCCTCTGTCCCTATCCCTGCACCTGTCTGGGACCCTATGTTGCTGACACCTGTAGCAGAAATCCACCACAACCCCTCACAATCTGAGCCTGTCTATCCTCTCCACCCTCCCTCCGCGACGCCACCCTCCTCTCTCCAACTGCACCCCGCCTCCTCCGTCGGCCTCTACCCCCATCATCTGCATCATCATCACCATCCCCACCACCATCTCCATCTAGCGGCTCTTCTGGATCTGTCAAGCGTGGGAATGGATGCTTGGCCCAATACGCTGTGTACTCTGCATCCATGTCGGCATCCTCGATCTCTGGCCACATATCCCAGGGTAAGGGCATCATCTCCACTAGCTGTGTAATAGCCTAATCATATGATAGTAATCGCCCAAAGTGCGCCTGATCCCTGACTATCCATGTGTACATGCCTGAACCCCGTGGCATCCACTGGATCCTACCAAACTGCCTACCCACCCTGTCAACCAGCTGCCTCTCTAGTACATAGGGCATCTGCCCAATCAGATACCTATTTTGGAAGGTGTAGGGTAGCTCTACTGCATCATCCTCCCACTGCTCGCATCCCAGGTATGGCCTCCATATCACCGTATCAATATCATCAATAGCCCACCGCCAGTACTCCAACCTGCCAGTCCGTGGCTGCGAGGTGATCATATCGTACAAATGCACAAAACTGCGTCTATGGCCCCTACCCCTGAAGTGTATCAGCCGTGTCACTAGCAGATGCTCATATGCCCACACCTGTAGCAATGTCACTCCACAGCCCAATCCCATCGATACGTGGTACACAAACTGATGCAGCTCATAATATAAATGTGTCAGCACACATGGTCCCTAGGCATATCTGGTGTGCTGAGTAACTAGTGTCTCTAGTGCACTTCCCTAGCCCACAACCAACCCTCGTGTCACTTTGTCCAGACACAAGAACCCACTAATCACTCCTCCCAGTATTGCTGGTAGCGCTAACCCTGTCGCTGCCATGGCATCCCAAGCAACATGTCCAGCCCTCATCTCCAATGTCGGATCCTGGAACACTCGTCTCAGAGTATCCCTGTCTCTGTCTCGATTGTATGGAATCAGCTCCCCATCGATCGGTATCTGTAGAATCCTGTATACATCCTCTAGGGTGACTGTCATCTCACCCATTGGCAAATAGAACGTGCAAGTCTCAGAGTGCCATCTCTTCACTAGTGTAGTCAGCAATCCCATGTTCGCCCGAAACTCAGGCACATACCGAATATGTCTCAATCCCATAGCCTTAATCACAGCTCGGTCCTCGAATGTCAACTTAGGTCACAACCTCTGAGTCGATGGGAATCTCTCTCTTGACTCTAGCATAGGCAGATACTCCTGCAGTCAAGCAAATCAATCATGTCAGTCATAGTGGCATTCACTGTTCATCACAAAATGCTACTTTTTATCTACATACATATGGTACTCTATCCTAGTGACACCCACTATTCATCACAAAGTGTTGCTTTTTATCTTAGTGGTACTCCCTACTCATCACAAAGTACTATGTGTTTTGCACTCCCTGTTCATCACAAAGTACTGCTCACATTTGCACTCCCTGTTCATCACAAAGTGCTGCTCGCATTAGGTACTCTCTGTTCATCACAAAGTATTATGTCTTGGTACTCACTGTTCATCACAAAGTGCCTCGACCTATCCTAGTCTTCTCTAGAGGACCTACTTGAGTGTATCCTCTCAACAGCTTATCCAATCGATAATGTATGTTCATCACATAACTGCCGATTTGACCTAGAAGACACAAATTTATTTTTAGACACAAACGCGCTTTCATGACATAAACGCGCTTATAGACTACACAGACGTGCCTGAAAAACACAGGCGTGCCTGAAACACATAGACGCACCTACCTTACACATACATGCTTGAATTTCACAGACACGCCTGCATGACACAGACACGACCACATTCTGCACAGACACTTTTCCATACATAGACACGTCTGGCACCAACGCAGATGTGCCTAGCGAGCATAGACATGCCTGGCACCAATGCAGACGCACCTGGACATTTTTGACATTTTTTGGACCCTATCCTAGAGCGCATTTATTACTCTATCTAGCATGCATTAATGACAACAATAAATGCAACAAAATACAAGGAGGTTTTGTGGTACTTATTGGCTCTCCTGCATCTGCTGGCCTCTAGAATCGGCAAACGCGGTCGAATCTATGAATCATTGCCATCGCTGCTGACTGCTGCTGCTCTATCTCACTCTACACTCTGATCTCTTGAAGGTTGGTAAGAGAGTTTTAAGGCCTCTGGCACTGAGCTTAACCAAAACTGTACTCAGGCATAGGAGACGCTATCTTTGCAATTCACTCTTCTTTCTGGATTGTAGTCTGGATTTATTCTGTAGTCAGTAAGGCTCCTTTTTGTGATGAATAGTGTGCTCTAGGATGTTGGCTTTCCTGCATGTGTAGGCCCCTCATTTTGTAATCACATACTTACTGCAGAAGTATTATCTAACTGTGGGTAGGCTTCCCATCGTGGTTTTTCCCTTTACCGAGTTTTCCACATACAAATCTTGGTGTCATGTGTTCTGGATGGATGGCAATTGTTCAGTGATTTATGTTTATGCTTAATTACTATATCAGTTATTCCGGTATTTAGTTTATGCATTCTGGTATTGGGTTTGTGTTCTGGTAATAATGATTTGAATGATTAAAGTTCTATAATATGTTGACAACTAATTCACCCCACTCTCAGTTGTCCTCTCATTATTTGAGTTGTCTAACAATTGGTATCAGATCCTGGTCCTCTCTATAGAAGTTTAACCACTTGAGGAAGATCCTATGGCATCTAATAGTTCAAGTTCATCAAATACATCTGCAACTATTTTCCGGAGAGAAATTCCTAGACTTGATGGAACAAATTACAGGGTATGGAAGATTCAGATGGAGACTCATCTGAGATGTCTTGTAAAGGGGATTTTGGAGATCACTGAGAATGTCTATACACCTTTTAATTTGACATCTAGAAATCCTCCCCCGACAGGCTTGGATAAGGACATTGAAAATGATTGTAGAGATAGAGAAGCCCTTTTGTGTGCACTTTCTGATCAGCAAATTATGGGACTAACCAACAAATCAACTGCAAAGGCTATATGGGACAAATTAGAGACTTTGAATGAAGGTGACCCTACTATTGAAATTGCTAAACTTGATGGTTACTAGGTGCGGTATGAGAACCTGAGGATGGAAGAAGATGAAAGGATTACTGCTTTTATGGAGAGAGTTAATGAGATTGTAATGGGAATTCAATGGTGTGGTGGACCTTTAAGTGAAGATGACCGACCTACAAGATGAAGGCTACTAAAATTAATGAGCTAAGAACTATGGAAAACACATCTGTTAATAGGGATACCTTGGTTGGTAAGTTATCTGCTTTTGAACTTGAGGAATTTGGACCTTCTAGAGCTGTAAAATCTGAACCTTCTTTTCATGCATCTACATCATGTACCGGTAAGAGTGATTGGAAAGCTTTATATGTGAAGGAACTAGAGGATATGAAGAAAGAAGATGAAGAGTTTGAGAAACTTGAAGCCTTATTTTCTAGAAGAGTACCTAAAGGACCGGCAAGAAGTAAGTATGAAGGAAAATCACCTTTTAAATGTTTTGCATGTAATAAAATAGGTAATTTTGCATCTAGATGTCCTGAAAGGAATTCAAGATTTGAAGAAAGAGATAGAAGATATTTTAGTCCTAACCATGATTATTAGAACAAGCATAAGTATAGGAGGAACAAAGACAAATCATGCTACTTTGCTGATGAGGAAGGTATGATTGATTTTGATGATGAACCGGCATAAGATTTAGCTAGTGGATCCAGCAATGGAAAGGAATGGGTATTTTTGGCTATCAAGGAAGATGATCTGGTACCTGAAGAGAAGGCCCTTGCTGCTAAAATTGAAGACAAGGATGAATGGGTAATTGATAGTGGATGTTCACATCATATGACTGGAGATAAAAGGAAGTTCTTATCTTTACAAGAAATCGATGGTGGCCTGGTTAGATTTGGAGATGATAAAGCATGCACATTTAAGGGAAGAGGAACAATATCATTGGATGGTAAGCATAAAACTGATGATGTTTATTATGTTGAAGGTTTAAGGCATAATCTTTTGAGTGTAGGATAGTTGGTGGATAAGGGATTTCAGTTACAGCTCAAGGATGGAAAATGCAAGATTATCAGTAGATCTAGATTGGAGATTGCAACCGATACACAGACTAAAGGTAACATCTTTCATTTGAACTCCAGTGAGAAGACATGTTTGATTGCACAAATTGATGAGAGTTGGCTATGGCATAAGAGGTTGTTTCATGTGAATTTTGATTGCATTGTGAAGATCAGTTCTACTAACGTAGTAAGAGATATACCTAAGATTGTAAAGCCTTATAATCTGGTATGTAAGGAATGTCAAATGGGAAAGCAAATCAGAACTTATTTTAAGATGATAAAAGACAAATCTAATGATGTTCTTGATCTTATTCATACTGATTTGTGTGGTCCTGCTAGAATCAAAAGTTTTCAGGGTGATAGATATTGCATGCTAATCATTAATGACTATTCAAGAAAGATGTGGGTTACTTTTCTAAGGGATAAGTCTGAAGCATTTGAAAAGTTTAAATCTTTAAAGATAAAGTTGAGATAGAGATATGATTGAAGATTAAATGCTTAAGGTTAGATCAAGGTGGATAATTCACATCCGATGCATTTAAAAACTATTGTGAGAAGAATAGGATAAGGAGACAGTTGTTTGCACCCCATACACCTCAACAAAATGGAGTTGTGGAAAGGAAGAACAAAACTATCTTGGATGCAACTAGAACTATAATGATGGAAGATAATCTACCTCATGTCTACTAGAGAGAAGCTATAAGCAGTGCGGTATACATATTCAACAGAAATCATATCAAAGGAGACACCGTTAAGACACCTTATGAGTTATGGCTTTGTCATACACCGAAAGTTAAGGATTTCAGAATCTTTGGTAGTAAATGTTGGCAATATTACAAGGATATTGAGAAGGTTGTTGATGATTATGGACATAACTGATTAAAGATGTTTTACTATCTTGATATTATTATTTTGTCATTGTTGTCAAGAAATTGATTTTCTAATTCAGTATGGTGTTGCCATATCTTAAGAAATATGATATGAAGATTATAAAGAAGTCGGTAAAGACACAGGAAAGAATATGATGAATAAGGGGATAAGTTATTCAATGGGCAACTCTACTGAGTTAGACAATGATGAGATCTTGATGTTTTAGATTGTTTTAACATCATACATATGTTGTAAAATGTAAAGGTTAATAGTATACTATGTTATCAAGCAAAGAACCTAGTCGGTAAACCCTAAGGAACCTAGTTGGTAAACCCTAAGGTTATCACAGTCAATTAATGAAGACAGAATGTCTACTGAGTAAAGTTTAGTATTCACTGAGTTGTAAAAGAGCTATAACAGAATGCATTAAATGTTTACATGTGATATTTAATGAAAGATGTTGATGAGCTGGAGTGGATCAATGATTGGCAAGTCGTAGAAGAAGTTTGTTAATGAATCTAAGGCAATGGAAAGTCAACAAGAAGATCTACAGCTCAGATTGAACCGCATTACCCTAACACAAGTTCCAAGGTGAATGTGCAAGTTCTGAGGCAGGGTAAAACATTTTTAGATCAAAAGATACAATGAACCTGGACAAGATTGAAGATCTGATGGCTATGATTGATCATGGGAAATGTGATCAAGGAGATTAAGCGGTTAGAAGATTGTTTATAAATAAGAAACTGTTGATAAACAATGTATGCGGGCAAGTGTATGCACAGGGATGCTACATAGTGATTACCGAGAACAGAAGCTTGAAGACCTGTTAGAATAACAGAGTATTGATGCCCAGCAGATAGACAAGATTAGTTCTATGTCTAGATTGTATTGAACAAATAGGAATATGTTTTAGCATTTTAGATGTGAAGTTGCAGATAGATTGTATTACTGTTA
The DNA here is from genome assembly GCF_030272615.1 of Cryptomeria japonica. Taxonomy (NCBI): domain Eukaryota; kingdom Viridiplantae; phylum Streptophyta; class Pinopsida; order Cupressales; family Cupressaceae; genus Cryptomeria; species Cryptomeria japonica. The sequence goes on from NC_081407.1 coordinate 508,111,405, forward strand.
TTTTGTGAAAGTGACAGGAAATCTCTTAACCGAGTGGACTTAACAGTCTTATATGTAAATCCTCTAACAAGGTGACATTCTTATTGAGTGTTTGAAATCCTTTGACAAGGTCACTTCTAACAAAGTGAAGATCCTAACAGATCTGAGGGAAATCCCTTAACCGGGTCACATCTAGAAATGTGTTTTGTAATCTTTAACAGGATTTGCTTTTAACCGAGCATACTCTAGAAGAGTATATTTCTTAGTGGGTCTGAAATCCCACAGTGGTTTTTCCCTATTTGGGTTTCCACGTTAAATTTGGTGTTATGAGGTTTATATTGTTCATATGCTTTTGAGTTTGCATGTTTGACAGTTTTTTATTATATGACTGATATATGTTACCGAGGTTGAATCTGATGTTTTTATGGATGATTAAGTTTGTATGATTCACCCCCCCCCCCCTCTCATCTTGTTGGCTATTGGATCTGTACTTATATTAAGTATCAAATATATCAATTGGTATTAGAGCTTTGGACTCCAAAAGGAAAGTTTAAAGGCAGTTGAGTTAAAGATCCAAAGATGTATAAGAGGGATGCACCTAAGCTGAATAAGTCAAGTTTCTCTACATGGCAGAAAATGATGAAGCTACATCTATCAGGAGTTGGAGAATATGCTTTATACTATCCGGAGAATGATTTTGTTGCACCGAGCACCTATCCATTGACTATGGAAGAGATAAAGGCGAAGCAAGAACATATTCAAGCAATTATTGAAATAACATCTGCATTGACCGATTTTGAGTTTAATGATCTAGAAGGCTGCAATGATACAAAGGCAATGTGGACTAAGCTCATATCTGTATATGGAGGAGATGAACATGTTCAAAGAGCAAAAGTTGATAGTCTAATAAGACAACTTGAATCTATGAGGATGAATGAAGGTGAGAACATAACCCAGTACAGTACAAGACTAAAGGAGATTGTAAATCAAATCAAAGGACCAGGAGGAACTATTGAAGAAAAGGATGTGACAAGTAAGTTGTTAAGAACCCTTCTACCTGCCTATGCAATCCAAGTCTCTGCAATCAATGAATTGAGGTCTGTACCTAATATGTCAGTTTCCTTGGATGCTACTATTAGTAAGCTACATGCATTTGAGCTAAGTAATTTTGATAACAGTGGGTCATCGGTAAATAAAGTTGAATCTGCATTTAGTTCTTTTCATCTGAATGAATCTAATGATTACAATGAGAGAAAGTATAAGTACTCTGAAGGAGATCACAGTGGAGCAAGTGAAATATTTCGGAAGAACATGGAGGAGGTACACAAATTGTATGAAGAAATCAAAAAGCAAGAAGAGTTTGAAGCACTATTGGCCAAAAGGTTACCGAGAGGCAAAGGTAATTATAAAAGGAAACTACCTTTGAAATGTTTCAATTGTGATAAGATTGGACATATGGCTTCTAACTGTCCTGACAAAGATTTCACTGAAAAGAGAGATTATCGAGATGACAGACAAAAAGATAATCATTACAGAGGACACCGAGACTTCAGAAGAAGAGATAGAAAGACGTGCTTAATTGTTGATGAGGAATCTAAAGATGATAAATTAGATGAGACTGATACAGAGGAAGTTGTTTATGTGGCCATCAAGGATGGATAAAATGAAGAAAGGTATGAAGAAAAAGCCCTAATATCTCACATAAACACTAATGATTCTTGGATTATAGATAGTGGATGCTCACATCATATGACAAGAGATAAACACAAGTTTGTTATGTTAGAAGATTATGATGGAGGCTGTGTTAGATTTGGTAATGATGCACCATGTCCGGTAAGAGGTAAAGTATCCATAACACTTCTTGATAAAGAAAGATGCAATGATGTTTATTGGGTTGAAGGTTTGAAATATAATTTGTTGAGTGTAGCACAACTAAACAACACAGGTTACCGAATAGAATTTCAGAAAGGAATTGTCAAAGTTCATGACAAGAATGGAAAGTTAGCTACTACTAGGACACAAACAAAAGGTAATACATTTTAGCTTGACTCTACTCACAATAAGTGTTTGCATGCAAAGATTGATAATACCTGGTTATGGCATAAAAGGTTTTGTCATGTTAATTTTGATAATCTAATCAACATAAGTAAGAAGCATAGAGTAAGAGGTTTACCGAGTCTTGAAAAACCTGAGAATGCTATGTGTCGAGGATGCCAGATGGGTAAGATGACAAGATCCATCTTTACAAGTAAGTCCTACACTTCTAAAAGAATTTTAGATGTTGTGCACACTGATCTTTGTGGTCCTATGAAAGTTCAAAGTTAATATGGTGATAAGTATTTCATATTATTTGTGGATGATTATTCAAGGATGATGTTAGTAATGTTTTGAAAGCAAAAGTCAGAAGCTTTTCAAATGTTTAAGTGGTACAAGGCTAGAGTTGAAAATGAAACAAGAAGACAATTGAAATGTCTTAGATCAGATAGAGGAGGAGAGTTCACATCTGATGAGTTCAACCTATTTTGTAATGATCATGGTATTAAAAGACAAGTCTCTGCACCGAGAACTCCACAGCAGAATGGAATAGCTGAAAGAAGAAATAGATCTATTGCGGATTGTGCTAGAACACTGATGATTGAGAAGAAGGTTCCACAAACATTTTGGAGAGAAGCAATAAGCACGGCTGTTTACACCTTGAACCGAGTTCAATTGAGGAAAGGTACTTTGAAGACACCTTATGAAATCTGGTATGGCAAGAAACCTAATGTAAGTTATTTTAAGATCTTTGGAAGTAAATGTTATGTTCATAAAGATGATAGAAATGGCAAGTTTGATCAGAAAAGTGAAGAAGGAACATTTCTAGGATATTCTTCTAGAAGCAAAGCATTTAAATGTCTGATCAAATCATCTAACAAAATAGTAGAAAGTGCAAATGTGAAAATTGATTAATTTGTAGAAAGAACTGATGAAAGGAATTCCAAAGAACCGGAAGACTATGATGAATTTGTCTATGTGCAATCGAGAAGTCCTACCGAGATAACTGTTGAAGGAAATGAGGAAGATATCTAGTTACCGAGTGATGAAGAGTATCATACAGAGCCTACCAAGCCTATATTAGCCAAATATGTCAGAAGACACCATGCACCAAGTCAGATTATAGGAGATAAGGATGATCCATTAATGACAAGGAACAAACTGAGACAGAACACATGTTTGATATCTGAATTTTAACTAAGAATAGTGAAAGAGGCATTCAACAGTGAAGATTGGATAAATGCTATGACTGAAGAGATTGATCAAATCAAGAAGAATGACACATGGACACTAGTCCCAAGACCGAAGGACAAAAATGTAATCGGTACAAAGTGGATCTTCAGAAACAAGCTAAATGAGAAAGGTGAGGTCATTCAGAACAAAGCAAGATTGGTTTGCAAAGGTTATACCCAAGAAGAAGGAATTGATTATGGTGAGACTTTTGCACCTATTGCTAGACTTGAAGGAGTTAGAACATTGTTGGCATATGCTACTTTCAAAAACTTCAAGGTATATCAAATGGATGTCAAATCTGCATTTCTGAATGGAATAGTAGAAGAAGAAGTTTTCATTGAACAACTTGAAGGATTTATTGAAGACAATAATAAAGATCAGGTATGTAAATTCAACAAAGCCTTATATGGTCTGAAACAAGCACCTAGAGCATGGTGTGAAAGATTGCACTCTTATTTGATTAAGATTGGTTTTATAAGGACAAGTGAGAACAACAACATGTACATGAAGAATGATGAAAATGGAATACTAATCTCAACCATATTTGTTGATGATATTATATTTTGTGGAAATGACTCTTTATGCAAGAACTTTGGAAATGAAATGAGCAAAGAATTTGAGATGTCATTAATCGGTGAGATAAAGTATTTTATAGGCTTACAGATACTGCAAATGAAAAATGAGATTTTCATTACTCAATCCAAATACATAAAGGAAATCTTGAAGAAATTTGGAATGGAGGATCAAAGCCAGTAAGTACTCCTATGACTACAAACTGCAAACTATCAAAGAATGATGAATCTACATCTATTGATGAGACACTCTACCGATCCATGATTGGAAAACTACAATATGTTGTTCACAGCAGGCCAGATATAGCACATGCAGTAGGTATTGTTGCAAGATTCTCTGCAGATCCTAAGGAAATACACATGACAGCAATCAAAAGAATTTTTAGATACTTGAAAGGCACTAAAGATTATGGCTTAGTATATCAGAAAGGAAATGATTTTGATTTAAAAGTTTATACTGATGCTGATTGGGCAGGCAACATTGATGACAGAAAAAACACAAGTGGAGGAGCTTTCTTCTTAGGAGAAAGACTAGTGAGTTGGCTTAGCAAGAAACAAGGATGTGTTTCTCAGTCAACAGCTGAAGGTGAATATGTTGTTGTAGCACTGAATTGTATCAACATTGCATGGATCAAACAACTGTTGGAAGGTATAAACAAGAAAGTTACCGAGCTAGTAACTATATTCTGTGACAATACTAGTGCCATTAATATTTCAAAGAACCCTATTATGCACTCTAAGACAAAGCACATATCTATCAAATATCATTATCTTAGAGAAGAAGCTCAAGAGAAGAAAGTGGTGTTGGAATATGTTAACACACAGGAAAAAATAGATGATATCTTCACCAAGCCACTACCAAAGGACACTTTTGAATATCTCAGAAGTAAGTTAGGGGTCCTACCTATTGGGTCTCAAATCAATAGATTGGATAGGTTCTAAGGAAATGCCAACTCCTATGATCAAACCCTCCAATTGACTTGGCCAACTTATAGAATGAACCTATTTGGTTACTGACTCTCTCACTTTAGGCTCTGCAGGACCTAGGCAGGTATACCTATTCACTAGTTGTTTTCAATGACTAGTGCCTTTTATAGCAGATTAAGTATCTTGATCTGGCTTCCTCCTATCACAGAATTTCATAAGTTCCTAGGATGGAGATATAGTAGATGAGTTCAAGATTGTTGATGTAGAAGCTATTTGATCTTTGTGCTTAGAATTTTATATGTATACACTATTGCCAACTTACTCTATGCTTCCTACTCAATTACTCCTATTGTAAAATAAAATATGATGAATATGATAATAAGTTGTAATTTATAAATGGCCAGTGCCTTCTTTGCTGTCTGGGCTACAGAGTCTTTATAGTTCCTTAGGACTTATTGTGTGAACTTGTGAGACAGTTTTTAAACCCACCCCTTTTATGGGTCTATCAGTTACTATTTCTTATGAGATCAATTGAATGCCTATATCATAAGTTGCTTGAATGAATTTAACCCTACCTTTAAGGGACCACCCAAGTAAGCACTGCAAAGAACAATTATAATTCACACGCAGAACTTTTATTTCAACCTTATAACATACAACATAAATTTCACTCAAAGAATATGAATAACCTTATCTCCTTTATATAATATCACAAGCAACTGCCAATCAACAAATGAAATAATCCACAGCACATATGCAAAGAAAAGACAACTGATTATATTATGTATCCATCAAAAATTTGTATAACAGGAAACTTACAAGCTGTCATATATCACTATCTTCTTCCTATCATGTTACATTAATTCAATTACAAGAAACCTTTCTCATATATATATGAGAGCAAATGCTATCTATGAAAAGACGTGTCTTTTCGAAACACTAATTTTCAATTTGAACATTCCTAACAAACTTAAGTAAAAAGAGATTAAGCATCCCTAAATGATGAATGTAATCATCTTCTTTAAAAGTCTTGATCTTGATGCTCTGTTTCTTTAATTCTTCTCCCTGTGAAAGGTATTCGAATATCATTTGGTTGACAGTAGGGGCCATGTCTTTGCTTTGATCCAATCTTGACAAAGCCCAATCCTTGATGCTTATAAGTTCATTCCGCCATTCCTCCATAGATATTAATTCTCCCTCTTTATAAATCGAGGGCATTCCAATAGGGCTCCCATCATCCAATTCTTGAAGATCTCTTTTTAGCACATCTTCAAATTTAACATGATTCCCCATAAACAAAGTCCCTTCTATTTTCTCCTCTAGTTTCATCACATCAAGATTGATTATTACTTCATGCAATCGTGCTTTTAACCTTTCATGCTCTCTTAATGCCTTTATGGTTCCAGTGTACACCCTCCAATAATGTTCAACATGTATGAGCATGGTGTTGAACCTGTGTTCAATGATATCATTAACCATTTTATCTATCTTCTGTTGAATATTACTCACCTATTTGGTAGCCTTTTCTGCTTGATATTTCCAATACAGAACATCAGAGACATCATCCAAGCTTCATCCTGTGGGATATGTAGCATATTCATTTAAAGGAGTTCCTATCTCAAATTGCAATATCCTTGCTTATAGCCTCTGATTCTCCTCTTTAGTTCTTTCATATAAACCCTTATAGGTAATGTTTTCCCTGACCAAAAACTCTGTCTGATCCAAATTTAATTTGGCTACATCCAAGTTTAATTTTGCAGTGACCTTAGGGTCAGTCTTTCCTACCTGATGGACCATAAGGTATCCAAAGGTTTCTTCAACATCCACAATAATTGGTCTTTTTCCTCTCGGATATAGTGCCCATTGTAGGAGAGCCTTTTGATCAGGATCATACCCCAAGCCCATGAACAATTTATCTATCTCTTGAGGCAATACCTGTTGATTTGTGTCTTGCTTCTTCAAGAATCCATCAAACAGAAGTGCTGAATTTATATCCCAACCTGAAAATATGATAACTCTAGCCTCCTTTAATATTTTCCTCCCCTTCTCAGGGGTCATATCTTTCATGAGAGAATCTATCTCATCTTGCAGCCTTCTCATCTTCTCTTCTTCTGGTCTCCCAGCCATACTTCGTCTCACATGAGCCCCCTTGTACTGGTATAAGAATGAAAGGAATTCTCCTGAGGAAGTGAATCCATCATCCACAACAAAGTCTTCATGCTCTGTCATCCTTATATCAACTATATCCCTAATATTAAAATCACCAGTTTCCACATCTACCTCTGCTTCAAAACCAAGTGGATAATCTTCTCTAGGGGAGTCAGCAGGGATGCTACTAGCAGTTGATTTTGGTGACATGTGAGCCAATGGCTTACTATCTCTTCCAGTGTTGACAAAATGGAGGAACTGTGAGGGTACTCTATGCATAATCTCTACCTCATGCTGAAGTAGTTTTTTGGCTATCTCCAAAGGATCTTGGAGGTTTCCAAGTAGGTCTCCATCCACCATCCCCCTTGCTCTTTTCCACTTGAAAGCTTCCCAAGTCATCTTGCTTCTTTCTCTCAAAACCTTGGCCTCTTCCCTTTCAAGGTTCTTGATTAAATTATCTAGCATTTGAGCCACATGTATTCCAGCCTTTAGCTTCTATGATGCCCTTGCAGCTTTTATATATCCCTCAGGATCAAAGTTCTCTCTAGGATCACCCAGTGTCATGCCATAATAATCTAACTTATTTTGAAGTAAATGATAACTTTTAGAACTTGTAACAATGAAATCAGAAAACACCAGTAACCCTGGCACAATAGATTGTTTACCAAAATCTGTGAGATGTTTGGCACTGACAGTAGATAGTTGTCTTATAATCTCTAGACTAGCCACCCTGTTTGGCACTGTAATTGGAAGCATGTATGGCTTTCCTTCATACCCGAAAACCCTGATTTCTGTATGATTAGGGTGGCAATACCAATCACCCCAGTTGTGATCAATCTGAGACTCTGGAGAGAAGTCTTTTGGCCTGAGGAATCTTTTGATTTCAAGAGACAAAGCATAATTTCTATGTTGTCTGAAGGCTGCACTAAGTGGTTTTACAAAATATTCCTGAAAGTACCAATATTGGTTGTTTATAAATCTTTGGTCCCATGCAGAAACCCACAACTGGACTGGTTTCTTCAAACCATTTTTATCATAAGCTCTGATGCTAAAATCGTCTGACCAGAAATTGAATTCTTGTCCACAGTAAAGAATAATGTGCATTAACAAGGAATACAATGAGAAATGAACATTTACAAGGTCTCCTTTTAACTTCTCCAACCCATGATTTAGGGCTTCTGCAACATAAGTGGCATAGTCAAACAGCCTAGGGTCTTTTGATTGTAGATCAACACATAGAACCATAACCCCAATATCCATGAGAGTATGAGCTTCTAAGCCTAATACTTGGGCTGCAGCATAGTATGTATACTTGAAATATGGATGGAATTGGTTGACATCAAAAGGCACCTTGTCATCTTTACTGAGAGGAACTAAGGACTTTCCCACTTTTGGCCGGTGAATGGGTAGTCTCCATGTCCTATAGATGTCCTCAAAATTGAAGAACTCTTGCGACAGTTTCTGTAAGTCAATTTTCTCTTCCACATCCCAGTCTAGATCAAACACCATATCAATGGTCTGTTTGTTAATTACCACCATAGGATTCCCTCGGTAGTCACATATGGTTTTGGTTTTTGGATCATAACAATCTACTAGGGCTTTCATTAATTTGACATCCACAAATACATTCGGAACTGCCAATTTCCCTAAATTCTTCTTCCATAGGTTACTCACGGGCTCAGGAGCATCCCTTCTCTTGTAACCAAATAAGAACAACTCATGTCCTCTGATTTTAGTCCATATGTCTCCTAGATGTTCAAATCTATCTTCCAACCCTTCCTCTTCACTTTTGATTTTTTTGGACCTCACACTGGATGTCGGGCACTGGTCTAGCAGATCCTGAGCTAAAGTTCTACCCTCCTTTTTCTGTCATTTGGGTTTCTCTTCAGGGTTCAATTCCTTTCCTTTCCTACTCTTTTTAGAAGAAGAAGATGGTTCCATTATTTCAATCAATGTGAGATATCACACTTACTTGGAGAATTGTCGAGCTCTTTTGACTGTTGTTTACGAACTTCAGCTAACTCCTTGTAATTTTCCGTCTTTTGGCCACAATCTGGTTCTTATGAAAATTCGATCAATTCAGCTGTAACTATGTGGGCAACTTGTGCAATAGTTAATGTCTCTGTGTTTATAATGGCTACTCAAATGTTCAAACTTAATTGCAGATGTGACATCCTCAACTTGAGCTTTTAATTCCTTCATGGGAAGTACTGTTCAGCTGAAATGATTGTGAATCGAGTTTTCGATGAAACCCTTGTCTTCATTTGAATGCTTTAATCTTTCATCGAAAGTTCATTTTCCTCGATATCACCTCATTGGTGAATGGCCCTTGTTGAAAAACCATCTTCTAGTCTCCTCGAAATCATCCTCTCCTCGATGAAATCTTTTTCGATGAGTTACTTGTGAATCTCATCGAAATCATATTTCGATGAGTTTTATACTTCGGTGAAAGTTCACGCGTGCCCTCCGAAATCCTTTTTTCTTCGATGTCCTTCTTTTATCAATGAAATTCCTCTGTTTTTATCAACATATTGTTATCGATAAGATTTGTTTTTCGGTGAATGTTTTTTAAGTTTCCTCGGCAATTTTATTTCCTCGACTTCACCTTTTGTTAGCCTTTCACTTTTCGATGAAACTGGAATATCGATGAGTGGCTTCCTTCATTTACCGAAAGAGATATTTTGCTGCAGACATCTTAACTTAGTGTTTTACACTTTATGTTTTATTTCGATGAAACTATTCTTTCGGTGAAACTCATTTTGAGATGCTCGACATGATATTTTTGGCCGATGATCTTCTAGCTTTCACGCCTTTGGGAAGATTTTTAAGTTCAAATATATTGTTCAACACTACCCCTATCTTTTACTCACTGACCGAGTTTGGTGAAAGCATCACTTCAATGACTCTATTGAATATCTTTTGGGGAGCTAATGCTGGAGTGATACACTTTAGAATGTTTTTCTAAAAGTGTACTAGAAATGATATTGGGATAATACAGAAAATGATACAGGGAATAGGAATTGTAAACAAATGCTCTGACCGAGACTCAGTTGATACACAACAGCAGGAAATAACTTCTTATAGAAAGAAATTATGTTTTAGTTCTATTCTTTTTGGCATTGTTGTCAAAGGGGGAGAAGACCAAGAAGAAGAAACTAGAAGGAGAAGATCTACCTAGGGGGAGAAGACCAAGAAGAAGAACCTAGAAGGAGAAGATCTACCAAAAGGGGAGAAGACCTGAGAAGACTGAGAGAAGACTACAAATTTAAATAAAGACTGAAAATAGAAGAGAAGTCTGATGTATGGGGGAGAGCATTTCAGCATTTCAGAATCACAACAATCTAAATTTTTAAAGGTCAAATCAATTGGTTTTGCCATCAATGCCAAAGGGGGAGATTGTTGGCAATATTACAAGGATATTGAGAAGGTTGTTGATGATTATGGACATAACTGATTAAAGATGTTTTACTACCTTGATATTATTATTTTGTCATTGATGTCAAGAAATTGATTTTCTAATTCAGTATGATGTTTCCATATCTTAAGAAATATGATATGAAGATTATAAAGAAGTCGGTAAAGACACAGGAAAGAATATGATGAATAAGGGGATAAGTTATTCAATGGGTAACTCTACCGAGTTAGACAATGATGAGATCTTGATGTTTTAGATTGTTTTAACATCATACATATGTTGTAAAATGTAAAGGTTAATACTATACTATGTTATCAAGCAAAGAACCTAGTCGGTAAACCCTAAGGAACCTAGTTGGTAAACCCTAAGGTTATCACAGTCGATTAATGAAGACAAAATGTCTACTGAGTAAAGTTTAGTATTCACCGAGTTGTAACCGAGCTATAACAGAATGCATTAAATGTTTACATGTGATATTTAATGAAAGATGCTAATGAGCTAGAGCAGATCAATGATTGGCAAGCCGTAGAAGAAGTTTGTTAACAAATCTAAGGCAATGGAAAGTCGGCAAGAAGATCTATAGCTCAGATTGAACCGCATTACCCTAACACAAGCTCCAAGGTGAATGTGCAAGTTCCAAGGTGGGGTAAAACATTTTTAGATCGAAAGATACAATGAACCTGGACAAGATTGAAGATCTGATGGCTATGATTGATCATGGGAAATGTGATCAAGGAGATTAAGCGGTTAGAAGATTGTTTATAAATAAGGAACTATTGATAAACAATGTATGCAAGCAAGTGTATGCACAGGGATGCTACATAGTGATTACCGAGCACAGAAGCTTGAAGACCTATTAGAATAACAGAGTATTGATGCCCAGCAGATAGACAAGATTAGTTCTATGTCTAGATTTTATTGAACAAATAGGAATCTATTTTAGCATTTTAGATGTGAAGTTGCAGATAGATTGTATTACTGTTATTTTGTGAAAGTGACAGGAAATCTCTTAACCGAGTGGACTTAACAGTCTTATATGTAAATCCTCTAACAAGGTGATATTTTGATTGAGTGTTTGAAATCCTTTGACAAGGTCACTTCTAACAAAGTGAAGATCCTAATAGATCTGAGGGAAATCCCTTAACCGGGTCACATCTAGCAATGTGTTTTGTAATCTTTAACATGATTTTCTTTTAACCGAGCATACTCTAGAAGAGTATATTTCTTAGTGGGTCCGAAATCCCATAGTGGTTTTTCCCTATTTGGGTTTCCACGTTAAATCTAGTGTTATGAGGTTTATATTGTTCATATGCTTTTGAGATTGCATGTTTGATAGTTTTTGATTATATGACTGATATATGTTACCGAGATTGAATCTGATGTTTTTATGGATGATTAAGTTTGTATGATTCACCCCTCCCCCCCCCCTCTCATCTTGTTGGCTATTGGATCTATACTTATATTAAGTATCAAAACTATCAGTAAATGCTATATCAAAAAAGATGATTCCATTGGAAAGTTTGATCCTAGACGTGATGAAGGAATATTTCTTGGTTATTCTAATGAAAGAAAAGCATATATATGTTATAACAAAAGATTGCAGAGAATTGTGGAGGGCATAAATATCAAGGTGGATGAGAAGAATAGAAATCAAATCAAAACTTATGAGAGAGAACTAGTAGTGGAAATGATCATAACTGAACCGGTAGCACCTACATAGAAATAAAATGTTGAACCAATTACTCCGACAGTATCAAAAAGTTCAACAGTAACTGAAGATCGGGGTAGAGGAATAGAAAATCAGAAGACTCCTAGGTATGTAAGGTTGAATCATTCAGAAGATCAGATCATTGGAGACAAAAACAAATGAGTGATGACAAGAAGAAGGTTGGCAGTTTATGAGGTATGTTTAATCTGTCAAGTTGAACCAGAATCAGTAATTGAGGCTTGTAAAGATGAATGTTGGATGAAAGCTATGGAAGAAGAATTAGATCAGATAGAAAAGAATAACACATGGACTTTAGTTCCCCGGCCTAAAAATAAGAATGTTATTGGAACCAAATGGGTTTTTCAAGAATAAATTGAATGAAGATAGACAAGTTATGAGGAATAAAGCTAGATTGGTTTGTAAAGGATATTCTCATAAGGAAGGAATTGATTATGATGAAACCTTTGGACCGGTAGCTAGGATTGAAGCTATGAGATTATTTCTTGCTTATGTTGCACATAAGAACTACAAGGTTTATCAGATGGATGTTAAGTGTGCATTTCTGAATGGAGATCTTGAAGAGGAAGTTTATATTGAGCAACCTGATGGATTTTCACTTTCAGATGGTAAAAACATGGTTTGTAGGTTAAAGAAAGCTTTATATGGATTGAAACAAGCCCCTAGAGCTTTGTATGCAAGACTGGATAAATATCTTTTGAAGATTAATTTCACTAAAGGTAATGCTGACAGTAATTTATATTATAATATCACTGATGATGACATGTTGATTATTGAAGTCTTTGTTGATGATATCATTTTTGGAGGTGAAGATAAGTTGTGTATGAAATTCTCTAACAATATGAAAATTGAATTTGAGATGTCTATGATTGGGGAGATGAAATTTTTCTTAGGTTTGTAGATTACTCAAACTGATAAAGGTATTTTCATCTATCAAACTAAGTATGCTAGAGAGTTGTTGAAGAAGTTTGGTATGGAAAATTCTAAACTGGTTGGTACTCTGATGGTTACCAGTGCGAAATTGACAAAGAAAGATGCATCTGCACCGGTAAATCTTACAAGGTATAAGTATATGATTGGTGGTTTGTTATATCTGACTCAAACTAGATTGAATATAATGAATGCAATTTGTATTGTATCAAGATATCGGAGTGATCCTAGAGAAAATCATGAGAGTGCGGTGAAAAGGATTTTCAGGTATTTGCAGGGAACGACTAAATATGGTTTTTGGTATCCTAAAAATGATGACTTTATATTATACGCATATACAGATGCAGATTGGGCTGGAGATGTTGATGACCAGAAGAGCACATTCGGTGGAGCTTTCTTTCTTGGAAAGAAACTTGTTTCATGGATCAACAAAAAGAAGTCATGTACCTCTTTATCTACTGCTGAAGTTGAGTATGTTCTTGTTGCTATTAACTATACACAAGTTCTATGGATGAGGCAAATGTTGAAGGATATAAAGGTGGATTGTAATGAACCGATACTTATTCACTGTGATAACTCTATTATTATTGATATATCAAAGAATCTAATATTTTATTCTAAGACAAAGCACATATCTATCAAGTACAATTTTTTGAAGGAGAAGGTGGAAGAAAATGAAGTTAGACTGGTTTGTGTGAACACTAAAGAGCATATTGCAAACATCTTCACTTAACCTTTGCCTAAAGAATCATTTGAGTACTTCAGAGATAGATTGGGGGTTTCTACCCCTCCGGTGGAGACCTGAGTGATGCTGATTGGCATCAGTCCAGTATGCATTATCAAATCTATTACTCATTCAGGATTGATGTGGTGGTGCTACTACTTAGGGGGAGTAGTCAACTAGTATAAGAATCAGAGGATTTATGACTTTTCTTTGATATTCCTGTCAAATCTTTGGTATTGATGTCAAAGGGGAGATTTATTCTTGTGAAAAACATAAGGGAGAGATATATTCATTAGGGGAGTTTGGTTTAGAGATTCATTGCTATATCATTTTGAGGGAGATTGTTGGTTGTCTTCCATAGGGGGAGACTTTTTTGGCATTTCTTGGCACTTGGATATTTTTCACATCTAGTGTTGCCATCAATTCCAAAGGGGGAGATTGTTGGCAATTTGGAGGAATTTATTATGTGTTGCATTGATGTTTTGTCATTGATGGCAACACTGGCTGTTTTGGTTGTTTACCAGTTTCCGGTTGGTTCCAATAGAGTGGTTGGATTATGATATTGATCTGGTATGCTCTAGTATGCTTTGGTTTGTGGAATTGATTTAGATCTATCATTCATGCTATTCAGATGTGTATCATGATCAGTTGGTTTGGGATTTGATGACTCAAATACTATCATTTGTTCTAGTAAGCCTTTTTGGTCACCGGTAAGGGTTTTACCGGCAAAGCTTTATTGAAGATCTTTTGATGCACGTGATAAGTGGTGTTGGTGTGGCTTCTAGATGGCTTTCAGGATGTTGTTGGTTATCTTTTTCATGTTCCTATTGATCGGTGGTGTTGGATTTGGTTTATGGCGACCTATTTTGGGTCTGGTGCTATCTAGGTTATGGACTGGTTTGTGTAATGTGTTGGTGGATGCTCCCGATGCGTTAATGGTTAGATTTATTGATTGGATTACGTTGTTTCGGTCTTAGGACGACTTGGTTTATCATTGGATTGTGGGTTTATATTATGAATTTATTGTATTATCTTTTTGGTGGCTAACTTAGTTGTTTAGGTCCCAGGTAGGTATAAATACGATGTAAGATCTCTTTCTAGATCATGGGATTATGGTTATGGGATGGTTATGCGATTACCTTTGTGAATAATGTTGTAATCATATGCAAGAGTTTTGATCAATCATAGGTGATTGAATTGGATTGGTAAGAGAGGTTTAAGGCCTCCGGTACTAAGCTTAATTGGAATTGTACTCGGCATAAGAGATGTTATCATTGCAGTTCACTCTTCTTTCTGGATTATAGTCTAGATTTATTTTGTAGTTGGTGAGTCTCCTTTTTGTGATGAGCAGTGCGCTCTAGGATGTTGGCCTTCCTGCATGTGCAAGTCCCTCATTTTGTAATCACATACTTACTACAGAAGTATTATCTGATTGTGGGTAGGCTTCCCACCATGGTTTTTCCCTTTATCGGGTTTTCCACGTAAAAATCTTGGTGTCATGTGTTCTGGATGGATGGTAATTGTTCTATGATTTATGTTCATTCTTAATTGCTATATTAGTTATTCTAGTATTTGGTTTGTGCATTTCGGTATTGTGTTTATGTGTTTCGATAATAAGGATTTGAATACTTAAAGTTATGTAATACGTTGACAACTGATTCACCCCCCCGCCCTCTTAGTTGTCCTATGATTATTTGAGTTGTCTAACAACTTAAACCATGTAAAATTGAGAAACTTCTTTAAAAATCTAATTCCACCAATAAAGCATTGCACAAAGTATTTTTGAAACTTATTAGAGATAGAACAAGAATCCCTCAAATGGGCCCAAAATGAATAGAAAAAATGTAGCTTAACTCATGATAGAAAACTATGACAACCATGAAATATAAATCAACAATTCATGAAATGCAATTGAGGTAAGTTTGTAGGCAATTGCAATACTATTTCTATTAATTTGTATGTAAGCAAGCAAGAGGTTAACCTCGTGAAACACCAAAAGGATATGATCTATATAGAAAGTTTCATTGCAACACCAACCTTTTTGTCTTCCTGCACTCTTCTCCATAGAATTCCCAATATATTATTGAAAATTTTAAAAACATAAATATTAAAGTAGAAGCATAAACCAACAGCATAAGCATGCATATTTGATGTAAGTGGCTAAATGTGAATACAAAACCATTCCAAACCAATTTCTTTCACTACTTGAACCTTTACCAAAAGTGCTAAAATATTTGAACATAGAAAATTCATATTCATGTTTTCTCTATGCAACTCACAAAACTTTTAAACAAATCAAATAAAGTGAAACAATAACTTAACATAAGCAATACACAATAAATATAGATTATTTTTTGGCCTAAAATATTACTTTAAATAAAATCTCTCGATAATAAAATACACGACACACTCATCCAAGTGTGTGTCATCTCAAAAGCTCTCAAATATTTTTGAACCTAGAATATTGGTTTCTATATTTGTTCAAACTTCTAAGAAGCTCATGCAAACTTGACACAAATAAAAAAATTATATATAAATTTGACACAAATAGAAAAAATTAGATGAAGAAATATATCAATAGAAAATAATATACATTATTATAGGATAATATTATAGTCTAAAATATTTATTAAAGTAAATGTTATGGGGAAGCTTGTGCCAACTCAAGGAGAAATCAAGAATCACTTTCTAGTAGACTGCTCCACTATGGTTGTTATTTCCGTGTCCTTTAGATTAGAGCCTTCAAAATAAAAGGGTAACCTGGGGTCTAGAAGAACTACATGTGAGTTCCCCTTCATCCATCTCATCTTAGATAGTGAGGGGAGAAATCTATTCTAAGACCTTTTGCAATCCTTGAGTTTTAGAATCCCTAAGGGATTCACAAGGAGAAAAGGCTCATGAGGGACTTCGATAGCAATACTCATGGACTTAGCCTAGTCCTTAGGGACCTAAGGGTCATACAAAGAAGGTACGATAGTAATCACTACACGTACACTAGATTCTTTTAGAGTAGAAGTGACATGTTGTAGCATCCCTCCTAGACTCACATTATGATTTATGCTTTGATAGACTTGTTTAGACTTATGGTTGATGTTTTGATGATATTTGATCAACACTTATGATCTTATTTAGACCCTAGATTCTTATTGATGATGATGGATATTTGATATGACTCCTGGTATTGGATGACATATGATTGATGATACATTCTGGATTACTTGATGGATGGATTTACATTGGATGGTTTATATGCACTTGAGATTCCTATGTGGACTATATGATTTATGATATTATGATAGTTCTAACCACTATTTTATGATTATGGTTTCATGTGATGTGTTGATGTTGCTATTGTATGGCTATCTTTGTGAAAGGGACAATGCCTTATCACACATTGCGAGCATGATATGGTCTTGTGATTCTCTTTTCACTTGCCTTTTATAATGATGTATATATATTGTATATGTATTGCATTGTGTTCAGTGGTGTATTCAGGTTTGCAAGTACCGAACATCAACTCCACCTAGTCTCATAGGTTTGAGTGTGTCCTATCCCTATGGCAAGTTTTCAGAGATGGCATGTGTTTCCCTCTCATACTCTAGGCTTAGTTGTTCTTCTTGTTAGTTGTGTTGTGGTAGAAGCTGATGGTTATAGTCTTGAGTCGGTTTTGACCCTTTTGTCGAGTTGCTCATGGTGATCTGAGTGCATGTTTATTATCTAATTTATAATTGGGATAATGTAATTTATTAATGTTTAAATTAATTTGTCATATAGCATGGTTATTTATTTATTATTTTGATTTATTGATTATTTGATAATTAATTTATTGTTGAGATTAATTTATTAGATTTAATGTTTAATTGATTTGTTTTAATTATTTATTGTTTTATTATTTATTGATTATTGAATTATTTATTTATTGTTTATGTTTTATTATTGATTCGATCTTATATTTTATTATGAATTTTTATTTATATGGCTTTCACCCATTTAATTGATTTATTTAATTTATTAATGGGTATGATTTATTAATTTCTTATTTGTGTTTATACAACTATTATCTTATTGATAATCGAATATAATATGAGGTTACCTACCCTTTATTTCTATTGGTGGATTTTGAATGGGTAAGTAAATAATACTATTAAATATTATTTACCACGGTATTGTGCAAGGTAGGTATAATATATAGTTTATTCAAATTTTCTGATTGGCTGATGGATTTCTAGAGTTTGGAGCTTGATTTTTATTTATTGAGTTTTCTATGTGTGTTGTTGGGTTAGCTTCTGGGAGATTTTAGATTGCATTTTGGATTTTGATTTCATGGGAGCTTGGATTGAAGGTTGATTGCTTAGATTGTTGGATTGGAATTGTTCTTCTTCAAATTTTCTTCCTTGTTTGGATCATGATTTCCAAGTTGGAGCTCTTGGCTTCTCTTTGCAATTTTTATGTCAAAATATTGCATGCAATGTGTCTTTTAAAAGATTGTCTTGGGGATTATATTTGCTATTTGAATTGACAAAATTGGTTTTTGAATGTGTGAATCTATACTTGAGTTTTGTGGAAATATGGAAATGATGTTGCTGGAAATAACTTTGTATTTTTCCATTGAATTTGAGTGTTGTCTATTTCATGTGATTTTTTTGAGTCGATGAGCCTTTGGGAATTGTTATTTGTATCTCTTGTTTGGGATTACTACATTCCCTCAAGATAGTTTGTCATTTCATGAAGTGGGAGTGATGGTGTTTGCTGAGAATTTTTCATGAGTTGTATGTCCTACAATCTTGTCTTGGCTATCCAATTGATGTCATTGAATATTGTATAGGCATTTGATTACCTTTCAATAGTTAATCTATATCTCATTTGGTCTTATTTCTTATTTCCTAGTGGTTGTGCAAGTTTTAGTAAAGGTAGGACTGTGCACTTATGAGTGTGATGGTGTCATGATTTTGATGTTAAATTTCCTTAATTTCTCATAATGAATGCAATTTTGTGTTCTCTTATTGTTATTTTTTCCTCCTGCACCTTATGGGAGTGTCCTTGGTCCATTTGAGTGCCTGTATGCCAAACTAGGCAAGTACCATCTCTGATTTCATTTGTTTTCTAAGTCTTTGAGTATTTTTACCCAAAATGCTATTTTAGGGACCCGGAACACTATTTCTCAGACCAAGAGTGCAAAAATATTGACTAGGAGTGCTAATATGGCTCTCAGATGCACTATTTTGTCTCCTAAGAGTGCTAAACTGCTCCAGGGGTGCATAAATTGACAGTTTTGACCTATATGATTATTTTTTTGGATTTTGTGCACTCTCCAAATGCATTTTTGGATTGCATTGAATTTCTTAGAGATGTCTATGATGTCATGTTATCTTTGTATAATGATTCTATGCTCCAGTAAGAATTTTTGTGCCTTACTATTGAGGTTATTATTCTTGTATGCTCTAGCGAGAGGAAGAAATCCTCGTTGTTGAGTAATGAGTATGTAAGCTCTAGTGGGATGAGTTTGCCTCATTGTTGAGGATTGGAATATGCTTCTGGATTAGACTTGATGCTATTTTTATGCTTGGTTCATTGGTTTCTTTTCTTTGGTGAAGGCTCTTGACTTGTTTGTCATCATATGTGTTCCTAATAATCTATATGTTCTCAGTGATGCTGAGATTGTTTTTATGTTAGTAGTGAGCCTTCATGATGTGACTATGATTTTATTTTGATGTATTTTTCACCCTAAGGTCTTGGCATATGGTTAGGGGGAGTGGGCTTTTGTGTGATGATCGGGGTCGAGTGAGATAGGTTTCTAAGTGATTCTTTGTTGGATGCTTAGAGTCTAGACCGCCAGGGCACATTGACAATTTTCTTGATGTAAACAAGTGATAACATTAATAATTAATTAACTAGGATGGGATGTTAGGTCCCAGAGACAACTGAGAGGGGGGGGTGAATCAATTGTCTAATAAATTCAAACCAAAAACTTATTAACCGACTTAATGCTTAATACCGGTGAATCAGTTAAGTATACCGGTAGACAGTGTTAAAAGTAAATTGCTATACCAGTAGGAATTAATGCATGAAACATAAACACAAAGTTATCCACAACATATGACACCAATATTTGTACGTGGAAACCCTATAAGGGGAAAAACCATGGAGGGAAACCTTACCCATAATCAGATGATACTACTGCAGATAGTAAGTATACAAAAAGGGGTCTGCACATGCAGAAAGGCCAACAGCCTAGAGCTCACTACTCAATCACAAATGGGAGTCACACTGACTACAGTTGGATGGTTAAATCCAATAAGAATGTACTGCACAAAATCGCATCTTCATATGCTGGATTCAGTACCGGTGTAATGCTGACATGCTTCTACAAAAACCTAACTTCACCTTCAAATGATGTCTTCGTGTATGCCTCTGCTTGATCTCGCATATACCTTCACTTGAATCTTTTTCGCACTCCACACTTGATCTTACAAATAAGATCTTACATTTATACCATACCCTAAGGCCAATTTTAGTAGGTCGGCTCTACAAGATATTACAATAAAAACATTTTACAAATAATATAATATCCGATGCAATAACCGATTAAACATGTCGGCTTATTTATAACAATAATAAATCATCTCCATAGTGTGCCATGCTGATCTGGAAAAGATAAACCTACCGGTGTAACCCTAGATAACTTGGACCTATTTGCCGATAAAAGAAAATATGCAAATATGAATATACCAATGATTATTACTTCAGAATAAAGTGTCCACATGATGTCTTCGACATTACCAAGTGTCTTCCATGTCATTCCAGGTACCAGTGAACATTATATCCTGCTGGTTAACCATATACTAGTAACTGTTGCACAGATTACTACTTGCCGGTGAATGTTGTTGGATCCCCAAAGTAGGTGTATTCAGTAGGTGTTGACATCAATGACAAAACCATACCAAAATACCAACAATCTCCCCCTTTGGCATTGATGGCAACACAAGATGGAAAAACCATCATAGTGCCAAGACAGAAATGCCAAATAATATCTCCATTTCTCCCCCTGGGAGTAACAATACCAATTTCTCATACCAATGTCTCCTTAGATGTATTTTTCAAATTTTATTCCCTAAAAATCTCTTTTTCTTACTAAAAGATAATGTGTTTTTCCATAGATATCTCTCCCCCTTTGACATCAAATGCCAAAGTCACAAAAGGTCAAGTTCATACAAAATACCAACCAATTCAATATACCAACTACTCCCCTTTGAAGTAGCTTCCTCATCGAATACCGGAATAAAGATTTGTCCATTTAATTCTGCCGCTTGATGACAATCATCAACTGTCTAAGTCTCTACCGGTGGTGGTATGACTCCAAGCTGATCTCTGAGATACTCAAAAGTTTCCTTAGGCAAAGGTTTTGTAAAAATATCTGCAAGTTGTTCTTTAGTATTCACATAAACTAGTTTTATCTCTTTTTCTTCAACTTTTTCCCTTAGAAAATTCAGTTTGATAGAAACATGTTTTGTTTTAGAGTGTAATACCGGATTTTTAGATATATCAATTGCTGCAGTGTTATCACAGTGTATAGTAATAGGTTCCTTGCATTTTACCTTTATGTCTTTCAACATTTGCTTAAGCCAAAGTACCTGTGTACAGTTTGTTGCTGCTACAACATATTCTGATTCTGCTATTGATAAAGATGTACAACTTTGTTTCTTACTTAACCAAGAAACTAATCTCTTTCCAAGAAAGAATGCTCCTCCAGTGGTGCTTTTTCTATCATCCACATCTCCTGCCCAATTTGCATCTGTATATGCACATAGATCAAAATTTTCATCTTTAGGATACCATAATCCAAGATTTGTTGTGCCTTGTAAGTACCAGAAAATCCTTTTCACTGCCGATTCATGATTTTCCCTAGGATTACTCTAAAATCTAGAAACTATACATACTGCATTCATAATATCAGGTCTGGTTTGTGTCAAATACAGTAAACCTCCTATCATAGATTTGTATCTAGTTGGATTAACAGGTGTAGATTCATCCCTTTGAGATAATTTGACATTTGTAGTCATAGGTGTGCTTACCGGTTTAGAGTTCTCCATCCCAAATTTCTTAAGTAGTTCTTTCAAGTACTTAGGTTGACTAAAAAATATACCTTCATCAGTCTGTAAAATCTGTAATCCTAAAAAGAATTTTATTTCTCCAATCATAGACATTTCAAATTCTTGCTGCATTTCAAGAGAAAATTCTTTACATAATCCATCTTCTCCTCCAAAGATTATATCATCAACAAATACTTCAATAATCAAGATGTCATCATTAGTTACCTTGTAATATAAATTGCTATCTGCATTTCCTTTAGTAAAACCAATTTTTAAAAGATATTTATCCAATCTTCCATACCAAGCTCTTGGGGCTTGTTTCAATCCATACGGAGCTTTTCTTAATCTGCAAACCATATCATTGTCATCTGTCAAAGAAAATCCATCAGGTTGTTCAATATAAACTTCCTCTTCAAGATCTCCATTCAGAAATGTACATTTAATATCCATTTGATAAACTTTGTAATCCTTGTGAGCTGCAAAAGCCAAGAATAATCTAACTGCCTCAATTATGGCTACCGGTGCAAAGGTTTCATTGTAATCAACTCCTTCTTTTTGAGAATATCCCTTACATACTAGTCTTGCTTTATTTCTGACAACCTTACCATCTTCATTAAGTTTTTTTCTAAATACCCATTTGGTTCCAATTACATTTTTATCTTTAGGCTGGGGAACTAATGTCCAAGTATTATTTTTCTCAATTTGTCCTAATTCTTCTTCCATAGCTTTAATCCATAATTTATCTTCACATGCCTCATTGATAGATAATGGTTCAATTTGAGAAATAAGACATACCTCTTCATTTGCCAATCTTCCTCTTGTCATAACTCCTTTAAATTTGTTTCCAATTATCTGATCTTCAGAATGATTCAGTCTTACATACCGGGGTGTCTTAGTCTGTTGTTGTTCTTCAATTACTATGGAATCCTCTGATGATACCAGAGTAACTAGATCATCATTCTGTACCAGTGGATTCATTGTAGGTTCATTTGTCATAACTTTTGTTTCTGATTCAGAGTCTATATACCTTGAAGTTCCTCTGAATTGTTCATCAATCTTTACATTTGTACTCTCAACAATTTTCTGTAATCTTTTATTAAAACATCTATATGCCTTGCTCTTAGATGAATAACCAAGAAATATTCCTTCATCACTTCTAGGATCAAATTTACCAATATACTCATCTCTTCTAATATAACATTTACTTCCAAAAATTCTAAAATACTTAAGAGTAGGAATATTACCAAACCATAATTCATGAGGGGTCTTACCAGTTTCACCTTTGATGTGAACTTTGTTGAATGTATAGACAACAGTGCTTACTACCTCTCTCCAGTACACATGTGGTAGATTTGCTTCTGATAACATACTTCTTGCTGCATCCAAGATAGTTCTATTTTTCCTTTCAACAACTCCATTCTGCTGTGGTGTTCGAGGTGCTGATAACTGTCTTTTGATTCCATTCACTTCACAGAATGCATTAAAATCTTTAGATGTGAATTCTCCTCCTTGATCTGATCTTAAACATTTGATTTTCTTACCGGTTTCATTTTCAACCATTGCTTTGAATAGTTTGAACTTCCCAAGTGCTTCTGATTTTTCTCTGAGAAAAGTAACCCAACACATTCTAGAATAATCATCAATAATTAGCATGAAATATCTATCACCTTGTAAGCTTTTAGTTCTAGCTGGACCACATAAATCAGTGTGAATTAAATCAAGAGCATTATTGGATTTTTCTGGAATACTTTTGAAACTAGCTCTAACTTGTTTTCCAAATTGACATTCCTTGCAAATTGTATTATGAGGTTTCACAATTTTAGGTAGATCTCTAACTGCCTTAGAAGTACTGATTTTTACCATGCAATCAAAATTTACATGACATAGTCTTTTATGCCATAACCAACTTTCATCTATATGTGCAATTAAGCATGCCTTTTCACTATTATTCAAATGAAATATATTACCTCTAGTCTGATTACCGGTTGCAATTTCCAAACCAGTTCTATTCATGATTT
The DNA here is from genome assembly GCF_030272615.1 of Cryptomeria japonica. Taxonomy (NCBI): domain Eukaryota; kingdom Viridiplantae; phylum Streptophyta; class Pinopsida; order Cupressales; family Cupressaceae; genus Cryptomeria; species Cryptomeria japonica. The sequence goes on from NC_081407.1 coordinate 508,135,201, forward strand.
TGCATTTTCCATTTTTAAATTGTAACTGAAAACCTTTCTCAACTAATTGACAAGCACTTAAAATATTATGCTTTAATCCTTCAACATAGTAGACATTGTCAGTGCTATGTTTACCATCAAGAGATATTGAACCCTTACCTTTGATTGAACAGGCTTTGTCATCTCCAAATCTTACTAAACCTCCATTGTATTCTTGAAAGTTCAAGAATTTACCTTAGTCTCCAGTCATATGATGTGAGCATCCTGAGTCAATAATCCATTCATCCTTTGATTCAACTTTAGCTGCTAGGGCTTGTTCTACCGGTTGAGTAGTAGGTGCCAGTTGATCTTCTATTATAGCAACAAAAACCCATCCATTGTCTGCTAGATCCTCATCAGAATCATCAGTCACACCTTCCTCAGCAATGTAACAAGATTTGTCTTTGTTCTTCTTAAATCTGTATCTCTGATGTTCAGGATTAGGCTTGTATGTTCTTCTAGCTTCTTCTCTTAGTCTAGCATGTCTATCAGGGCATCTTGAAGCCATATGACCAATCTTATTGCAGTTAAAATATTTAAAAGGTGCTTTACCTTCATACTTACTTCCAATTGGACCTTTTGGCATTTTCCTTGCAAATAGTGCTTCAAGTTCTTCAAGCACTTCATTTTCCTTCCTGGTTTCTTCAAGTTCTTTTGCATAAAAGGCTCTCCAGTCTGATTTGTCAAAATATGGAGCAGATGATGTTGATGCTTTGAAGGCCAAATCAGTCTTTATAGTAGCAACAGGACCAAATTCCTCAATTTTAAAAGCTGAAAGTTTTCCAATCAATGTATCCCTAGTTACTGATGTATTAGGCATTGTTCTCAACTCATTTATAGCGGTAACCTTCATTTTATATGCTAGTGGCAAACCTCTTAAGATATTTGAAACAATCTCATCCTCACTCAAGGTTCCTCCACAACATTTGATACCCAAAACAATTTCATTTACTCTTTCCATAAAAGCAGAAATCCTTTCATCTTCTTCCATTTTCAGATGTTCATACCTGACTCGGAAGCTTTCAAGTTTTGCAATTTTTGACTATGGAATCTCCTTCATTCAATGTTTCCAAATGATCCCAAATAGCTTTAGTAGTAGACCTATTTGATAATCCCATGATTTGTTGATCTGATAATGCACTCAAGAGTGCTTCTCTTGCTTTGCAATCATTTTCTTCATCTTTGGCTAAGGTAGTTGGAGCAGTCTGACCAGCTACAACAGCAATATAACCATTCTTAGTAACTTCCCAAATGTCTTTACCGATGCAATTCAGATGTGTCTCCATTCTGATCTTCCATATCCCATAGTTGGTTCCATCAAGTTTAGGACTGTCCTTCCTGAAATAATTAGTAGACATTGGATCTCCTCAAGTTGTTAAACTTCTGCAAAAAGAGGACTAGGCTCTAATACCAATTGTTAGGTCCCGGAGACAACTAAGAGGGGGGGGGGGGGTGAATCAGTTGTCTAATAAATTCAAACCAAAAACTTATTAACCGACTTAATGCTTAATATCGGTGAATCAGTTAAGTATATCGGTAGACAGTGTTAACAGTAAATTGCTATACCAGTAGGAATTAATGCATGAAACATAAACACAAAGTTATCCACAACACATGACACCAATATTTATACATGGAAACCCTATAAGGGGAAAAACCACGGTGGGAAACCTTACCCACAATCAGATGATACTACTGTAGATAGTAAGTGTACAAAAAGGGGTCTGCACATGCAGAAAGGCCAACAGCCTAGAGCTCACTGCTCAATCACAAATGGGAGTCACACTGACTATAGTTGGATGGTTAAATCCAATAAGAATGTACTGCACAAAATCACATCTTCATATGCTGGATTCAGTACCAGTGTAATGCTGATATGCTTCTACAAAAACCTAACTTCACCTTCAAATGATGTCTTCGTGTATGCCTCTTCTTGATCTCACATATACCTTCACTTGAATCTTTTTCGCACTCCACACTTGATCTTACAAATAAGATCTTACATTTATACCATACCCTCAGACCAATTTTAGTAGGTCGGCTCTACAAGATATTACAATAAAAACATTTTACAAATAATATAATATCCGATGCAATAACCGATTAAACATGTCGGCTTATTTATAACAATAATAAATCATCTCCATAGCATGCCATGCTAATCTGGAAAAGATAAACCTGTCGGTGTAACCCTAGATAACCTGGACCTATTTGCCAGTAAAAGAAAATATGCAAATATGAATATACCAATGATTATTACTTTAGAATAAAATGTCCACATGATGTCTTCGACATTACCAAGTGTCTTCCATGTCATTCCAGGTACCGGTGAACATTATATCCTGGCGGTTAACCATATACCAGTAACTATTGCACAGATTACTGCTTGCCGGTGAATGTTGTTGGATCCCCAAAGTAGGTGTATTCAGTAGGTGTTGACATCAATGACAAAACCATACCAAAATACCAACATGGGATTCACTTAATAAGATAATAAATGATTTAAGGCCATTGAGATGGAAAGATAATCTCCCTTGTTCTCACATAACTTGAGATGGATCCACATGTCTATCAAGGGATTGGTATTACCCTTCTATGTGAGGGTAGCATGTATGTATTTCAAGAGTATGGATCTTCTCTTTTTTGTGAGGATAACATGCATGAATACCATGGGCATGGATTGACCTCCTTTGTGAGGATAGCATGTAGTGGCATGTCTATCAAGGTTTGGCATGTAGAACACAAGATATCACTAAGAGGGGGGGTGAATCAGTGATTATAAACAATTTCAAACAATGTGTGCAACCGGTAAGATAATGAAAGCATTAACAAGCAACCACACAAGATCACATCATATAACCCTAGATATACAAGGAAAACCCAATGTGGGAAAAACCTCGATGAGAAATGTTGTTGGAGATCTACTACTCCAGTCTAGCCTCACGGTGAAATAACAATTTTACAATGTTTAGGGCACCTACCCAAAGGATCACCAACCCCTAATCTATTCTGAGCACCAACTCAAGGAGCACCAACCCTGCACCGAGCACCTACTCAATGAAATACAATTAGATAAAGCAATACAATAATCTACACCTTGTTACAAAATTAGTAATTTATGGGCACCTACCCAAAGGATCACCAACCCCTAATCTATTCTGAGCACCAACTCAAGGAGCACCAACCCTGCACCGAGCACCTACTCAATGAAATACAATTAGATAAAGCAATACAATAATCTACACCTTGTTACAAAATTAGTAATTTATGGGCACCTACCCAAAGGATCACCAACCCCTAATCTATTCTGAGCACCAACTCAAGGAGCACCAACCCTGCACCGAGCACCTACTCAATGAAATACAATTAGATAAAGCAATACAATAATCTTCACCTTGTTACAAATGAATTTTGTAACACCTCCAATCAATTTTCTCTGTCGGTTATCTCTTCACTGCTTCTCTGCTTCAGTCTTACTGATTCAGACACTTCTGGTTTAACAGACTATTGTGTTTTGTGACAGTTTACCAGTAGCTTAAACCCTTTCCGGTTACACCTCTCTTACCGGTTCTTTTGCAACACTCAGTCACTTCTATACTTCTCTCTTGCACTTAGACTAATCACTCTTCTACTCTCAACAATCACCTTCTCTTCTCTGGCATCAACAACAACACTAACTTAGATCTTCAATCTGCATATTTATATTTAAGCTTTCTCGCCAAAACACAAACTCAAACTTCACATGCTTAGGGTTTTCTTTACCAACCTTGATCCAAATCAGATCGGATCTCATCTTTCCTTATTTGACAACCTAAAATAGTACAACAAAAAGCTCTGTCATCATTTTTATTCTTCCTATGAACGTTTACTATATTTTGAAAACTCGACTCTATTTATCAGTCTTAATTTTGGCGATCAATAAATGGTTTAGCAGTTTCCTTCTTCAGATTAGCAAGTCGACCAAATATCTTGCTTTGATCATGATTTCAAAGAATCAAATCTCTTCCCATCGATCTGCTTTAAGCCAAAATACTCTACAACTAATCCGTGTTTTTTGTAGTCGACACCATTCACCTACCCAATGCACGTTTTCCACTTGGATTCCACCTGACATCTCTATCATCATCCAGCTCACTTGATTGTGTCAGTTCAACTTTGGTCAATGAGTGAACATGCTATTGGTATACACTAATTGGTTAACCTTCATATCGTGCACTTCACTATTCTCTCGGTTAGGTCATGTTATATCAGACTGCACTTACTGGGTTCGCTTGCTTACCGGTTGGCAGAATTACCAGTTGACATCAACATGCCAACAATCTCCAATATCGGTAACAATATCTTGCATACCGTCTTGCTTACTAGTTGGCAGACTTATCGGTTGACATCAATGACAATACAATGCCAACAATCTCCCCCTTTGGCATTGATGGAAACACCCATATTATCAGGTTAATCTCCACAATCTCCACCTGCAGTTCTTTTTCCAGCTGTTAACTTTCTCCCCCTTTAACAACAATGAAAAAGGGCCAAGAAATCTTTTTGAGGTCTCCACCTTTGTAGGTAATTCATGAACTAGTATATTGTATCTCTCGGTAGGCCATACTACTTGTCCCTTACACCCGACGGGTCAATTTATGATTTTTATTAAGTACAAATTGAATAGACACTAAAAAACAACTAAAACATTGGACTGCAAAGCACATTCTCCTCGGTGAGGTTACTTTCCTGGTCAAGCTGATTGTGACTTTGGTAGATAGACAAATTGAATAGAGAACATGCCAAAGTCCCAATCTTGATTTCCTATTTTATACAAAAAATTATGCCAGTCTTGTGAATTGAAGAGTCAATTGACACAACTAATAAAATTTTGTCAGTCTCTCCCCTTGAGTACAACATATGGTCCAAGAGTAAAAAATATATGGCTATGAACTCCCCGTGAACCACAGATATCCATACACATTTAAGTGCATAAAGCTGGTGAGAAAACTCCTAACTTGTGTCTTAGATATTCAAATATATTTACTAGTAAAGGTTTTGTGAAGATATCAACAACTTGTTCACTTGTAGGAACATATTCTACCTTCACTTCTTTCTCTGCAACCTTCTCTCTGAGAAAGTGGTGTTTGATAGCAATGTGTTTTTTCCTTGAGTGCATAACTGGATTATTGGAAATGTTGATGGCACTTGATTTATCACGCTAGATTGAAATAGGATTAGATATTTCTATCTAAATGTCCTTGAGAGTCTGCTTCATCCATAACACTTGAGAACAACATGTAGCAACGACAATATATTCAGCCTCTATAGTAGATAAGAAGACTGAATCTTGCTTCTTGTTGTGCCATGAAACTAACCGGTCACCTAAAAAGAATGCACCACCACTTGTGCTTTTCCGGTTATCAATACAACCTACCCAATCAGCATTAGTGTAGGCCTGTAAAATGAAATCTCCTTGCTTTGGATACCATAAGCCATAATTAAGTGTTCCTTGTAGGTACCTGAAGATTCTTCTAACCACATTCTCATGTGATTATTTAGGTGCATCTTGAAATCTTGCCACCATACATACTGCCTACACTAAATCCAATCTTGAGGCATTAAGGTAAAATAGACTACCAATCATGGATCTATGCAGGGTCTAATCCACTTTTGGTGACTCATCAACCTTTCTCAGCTTGCATCCGGTCACCATGGGGGTACTTACCAGTTTGTTATCTTCCATCTAAAACTTCTTCAACATATGTCTGACATACTTGGTTTGAAAGATAAATATTCCTTTATCTTGCTATGAAATTTGTAAACCAAGAAAATATGATAGCTCTCCAAGCATTGACATCTCAAACTCTGATTACATCTGATTAGCAAACTCTTTACACAAGATATCCTTGTTGCATCCAAAAATTATATCATCCACATATACAACAACAGTAATCAAGTGATTTCCATCTGCTTTGATGTACAAATTACTATTGCACTTCCATTTTTGAAACCTTTCTCCTTAAGATACTTATCCAACCTTGAATACCATGCTCTTGGAGCCAACTTTAAACCATACAATTCTTTCTTCAACTGGCATACAAAAGTTTCATCATGATTCAGCAGAAAACCTTTTAGTTGTTCAATGTAGACTTCTTCCAAATTACCATTCAATAAGGCAGACTTGATGTTCATTTTATATACCTTGCATCCTTTGAAGGCAGAGAATGCTAAGAACATTCTAATAGCCTCAATTCTTGCAACTGATGCAAATGTTTCTTCAAAGTCAATTCCTTCTACTTGAGAAAAACCTTTGCACACTAACCTTGCTTTATTCCTGACAATCTTACCCTCTTCATTCATCTTGTTCTAGTAGACCCATTTAGTACCTATGACATTCTTATCTGCTAGTCTAGGAACTAATTCCCAAGTTTTGTTCTTTTCAATCTGTTGTAGCTCTTCTTCCATTGCATCCATCCATTTTTCAATTTTGTTGGCCTCATTGAATGTTTTGGGTTCCATTTCAGTGACGAGGCAGAAATTCACTTGTTCATTGTTCTGGGAAAGTCATCTTCATGTTACACACCGTCACTTTTATTTCCTATAATCTGCTCTTCCGGGTGATTTTTCTGCACATATCTATTTGGGGTCTTGTTGAATGCTTCTCCCGGTTCATTTTCTAACTCAACTTCATCTTCATCACATGAATCATCATACCGATTTACATGTGCTTGTTTTCCTTTATGTAAATCTTCATCAACTCTTACATGCACACTTTCAATGACTCTTCTCAATCTTTAATTGTAGCATTTGTAGGCTTTGATGTGAGTAGAGTAGTCCAAGAAGATGCCTTCATCGCTCCTAGAATCAAAACCACCTAAATAATTTGTATCTCTCTTGATGGAGCATTTTCTTCCAAACACTTTGAAATATTTAATTGATGGCTTCTGGTCATACCACGGTTCATAAGGTGTAATTCTGCTATTTGTTCTCAGCTGAACCTGATTTAATGTATATACAATAGTATGTACTGCTTCCTTTCAGTACATATCCGGTATGTTTTCCTCATTCAACATAGTTCTTGCTATCTCCTTGACAGTCTGGTTTTTCCTTTTGTGAGGCCCTACCCCGACCTATCCTAGCATTTTAGTTATTTTCATGTTGGAACTATTATTGATGCTTCATTTCTATGCATTATGGATATAGAATTTTATATGATCTCAGGATTGGATAACATTGATGTGATGTATATCATTTATTTTGATTTGCAGAACTTCATTATGATGTTAGAAATATGATGCATTTCTTATGAATGGTTGAAATTTATGAGGATTATGATAATGTCGTTAAGTGAATTGTTTTATGTGGATTGCATTGGATTTATGGTAAATTAATTTGTATGATGGCAATTGTATGTAGTGTAATTGAATTGTATTCTTTTATATGTTAAATTTATATGTGGTTATTTGGGAATTACTAATGTGTAAAATGAGATGTGCAGGAAAATTATCCATGTGACCATGGAAATTATTCGGAGAATCAAGCCTAGGCCTATGTGCGATTGTGAAGCCAGGGGTTGTCTATTTGGAGAGACAACCCCTCATTTGTAAATGTATTTTCATTTGTAAATGTTATGCTTGGTTGAGTGTTTATTATGGAAATGTGTTTAATTTATAAATTTTTAAAAGAGACATTTGCCATGTGTGTTTTGGTGATGTGTAATTCTTTTTGTAGTGTCACTTGACACATGTGTTGTATATTGAGTTGGCATTGTCATGTCTCTTTTTGAGGAATTTATTTTACCAATGTTATATTTTCAATTATCCTTGATGGTCCCAAGTAAACCTAGGATAGTGAGCCATTAGGAGGGTCAACTCAGAGTTGACCCGTAGGTAAACTTTGGGTGGACTTCCAAGGGGTCAAACTAACTCCTGGGGTCAAGTTTGGGGCATTTTTAGTGGTCCATATGATGTACCTATGGATGAAGGCAAAATTTGGCCATGTGTCCACTCCCTAGGGCTTGTTTAACCTCCCCAAAAAGTGAGTTTCCCAAGTTGGCCGAATTTCATCTTTAGAAGAGTCTTCCTTGGTTAGATAAACCACTTCATGAGTGTCATTCCTTTTCCCCATTCCATTTCCCTTTTTGAGGTGCCTTGGTTAGGGAGTGTGTAAGGTTTTGGGGAAGACCAACCAATGAGCATCCTTCACCCTTCCCAAGTGGGTTGGAAAGAGTGAGGTGTGGCTTCATAGGGAATAGTTTGGGAAGGAAAAGTGTGATCACCCACTCTCCATTTTGGAGACTTAGGATTTGCAAAATTTTTAGAAAGGATTGGATAGGATTTTGGTTAAGGCTTGAGAAGAAATAAGTGTGGATTTGGGCAGCTCTACTCCAAACTATCCTTTGCATCCCTTTGGCAGATTCAAGGTTGGTTAAATCCCTATCTATGTATGTTGTAAGTTTATTTTTGAAAGATTGCATGTTTGCATTTGTTTTCTCCCATTGTTGTTTTTATTTGTGTAAGAATATGTTGTGTTCTTCCCTTTTGTTTTGGTTGAGTTTTTATATTTATGTTTTGGGAGTTTTCAAGGCCAAACTCACCCTTGGGAGGGTAGAGTGGCCTAGGGGTGAAGGGTTGTTTGACAGCCTTAGAGTGAGAGGCTCTCTTTGGAAGAGAGTGATTCTCAAGGGATATTTGTGATCCTTATTGCATAGTTATTGTTTATGCATTGGGGGCCATAAGGGGAGAGTTGATGGCTTGTATGCCTTGGGGGTCATAAGGAATGGTTGGGACAAGTTTGGAACTTGTGATGTGTTCTTGGTTTCCTGCAATGGTATTGTGTTTCTACTAGTTGCAGTTTTCTCCTCAAGGTACTTAGTCCACCTTCACCCATTTAAAAATAACATATGTGATGATGTTAAGCCTTGGGATGGGAATGTGTTTGTTGTGAAGTTGTCTTGTTTGTTTGTGTATTGCTTGTGCGTATCCCGTTTAGGTCTTGGTTCTCCAAGCTCGAGGGTGGCTTCTAGTAAGCCTAGGTTGGGAGGTGAGCCTCCATGGTCACAACCTAAAAGCTTTGTATTGCAAGTTTGCTTGGAAAAAGGAAGGAAAGAAAAGCTAGGAGTTGATCCTTTTATTATTTGTTTTTAGTTGCAAAAGAAAAATGTATTTATTTTGGAAGCCCTCATTTAGTAGAAATGAGAGGCTGAGTTGGGTATCTACCCATTTGTAAAGTTGACCATGTTGTATTAAAAGTATTCTTTAAACCATGCTTTATCATAAAATGATATGTATTCTTTTATTAGATTTGTTCTTGCAAGAAAGAAATAAAAATAAATATGGAGTATGTTTCTATAGTTTTTGAGTTAATATTTATTTGTATTTATTTCTTGAAAATAAAAGTTATTTCTACCTTTTTAAGCATATTGTAAAATGAAGGAAATAAACTAGATGTAGAAGTATAAATGTTAGTAAAAGAAAATAATCATTTACTTCTATTTATTTATTTCAAAATGCAAAATATGGTAAAATAGTTTTTAGTGTGAATAATAATTTTGCATCAACTTGTTGGTAATGGTTTAAATGATTTTTTTAGGCATTATTAGTTGTTGCTGTAATTAATTTATTTCTGCTATTTTTCCCAATTTAAAATGCAGAAAATAAATCTAGATCAAATAATCTAACTCTAAAGTTAACTATATGATATTTAAAAGTAAAAGAACTGCCTTTATTCAAATATGCTATATTTTGCCTTAATGCTTTAAAGAAAAACATGTTTTAGACATAAGGAAATATTTCATATTCATTTTGCTAGGTTTAAAAATAAATTAAAAAACTAGTTAGTTGATATTGCCTTGTATTTTAAATAACATCAAGTATATGGTTACAATAGATTTATATATACTTTAAATCTGTTAAAGAAAATGAAACTATTTAACTATTTAATATGTTGTTATTCTAACTATCATATTATTATTACTGCATATAAAAAAAGAAATGGGTTATGTATATATTTAAACACACACACACACACACACACACACACACACACACACACACACATATAAAGAAGTTTTATAAAAAAATAAATAAATAACAAAAAAAAATTTAAACCCTACCCCCCACCGAGAGTCGTGGAGCCGAGCTCTACACGGGCGGCTCGGGGCCCTCTGTGGGCCGCAACCCATAGAGGCGCCGAGGCGCCACTATGGGCAGAGGCCTGCAGGGACGCCGCCGCGTCACTGCGGGCTGTGACCTGTAGTGGCACCCAAGGCGCTATTGCGGGTGGCCTCGCCACCGCCACCGCCTATGTTAACCCATCGCCCCACCATCATAAATCAACCCACTGCCATTAATTCGTGGCTACTGTGCAATCTTCCCTTCGCCATGGAAAAAAAAAAAAACAATAACTTGCATAACACACAAACCCTAACCCGAATTTCGGGTTAGGGTAAAACAAGAAGTTAACAAAATTAGTATGCGTTTTTAGTTTTTATAAGTTTATATTAGGTTACTTGGCATTTCTTATATTTTATTTAAGTAAATATAAAAGGGAGGAAAACCCTATTCAAATTTGAATAGGGTAACCCCATTTATATTTAGAGTTAATGTGAATTTAATTAATGTGGTTATAGCTTCATTTTATCATTTATTTTAAATCAATTAATTTTATTCCTTCATATATATATATATAAGTTTAGATTCCTTTTTTTGGAAATTTTATTAATAGAAATTAATAAATGGCTTTGGTGCATTTTTGGTCTATAGGAGATTTATTTGGCCAACCTTAAATATTGGTATTTTTATTATTTTTAATTAATCTTTTAGTCGAATTTAGTCGCATTATATATTTGCTCAATTGATTATTAAATTTAATAATCTAAGTGCTAGCATTAATTTATTTATTCCTAGAGCATTTAAATGATTTTTTTGAGATTATTAATATCTCTTGGCTAATTAGTTAAAGATTATTTGTTTAAATTAAATTGTTAATTAATGAAATAGTAATGACACTTTTTGGAGAATTATTTTAGCATGCATGGTTAAGTTAATTAAATTAACTTTATAAAACCACTCTTTTATTTCCAAAGTTAAACTATAGTTAAGACAAGACTTAATTATTGCATCTTTAATTTGGCACAATTAGTTTTATTAGGATGTTTTAAAAAAAAAAAAAAATTGTTCTGTTTTTGCCCAAAAGTTTGGGCATGACACCTTTCTGCAACACCATTTTGTTGTGGTGTTCTTGGAGCTGAATATTGTCTTTTGATTCCATGCCTCTCACAATAGTCTACAAACTCATTTGATGTAAACTCACCACCCCGGTCTGATCTCAGAGATTTCAACTTGCATCTACTTTCCTTCTCAACCATTTTATAGAATATCTTGAACCTCTCATAAGCTTGTGATTTGTCATGTAGGAAAGTGACCCATTTCATTCTTGAGAAATCATCAATGAACAACATGAAATATCTCTCACTGGCTAAAGCTCTTGTTCTGATTGGACCACACATATCTATATGCACAAGTTCTAAGGGCCTTGAGGTATTATGTTCTTTGATCTTGAAGGTTACCTTAGTTTTCTTTCCTCTTAGACATTCATCACAAAAATTTCTTGTCGGTTTGATAATTGGTGCTATATGTCTCACATAACCTTTCTTTCTTACTTTGACCAAATTTGAGGCCCTACCCCAAGTCATCCTAGCATTTCTGTTATTTTCATGATGAGACTATTATGGATGTTTTATTTCTATGCATTATGGATTTAGAACTTATATGATTCCATGATTTGGATAATATTGACGTATATTGATGCTTCATTTTTATGCATTATGGATATGAAACTTTATATGATGCTAGAATAGAATTACTTTGAGATGATGTATGTCATTATTGGATTTGCAGGACTTCATTATGTTGATGGAAATAGGATGCCTATAATATGAATGGATCAAATTTTGAGGATTATGATAATTGCTTATGTGGATCAATTGGGATATATGAGATATTGATTTATTACTGTCAATTCTATGAGTGTTTGATGTGTATTCAAATTCATGTGTTTAATAATATATTGTGGTTATTTGGAATTACTAATGTGTAAATTGAGATGCGTAGGAAAATTATCCATGTGACCATGGAAATATTATGTAGAACCAAACCTAGACCTATGTACGTTTGTAAAGCCAGGGGTTGTCTATTTGGAGAGACAACACCCCATTTGTATCATATTTTATTTGTGAAAGTAAATGATGCATGAGTGTTAAATTGATTTTATTAATTTGTGTAATCCAACAAGAGACAAAATTCCATGTGTGATTTTTATAATGTATTTTATTGTGTCACTTGACACATGTGCTGATTAGTGTCGTTGATTTTGACTTGTCTCTTGGAGGGAGTTTGTTTCTAACAAAGCCATTTCAAACATTTGAGTGTGGTCCCAAATTTGCCGTGGGTAGGGAGTCTTGGGAGTGGTCAACTCAGGTTTGACCCGTAGGTTAACTTCAGTTGGGTTTCTAAGGGGTCAAATGGACTCCTAGGGTTAGTTTTAGGGCTTTTCCAAAGGTCCAAAGGGTATACCTATGGGTTAGGGGTATTTTTAAACATGCGACTACTCCCATGTGACTGTTTAGTCACCTCAAAAAGTGGTTTTTCGAAGGTGAGCGAAAATTCAACTTAGAAGGTTCCTCCTAGGATAGAAAACTTCCCTTTTGGTGTCAAACTCTCTTTCCCATCCTCTCTTACCTTTTCTCTTTCCAGTTTTAGCAACATGTAAGAGGTTGGGAAGACCAACCAATGGGAACTCTCACTCTATCCAAGGGGTTGGGAAGAGTGAGAGAGGCCTTCTTAGGCAAGGATTAGGGACTTAGTGAGTTAATCACCCACTCTCCATTGTTGGAGATTATGCAATTTTGAAGAATAGTTGTAGGATAGAATTTTTGGCTAAGTGTTGGTGAAAAGATTGTGTGGATTTGGGCTGCTCATCCCCAACTAGATCTATCAAAACCTTTGGGCAGATTAAGGTTGGTTTTTCCTCTCTTTTTGTTTATGTTGTATATGCATGTTGAAGAAATGCTTGTATGGAAAGAGTTTTTTTATATGTATTTTACTTTGTGAAAGAAAATGTGATTTTTTCCCCTTTGCTCTTTTAATGCTTTTTCTTGTATTGGGAGTGTCCAAGGCCTTCTACTCTTGGGAGAGTAGGATGGTCTTGGGGTTGAAGAAGTTTGACAGCCTTGGGTGAGAGGCTCTCCTTTATGGAGAGTGATCTCAAGGGTGTTCTTTGTGACCCTTGCTGCATAGCCTTGTTTATGCATTTGGGGGTCATAAGGAGAGATGATATGGCTTATATGCCTTTGGGGGGCATAAGGATGTGGGGATGTATTTGTGTTGTATTTGGTACCATGAGGTGGCTTGAGTTGTTCCATGCTTGCAGTCTCCCCAATGGTATTTGGTCCACTTCCACCCATGGAATATCATCACAAGTTGTGGTGAAGTGTAGCCTTGTTTGGGAAAATTGTTTGTTGTGTGTTTCCCCCTTTGCTTGTTGTGGTTGTTTGTGTGTAACCTATCTAGTGCTTGGTTCTCCAAGCTCAGGGGTGGTTTCTAGTAAGCCTAGGCTGGGAGGTGAGCACTCCATGGTCAATCCTTATGTTTTATTTGCAGGTTGCTTGGGATGGGAAGGAAAAAGAAAGATATAAGTTGCTGGTTTTTACTTGAGTTGTAGAAAAGATTAGGAAAAGAGAAGATGTATTTGTGTTGTAGCTTTGTAAAGAAAAGCCAAATGTTGTATTTATTTTTCAAAAGCAAAGAAATGTATGTATTTTATTCTAAGTTCTTATTCAATGGAAAGGAGAGACTAGTAGGGTTTCAAACCCATTTGTAATGTTATCTACATTGTATTCTAAATATGTTTAAAGAAATGCATTATTCTACTTAGTTATTTTTGCAAAAATGAAATGTATGAGTTTTATTAAGTTCTTTAGTTACCATAAATAAAATTGTTGCATTAATGTTATTTTTGGAATTTAAAGTTCTTTTATTCCCTCATGCAAATAAAATTATGGGAATGGGAAAAGCATGCATATAGACCCTTTGAGTTAAATACAAATACAAATTATGTTAAATAGGTTTAATGTATCTATCTCTAAGTTGATTTTAAATGTTTCTAGGCTATTGTAGTTGTTGTTAAAATTTACTACATTCTGTCATTTTAGTCATTGCAGAATATAAAATCTAGTTATTTCATTCTATCACTTATTTATTGCAGAAAATGTATTTAAAATTAAATAGTCATCTATTTTCAAAGTTACCATTAGATTTTTAAAAAAAAAGAGAAATGCATTATTCTAAATCTACTAGCTTGTTGTTTGTGTTTTAAATAAAATGAAATAGTTACAGATTGTCTTAAGCAAAGAAAATATAGTATATTCCCTCTAAGCTAGGGTTAATGTGTAGTAAAAATAAAATGGTTAGATTAGGATTTGTGATATTAATGAAATAGAATAAATTCTAAGGCATTCTCCTATATTTAAAACTTACCAAAAAAAAATGTAAATAAATTTACAGCATGCTAAAGTAAGTTATACCTTCATATATATATATATATATATATATATATATATATATATATATATATATATATATATATATATATATATATATATATATATATTCTATGAGAAAACTTACCATTTTACAAAAAAAATATGTGTCACTGCCTGTGAAAACTTATTTTATTTTACCATTATAACCCCCAGAAGAATGGACACACACACACACACACACACACACACACACACACACACACACACATATATATGCGATGTTGTTTTAAATTTTTTTTTTTTTAAATTGCTTTGAATCTCTCCCCGGGCGGGAGGCCTGGGCGGCGCAGGACCCCTGTAGGCTGCGACCCACAGAGGCGCCGAGGTGCCACTTTAGGCCGAGGCACACAGAGGTACCCACGGCACCGCTGCGGGCCATGGACCGCAGGGGCGGCCTTCGCCGCCACTGCGGGCCGCGTCCCACAGAGATGCCACGGCGCCATTGTGTGGCGTGACCTAAAGTGGCGTCGAGTGGTGCCTAGGCGCCACTATGGTGGTCTGCAACCCCCGCGGTTCCCCCTGTGCATTCACCGCCCCCCATGCCTTGGTAAACTCCGCCCCTTCGCTCCTTCCATCGCCGCCGACCCTCTTGCCCCTGCACAAAACACACACAAACACACATGCCCTAACCCAAATTTCGGGTTAGGGAAAAACACAACATAGTGTGTTTTAAAAAAAAATATGTGTGGGTAGTTATCAAAAAGAAACTTAGGGTTCACTTGAATATAAAAAGAATTAAGAGAAATAAAAAGAAAATGGGGGGGAAAACAAAACCCTATTCAAATTTGAATAGGGTATCCCATGTATCTTTTTTTAGAACATTAATAGTTTACAAT
The DNA here is from genome assembly GCF_030272615.1 of Cryptomeria japonica. Taxonomy (NCBI): domain Eukaryota; kingdom Viridiplantae; phylum Streptophyta; class Pinopsida; order Cupressales; family Cupressaceae; genus Cryptomeria; species Cryptomeria japonica. Next base: position 508,150,639 of record NC_081407.1, read on the forward strand.
TAAATTCTTTAAAGTTAACAAATTTTATATGGGCACTAATAGATGAATACTTTAATTATATTTACATAATAGTGAACTTAGTTAAGGCATTCTCTTAATTAGGAATATAGTTTTATATTGCATAGATGCTATGTAAAAGTTTATAAGAATGTAAAAGAATATATATATATATATTTATTTATTTATTTAATGGGTTTAAATTGTAAACTAAAGGGTCTTAATTTATTAATCTGTATTAATGAGTGCCTTGCTAATATTTTGGCCTTAGGGGTTTATTGATTTGGTCAACATTAAGAGTTTATAAAGCTAAAACTTTTGAGGTCATTTTATCCCCTAGGCAAATTTTAAATGCATTATATTTATCGCTTAATTAATGCTAGGTTGTAATAGTCTAAATACAAGTTTTAATATAATTGATGCTTCGAGCAAATAAAAAGGTTATTTGAGATTAGAATATCTCTTGCCAATTTAATTGGGAGCTTTTGTGTAATTGAGTCTATATATTTATTAATTGAAGAGATAAAATAATAACTCTTTTGGAGGATTAATACTTTTTTAAATTCTAGAATATTTTTGCCTAACTGATTTAATTATTAGATTAATTCAATAACATAGTTAAGACTAAACTTATTAGTTCGGATCTTTTAGCAAGTTTTAGTGTTGTGTTAATGCATTACTTAGCAAACTTAGTTTTATTAGATTATGTTTCAAAAAAAAATTTACCCCATTTGTGCCCAAAAGTTTGGGCATGACATTTTGGTATCAGAGCAAGGTTTCCAACACTAGGAACTTTTCTCCATTACGTTTCGCTTTAATTATTTAATTAATTAAATTATACTCATTTTTTATTTTTTATTTATAATAGTTAATTTTAAATAAATTAAATCTTTCTCCGAAAAATTATTTATTTATTTCATTTTATTTTATTTTCTTATAAGGATGCCTCCAACTATGTGACAAGCTCGCAAACGTGGTAGAGGCCCTAGGCGTGAATGCATGGCACACAAAGAGGTCGATAGGGAGGAATCGGTTCTGGAAGGGAACCCAGAGTCTCCTCCCGAATGGCCGGTTGACCCGAACCGAGACATCTTGTTAGCTTTACAGAACCTGATTGGCATAGTCCAGGATAGGCTTCTGACAGTGGATCATCATGTTGAAAACCAGAACTTAGGGAGCCATAGAACAGTAGAACGGGAATGGAGTAGGAGTCCACCTCCTAATCCCGTAGAGAGTCAGGCTGGGCATGAGCCCAAGTCCATTCACCTACCAGCACCACCTCCAGTAGTAGCACTAGTGTATTATGAGAGGGCACGTTGGGATCCAGGGGATCTAATCAGAGAGGTTATGTGCCTTCAGCCACCATTTTTTTGGGGGATCTACCGACGGGGTAGAAGCAGAGGCATGGCTTTTGAGCCTAGATAGGTGCTTTGCATTGCGCTCCTACGAGAGCAATCTAAAGGCACATGTAGCAGTCCACCTATTGAGAGGAACGACCTCCACATGGTGGAGATAGGAGGAATATAAGTGTGGCTTAGTGGCAGATACTCTCACATGGGAGATTTTCACAGAGAGATTCAGGGAGAGGTACTTATCAGAGCACTACAGACAGCGTAGGGTGGATGAGTTCCATGACCTCTAGCAGAGGGGTCTTTCAGTGACCTAGTATGAGAGCAAGTTTTTCAAGCTCTTACCGTATGTGGACTACCTGAAAGATGAGAAGCTTCTCGTCAACCGATTTATTAGAGGGCTGAATGTCGGCATAGCAGGACCGGTGAGGATGGCCGCTCCAGGGAGCCTTCAGGTTGTCATGGAGAAGGCCTTGATAGCAGAGGAGATTTAGGTCAGACCTTAGGACTCGAGGGATCGGTCCCAGAACTATAACCCTACACCCCAGACTTACGGGTTTTAGAAACCCCATTGGAAGGGTAACAACAGACACACATCAGGGTTCTCCAAACCCCCTCCTCCGTAGTAGTCATAGCAGAACCAGAGCCAGAGGCCTCCATAGAGTCAGCAAGGCGTAAAGCCCAAGCAGTGGTAGTCTCAGGGTCAGAGGTGAGATCTGGATCTTAGGTTGCTTACACACCTCCAACGAGGACTCAATAGTCCTCCAAGGGTGGGTACAGTGGTTCTAGTAGAACAGGGGGACAGTCTTTCTCTAGACCACAGGGCATGCAGTTTCAGGCACGTGGCGCTTGCTTCACATGTGGAGCCATGGGACACATGGCGAGAGAGTGCCCTCAAGGTCAGATGGCAGGCAGTCAGAGGATGGCAACATCAGAGCCAATAGTTGGGGATATGGGCAAGTCCCATAGGGTCTTCGCAGCGGTTGACAACCGCCAGGCAGAGCATCAAACCACGGTTATTGAGGTTGCAGGTATGATCAGAGGTAGCAATGTATCTATATTATTTGATTTAGGAGCTACTGACTCTTTTATATCTCCATTGGTTGTAGAGCATTGCGAGCTAGTGGCAATTAGACAAGAGGTCAGTTGGGAAGTGGAGTTAGCTTTAGGGGCTAGAGTGTTAGTGGAATCAGAGGTTAGGGAATGTCAGCTTCAGATTGGTAATATCACCACTTTAGTAGACCTTAGAGTTACACCACTCGGATCATATGGCATCATACTTGGCATGGATTGGCTTTATGCCCATAGAGCCAAGATGGATTGTCACCTAAAAAAGATCGAGTGTGAGGATGATCATGGTTCTCCCATAGTAATCACTGGAATTCAGAGACCCGTGTCTCTTCGTATGATTTCCGCAATGCAGCTTAAGTGGAGCATGCGAAAGGGATGCCAGTTATTTGCCATCACCATTAGTGATAGAGGAGAAGATGAAAAGGAACCATCTATTGATGACCATCCTATCCTTAAGGGATTTTCAGACGTATTTCCTTCAGAGTTACCCGGTATGTCGCCCCGTAGAGAGATTGATTTTCATATAGACCTTGTACCAGGAGCCGAGCCAGTTTCAAGAGCACCATATAGGATGACCACAAATGAGCTTAATGAGCTCAAGATGCAGCTTGAGGAACTCCTAGAGAAGGGCCACATTCATCCTAGTGTATCCCCTTGGGGTGCACCAGTCATCTTCGTGAAGAAGAAGGACGGATCTCTTTGATTATGCATGGATTATAGTCAGTTGAACAAAGTAACCATCAAGAACCAATATCCTTTGCCCAGGATCGACGATTTATTCGACCAACTTTAGGGTGCCAAAGTATTTTCCAAAATTGAACTGAAGTCAGGGTACCATCAGTTGAGGATAGTGGATAGCGATATCCACAAGACCGCATTTTGCACTAGATATGGCCACTATGAGTTCACCATGGTTCCATTTGGTCTTATGAATGCCCCAGCTATTTTCATGAGTCTCATGAATGGAGTTTTCCACACATTCCTTGACCCTTTTGTGATTTTGTTTCTCAATGACATATTGGTATATTCACGGGATGAGAAGGAGCATGAGGAGCACCTGAGACAGGTTTTGCAGTGTTTGAGGGATAATCAGTTGTATGGCAGTTTGTCGAAGTGTGCATTCTTTAGAACAGAGGTCAAGTACCTTGGTCATGTTATATATGGTGATGGGATCTCAGTTGACCCATCAAAGATCAGAGCCATTATGGATTGGCCAGCACCAACCAGTGTGACAGAGGTCAGGAGCTTCATGGGCTTAGCAGGTTATTATCGATGTTTTGTTGAGGGATTCTCTAGAGTCGCACATCCTATTACTTCTCTTTAGCATAAAGGGAAGAAATTTGAGTGGACGGAGAAGTGCGAGAAGGCCTTTTAGGAATTTAAGAAGGCACTTATGAGCGCACCTATCCTTGTAGTGCCAGATCCCTCAGCTAACTTCATGGTTTGCAGAGATGCTTCCCTAGAGGGTTTAGGAGTAGTCCTTATGCAGGATGGCAGAGCTATAGCTTTTGAGTCTAGGAAACTTAAGACTCATGAGCTTAATTACCCTACTCATGACCTTGAGCTTGCAACAGTAGTGCACACACTTGTGAGGTGGAGACACTTCCTTTTGGGTCATCATTTTGAGCTACATTCAGACCATCAGAGCCTTCAGTACATATTCACTTAGTCGAATCTTAATGCACGTCAGAGGAGATGGATGGAATTCTTGTGCGAGTATGATTTTGATGTACACTACATCAAAGGGAAAGAAAATGTAGTTGTAGATGCTTTGAGTAGGAGACGTCACGAGGTATACACCATATCTATGGGCACGAACTTGAGATATCAGATAATGCAGCATTTGCCAGAGGATGGATGGTATTTAGAGGTTTGCCAGGCTATACAATCTCAGGAAACTTTAGAAGGGAAATATGTGGATTATTCCTTAGAGTCTGATGGATTATTATGCCATAGAGGGCACATCTATCTACCTTCTTCTGGGGGATTGCGGGAGTTCATTATCACGGAGGCTCATAGAGCTCCTTATGCGGCACATCCCAGAGTTAAGAAGATGCATGCAGAATTGAGGCAGTTATATCATTGGCCAGGAATGTGACAACTTATCACTGAGATAGTAGCCCGATGCCTCGAGTGTCAGAGAGTCAAGGCGGAGCACCGCCATCCAGGTGGGTTGCTCCAATCTCATGCTATACCAGAGTGGAAGTGGGATACTATATCCATGGATTTCATTATTGGTCTCCCTATATCATCTCATCGCCATGATGCCATCTTGGTGGCGATTGACAAGTTGACCAAAGTGGCCCACTTTTCACCAGTTCGGACTACCTTCATAGCACCAGCAGTAGCACAGGTGTTCTTGCGAGACATTTTCAGACTTCATGGCGTTCCATGCAAGATCATTTTCGACAGGGATTCCCTCTTCACTTCTTCCTTTTGGAAGGCATTACAGGCAGCTATGGGTACTAAGCTCAATTTCAGTACAGCCTATCATCCGGAAACAAATGGTCAAACAGAGAGGGTTAATCAGGTGTTAGAGGATATGCTTCGCATGTACGTCATGGATCACCAGACTAGATGGGAAGAGTACCTTCCCTTAGTAGAGTTTTCCTATAACAATGGGCATCACACATCTTTGGGGATGCCACGCTACCAAGCATTATATGGCAGACCTTGTAGGACAGCGTTGAGTTGGGACTGCATAGAGGACAGAGTTGCTATTGGTCCTGAGATAGTTTGGGATATGGAGTAGCAGGTGGATTTGATTAGGCAACATCTTAGAGAGGCATAGGATAGACAGAAGAAGTATGCAGATACGAAGAGGATAGATTGTAGCTACTTGGTTGGAGACAGAGTCTTCTTGAGAGTGCGACCGTATAAGAGTCCAATCCATTATGGAAAGGGTTCTAAGCTCGTACCTCGATTTGTAGGACCATTTGAGATCCTTGAGAGGATAGGACCAGTTTCCTATCATTTAGCATTGCCACCTTGCCTGTCGCGCATCCATGATGTGTTTCATGTTTCAGTTTTGAGGAAATATATATATGATGAGTCTCATATTCTAGATTGGGATGCCTTGCAGGTGGAATCAAACGGGCAGCTAGCTTTGGAGCCCATTCGCATTTTGGCATGCCGGACACTGGCCCTTTGAGGTTGAGAGCTGGACCAGGTTAGGGTCCAGTGGGATTGCTATGATGAGGTTACAGCTTCATGGGAGGATGCAACACGAATGACATCACAGTACCCCCACCTTTTTGATGAACTCCAGGAGGAAGTTCTTGCCTAGAGGGGGAGGGTGTGAGGCCCTACCCTGAGTCATCCTGGCATTTCTGTTATTTTCATGATGAGACTATTATGGATTCTTTATTTCTATGCATTATGGATTTAGAACTTATATGATTCCATGATTTGGATAACATTGACATATATTGATGCTTCATTTTTATGCATTATGGATATGAAACTTTATATGATGCTAGAATAGAATTACTTTGAGATGATGTATGTCATTATTGGATTTGCAGGACTTCATTATGATGATACAAATAGGATGCCTATAATATGAATGGATCAAATTTTGAGGATTATGATAATTGCTTATGTGAATCAATTGGGATATATGAGATATTGATTTATTACTATCAATTGTATGAGTGTTTGATGTGTATTCAAATTCATGTGTTTAATAATATATTGTGGTTATTTGGAATTACTAATGTGTAAATTGAGATGCGTAGGAAAATTATCCATGTGACCATGGAAATATTATGGAGAACCAAACCTAGACCTATGTACATTTGTAAAGCCAGGGGTTGTCTATTTGGAGAGACAACACCCCATTTGTATCGTATTTTATTTGTGAAAGTAAATGATGCATGAGTGTTAAATTGATTTTATTAATTTGTGTAATCCAACAAGAGACAAAATTCCATGTGTGATTTTTATAATGTATTATATTGTGTCACTTGACAAATGTGCTGATTAGTGTCATTGATTTTGACTTGTCTCTTGGAGGGAGTTTGTTTCTACCAAAGCCATTTCAAACATTTGAGTGTGGTCCCAAATTTTCCGTGGGTAGGGAGTCTTGGGAGTGGTCAACTCAGGTTTGACCCGTAGGTTAACTTTAGTTGGGTTTCTAAGGGGTCAAATGGACTCCTAGGGTTAGTTTTAGGGCTTTTCCAAAGGTCCAAAGGGTATACCTATGGGTTAGGGGTATTTTTAAACATGTGACTACTCCCATGTGACTATTTAGTCACCTCAAAAAGTGGTTTTTTGAAGGTGAGCGAAAATTCAACTTAGAAGGTTCCTCCTAGGATAGACAACCTTTCCTTTTGGTGTCAGACTCTCTTTCCCATCCTCTCTTACCTTTTCTCTTTCCAGTTTTAGCAACATGTAAGAGGTTGGGAAGACCAACCAATGGGAACTCTCACTCTATCCAAGGGGTTGGGAAGAGTGAGAGAGGCCTTCTTAGGCAAGGATTAGGGACTTAGTGAGTTAATCACCCACTCTCCATTGTTGGAGACTATGCAATTTTGAAGAATAGTTGTAGGATAGAATTTTTGGCTAAGTGTTGGTGAAGAGATTGTGTGGATTTGGGCTACTCATCCCCAACTAGATCTATCAAAACCTTTGGGTAGATTAAGGTTGGTTTTTAATCTCTTTTTATTTATGTTGTATATGCATGTTGAAGAAATTCTTGTATGGAAAGAGTTTTTTAATATGTATTTTACTTTGTGAAAGAAAATGTGATTTTTTCCCCTTTGCTCTTTTAATGCTTTTTCTTGTATTGGGAGTGTCCAAGGCCTTCTACTCTTGGGAAAGTAGGATGGTCTTGGGGTGGAAAAAGTTTGACAACCTTGGGTGAGAGGCTCTCCTTTATGGAGAGTGATCTCAAGGGTGTTCTTTGTGACCCTTGCTGCATAGCCTTGTTTATGCATTTGGGGGTCATAAGGAGAGATGATATGGCTTATATGCCTTTGGGGGGCATAAGTTATACCCTCATATATATATATATATATATATATATATATATATATATATATATATATATATATATATATATATATATATATATATATATATATATATATATATATATATATATATATATATATATATATTCTATGAGAAAACTTACCATTTTACAAAAACAATATATGTGTCACTGCCTATGAAAACTTATTTTATTTTACCATTATAACCCCCAGAAGAATGGACATATATATATATATATATATATATATATATACATATATATATATATATATGCGATGTTGTTTTAAATTTTAAAAAAAAAAATTATAAAAAACAAAATTGCTTTGAATCTCTCCCCAGGCGAGAGGCCTGGGCGGTGCGGGACCCTTGTGGGGCGTGACCCACAGAGGCACCGAGGCACACAAAGGTGCCCACGGCACCACTGTGGGCCATGGACCACAGAGGCGGCCTTGGCCGCCACTGCGGGCCGCATCCCGCAGAGACGCTGCAGCGCTGCTGCATGGCGCGACCTGCAGTGGTGCCTAGGCGCCACTGCGGTGGTTTGCAACCCCTGTGGTTCCCCCTACGCATTCACCACCCCCCGTGCCTTGGTAAACTCTGCCCCTTCGCTCCTCCTTCCATCGTCGCCGACCCTCTTTCCCCTGCACAAAACACACACAGACACACATGCCCTAACCCAAATTTTGGGTTAGGGCAAAACACAATATAGTGTGTTTTAAAAAAAAATATGTGTGGGTAGTTATCAAAAAGAAACTTAGGTTTCACTTGAATATAAAAATAATTAAGAGAAAGAAAAAGAAAAGAGGGGGGGAAACCCTATTCAAATTTGAATAGGGTATCCCATGTATCCTTTTTTAGAACATTAATAGTTTACAATTAAATTCTTTAAAGTTAACAAATTTTATATGGGCACTAATAGATGAATACTTTAATTATATTTACATAATAGTGAACTTAGTTAAGGCATTCTCTTAATTAGGAATATAGTTTTATATTGCATAGATGCTATGTAAAAGCTTATAAGAATGTAAAAGAATAAATATATATATATAATATATATATTTTTTTAATGGGTTTAAATTGTAAACTAAAGGGTCTTAATTTATTAATCTGTATTAATGAGTGCCTTGCTAATATTTTGGCCTTAGGGGTTTATTGATCTGGTCAACATTAAGAGTTTATAAAGCTAAAACTTTTGAGGTCATTTTAACCCCTAGGCGAATTTTAAATGCATTATATTTATCGCTTAATTAATGCTAGGTTGTAATAGTCTAAATACAAGTTTTAATATAATTGATGCTTCGAGCAAATAAAAAGGTTCTTTGAAATTAGAATATCTCTTGCCAATTTAATTGGGAGCTTTTGTGTAATTGAATCTATATATTTATTAATTGAAGAGATAAAATAATAACTCTTTTGGAGGATTAATAATTTTTTAAATTCTAGAATATTTTCGCCGAACTGATTTAATTATTAGATTAATTCAATAACATAGTTAAGACTAAACTTATTAGTTTGGATCTTTTAGCAAGTTTTAGTGTTGTGTTAATGCATTACTTAGCAAACTTAGTTTTATTAGATTATGTTTCAAAAAAAAAATTACCCCGTTTGTGCCCAAAAGTTTGGGCATGACACCAAATTATCAAAATTTATATGGCCTAATCTTTTGTGCCATAGCCAACTCTCATCTACTTGTCCCATCATGCATTGGGACTCAAAGCATTCCTTTATATTGTACACATTTCCATCTATCCTTTTACCTTTTGCAACAATATGTTTGGTACTATACTTCCTTATCTGACAACCGGCAGAGTTAAATATGAATTTGTATCCTTTATCACACATCTGAATCACACTTAGCAAATTATGTTTTAGTCCTTCCACATAGTATACATAATGTGCTTTTAATTTTCCATCTATGTTCAGAGTACCTTTGCCTTTTATCTTGATGGAAGAGTTGTCTCCAAAACTCACCGAACCTCCATTCCAATCATCAAACTTGATGAACTTTTTTTTTTATCTCTGGTCATGTGATTGGAACATCCACTGTCTACAATCCATAAATTTCTTCTTTCTGTATGCAGGGTAGTCTGTACAATCAGACTTGATTCTGCTTTATTCTTATCCTTCTCAACCCAGACCGGGTTGGCTTCCTTCTTCTTGTTAGTTACAATTTTTTGCTTCAGTTTTGCTTCCGGTTTTTTATCCAGTACTGTCTTCTTTTTCTTGGAAGACCTGAGTTCACAATTCTTTGCAATGTGGCCAACATTTTGACAATAATATTATTTCACATTGACATTAAATGATAAATTTAAAAAACTATTGTAAGATACCGACTGACTTCTCCTACATTCATAACTCTTATGACCAAAACTATTACATTGATAACAAGTGACATTCATATCTCGGAATGCAACAAAAAAATTTCTACTTTCAAAACTAGTAGGGGGCTTACGCAACAAACTACAATCAACAATTATATGACCAAACTTATTACACCGGTAGCAGTAACCATGGAATTTGGGTACATACCAATCTTGATGCATTGGACCAACAGAAATTTGTCTCATCGGATGTGTTTACTCTCATGCTATTGACTTTAGTGAACCCCTCTTCATCAGTCTTGAACTTTTCTTTTTGGTTTACATTCCAATACAGAGAGTGAGCCTTCTGGTTCTGAGTATTCTGGTTCACAGGGAAATTTCTTGTAGCTTCAACATAGGTCTTCTTCTCGATAGCCTTGTTGATAGTAAGGTTTGTTTTTCTTTACTCTCACTTGAAGAAGTAAATTGTATCTCCTTGTTGGATGTATCTTTTCTATTTGAACTTTGTCCTTCTTCAAAACCTAAACCTCTGACATCTTTTGAGTGCTTCTGATTACTCAACATCTTATCTAAGGCTTCAGTGTTGCGCTCATACTTGCTTCTTATCTTTAATTCATCTTTACTATTTTCAAGCTCCTTTCTAAGCCTTACAATTTCTTCTTCCAAATTATGATGCTCCTTCTCTTTCTTTATCAAATCGGAGGATGTAACTTCACATATCCTCTTTGCCTCTTCTAGCTGGAGTGTCAAATCAAAAATTGTTTTCTTGGACTCATCCAACGATTGCTTCAAACGATCTTGTTCTTTAGCAGCAACACACTTAACCTTATTGAGATATTTTCTTATTTTACTCAAATCCTCAAAAGCACTTATGAGCTCACCTTATAGGTCCACTTCAACTTCAATGTCTTCATCTTCATTATCTTCATCAACTAGTTCATCTAGTGCCATAAAGAGATTGGTTTCTCTTTCATCCTTACAACAGTCATTTTTTGAGACACTTTCTTCATCTGTGGCATCATCTTCAATAGTCTATAGGTTGTTCTATTTCTGACAGCTTCTTCTATATTTTCAGTAAGTATTCTTGTTTTTTACTCTTACCCGAAGTTCTGTTGGTGCCTTGTTTCTCCTCTCTAGCATTCTCACCATAGGGACATTTTGAATCAAAGTGTCCTATTTTACCATAATTAAAACATTTGAGAGGTAATTTTCGTTTGTACTTACCGGATCCTCTTTTAAGCTTCCTTACAAATTTTGCTACCACTATGTCCGAGTCTTCACTAGATTCTCCATGAGTAATTTCAACCTTACCCTTTTTGATGGAGTTGAAAGTAGCCTCTTTCTTTGAATTTCCTTCACCAATTGTTCTCATCTCATAAGCGGTTAGGGACCCAAACAACCCATCTATTGAAAAGGTTTTCAGATCCTTGGCTTCTTCTATTGTAGAGACCTTTGTGTCATACTTAGATGTGAGTGATCTAAGTACCTTTTTGACAATCACTTCATCAACTATATCTTCTCCAAGTCCTCTAATAGTGTTCATTGTTTCATCAATTCTATGAAGATAATCAACAATCTTCTCTTCATCTTTCATCTTCAAGCTGACCTCTTAGTGTTTTTTAGTTTAGCCTCCTTGACCTTGACATCTCCTTCAAACAATCTTTTCAACTTATCCCAAGTTTCCTTAGCGGATGATCTGTGCATGACCTTAACAAACTCATTATCAGACAGACCACTGAGAATAGCATGCTTGACCTTGTCATTGTTTTCATACTCCTTCTTATCATCTAGATCTATAGGAGGATTATTAGGGACAATATACCCATTGTGCAATGACATCCAAACATCAAAACCTAGGGAGGACAGATAGGTTTCCATTCTTCTGCTCCAAAAGGCATAGTTGGTACCATCAAACATGGGAGCTTTTGAGAAGGAGGACTCATTACTTTCCATTGTGTTCTTAAACCATAATCTACCCAAGCTAGAGAAAGCTTTGAAAAATAGGGAACCTAACGCTCTGATACCAATTGTAGAACACAAGATATCACTAAGAGGGGGGGTGAATAAGTGATTATAAAAAAATTCAAACAATGTGTGCAACTGTTAGGATAATGAAAGAATTAACAAGCAACCACACAAGAGCACATCACATAACACCAAATATACGAGGAAAACCCAATGTGGGAAAAACCTCAGTGATAAATGTTGTTGGAGATCTACTGCTCCAATCTAGCCTCACAGTGAAATAAGAGTTTTACAATTTTTAGGGCACCAACCCCTAGTAATGTTTTGGCACCTACCCAAAGGAGCACCAACCCCTATTCTATTCTAAGCACCAACTCAAGGAGCACCAACCCCTAATCTATTTTGAGCACCAACTCAAGGAGCACCGACCCCTACACTGAGCACCTACTCATTGAAATATGATGAGATAAAACAATAAAATAATCTACACCTTATTACAAATTAATTTTGTAACACCTCCAATCAATTCTCTTTGGTGGTTATCTCTTCACTGGTTCTCTGCTTCAGTCTTACTAGTTTAGACACTACCAATTTTACAAACTGTTGTGTTCTATGATAGTTTACTGGTAGCTTAAACCCTTGCCGGTTACACCTCTCTTACCGGTTCTTTTGCAACACTCAGTCACTTGTGTACTTCTCTCTTGCACTCAGATTGATCACTCTTCTGCTCTCAACAATCACCTTCTCTTCTCTGGCATCAACAACAAAACTAACTTAGATCTTCAATCTTCATATTTATATTTAGGCTTTCCCGCCAAAACACAAACTCAAACTTCATGCACTTAGGGTTTTCTTTACCGACGTCGATCCAAATCAGATCGGATCTCATCTTTCCTTAATCGATAGCCTGAAATAGTACAACGAAAAGCTTTGTCATCTTTTTTATTCTTCCTATGAACATTTATTATATTTAGCAAACTTGACTCTGTTCATCAGTCTTGATTTTGTCGATCAATAAATGATTTATCAATTTCCTTCTCCAGATTAGCAAGTCGACCAAATATCTTGCTTCGATCATGATTTCAAAGAATCAAATCTCTGCCCATTGATATGCTTTGAGCCGCAATCCTCTGCAACTGATTCATGTTTTTCACAGTCAACTTTAATTCTGACTTAGTTGGCACCATTCACCTACCCAATGCACGTTTGCCACTTGAATTCCACCTAACATCTCTGTCAGCATCCAACTCAGTTGATTGTGTCAGTTCAACTTTGGTCACCGACTAAACATGCTACTAGTATACACTAACTGGTTAGCCTTCATATCGTGCACTTCACTATTCTGTCGGTTAGGTCATGTTATATCAGACTGCACTTACTGGGTTTTCTTTCTTACTGGTTGGGAGACTTACCGATTGACATCCCATGCCAGTTGACATCAACATGCCACCAATCTCCAATGCTGGTAACAATATCTTGCATACCAGCTTGCTTACCGGTTGGCCGACTTATTGGTTGGCATCAATGACAATACAATGCCAACATGGCATTGTACCCTTCTTCATGAGGATAGCTTGTGATGACACTACACTCCTACCTGTAACCTTGATCCTTATGCTTTGATTTGTAATTCATGCCTTTGGGAGTTGATTGTTATATTTCAACCTTATGATGTGGTTTGGTTATCATATTTATTGTCTTGTCTTGTGGTTGTTGAGTCCCTTGGTGGTTAGGTGTCAACCTAGGTCTTGAGTGTGAGTTGGAATCCCATGTTATCTCCTAGTATGGGGGGGTGGTTCCTATTTGGTTCCACATGGTCGGGTGGTTTGATGCCTTCTTTCATTGGGATATCATTCTTTGATGCGAGCATGCATGGCTATGGATTATGTGATTTTTTTCTATGTGAAAGGGCATGCAGCTGATTTCTATGTATAGAGATTATAATGTGTATTCATGATGGCATTGTAAATTTAAAGAGGACTATGTTCTTGTATCATGTACTCTTTCTTACGTAATATGATATGATGTTGATGTAAACACTATGATCTTGAAAAGAAATAAAATGAATTATAATCATATGGTTCATTTTGTGGAAATGTTCATTATGTATAGGAGTGAGATCTTATGATGGATGAGTGAATATGATGTTTAGACTTAGGGAATTCTTGTCATAGCATATGATTCTTAATTTGGTATAATGACATGAGATCCTATTTGGAAGTGAAATAGTACTTGTTGAAATTTTGCATACATGCCTGGTTAGTAATTTGATGTATTTAGTTTCATGATATAAATTATGGGGATTAGGAATATTTGATTTGGTGCATTTAAATGAACTTAGATATTTGATGGGATTATGGAGTTATGCAATGGAAAGTTATAATCTCATGATAAGAAGTAATGAATAGAACTTAATTGTATTGAATGTTAATATTTTCATGATGTAGATATGTTATTGAGATGTTACTAGTAAGTAGTGACATTAGGATACCCTAGGGAAAGGATGAATGAACATATGTTTATGGTTAAGATGTCATTTCTGCTTGCATTTGATGTTGTATTTAGATATGGTTAAGATCATGATGTTTTTATGCATTCATGTGGTGTTAGTTTATGTTTTGAAGCTATGATAGTTTACTATGTTGAATTTATATATGATTTAAAAATAAATTTAAAAAAATCCCTATTTGTTAGTTAGTTAGAGTCATTTTCTCTAGGGTATTTTGGTGGGCATTAAACCTATGAAGTGGATTCCAATGGAACCTCAACATGTGTGGGTGATGCATGAGGTACTTGGAAGCCCGCCTACCCCCTCATAGTCATGCACCATGTGTGAGAAAAAAATCAAAATCAAGATGAGAAGGAAATTTGTAGAGAAAGGAAAGTAAAAAATGTTCTATTCACATTAATTTAATTTACTTTTAAAATAAAAATAAATACAATAAAATTTGAAATCAATCTATATAAGAATTTTAAATAGTCTACTTGGTGGTTTTCTATGTTAATCAAATAGTGTCATTTGAAGTCATTTGAATTATCTTGTTAGTTAGAAATCCAAGGGATATCCATTGGATTTTAATCATCAAGGTGTCTCTTATTTCTTCTAAATGATTTATAAGAATGATGTCACATGTTGTTGTTGCAAATTTGTTAGTGTATATATATATATAAATTATCTCATAGTGTGATAATATCACTTGTAAGAACGAGCTAGATGTACCATCGATATTGAACATTGCTAGATTTTATTTAATATCTTGTTTAGTTGTCTAAATAGGAAATAAATTCTCTAAACATATAACATACATAAATTGAAACATTATTACTTCTATGGAATATAAAACTGAAAATACTTAATATATGCTTACAAAAAAATGTATCAAAGGAAGAAATAATTAAATAGATTCTTGATATATGCAAACAACTTGAAATTACTTTTGTTGAAGGGAATAGCTAAAGGAATCAGGAACACATGCCAAACAAAAAGTAGAACTAAATTAAACATATCCTATGACAATTGATCAATATTTACCATCTAATAAAATTTGATAGACTAAAATCATGTCGTATACTATTTATTAATCAATCTCATAACTTGAAACAATATACTCACTATCTATGGCTATTTGTCTATAATAAGATATAAGGTTTCAGTTATGAAATAAAGAACCTTCTAATTCATTCACTTCAAGTTATAATTATGAGTAATTCCTAAGGCTATGTGAATAACTTTTTCCTTCTAACATCTAATAATATGTGTATATGGTGAAAATGGAATGATTAAACTATTGCACAACCAACAAAGATCCAACAACATAAAACCCTAGTTCTACAATTAAGAATCTACCATACACAAATGAAGAACCTAAAACATGCAAATCACAACAAAATAGAAATATTATACCATTCACATTCTTAGTATGGTTTATCTCCATTGTTTTGTATCTCCATTGATCTTGTTTGATATGATTGCTCTCAAATTTTATGTGTGCACAAGAGCTCAACAAAGAATGGATTGTGGTTGTGAAGTCGCTTGAGTGCTTGAAGGCTTGATACGTGCATTATAATTAGGATTGAAAGGATGAGAGTATCCTCTTATATAGAAGACACCTTAGAAAATGGAGGGATATGATTAAGAGGTGAAAGGATAAATGGTCAGCTAGGATTAAAGGGTAGGTAGGGAAAATAATAAAATATGAAGCAGATATTTAAGGATCAAATGAAGAGATAAATGACAAGTGTCATGGAGGGAAAAAATGAATTAATTGAATAAATGAAGATCTATTTAATTAATAGAGGAAGTGGGACGAATTAAATAAATAAAACATTTATTTGATCTAGGTAAAGAATAATGTAAATAAATAAAAAATATTTATTTAAATGGGGAAAGACTAGAAAAGTATAGATAAACTAATTAAATAAATAAAAATCTATTTAATTAATATAAGGCTTGGAATAAAATAATTAAATAAATAAAATATTTATTTAAATTAGGACAAGACAATTTTAGGTGTCTACATTTATCCCCTCTTTGAGACAATGCATCTTGTCGTGTTGGCTTAAAGAAGATAAGATAAACTAATACAAAGTTGCCCCGGGATGGGAGTGATATGCCCCCTCAAGAGATTGGATAAAAATTTTGAAAAATTATAGACAATCTCTAGAAAATAAAGAAAGGCTAAAAGGGATAAGACAACATGGTTATGTAGGTGAAAAGTGGAATCAAAAGGGATCAACAGGCAAGAAAAATGGTGACAGGAGGTGAGAACGGGTTATTAGGGGTCCACAACCTATATATAGAGGCCACAGGGGAAAACATCCTCATTTGCATCCACAACAGTTGAGAGGTCAAAGTGCAGAGCACTCAAAGAGCTTAGAGAGTAGTCAATAGCTGGGAGATCATGGCAATGAGATTGCATCGGTTTGATTGCGTCCAATGATTCGAGCAACCTACATACATGGGCAAGCCGATATGTAGCTCAAACTTTCTTAGTGATTTTTCATTTATGATTCTCTATTAGGCTAGATAGGTAAGTTAGACAAAAATATGGAATCGATGTTTAGGGGTACAAACGCGTCTAGGTCGCTTTAGGGCATGTTTGTGGTGTGCAAATGTATCTAAGTCATGTATGTGCGTGTTTATGAATTTCATTGAGTTTAAGTCATGTGTGTGCATGTTTGTGTCTTAAGGTTACATCTAGGGTAGATTGTCACGTCTAGGTGATAGGGGCATGTGTTTGTAGAACAACGTCAAGTTTGTGATTAAAAACATGTTCGTGTCAAATGTAACCATGTTTATGGTATATTTTTGCGTATACGTAGAACAAAATCGTACATATGTGTAAAGGAATGTGTGTGCAACAAGAAACCATGTTTGTGTAGTTAGGACGCATATATGATTAATAAAACCATTTTTGTGTCCAAGAAGGCTAAAATTGACAATTATGTGATAGATATACATTGTCAATTGGATAAGCTATCGAGAGGATACACTCTAATAGGTGCCCTAGCTAGGACAAGATAGGATTAAGGCTATAATCAACAACCATGTGATAGACATGCATCGCCAATCAAATAAACTATTGAGAGGATTCACTCAAATAGGTACCCCTAGGTAGGTAAAATGCTAAGTTGATAGCGAATAAGCCATCGAAATGATAAAATTCAATGAGTGCTCTAGGAAGATAGGATCAAGTGCAATGTGATGAACATATACACTAAGATGAAATTCCATGTGATAAACATGAGCACTAGGATGAAGCGCAATGAGTATTACCATGTGAAAAACATAGGCACCACTAAGCTAGAATAAGATAAACAACACTATCTGATAGACATGAGTACTACTAGGATTGACATGATTGGTTTGGTTGATTCCAAGAGTATCTAGTAAAAATAGAGTCACGGGAGAGATTCCCTATGACTCAATGACTATGGCCAAACTTGAATGTTGAGGATCATGAGGCGATCGAGGCCATGGGGTTGAGGCACATTATGTACATGCCTAAGATTTGGGTGAACATGATTGTTGACTGGCATAGAGATGGTACTCGAATACATGTTCATTTTATTTATTGATGGGTGAGATGTCGGTCACTCCAGAGGATGTATACAGGATTTTGAGGATTCCTATCACTGGGAGCTAATGGTTTACGATCGGGAGGGAGATGTGGATGCACTACAATAAGTCTTTGGAGACCCAAACTTGGAGCTAATGGGAGGACATCTGAGCTAGGAGGTTATGCACACCATCAGACATACATTGGTGGGAGAGGCTATCATAGGGTTCTTGTGTCCTAGCAGGGCTACTCATGGATTAGCTTTTGGATGGAAGAGAGCATTAGAGATGCTCTTGACAAAGAGGACTAGATTTGCATGGGGACCATACATACTGGTGCACTTATACCATGAGATGCATCAGTTTGTATACCTTGATGGTTGTGGGCTTGGGTGTGGAGTGATATTACTACAAGTGCGGGCTTATGAGCATATAACAGTGACTAGGTCAATTCACTTCAAATTCAGAGGTCACATACAAATATTTGTACATATATAAGGAATGATCACTTCCCAGCCATGGATTGGGAAGTTATATTATTGGAAAAGGATCATCGAGGGCATCGAAAGTGTGACATGGATACCTTACTTGGATTGTGAGTCATGGGTAGAGGATGCCAGAGAGTTACCTTTTTGTTTCTATAGTAGGTACCTAATTGGTAATACACCTTACATTTTGGATAGACATGTTGGAACACAATGGACCATTGAGATGGGGGTGAATCAATGGTGATAAATAGAAATTTTAACTTCTAAAAGATCTAATTATTAATAACTTCAATCCAAGACTATAAGAAGAGATATTAAATAGATCAACACACACACACAAGAGGAATACCATAACACATGAATATACGAGGAAAACCCACAGTGGGAAAAACCTTGGTGAGAAATGCTGCTAGAGTCTACTGCTCCAATCCAACCTCACAATAAAAACATTGGTTACAACTTTTATGGGCACCAACCTAAAGGAGCATCAACCCAAGGAGCACCAGCCCCTAGCTCTAAGCACCCACTCAGAGACTACAATGAACATATATTGAATACATTTTAAACACCTTGTTGCAAGTGAGATTTTGTAACTCACAAGTATTCTTCTCTTGAGATTGAACTCATCTATTTTTTCTATCTGATCTTAGGCTTCAATCTCTTCTCTCACTTTTATGTGTATCTCAGCTCTGATTCTCTGCTTCCTGCTATATGTTCTGCCTCTACTCAAACTCTTGCTACTTCTAGTTGTCTCGACTTTTTTCACTCTTCTCATTGGACTTTGCTACTCTATGTCTCTACACTGTACTGTGTCTTCTCCTTATCTCTACAGATAACTTTCTGTTATCTGCTTAGATCACTTCTCCATCTCTGCCTTGGCTTCACCTTTCTCAAACTAATCTGCTCTCTATCTGTCTGCTTCTACACTGCTCTCTCTACTTTCTTTCTGCAACTTTTGGTCTTGATGGAAATCTCCTTCCCTGATCAGTAACACCACACACACATAGACATCCACACACTCTTTGTTCTCTCCTTCCTATTTCTTCAACTTCTCTCTCTCTTACTACGAGCAAACTACCCTCATTAGATCACATTCACTGCCCTATAATCTGTACAAATTCCAATATTGCTTGCAGGTCATTTACTTAGTCAGTTTACCTCTTTATAACAAGCCACTCAAATTCCCAATCATGCCAAGTCGTATTCTTCATCATCTTTGAACCTCAACCCTCCATCTATAAAATTTAATCAGAAGGACTTGATCATGATCGTCATCATGGCGGTTCCATGCACCACATCATCTCTATGTTCTACTACTTGTCCTCATAGCTCTTCCAACTCAACTACCCCATAGCTATCCTTTCTCTGCATGGTCATTTGTGTATCTACAAGATTTCATTCTCTATCTACTCAGCTACCTATCCATACAACCCTGCAAGATCAGTTGCTTCACCTACCTATCTGATCTCATTGCCTATCCCTAAGATAAGATTTTATCTCCCTTCTTGAATCAAACACCTTCATTGAATGACTCTATACTATTTTCTGCCCTCTATTCTACTAACTTTCTACACTAGATTTTTATTTTTAGTAAACTTGGTCTATCTAGCTAGTAGATCTGATCTCCTTCATGTTGATCATCTTGAGCCGCATACATGTCTGCCACTGGATCCACCATTAATTAATTCTCCAACTACTTTCTCTGTTTGAATCAACAATATCTTCATTTGACTATCAACACTTTGTTCAAGAATCCTGCATTTCTGTTTGACCACCTGGAGCACACATGTCATCACATTTGACATCCAGGTCACTCTGTCAATCCTAGTTGGCATCCTTGTGGACCTCTAAAACTATCTACTCACAAACATGGATGAAAAGCTGGTTACAATCTTCAAATATGTCGGCAAAGTAACCATTCATCTTTTCGACAAGTGTTTTCTGATTCACTCCGTACAAGCCACGTCGTCTGGTCAAACTTGGTCAAGGCTTATGTGGACTATTGGGTTTCCTAGAGGCATGCTTTGCAAGCTCATCAGGTTAACTCATTTCGATAAACATCCTTAAATCGCTATCGGAGTAGCTTCAACTATCAGGATGACATCTTGCAACTATTCCACCTTCACAATTTATCTTAACAACCATTTGATACATTTGATTCCTTTCCTTGACATTGGTTACTCCAATGAAATCCTCACCTTTGATTTTTTCTATCGCCATAGGCTATCCCAAAGCACAACCTCCATGTTGATTAATCTTTTTGGCTTAGGTTACCCTAGACTAGAAGACTACGAGCCAAACAACCACTCATCGGAATATCCATAATTATCGTCATAGGGAAAACATGCTAAATCGATAGAACAAGTTATACCGATGCCACATTGTCAGACTCCCTTTATAGACATAGCTATCCCAAAATCTTAACTCCATGGTGACAAATTCATCAGCATAGGTTACTCTGATGAGAACCTCCATCAAAACAACCAGAACTATCGGTTTAGCACTTCAACACTAACATATTAAAACAAAGCTATTCCGATGACCCAGCTAGAACATGAATCGACGTAGCTATTCCAAAATCAAACTCCAATGGACCTTCTCCATATCGGCATTTGTTATTCTGATTTACTCACCAATGGGTCTTCTCAACATTTTCTTCTATTAGAATAGCTTACACTATCGGCATAGCATAAATTTGTCATTCTTCCCTCAAAAGCTACTCTGATACACATCCTTGGTCTTCTAGTCGGCATAGCTATTCTGACATAGTGATTGTCGGAGTAGTTAACACTATCGTATAACACAAAATCATTATGTTGCCTTTGTCAGCTAACTCGATAAGTAACCCTGCCCTAGTTTTCGATATTTCTATTTCGATCCGACACAACACCAAAGAGACTCCTCACAACCCGACATTGACCTAGAAATTCTGATATGACTACTTGAGCATATATCACCTACACAACACTTGATCAGTATAAGTTATCTCGATATGGCTTGTGATGCTTATTTATCGAACCATAATATGAATGATATAACATAATGGGGTCTTGCCGATATACATGACTTATTGTTCTCACAACCCCAGCTGCTTCAGGACATCCAACAAGAAATTTATAGACTTCATAGGCATTGTGGGAGTCTGTAACATCATCCTGATATACGTGATCTCTTCTACTTAATATGCAACCTATTTGATCTTCCTTTGAAATCTCATCATCTTGCATCATTGTAACCAATTTAACTACTTAACTGATGGCATCAATCAACTTTGCATGCCTATTGCATCTTCATCCAGTGGGTGTCCTGTATGTCTCTCTGCTACTCCATTAACTCAGTCATGCACACACACATGTTGACATCAATGACAACTTCAATGCCAATAATCTCTCCCTTTGGCATTGATGTCAACACTAGTTCTCACTCTCCCCCTTTGACAACAATGGCAAAGGGTTTGGAAACTACATGACTTATGCTATTATAAATACTTCTCATCACTCTCCCCCTTTGAATCATTTGATGTGCCTGAGCATAACCATTTTGACTATGTGCACCTCTATTGGTTGCATGCTAGATGAACCATTATTACAATATAAAGAGCAGTGCCTATACTACTTACAAAAATTCATATCTCCCCCTGAGACTACAGATGAGGTTCAAGGATGAAAAATAAAAGAAGCTATGTTCCCCCATAACCACATACATCTTTTCCTTGATCTAATGCATGTATCTTGATTGCAGGAAGACATGTAACATCTCTTTTGAATTTCCTCTATACGTCCTTATGATTATGTTGCAACCACCAAACTATTTGTAGTCCCTGATACCATTCAATATTGTCTACATATATTTGATCTCATCAGTATCTTTTCATAGCTAGTTGTGAGTTTGTTATTGGATCCTCATTGCTTCTATTATCTGGACATCCTTATAGCTGGACTACCTTTATTTCAATGTGCATTAGCCTATTATATACATCTCCTTCCTTTCCTCTGCTGCAAATTACTGATCAAATTTATTATTTTTGTTTCACAACTATTGCAATTCTGCTACCAATGTCTTGAGCCAATTAACACTCTTTCGGGCATGTCTTCTATTTTCTTTCATATGTCTTCTTTCTGATCACTCCTCTAGACTATACCTTGTGCACCTTGTTATGCATACACTCTCACACTACTTCTTTTTCCTTCATTCTTGTTGCATTAATAAATCTTATTGCAGTCTTCGTAGTTGCATTTTTAGGTACACCATTATGAGAAACCATCTTATAGTGTGGACTGTCTTCACACTAAATGTCTTCAACACTTGCAGGAATATGCATCCTTATGTATATAGATGTGAAACCATAACCACATGCCTCTTCACAGTGATCTTGTTCATTTCAAAAATTTGGGGGTGAAAGATATGATCTTCATGCATCTCCCCCTCACACCCTGCATCTCCTCAAACTTTGGGAGATATCATTTGTACATGAAATGCATCATGTTGGCCCATGAATGCATTCACTTGTTTCCTTTTCCATACTTGCATGAATCCCTTCCTTCCTTCACATGCATCCTTTGGGGTAGCACCAATCTTCTTGTTATGGACAATCCTTTCTCTATAGTACCTTGCAGTGTGACCAGCGTAGTGACAATAGTAGCACACTGTGTTCTTTCTCAACAAAGAAGTAGAGGGAATTCTATTGAACTGATTTGTTCTCCTTCTCCAATTCACAATTTTGTGACCAACAGATAGAACAAAATAATTTCTTGACAAGCTAGACATCCTTCTATTTTTGTTCCATGTATATACCTATCTTTCATATGTTCTACCAAATCTTCCATACTGACCATAAGTATTATATTTTGCAATTTTGTTGGAAGAGAAAGTGGAAGGGCTGCCATATGACAGAAAAAAAATTATTTCTACATTCAAAGCTCATATGACCAACTTTGTTACAATTGTAACATACAACATTTACATTTCTTAGATTAATAAATGGACCCTTCCTATCATACATGGGAGCGGATCTATGCATGAATTTACATCTTGACACACTATATCCATATGCACCACATTTTTGACAAACTACATTTTTTATTTCTAGAGGCAACAAGTTGACCTATCCTAGATCTATTTTTACACTTACTTAACCTATGTCCATATCCTTTGCATGAAAAACAATAACAAAAAAAGGATGACTTATAACTTAAAAATTTATTTTTCCATATGTGGGGCTATTCTGCAGGTCGGTTTGCTCCACTTCTTCTTTTGTTGCTAACCTTAGGTTGTTTATTTGCAACATTTCTTTCATCAAATCCTTTTTGTCTCTAAACTTGTCTAGTATTATGAGCAACAACATAGTCTGGTCTTCTTCTAGTAGGAGGTCTCCTTGAATCTCTTCTTGAGAACTTATCTCTGTTGTAGCCATCTCCATTCAGTTTGTCTTTTCCTTTTAGATCAGCATTATCCTTCTTTGTTGTAGTAGTCTTCATCTTCATGTATTCAGCTATAGTAGTCAGATCTATTTTCTTTCTTGGAGAATTCTTGACTGTGAAGATATATTTATTACCATTGTTACCTGAGGAAACAAAGTGAATTTCTTTGTTAGAGGTATCCTTTCTTGTGGAGCATTGGCCAGCTTCATATCCAACGCCATTAGTATCCTTGGAGTGCTTTTATTTACTCAACATTTTGTCCAAAGCCTTAGTGTTTCCCTTATATTTAATTCTTGTCTTGACCTCATCTTGGCACTTATCCATTTCTATTGTTAGCTTTGCTATTTCATCTTTTAGATTTTGACACACTTTTCATTTTGTTTCCACTTCCGATTCCAACTCTTTACACTTGCACTTCTTGATATTAAAATCTGATTTTGATCATTCATTTATCCTATTAGCATCATTTACTTGTGCTTTTAGATTGGCAATAGTTTGTTTTGATTCTTGAAGACATTTGTTTAATCTATCTTGTTCCTCTATAGCTAGCATTCTTAAACATTTTTTATTCTTTACTTTCCTTACTAAGTTCATCAAGTGCACTTAGTAACTCTCCTTCAAGATCTACTTTAGCTTCAACTTCATCTTCATCTTCTTCATCATCGCTATCAAAAAGACCTTGCCTACAAGAAGGTGATACATTATCATAGTAGGATGTTCTCTCCTCATCTTGTGTCTTTTGTGCCATGAATGAATGTGATTCATTCTCATCTTCAATGGAGCAACTCATAGGTCTACACACATTAGATTCAAATTTATCTACTTCATAGATATTCTTCCTCTCACAATCTGATCCAGCAATAGTAGGCTCTTCACAATATAGTTTCTCTAGTCTGTCCCACAAGCTCTTTGCAGATTTACATATATCAACCTATGAAGATACATCATTAGATAGCCCACTGAGTATAGATTTCATGGCTTCAGTATTGTAGTCATAGATTCTTTTTGCTTCAGGAACAAAGTAACCATTTACAACTGACATCCATACATCATAACCTAAGGCAGACAAATAGACTTCCATTCTACAGAACCATATAGAATATTTTTAACCATCAAACATAGGAGTAGGGATTAAATCAAAATGAACCATTGTGCTCATGAGCCAGAATCTACCCAAGCTAGAGGAATATTTTCGACTAGGGAACCTAGGGCTCTGAAATCAATTGTTGGAACACAATGAACCACTGAGAGGGGGTGAATCAGTGGTGATCAATAAAAACTTTTACCTTCTAAAAGATCTAAGTATTAATAACTTCAATCCAAGACTATGAGAAGAGATATTAAACAGATCAACACACACACACAAGAGGCATACCATAACACATGAATATACGAGGAAAACCCACAGTGGGAAAAACCTCAGTGAGAGATGTTGCTAGAGTCTACTACTCCAATCCAGCCTCACAATAAAAACACTGGTTACAACTTTTATGGGCACCAACCCAAAGAAGCACCAACCCCTTATGTTTATGTGATACAACCCAAAGGAGCACCAGCCCCTAGCTTTAAGGAACCAACCCCAAGCTCTGAGCACCTACTCAGAGATTACAATGAACATATATTGAATACATTTTAAATACCTTGTTGCAAATGAGGTTTTGCAACTCATAAGTATTCTTCTCTTGAGATTGAACTCACTCATTTCTGCTCTATGATCTGAGGCTTCAATCTCTTCTCTCAGTTTTCTATGTATCTTAGCTCTAATTCTTTTCTTCCTATTGTATGTTCTGCCTCTTCTCAACCTCTTGTTGCTTCTAGTTATCTTGGATTTTTGCACTTTGTTCACTAGACTTTTCTACTCTCTGTCTCTACACTCTATTTTGTCTTCTCCTTGTATCTACAAATAACTTTCTATTATCTGCTCAAATCACTTCACCCTCTCTGCCTCAGCTTTACCTTTCTCAGGCTACGCTACTCTCTATCTATCTTCTTCTACACTATTCTCTCTACTATATTTTTGCAACTTCTATTCTTGATGGAAATCTCTTTCCCTGATCAGTAGCACCACACACACACTCTCTCTATTCTTGATGGAAATATCCTTCCCTAATTAGCAGCACCTTTGCAGATTTTTAGCCCATACACATAGATAGGTACATGGAGAGGGACATGATGCTCCTAGATAGGAGAGGGCAGAGGGAGTAGCTGGGGGAGGAGATGAGGAGGATGATCTCATCATGTTGAAAGAGATCACATAGGGCCAGGCCAATAAGATCAATTATCTTGAGAGAGAGGTGACTCAATTGAGGTTGGAGTTATGGGAGGCTAGGGATGAGAGAGATGGGGCTATCAAGAGATACATAGCCATTGAGGAGAGTATTAGGGTGGCTAGGGATACACAACAACATGACTCTTCCTCAGGATATGCCTACTACATTAGGGCTAGGGATGAGATCAGTTACAAGAGGAGCTTGTATGAGGAAATAGTGCCACCTCATCTTAGGGCTTGGAGTTACAGATGGGTATCTCGATCCACTGCTACATGGAGAGACTGATAGAGAACATTGAGTGGTGGATTGATGTGACCACCACCACCACCACTAGTAGGGTCAGCAAGAGGAGGGTGTTGAGATGATCCAGGGGTTGGGCCTTCGAGAGCTTAGATTTTTTTGAGGCCTACCAGCTTCGAGGGAGGGAGTTCATCATAGATCTCTTGGGTTCATTTTGTATTATTTTTATATGATGATATAGACACCTTTGGGTGATTTTGTAGTCATATGATTTTGGACATCATTGTATGATGACACATTATTATTGATATATATGAGATGACCTATTCTTGTGGCATGTATATACATGTGTATGATTCTAAATGCTTATGATGCCTAATGTTTCTTAATGATCTATGATACATGTGATGTTGATGATTTTATGATGTGATGCATGATGCAATGCTTATGAAATATAGATATATTTTGGTTCCTTTTTATGTTTATATTATGCATGTGATGATGTAATGTAAATTTTCTACTTATGATAATGCAATTGTTTTATGCTTGTGATGATATATGATGGATGCAATATGATAATAATATTCTAATAAGTGGTGTGTGTAGGATGTGATGTTCTTATATACATGTCCATATATATGCAAGATGGATGGATTATTATCTCTATGTATATGATATGCATGATGCAAACTAACATGTGATAATGTAGATGGATACTATATGAGATGTAGATATTTTTAGTGTGTCATTATACTTAGTCATGTGATATTGGACTACATGAACTTGAGAAGGGATGATGGAGGACAAAGCGGAAAGGGGGATGACAGGTAGAAGATATGGAGGTGAACAAGCTTCTTGTTCTATCATCATCATTGAGCTTTATTATGGAAAATAGCTTATGACCATCCAGATATATGTTCAATCTAGATAGTCATTTTACCCTTTACATGGAGATCAAGAAATCACAGATGAAGAATTCCCTAATTCACACTAGACTCACAATGTCCTCATATCCTTGGACGAGCCATAGTATTACTAAGAGACAATCCACAAACAACAAAATAGGTGAACATACCCCATCCTCTCCTTTCTAGTCAAAGACATCCTATAGATAAAATCTCTAGTTAGAGACATCCTAGAAAAGCGAAAAGACGTGTCACCAAAAGATAAAATCAAAGAAAATCAAATACTTGACACCAACATAAATTATAAACCTCAAGTCATTAGTGTTTCTTATCACATATGTTAACATGTTTGATATGGTCATAATGCTGTCATCCTAATAAAAGGACAGACAATGCTGAAAAAATCCTATTGTAGTCAAAGTTTTCCAAAAGATTGATTTGTTGAAAGCTCATGTGATTCTTATGTGTCATCTAAAACTGACCGATTCCATTAAACTGATACTTTATTGCGAAAAAGAGAAAAAAATCTATTACGGATCAACGATGCAAGTGATTCTTTATTGCAGATTATAGGAAGAAAGAAGGAAGGAATGAAAAGATGATGCTCCTCAAAACATGTGATGCCAAGGTTCCACTTTCATCACTAGGTTTAGGATCCACCCCAGTTACAAATAGGACCTAATTTATTATGGGTGAAAGAAAAGGGATGGAAATATTTATTATGGATGGAGAACCAATCTTAGGTAGATAAATAACAATCCATGATGGGAATGGTAAAATTTATTATGGAATGAAAGGTTGTAAGTGTGTACAAAGTGAGAGGGTAAAACTGAATCTTGAAGGAGGGAGGAGCAAAAGTCTCTACACATGGTATTGGTAACCCAGTTTTCACCATGGCACTTGCCCAGGGTTCCACCAAAGTGGTTTTTACCATTGGAAAAATTTATTTCTCTACTTTTTTTCTTTTTTTTATTTTTTGCATCATATGATGCCTGTTTTCCAGGTTTTCACCAAAGTAACAATTTTTGTTTGTACTTTTGATTAGGATATTCTGAAAAGATATTTGTAAAATATATGAAGGTGCATGTTGTTTATAGGATCATCCAAAGGTACTCCTAGTGTAGATAGATGATATGCTCTTGATCCATAGGTTGTTGTGATGACATAAGTCCCAAGCCAATTTGGTTCAAACTTTCCCTTTGTCCCTCTATCTTGTTGATTCTTAGTGTAGTGTTCCTCTTGGACTTACATTTTAATTTATGCATTGATAGACCTATTTAGACATATGGATGATGTTTTGATGATTACTTATGAATCTATTTCTATTCAAATGATACCGATGATGCTAGAATTTTATATGGACATATGTTATTTGGTGATTCACATGATTGATGATACATTCTAGATTACTTGATGGATGGATTTATATTGGATGGATTATATGCACTTGATATCTCTATGTGGATTATATGATATATGATGTTATGTTGATCCTAACCCCTATTTTGTGATTACGATTTCATGAGGTGTATTGATGATTGTTATTGTGTGACTATCTTCGTGAAAGGGATGATGTCTTATCACTCATTGTGAGCAAGATAAGGTGTTGTGATTCTCTTTTCACTTGCCTGTTTATTATGATGGATATATGGTGTATATATATCATATTGTGATTGCAAGATTACAAGTACCAGACATCGACTCCACCTGGTCCCACAAGTCTGAGCATGTCCTATTCCAATGGAAAGTTGTTGGAGATGGCATGAGTTTCCCTCACTCACTCTAGGCCTAGTTGTTCACCTTGTCAGTTGTGTCATGGCGTAAGTTGGTGGTTAGTCTTGTGTTACTATTCCTTTCGTCAGTTGCTTGAGTATGTGAGTGCATGATTTATATTTAATTAATTACTGAGATTATGTGACTTATTAATGGTTAAATTAATTTATTCTATATTTGATTAATGGCTATTTATTTGATTATTTGATTACTGTTAATTATTATTGTTGAGAGATATATTCAATTAATTGAGATTAACTTATTTCAATTGATTTATTTTGGTTTATTGATTAATGATTTAATTATTACTATTTATGATTTATTATTTATTGTTTGATCTATTTAATTATATATTGGTGGGATTGATTTATTGATTTTATATAATTGTTTTGTTTATTTATTTATTGTTTATATTTGTCTTATTATTTAAATTGATATTTAATAATATACTAAGGTTTATTAAATTATATATAATTATATATTGCATAAAAAATATTATAGAAACAAGGTATATTATATAGCTTACCTACCCTCACATGTAATTGATTGAATTTGAATTGGAAGGTAAATCATATGGGTAAAATATATATTCCTTGAAACTATGCAAGGTAGGTACATTATATTGTTTCTAGGAATTTTCTAATTGGCTAAAATTTTCTATAGTTTTTGAGTTTGATTTTTATAAATTTGGTTTTCTGAGAATGTTGCGGGGTTAATCATTTGGTTGAAATTTCAAGCTTGGATTTGATTTTTGGTTTGGAGTTTGTTTGTAGATTCCATTTCTTGGATTGTCGAAGATTTGGAGTGGCTTGTGGATTTTTTCTTTCATCGAATCATCATTTTGGATTGCATTTCTAGGTTGGAGTTCTCGGCTTCCTTTTGTCTGCAAATTTAGTTTTTAAAAAGATTGTCTTCCATTGTGTTTTCTTGAAATATTGTTTGGGGAATCAAAAATATATTATTATAAAGTTTAGATTTGGCTATGGGAAAAATTCTGAGATTTAGATTTGCATTCTTTGGATTTTTTATGATTTGGCAAAATGATTGTCGTGAAGGTATTCCTTGTGATTCTATTTGATTGTTTTTGTTTAAGGATTCTTGTGATTCAATGTATTTCCTATGATAAGAGGATTTTGTCATTTTCCCTTTTAATTCCTACCTTCTCCAGATGTTGTGAATGTTTTGTATCATTTTGGGGAGTTTGTGTTGTCGGGTGTTGTTTGGTCACCTGTGACTTGTGATTTTGGTTTTTCCCTCTTGAAGGAGTGTAGAGTCATTAATAGAGGATTTATAAATCTTTATTATTACTTCTTTGCACTCTTGATTTCATTATTGTACCTATTTTGTGTCTCTTTTGTATTTGTGGAGAGTTGGGTACTTCCTGTGTACTCTGAGTGCATATCTGCTTGTGTAACTTGGTTAAAATCTCATAGAAGGTTATGATTTTTGTTTAGAATGATTTCCTAGTGTTATTTTTACCTTTCCATACCCTCGAGGAATAATTCTTAGTCATTTTGTGAATCTGGGGACCAAACTGGGCGATTTCATCAAGTTCTGGTTCCATTTTCTAGCAATTTTGTATTATGAGTCAAATGCACTAAAATAAATGTCATATGCACTAATTTATGTGTCATATGTGCTATTTTATGTATCAAATTTGCTAGTCTTTGTTTTATATGCGCCAGACTAAGGACAGTTTTAAGGGTTTTCGTCATCTGGGTTTTGTCAGTTTGATTTTTAGGTGCTTCCAAAGGATTTGTATGAATTTTTTGAGTTACTCAATGATGTTTATGATTTGATTTTGATTTTATTATGATGTTTTATTCTCTTTTTAGTGGGTTTGTGCCCTACCATTGAGGTGATTCTATGTGTATTGCATTGCTTCAGCGAGAGGATGAATGCCTTGTTGTTGAGGATTGTTTAATGACTCCAATGGGATGTGTTTTGCCTCACTGTTGAGGATTTGATATAGATTTGGATTCACTTTTTGATCATTCTTAGGTTTTTTTTCTTTGATTTCTATGCATTGGTGAAGGCTCTTGGCTTGTATGAAGCCCTATGTATCCTATTATATTCAACATGTCTTTTATGATGTTATGAGTACTTATACTTCTCTTCTGAGCCTTCTTTATGTGTTGTGATGTTATTGATGTTGTTTTCCTAAATTATTGGCATATGGTAGATGGAGTGGGCTTCCTTGTCATGACTAGGGTCATGTGAGATAGGTTGATTACTACCTAAACCACCAGGGCACATTAGAAGTTTTCTTAACCTTAACAAGTGATAATATTATTAATCAGTTTACTGGGAAGGGATTCATTTAATAAGATAATAAGAACATTGTATTGAGGTCATTGATATGGCAAGATATTCTCCCTTGTTCTCATGTAGGTTGAGATGGCTCCACATGTCTATTGGGGATTGTTTTACCCTTCTATGTGAGAGTAGCTTGTATGTATATATAATGAGTAAGGATTGCTCTTCTATGTGAGGATAACATGCATGACTACTATGGGTGTATATTTACCTTCTTTGTGAGGATAGCACATAGAGACGTGTCTATCATGGTTGACCATATTCCCTTCTATGTGAGGATAGCATGTGATGACACTCCGCTTCTACATATGACCATGTTCTTTATGGCTTGATTTGTGTTACTCCTCTAGGAGAGTTTATTGATTTTCTTTAAGCCATGTGATGTGATGTTGGTGTTGATATGTTGTACACCTTTGTTATATCGTGTTGAGTCCCTTGGTTGTTAGGTGCCAGCCTAGGTCTTGAGTGTGAGTTGGAACCCCATGTCATCTCCCAACACGGGGGGTGGTTCCTTTGGTTCCACGTGGTCGAGTGGTTTGATGCCTTCTTCGATTGGGATGATCTTCTTTGGATGTAGCATGTGTGGATATGGATTCTATTATTCTTATATTGCGTATGATCTTGGATATTATTTCCATGTGTTTGGGATAACATTGTATTCATGATAGCATTGTAAATATGGAAGAAGATTATAAACTCTTGTATTTGTAATATCATGTAACATGATGTCGTAAAGAATATGTATCTTTGTATCACTCTTTATGATGCATAGTTTGTATTAGGTATAATCTTGTAATGGAAAGAAGATGTGAACATTGTTTGTATGAGATTCAATGATGAAACAATGATAGGATTGTGTTTATGTATTATTAATGTAATTGATTTCATGTGATGGATAGGTTATGTGTAATTGTAATTGGAATCCAATTATTAAATATTAATACTTGTTGTAATTTCTTGTGATGCACTCAAGGTAGGGAGATCCAATGAAGGACAACCCATCCTTGCAGCCTAACACATAAACCATGCAAAATATACTGGTAACCGGTAACAAGATGCCAAAAACAGCAGAAAGAACAACTGGTAACATAACATAACACATAACCGGTAAACAATACAGACAATTCTTATTACAATCTAAAGAATTACACATGCCACCTGATGGATCGTAGTCCATGATAAAAACAATGCTTATAACACAATTACAAGATCTGTAGATCATCCACATATCGGATCGGCATCTAGAAATAGGCTGCCGGTTCTACCCTAATCTCGACCTTAGCCTTTCGGCCTTAGTCGACTAGATCAGAATCTCACCGGATCTACATCTTTGCTCGATCTCTAAACTTTGTCTTCAATTTTCTAACTTTTATCCTCTCAAATGATTCACAAGCTTCCATTTATACCATCCACAAATAATTACAACTTAATCAAGTCGGCCCAAAGACCAATCGGTTCATGAAACATGCAATAGTAACATGTTGGCTCAAATCACAAAGAACAACTTCCAAAATGCATAAAATAATGTGCAGTCCTCTGGGAACATTGGACACGGAATAAGAAACATAAATCAACAATCCACAAGTCACGGAGATCAACCAAAAACCAATCCAACTTCACTCAACATACTGCCAGAATAACTGGTAAGAACATATCAACTGAGCCAATACTGAAATCGATAACTCATTGGGATTAAATCCAAAATCCATGAAACTCAAACATGAACAAGACTATGAACACAAGGGTATAAAACCAAAACCACAACGCTAAACACTCAAAAATGAAGAAATTCCACGATCTCAAGCAATTCCACTGAAAACTACTCAACCGGTAAGAACTAGACTAGTGCTCCTGCACCAGACTCTAAGGGTTAATTGAAAAGTGAGTCCCATCACTTGATCTGGTTTGACAATATGTTAATAGGTACTTGCAATTGCTTCAAGGGGTTCGATAATCTAACTATAGCTTCTTGTTTCCTCTCCACGGTGATCTACCGATCCAAACTACAACCTACCTCAATCGGCGATCTATTCAAGTCTCCACCCACTAACTGTCTCAAGCTCAAGCTCTAGGATCGACAATCTACCTATGAACCTTTCTCTACCTCACGCTCGATGATCTAAACAAGTCCACAAGTTGCCTCAACTTTCTCTCCAACCAATCGGTGCACAATCAAAACTTTGTCCAACAACAGGTTCACAAACTAACTCTGATACCACTTGATGTAGTCAAGGTAGGAAGATCCAATGAAGGAAAGCCCATCCTTGCAACCTAACACATAAACCATGCAAAATATATCAGTAACTGATAACAAGATGCTAGAAAGAACAACCGGTAACATAATAAAATACATAACCGGTAAACAATATGAACAATTCTTATTACAGTCTAAAGAATTACACATGCCACGTGCTGGATCGCAATCCAAGATACAAACTATTCTTATAAAACAATTACAAGATCCGCAGATCATCCATTAATCAGATTGACCTCTAGAAACAATCTATCGATTCTACCCTAATCGAGACCTCAGCCTTCCGTCCTCAGTCCATCAGATCAGAATCTCGCCAGATCTACATCTTCGCTTGATCTCTAAACTCTGTTTTTGATTTTCTAACTTATGTCCTCTCAAATGATTCGCAAGCTTCCATTTACACCATCTACAAATAATTACAACTTAATCAAGTCAGCACAAAGACCAACCGATTCATGAAACATGCAACGGTAACATGTTGGCTCAAATCACAAAGATCAACTTCCAAAATGCATAATGCACAGTCCTCCAGGAACATCGGGCATGAAATAAGAAACATAAATCAACTATCCACAAGTCACGGAGATCAGTTGCAACCCAATCCAACTTCACTCAACATACTGCCAGAATAACCAGTAAGAACATATCAACCAGGCCCACACCAAAATCGATAACTCACCGGTTTTAAATCCAAAAGCCATGAAACTCGAACATGAACAAGACTATGAATACAAGGGAATAAACCCAGAACCACAATGCTAAACACTCAAACATGAAGAAATGCCATGATCTCAAGCAATTCCATTAAAAACTTCTCAATCGATAAGAACTAGACCGGTGCCCCTGCATCAGACTCTCGAGGTTAATTTAAAAGTGAGTCCCATCACTTGATCTAGTTTGGAAATATGTTAGTAGGTACTTGCAACTACCTCAGGGGGTTTGGCGATTTGACTACATCTTCTGGTTGCCTCTCCATGGAGATCTATCGGTCCAAACTGCAGCATGCCTCAATCGGCAATCTATTCAAATCTCCACCCACTAGCTACCTCAAGATCAAGCTCTAGGATCGGTGATCTACCTACAAACCTTTCTCTGCCTCATTCTCAGTGATTTGAACAAGTCCATAAGTTGCCTCAACTTCCTCTCCAACCAACTAGTGCACAATCAACACTCTATACAACAACTGGTTCACAAACCAGCTCTAATACCACTTGATGCAGTCAAGGTAGGGAGATCCAATGAAGAAAAGCCCATCCTTGTAGCCTAACACATAAACCATGTGAAATATACCAGTAATCGGTAACAAGATGCTAGAAACAACAAAAAGAACAATCGGTAAGATAACATAACACATAACTGGTAAACAATACGAACAATTCTTATTACAATCTGAAGAATTACACATGCCACATGCTAGATCGCAGTCTAGGATACAAATAATGCTTATAACACAATTACAAGATCCATAGATCATCCACATATCAGATTGGCCTCTGGAAACAGTCTATCGGTTCTACCCTAATCTGGACCTCAGCCTTCCGGCCTCAGTCCACCAGATCATAATCTTGCCGGATCTACATCTTCGCTCGATCTCTAAACTTTGTCTTCAATTTTCTAACTTTTGTCCTCTCAAATGATTTGCAATCTTCGATTTATACCATCTACAAATAATTACATCTAAATCAAGTCGGCCCAAAGACCAACTAGTTCATGAAACGTGCAACGGTAACATGTCGGCTCAAATCACAAAGAACAACTTCTAAAATGCATAAAACAATGTGCGGTACTCCGGGAACATCGGACATGACATAAGAAACATAAATCAATGATCCACAAGTCACGAAGATCAACTGCAATCCGAT
The DNA here is from genome assembly GCF_030272615.1 of Cryptomeria japonica. NCBI lineage: Eukaryota > Viridiplantae > Streptophyta > Pinopsida > Cupressales > Cupressaceae > Cryptomeria > Cryptomeria japonica. Next base: position 508,185,926 of record NC_081407.1, read on the forward strand.
CCAACTTCACTCAACATACTGCTAGAATAACCGGTAAGAACATATCAACCGGGCCAATACCGGAATCGATAACTCACTGGGATTAAATCCAAAAGCCATGAAACTCGAACATGAACAAGACTACGAACACAAGGGAATAAAACCAAAACCACAATGCTAAACACTCAAACACGAAGAAATGCCACGATCTCAATCATTTTCACTAAAAACTACTCAACTGGTAAGAACTAGATTGGTTCTCCTGCATCATCTTGTTAGGCATGTGATGAGATATCTAGATGAGATGTATCATGGTTCTTATAGGAAATGGAATATGGAATTTACATGTGCTATTAGAAATATGTAAGAAGGTAATTAGGAACATTTGGTTGGGTGTTATAAAATGGACTTAGAGATTATGAATGAATGTAAAATATGATAGTATGAAGATGTTATTTATTAAGTAGTGACATTGAGATACCCTAGGGAATGGTTGTATGGATGAAATATGTAATGAGATGTTGATTTCTATGTTATCTTTATTTCCGCTTGTATTATATGATACCTTAATCTTTCATGTAGTTATTAAATGATGCATTCAATGTGTATATATTAGATAAATATAGTTGCATATGTTGTTGTATAGATGTTTTAAAAAAAAATTATCTCTATTTGTAGTTTGTTTATGTTTATTTCTCTAGGTTATTTTGGTGGGCATTACACTTAGGGTTCTCTCTTAAGACCAAGTCACCCACCTCAAATGTGTAAGGCTTTACCTTTTGATTTTGGTTGTGACTCATACATGGTTGATATGCTTTGATATGATTAAATGCAGTTTGTCTACGCTCATCTAATAATTCCAAATCTTGTAAGCGGGAGACCCTATAGTCTTGATCATTGATAAGATCATGCAAAGAGACTTGTAAAGATGGTAAATCAACCTCAATAGGCAAGGTGGATTCTACACCATAGACAAGTAAATAGGGAGTGGCTCTAGTGGGTGTGCAATCACTTGTGCGATAAGCCCATAGTGTGGGATTGAGTTGGATATGGCACTTATGGCCAACATCATCAACTATCTTTTTGAGAATTCTAAGGATAGTTTTATTAGATGCATAAACTTGACCATTACCTTGAGGGTAATGTGGGGTGGAAAAGTGGTGATGGATATGGAATCAGTCACAAAGTTCATGAAAATCCTAATTATTGAAAGGATGCCCATTATATGTGATGATGGAAAGGGAAACATCATATCGACAAATGATATAATTGAGGATAAATGTTGCGATCTACTTGTTGGTGACTTGGGTGAGAGGAACATCCTCAATCCACTTTGTAAAATATCATGTGGCTGTGATAATGAATTTGTGGTCACTAGAAGATGGAGGGTGAATCTTTCCCACTAGATTGAGTCCCCACTAACAAAAGGGCCATGGAGTGGCAATCAACTAGAGTTACTAAGCTAGTGAATGAATGAGGTCTCCTTGAATTGACATTGCTTACATTTTTTGACAAGATAGTACGTGTCCTTTTCCATAGTAGGCCAGTAGTATCCAATCTTCATGAGATTATTGGCTAAGGATGGATCACTAGAGTGAGCACCACATATACCTTCGTGAACCTTACATAACACAATTTGAACCTTGTCACTTTATAAACATCTAAGGAGAGTACCATCTAAACCCCATCAGTAAATGATATTGGATTAGATTATGTAGCAGGAGGATTGATGAATGAAGGTACGACATTGATTGTTGGAAAGGTCAAGTGGAAGGGTACTATTTTGGAGGTAAGTTAAAATGTTACCATACCAAGGGGAGTCAGGACCAATGACATGTATCATTTCTGCAGGAGTGATTTCATACAAGGAAACCAAAATATTATCCACCAAGAACTCATAGCAGGTTTTATTTTGTGGCAAATCGATCAAAGAAGCAATAGTAGTCATAACTTCAACAACTCGATTATTGTCCCTTAAAATTTTCTCAAAGACTATCTATTTGAATTATTGTTTGAAATCATCCACCATTTTCTTATATGAAATGAGCTTTTCATCTGTGGTTTGGTAGTCATCATTGGCTTGATGAATCACAAGTTGAGAGTCCCCCCAAAAATGAAGCTTTTGGATCTTCCACTAAATTGTGATTTGTAGTCTTGTTGTTAATGCCTCATACTCTTCTATGTTGTTTTTGATGAATACTAAGAGGTGGGGGTGAATTAGTATACCAAAAAACTACTGAACTTAAACACTTAAACAATTTAGCAGTAAACCGGTATAACAGTTTTACTAACAAACCGGTTAACACAAATGCAAACCAAACAACAAATAAGGCATTCACCCACAGAAGCACAATCACCATAACACAAGAGATTTTGATGTGTAAACCCAAATGGGAAAAACCACAGTGAGATGAAACTCACAAGTAACTATCTACAGAATAGTAACCATACCGGTTAAGGTCATACAATGTTCTTTACCAAAACAGATCCTGTTAGGAATCTCAATCTTTGTTAGGAGATAAGTCTGATTAAAGACTACCTTGCGAGAGGATTTCAGATCCACAATTGTGAACCACCTTGTTAGAGGATTTACAAAGGCTTTGCTAGGCCTACTCGGTTAAGGGTTACAGACTTGTCGAAGATGTGAGTAATCAACAAGTGAGTGATCTAAATACTAGCACATTATGCTTGGCTAGATCCTTGATAGCTCATTTTTAATGCATTTCAACATTACTTCAGTCCTCAATATCTTCACCCTCTGTTTCTTCACATAGACCTAATCTTCTTCTATGATCGCACATGCAAAAAATTCATCAACCACACAAAAACCCTAACACCACCTAAAACTCTAGACATGATGTCCTTATAAAGGAATCTTGATTTCATGTTGGTCCAATAGGATTACATTGCAAGTTCCTAGGTCCAGTGCATCTGGACACATTTGGTAACACAGCACCGAATCACCACCAAAGTGTCAGTGGATGATAACTCATCACAAAAATAATACCAGTTGGTAACTCATCACAGAGTAATACCGGTTCATACATTTACCTATTACCAGTTCACATATTTTACTGATTATCAGTTTGCCAAAATGAAGACTGGGAAAAATGATAACTGCCACTTCAGTTCCTTCGTACCGCTTGAGATCCTCGAACCGCTTGAGGTCTTCATACCGCTTGGGATCGGTAGAAACTTTCTGCAAAAACTGATAGCCTAAAGGCTATAATACATAATACCAGTTTGGAACAAATACCGATTGAGCATAACTCATACATACAAAAAGTGATCTCAAAGCAAGTGTGTGTCCATCAATGACAATCACAACAACATCATCAAAAATGCCAACGGTTTTTACAAGGGAATACTAACCAATATGACTTAGGAATGAAATCCCCTTGAGGTTTGATGAAGAGGATACCTACTCCTGTGCCATGCTATATGTATGAACCATTAAAATATAGCTGCCAAGATTTTGAGTTTGTCACTGTAAAGATGGATTCATCCACGAATTCTGAGATAGTAGGAGTGCCATCAATCATAGTTACATCTACTAACTGATCTACAATATCTTGTCCTTTAATGGATTTTTTATCCACATATTCGATATCAAACTCACTCAACATCATGACCCATTTAGCCAATCTATTTGTTAGACTTGCCTTGTTGAGAAGGTATTTTAGTGGGTCAATTCTTGCAACAAGCTTTGTTTGATGAGTTAACAAGTAATGACACAATTTTTGTGAAGTAAAAATAATGGTAAGACACACACGCTCAATGGGAGTATAATTAAGCTTTTAACCAATCAATGTGTGGCTAATATAGTAGATAGCTTTTTCTTTACCATCATGGTCCTTTTGTGCTAAGAGTGCCCCCAGTGCTATTGATGTAGCTGATATGTAATGTAATAGGGGTTTTCCTTGAATAAGTGGCATCAATACTGGTGGATTTAGAGGATAGTATTTGAGAATCTGAAATCCTTGTTGACACTTGTCATCCCATTTGAACTTGATATTCTTGTGAAGTAGATGCTAAAAAGGATGAAATTTGTTTGCAAGGTGTGCTATGAATCTACAGATTGATTGAAGTCTTCCTTTTAGAGATCTGAGTTGGCTAATTTTCTTCAGTGGTGGCATTTCTAAGATGGCTTTGACTTTTGCTGGATCTACTTCAATACCCCATTGTGAGATAATGTATCCTAGGAGTTTCCTAGAGCTCACCCCAAAGACACACTTCGTAGGATTTAATCGAACTTTGTGCTTTTCCAAGCATTCATAAGCTACTGATAAAATGTCCAAATGCTCTTCCCTTGTGACTAATTTTCCCAAGAGATCATCTATGTAATCTTCTATATAGTGACATACATGAGATCATGAAAGATGGTTGTCATGGCTCTTTGATATGTGGCACCTGCATTCTTTAATCTAAAGGGCATAACGTTCCAACAAAAAGTTCCCCAAGGACATGTAAATGTTTTTTTGTGTTGATCTTCAGGCGCTATTTTGACCTGATTATAAAGAAAACAACTAGGAGGGGGGTCGAATCAATTGGCTCAAAAACTTACTCAACTTAACTTATTCTCATATCTGATAATTAAACATGAAAGCATAAATCACAAACATATCATGAACACACATAACACCAAGATTTCTGACTTGGAAACCCTTTTAGGGGAAAAACCACGATGGGAGTGAACCCACAAAATTATATACTCTATTAGAAGTATTACAATGGGGAACACACATGCATTCAAGCACACTAACTAGAGCTCACTGCTCGAAACAAGAAGGGATACAACCTAGGGAAGGCTCACTGGCTTACAAACAATTTTGGATCACGTCCGTAAACAATGAACTAAGAAATAGCATCTCCTAAGGCCTGTTTATAGTTTTGGATAAGCACATAACAACTTTCTTCATCTCGCACTTTTTCTCTCTTCTTCTCTGCTTCCGAAAAATCAATACATTACTCGCACACTTTCCTACCTCACACAAAATTATTACATTTATTTATACATGACATCAACCTATCTTTCAAGTTCGGCTCAACACACATAATTACAATGATATAATCATTGATCAGATACAAAATATCACATGTGGACCAAAAAAATTCAACTAAGACATAGCATGGACCTAAATCAATCGCCTTGAACATGAAACACCTCCAAGAACTATGCCTTGATCATATACAACATGCTACAAGCATTTGGTCAGCCAAGAACATCAACAACACAAAATACCAAAGAAAATCATCAATCATGAGCACATCGACCAATGTGGACCACCAAAAGAAATAGCACATGACATAGAAATATCCACAAGCATCATGAATTACCACAACAACATCCGCACAAACACAAATTACTAGAATCATCATAATCTCCATATCGAACTTCAAGAACACTAACTACAATGACTCTCAACTTAGAAAAATCACTTTCAGAACACCAAACCACGAACCACTTGAATTGAGGAAACACATCAATGTCCCAAACATACCTCCAAATCCACAAAACAAGATATTTCAATGTGGAGCAATGCAGAGCAAAATCTAGAACATTGTCACCATTGAGCAATAGAAAAAACCAACTGCAACACCGGAACTCACAACTCAATCAAATCTATATGAAGACCTTTGAAACTTGAACTGAATCAACTTCAGACAGTTATCTAACAACCCTTTAATCCACAATAACTAATCTTCATCATACTGCACAAACTAGCTCAAGGAACTTCACTGCAACACTGAAACAAAAACAAGAATATGTTGACAGCAATGGCAACACATCACTCAATCAACTCTCATGCACATTATTTCACATTATCCCAACAATACTGACATTTTTGGAGCTTTTTCGGGGATCAAATCCGAATCTACATGTTTTGCTCAGATCTAGGTATGTGTGAAAATCTTGCATCTACAGCTCACTGTTTTCTCAGATTTATCTTCATTTTTCAACACTTTACCTTAATTTAGCATTTCAACTCACAAAAGAGGAAACCCACAAATCAATCCAATCAGTATTCAGTCTTAATCTTTGCTAATTTTTTATGGAATCTACTAGATTCTCCCTCTTTTGAATGTAATGGTCACCCAAGCAAAAATTAAGGGTTTTCATAAATATAATTGTGAAAACCCTAATTTTTCACCATTACATTTTGGTGAAATCGAATCCTTACATCTTTAATTCTAATTTATGTTCTCAAATCTAAGTGTTTATGCAATTTAAAATTCAAGTTTTTATTTACAAGTTTGATTTCCTTGCAAATTTTAAAAATTGAGAGGTTAATTTCATTAAAACCCTAATTTTTAAATTTAAAAATTGAGCTTGTGAATTGCTTAATTTGGATTAATTATTTTAGATCTAAGTTTCTTTCAATTTCAAAATTCAAATTTTCACTTACAAGTTTAATTTCAAATTCAAATTTTAAAATTAAGTGGTTAATTTCAAAAACCCTAAATTTTTTTAAATTTTAAAAAATGAGATTATGGGTTGTTTAAAATTTGAATTTATCATTTTAGAGCTTCCTCAAATTCAAAATTTCAATATTGGATCAAATTTCAAATTAAAATTTTAAAATTAAGTGGTTAAGTAAAAAAAACCCTAATTTTTTAAATTTAAATTAACCTTGTAGGTTCCCCAATTTTGGATTAATTATTTCAATTTCAGCCTTAGATCTAATTTTAAATTTAAATTTTAAAATTAAGAGGTTCTTTTTACAAGACCCTAATTTTAAATTTAAATTTCCTTTGGATAATTTTAAATTTTAATTTTAAAATTAACAGGTTCTTTTTACAAGGCCCTAATTTTAAATTTAAATTTCTCGTGGATTATTTTAAATTTAAATCTCCTAGTGGACAATTTTAAATTTAAATTAAGAGGTTATTTTAGCAAAGCCCTAATTTTAAATTTCCTAGGGGGTTACATTATTATTCTTTATCTTTTCAATCAATTTGATTATTTAATTGAATAATCATTTTTCTAAAATTTTGCATTATTCAATTATTTTGCAAATTTCAAGCTTCAAATTTCAAATTTTAAAATTCCAATTTCCTTCCCTTAGTGCATGAGTTTTACTACTATTAGTTCAACATATAATATCCCTGTGAGAAGAAGTTATAGAATTAAGGCTTCCCAAGGTTTAATTACCATAGAAATGAAGCCTAATTTGGATAACTTGTTGAATGAGGATGTTGGTGGTTCTTTAAATCCTATAAATGTCCCCATTTATCCTCATTCTTTTCATAATTCTCATGATGTGGATGAATCACTAACTAAGGTTTTCGTTGACCAATTGAATAAGATTGACAATCAATTTGAAAATCTTCAATAATGGATGAGTCAACAATACCCAGAAAATGAGGCTCTACCATTGATTGAAGGATTAAAAATAATGGTTCAAAGTGATATACTTGGTTTTGATGTGTTCCATGGTATTTCTCATATCGTGGATATAATATTATGCCTATGAAGAGTTGTGTTGAAGTCCTTGGTTACACATAACCTCCTGGTCAAGTTAATCATTCCATTCATTTGACTACCCCTATGGCTAGTGTTCCCACTTTCACATCCAACATCATGTTTACCTCTACACAAAATGTCATACCTACAAATGTTAGTCAAGGGGGAAACTCCTCTAATCATTATTCCTTCATCCTTCTCTTATGATCCTTTCATTTGTTACCCAATTATCTCCTATACCTACCTATCATAGTGTCCAAACTCCTTATTCTCGACCCTCGCCTTTGTATAACAATATCCCTACTTATTCTCAACCCCTTCATTCAACAATATTACTCCTCCTTCTCAATCCAACATGTCCAATTTCAATCCATCCATCAAAGCTACCATCAATAATCTAGCCCAAACAATGTCTTCCTTGGAACAACAAATAGTTTCCATGAATCAATCTAAGTATAGTGTGCCCACATTTGATGTAGCGATCCCATTATCCAGTGACATTGTCCTAGTTGTCCCTCCTAAACATGTGGAAGTCCCTCAAATGGAACTTTATAATGGAAAAGGTGGTCCCTTGACTCATGTGAAAACATTTCAAACTTTGTGTAGTGACTTTGCTCATGACCAAAGATTTGTGGCTAAATTATTTATTAGAACACTAAGGGATAAAGGTTTGCAATGGTATTGTTCTTTACCTACTTATTCTATTACTTAATTTAAACAATTGGCTAATGTTTTCATTCAAAAATTTCACAATAATATTGCTCCTAATATTACTTTGACTGATTTGATGCATTGCAAGCAAGGTGTTAAAGAAAAAGTGATTGATTTTATTGGTTGATAATGAGCATTTGTATTCTTAAATTTCTTTTCCTATGCCTAATCAAGATATTCAAAGAATTTTCATTTCTAATTGGCAAAAAGACATTAGGGATAAACTTCTCTTTTTTGAGTTTACTTACTTTATGTAGTTGTGTGCACAACTTCACATTTATCACCTCACTGTGAGTCAATTGGAACAATCATCTTCAATGGCTCTGAATGATAAAAGTGAAAGTGCGCAACAACCTTTTGTGAAGTTTAAACCGAATAAGGGATTTATCAAGTTCAATGACAACAACAACACTCAAGTAGCAACCACAATAATAGGTGTACCTCCTTTGTCCAAATACTTTAGAAAATAATTCACTCCTCTTAATGAATCTTTGCATAATAATATGTCACATTGTTACAAAGGAACATGTTGAAACTTCCCCCAATTAAACTAATTGATACAACTAATCCTTTTTCACATACCTTTGATTTGAAAGCTTTTTGCCAATATCATCGTCAACCTGGTCATGACACTAAAAAGTATTATTCCTCAAGAAGTAAAATTTTAGACTTTCTTAATAACAATACCATATTTGTAGCTAGTGTGAATGATAAAGGAAACAAATCCGTAGCTCCTCCTAGTTAAAATATTCAAATTTTCATTGATCCTTTACCTTCCCATTCCACTAATATGATTGAGATTGATCATCTTTCCTTCTCTCCCAATGATCTTGGCCTTGAGTCTAATAATGTAGGGAACCTTACTGATAAAAATGAACCTCCTAAGGACTTGTGCAATACATTTGATCCTAGTGAGACTATTGAAGCACCCAATGGCCCATTATATATCAAAAAATCAAAGGCATACCCTCTTGAGGGGTGCTCATTGATCCAACTTATATGGTTAATGTAATAACTAAAGAATTTATTTATACCTTACAATTGCATCAAGTGATATATGAGAAATCTGATGTGGTGATTAAAATCTTTGATGGTTTCTCTTGACCTGCTATCAGTTCTATTTCTCTTCCCATTGAGGTTGGTACTAAAGCTTTTGATGTTAACTTTGCAATCATTCCTACATCAAAATAATTCATGTGAAGTTGGGACATCCTTGGCTCTCTTCCATGAAAGTGATCCCTTCTAATGTTTATAAATGCTTAAAATTCCCTCTTGAGGACAAGATCATAATTGTTAATCATAGTATGTACCAACCCACGATAAGGCAAAGATATGTTTGTCTTGGTTATTTTTTTTCCGAACAATTCCAACCTCTTACCCTAGAAGTGATTCTCTCTTTCAATCTTATCAAAAATAGAAGAATGAGATGATCTTATCTTTGAGAAAACCTATAAATCCAACACTTAGCCTTCCTCCAACTAATGATCATATGCCTCTTCTTATGGATAATTCTATTCTTCCGCCTAAGGATAAATATATTCTTTCTCCTAATGAGGAATCTATTCCTTCTCCTAAGGATGAGTCTATTCTTCCTCCCAAGGATAGAAAACCTCTTCCTCTAAGTGTTACTTTATTCATCCTCCAAAGGATAAACATATTATTTCTCCTAAGGATAGACTTATTCCTCCTCCTCATGAGGAACCTGGTCTCCTTCATACACCTCCCATTCCTCCCTTATATTGTGCAATTCCACCTTCTACGTCTTATAAAGGGAAGCAACCGACCTCTACTATTTTTCAACCTAAAAGACCTTCTACGCACCCTTCCTTCAAAGAAAAAAATAAGCCTATTCCTGATGAACTTAAACCTTCACAACCTTCAACTAAAACTAAAAGAAAATGTTGTGCGAGAGAATGCCAATGGAGATGTCATGCTAGAGCTTGTGAGCTTGCTTCTCAAACCATTTCTTCCCCAAGAAACCAACTCTTGACATAATACCATTTTCTCAACCTTCTCCTAACCAAGAGGTTCAACCTAATTTTCCAAGACATAAAATGATTAAGATAAATGATGGTTCAAGTTCTATTGCTATTAGAGCTCCTATTTTTGTTAATATCGATGAAAAAATAGGTGAGAATGTTGTTAATGATGAAAATGTTGATCCTAATATTTCATATGATGAATATGAATATGTTGATGTTGACAATGATTTATCTAAACAATATTCAAAATCATTAATCCTAGCTCTTATTGACAAACAAAGTGACTCATCATTAGAGAATTATCCTTGTTTGGAACTTCTGATATCTCCATCTACTGTGCTTGTTGTCACTCATCTTGCATGGTTTCCACCTTCCCAAAATAATGATGAGCAAGATCAAGGGGCAGATGACTTTCTTGATTAGCTTCATTGGTACCGCAGACTCTCTCTCTCTCTCTCTCTTGATTGTTTTTGACATTCTTCTATTTATCTCAATTCTTCTATTTGTTGTCCCTAGTGTTGTCTACTTAAGGACGATGCAAAGTGTTGAGATCACTTTTGGTCTCTCCTATGTTGACTCAAAAGACACATGTGCCCTTCTTCCATGGTGTTTTTTCTTTCTTTGAGGAATGAGGACAATTCTATGAAAATATATATACATGATATACATTATTTATCATAAAAAAGAATAGTGACCCCAGAGTTAAGTGAAACCATCCTGTGCTTTGTTTTTTGTGATCATTATCCTTTGATTTGTCCTCTCTTGGGGGAATATTATTGTGATAACATGCTTGTCTTTTTGGGATGTATCCTACCTTAAATAAATTGCTCCTAATAAGGTGTATGCAAACACTTTAACGTGGGGGCATACACTTCGCTCAATGATTCCCTCTCTTTCATTACTTGATACTGAAGTTGCTTAGCAAACTTTGTCTTTTACTTTGTAATTTTTGGTATTTTTCTTTTTATGACTCATAGGAAGAGAACCTTACTAGTTTGTAGTCATGGTTCTCTCTTTCTCTTTCTTTCATGATGTCCCTTTTATCTTGTTATCAAAGTTGTGAAATCCTAATTCCTAAAGTCCACTAGGGGCTAGGTGTAGCTCTCCTCCTCGATGACTTGATGAAATTTTTTCAATGCGAACCCTTTGTACTTTATCGAGAGTATGATTGACTTCATACTCCCACTAAAGTAGTGGCTAAATGTACCATCCTGAAATTGCACCCTTGTACAATTTTGACCACATTGGGTCCCTACCTTAGCGCTTGTGCCCCTTGGCCTACTTGGGACCTGATTATGCTCATGCCCCTCATGAATGATATTATTTTTGACCTTTTTCATTAGCTAAGCACCTTTTCCTAGTCCCAAAATTGGGTAGGACTAGGGTTCTACACCCTAGTCCTCCCTATTTTGGGCCCCCTTTGACCCCTTGGCCCTATTTCAAAGTTGAGCAGGATTTCTCTCTTTGTGTCGACTCAAGTTGAGAAATTATCAATGTATCCTACGATCAAGTATAAAATGAGGTTTTCCCCTCTTATTTGACATCCATCAATTTTCAAGAGCACACATATGACATCAAGTATTCAAGCATTTGAGCAATTGAGCATTAATCAGTCTTTCTTCAAGCCTTGGAGCAACAATAAAGTCAAGATTCAAGCATTGAAGTAGATATCTTTCATTCTATTTTGTTGAAGACTTCATCAAGCCCTAATTCCATGTGGAGACAAACAAAACTTCACAAGGAGGTATATCATTTGATTTTCAACATGTCCCTCAAAATGAGAATCTTCCATTACAACAATTTTAAATATCTTTATCTCAATTTCATGGTTAATTCCAAAACCAGGGTTTGACCTAAGGCAAGCCCCTATTTCCAACCTGTTTCCCTTTCTTTTTGTGTGCAGGAAATAGGTACGAAGATGTACTCTTCAGAATGGGCATTACTTGTAGAGATGAATCAACCCTCTTTGGCATGTGAAAAAGTAGGAGGAATAGTGCAATTGCCACACCAATATAGATACTTTTGGATCTTTTTTGGGGATTAGATCCAAATCTGCATATTCTACTCAGATTCAGGTGCGTGCAAAAATATCGTGTCTATATCTCACTGTTTTCTCAGTTTTATCTTCATTTAGCACTTTACCTTAATTCAACATTTCATCTCACAAAAGAGGAAATCCACAAATCAATCCAATTAGTATTCATTCTTAATCTTTGTTGATTTTTTACTAAATCTATTGAATTCTCTCTCTTTTGAATGTAATCATCACCCAGGAAACAATTAAGGGTTTTCATACATCTAATTGTGGAAACCCTAATTTTTTGCCATTATAGTATCCATGGACATCCTAAAAGTATGTTGTATGTGAGATCAAGATCAAGGACATGGAAAACTACATCCTTTGTCATTGGCCCAATGCTAAGAGGTAGGGTGATTGTTCCTTTAGATTAGCATTCTTTGTCATCATATGCTTTTATGGTGATCTTATTTCCTAAATCCACAACTTGTTTAGAATATCCCGATTGTAATATTATTTTCAATGTACAGATATTAAGACCAACTCCTCCATATATCAAGACTCATTTGATGTGTTTCTTATGCAGAAAGGATTCAATATGGATGGGTGCATTGTGTGGTTGACATGGAGATGTTTCATTAGCTTTTGTGAATGTAAGACAATGCGGAGTGGAAAGGTATCCCACCATGGCTTGAAATTGGTCCACATTTAGATCAATGGGAATAGATGTTTCTCTCAAGATCTTATCAAGAATATCTTACTGTGAAGGTGAAATGCACAAAAGCTCAAGAATGGAGATAAGGGCGAGTGTCTTCCCTAACTGGTCTATAAGGTCATACTCATTTTTGTTAGATGATGAAATTGTGGTCTTGGATGGAACACCTTGTAAGGTAACTTTACCCCTTTGATATATAATATTGCATTTGGGGGTTTTGTCATTAGATGATGAAGATGATGGTCTAATTCCTTTCAAAAGAACCTTATTCCTTTGGGTAGAACCTTCAAGAATTTTATCCTTGATAATTATGGTAGACACATGATTGTCCATTGAAATTTGGTTTACTATGTAATCATAGGTAGTGATAGTATAATTGGCATTGTTATTTGTCGTAGAAGCTCTTCCCTTACCATATTTTGGGAATGGTTCTTTAAACATTGCATGTTCCTCATTGGAAGTGTGATCCTCAACTTCTATTTTTCCCTTATCAATAAGATCTTATATGATGTTCTTCAATCTATGACAATTGCTAGTCTTATGCCCTTTTCTCTTGTGATAATTGCAAAACTCATCAACATTCCACCATGCAGGTTTTACTTTTGGTTCATTAGATGGATTGTATGGCAATGTAATAAGATTGTTTGCAACCAATTTCTTAAATGTTGTCTCAATTGGCTCTCCCAATGGAGTGTATTTTCTTGGAGGCTTTGATGGCCTTTGAGCATTTACTTGATTATTGGTATTAGAATAAATTGCATCGGGGAAAGTCAACTTCTATTTTACCGCATTTGTATCCACTACTCCATTGTCAATGGTATTCTTGTTTTTGTTCTTAAAGTGGGGTTTGTCTATCCCATTTGAGTCATCTTTATTGTCTTTTAATAGCTTAATGGTGCCCTACTCAATAAGGAATTTCTCAACTGCCAATCCCTTTTCAATGAGTTCTTTAAAAGTAGACAAACAAGCTTTCCTTAGTTCATATCCAATATCCTTGTTAACATTTTGAGTGAACATTTCGACCATTTATTTTTGTGGGATATCACAAGAGCAAAAACTAGTTAAACTTCTCCATAATTGTAAGAATGATCCAAAGGAATTTCCATGTTTCTACTTAGTATTGCACAAAGTTGTCACTGATACATCTGTTTCAATATTGTATGAGAAGTGTTGTATAATAGCTTCTGCTATCTCACCTCATGACTTGATCCCAGACAAAAGTTGTGAAAACCATTACAAGGCTTGTCCACCTAAACTTTGTGGAAATAGTCTCATCAAGTATGATTCTTCTCTTGCTACATCTATGCAAGCCATGAAAAACTCCCTTATATGTGCCTTGAGATCTCCCTTGCCTCTATATTTGTCAAATTTCAGTGTCATAAACTATGGAGAAAAAGGAGGCATTGGTATACTTATGTCAAATGGATAAGGACATATGTCTTTTATTGTGTAGTCTTGTTTTGGTGCATGCATATCTGCCATCTATCTTTGCAAATCCTTGATTTATTGTTATAATGACTAGGTGGTGTCATATCTGTTTGAGTCATTCCCATGCCTAAGCCACAGGGTAGAGGAGGAGGGATATAATGCATGTATGGATGATATTGGTCATAGATATGCTCATATGGAGGAGGAACATAATTGTAGCTAGTATATGGGCTACCTGGTATTGCATTATAATGAGGAGCACTAGGCCTAGGATGATTGTATGTGTCATGACCATGAGGATGAAGTTTATTATAAGTATGATCTTGAGTGTTGCCCCCAAATATAATATGGGGACTCCTTGTGTCATTATCTTGTGTGTTCCCTTGGGTATGAGTATATGTATTAATATTCCTTTGCCCTTGGAGAGGATGAGTATGAGGTTGCTCATGTATATTTCTAGAAAAATTGGTATGAGAATGAGTGTTGGTCACTTTTGGTTTTTGAAACAAGTATGAGGGTCTTAGGCACAAGACATTCTCTCCTATTACCACCACTATTTCCTCCAGGATTTGCATTTGCTTGATTCACTTAATTATAACCCTCCTCTAAAATTTGTGATACATCAAAATAATGGGGTAATCTTACTCCACTTTGTGCAAACACTTGTAGGACTATTATAGTCTCTTGAATGTTTGTAGAAGTCATGGATTCATTGTCATTGACGATCCCTTCTCATAATTTCCTCAATCATTCTAATGAACCTTGGATCTATTATAGTCTCTTGAATATTTTTACAAGTGATGGATTCATTGTCATTGCCATTGTTATTGTCATTCTCAGGTGGGTTGTTGCAATTCTCTAATGGGTTGAAAAATTCATCTCCTCAAAATTCATAGGTACTCATGTTGAGAGATCTTAGAGCTTCCTCGAATTCTCTTCTAGAATTTTGTGAATAAGTTTCAACCATGAACTAAACCTTGGCTAAAATGAGAGATATTGGAAGAAAATGTGAAGGCTATGGACGACCAAAAAGAAATTATGAGATGGAAATGAATCTAGGGTTGTCTTGCAATGTCCAAAAATGTAAGTCTACTATGTAATGATCTAAAGCAAGGTGTGGCTTCTAAAGAGATGATAGATCTCTTGATGATGTAAGTTGACCTTAACTAAAGATAGCCAAATGGTACCCAAGATGATAGATCTGATGCGGGAACCACCTAATGATGTATTGTAGTAGGTTTGCAAGATAGGATGAGGACTACCAAATAACCTTTTGACCCTAATTGGAAAAGTGTGTATGAGGTGATTGCAAATGATTGCTGCAACTAATTAGAAATGTGTGACAAAGTCATGATAAAGACTGGTTGACTAAAAAATGAAACCCTAGGGAAGCAACCTTAGAAAATCTTTGATCTCAGAACATAGACACGTCGTGAGCTCACAGACACATAAATAATCCACTTATATGCAGTTTCAAAATCCACAAATGCATTTTCCGTTGTTGGTATGCAATTTCTTAGTCTGATATAGCTATGTGATTCTATCCTCGCAGATGCGGTTTAAAAACACATACGTCATTTTATCCCACACAAATATGATTTCCTTTATTTATTTTTTCTCAGTTTCTATTAAAATATGCACCAACAATGCACAGACGTGAAAATATCAGTCAAATACGTGAGAGCATAGTGCAAAGATGCGGTCAGAAAGATCAAATATGCGCTGATATCAAACACAGACATGTTTATGGAAAATTCCAAAATTCTGTTTGAGTTTTGCAAGTTGTTGAGTGTGACCATATCTTAATATTTAATGTCTTGTGGAAAGAAAACACAATAAACAATAAAGACAATGTTTGAAGGAGTTTTGTAAAAATTTGAGCGCAATGTGTCAATAGGACAAATTAACCCAATTTCCACAGGTCTAGCACAATTGAAGACACATCAAACACTTTCTTAGCCTAAGGTCAGTGTTCCCATGGTAGTAACTT